>NC_090449.1:349638363-350339600 GCF_031143425.1 Pleurodeles waltl | reverse complement strand
GAAAACTAGAGACCTAGGGGAATCCAAGATGGGGTGACTTGTGTGGTTCGGACGAGGTTCTGTTACCCAGAATCCTTTGCAAACCTCAAAATTTGGCTAAAAAAACACATGTTCCTCACATTTCTGTGGCAGAAAGTTCTGATTTCTGAGAGGAGCCACAAATTTCCTTCCACCCAGCGTTCCCCCACATCCCCCGATAAAAATAATACCTCACTTGTGTGGGTAGGCCTAGCGCCCGCGACAGGAAACGCCCCAAAGCGCAACGTGGACACATCCAAATTTTTGAAAGAAAACAGAGGTGTTTTTTGCAAAGTGCCTACCTGTAGATTTTGGCCTGTAGCTCAGCCGGCACCTAGGGAAACCTACCAAACCTGTGCATTTCTGAAAACTAGAGACCTAGGGGAATCCAAGATGGGGTGACTTGTGTGGCTCGGACCAGGTTCTGTTACCCAGAATCCTTTGCAAACCTCAAAATTTGACTAAAAAAACACATGTTCCTCACATTTCTGTGGCAGAAAGTTCTGGAATCTGAGAGGAGCCACAAATTTCCTTCCACCCAGCGTTCCCCCACGTCTTCAGATAAAAATGATACCTCACTTGTGTGGGTAGGCCTAGCGCCCGCGACAGGAAACGCCCCAAAGCGCAACGTGGACACGTCCAAATTTTTTAGAGAAAACAGAGGTGTTTTTTTCAAAGTGCCTACCTGTAGATTTAGGCCTCTAGCTCAGCCGGCACCTAGGGAAACATACCAAACCTGTGCATTTCTGAAAACTAGAGACCTAGGGGAATCCAAGATGGGGTGACTTCTGTGGCTCGGACCAGGTTCTGTTACTCAGAATCCTTTGCAAACCTCAAAATTTGGCTAAAAAAACACATGTTCCTCACATTTCTGTGGCAGAAAGTTCTGGAATCTGAGAGGAGCCACAAATTTCCTTCCACCCAGTGTTCCCCCACGTCTCCTGATAAAAATGATACCTCACTTGTGTGGGTAGGCCTAGCGGCACCGACAGGAAACACCCCAAAGCGCAACGTGGACACATCCAAATTTTTGAAAGAAAACAGAGGTGTTTTTTTCAAAGTGCCTACCTGTAGATTTAGGCCTCTAGCTCAGCCGGCACCTAGGGAAACCTACCAAACCTGTGCATTTCTGAAAACTAGAGACCTAGGGGAATCAAAGATGGGGTGACTTGTGTGGCTCGGACCAGGTTCTGTTATTTAGAATCCTTTGCAAACCTCAAAATTTGGCTAAAAAAACACATGTTCCTCACATTTCTGTGGCAGAAAGTTCTGGAATCTGAGAGGAGCCACAAATTTCCTTCCACCCAGCGTTCCCCCACGTCTCCCGATACAAATGATACCTCACTTGTGTGGGTAGGCCTAGCGCCCGCGACAGGAAACACCCCAAAGCGCAACGTGGACACATCCAAATTTTTGAAAGAAAACAGAGGTGTTTTTTTCAAAGTGCCTACCTGTAGATTTAGGCCTCTAGCTCAGCCGGGACCGAGGGAAACCTACCAAACCTGTGCATTTCTGAAAACTAGAGACCTAGGGGAATCCAAGATGGGGTGACTTGTGTGGCTCGGACCAGGTTCTGTTACTCAGAATCCTTTGCAAACCTCAAAATTTGGCTAAAAAAACACATGTTCCTCACATTTCTGTGGCAGAAAGTTCTGGAATTTAAGAGGAGCCACAAATTTCCTTCCACCCACCGTTCCCCCACGTCTCCCAATAAAAATGATACCTCACTTGTGTGGGTAGGCATAGCGCCCGCGACAGGAAACGCCCCAAAGCGCAATGTGGGAACATCCAAATTTTTGAAAGAAAACAGAGGTGTTTTTTGCAAAGTGCCGACCTGTAGATTTAGGCCTCTAGCTCAGCCGGCACCGAGGGAAACCTACCAAACCTGTGCATTTCTGAAAACTAGAGACGTAGGGGAATCCAAGATGGGGTGACTTGTGCGGCTCGGACCAGGTTCTGTTACCCAGAATCCTTTGCAAACCTCAAAATTTGGCTAAAAAAACACATGTTCCTCACATTTCTGTGGCAGAAAGTTCTGGAATCTGAGAGGAGCCACAAATTTCCTTCCACCCAGCGTTCCCCCACGTCTCCCGATAAAAATGATACCTCACTTGTGTGGGTAGGCCTAGCGCCCGCGACAGGAAACACCCCAAAGCGCAACGTGGACACATCCAAATTTTTGAAAGAAAACAGAGGTGTTTTTTTCAAAGTGCCTACCTGTAGATTTAGGCCTCTAGCTCAGCCGGGACCGAGGGAAACCTACCAAACCTGTGCATTTCTGAAAACTAGAGACCTAGGGGAATCCAAGATGGGGTGACTTGTGTGGCTCGGACCAGGTTCTGTTACTCAGAATCCTTTGCAAACCTCAAAATTTGGCTAAAAAAACACATGTTCCTCACATTTCTGTGGCAGAAAGTTCTGGAATTTAAGAGGAGCCACAAATTTCCTTCCACCCACCGTTCCCCCACGTCTCCCAATAAAAATGATACCTCACTTGTGTGGGTAGTTATAGCGCCCGCGACAGGAAACGCCCCAAAGCGCAATGTGGGCACATCCAAATTTTTGAAAGAAAACAGAGGTGTTTTTTGCAAAGTGCCGACCTGTAGATTTAGGCCTCTAGCTCAGCCGGCACCGAGGGAAACCTACCAAACCAGTGCATTTCTGAAAACTAGAGACGTAGGGGAATCCAAGATGGGGTGACTTGTGCGGCTCGGACCAGGTTCTGTTACCCAGAATCCTTTGCAAACCTCAAAATTTGGCTAAAAAAACACATGTTCCTCACATTTCTGTGGCAGAAAGTTCTGGAATCTGAGAGGAGCCACAAATTTCCTTCCACCCAGCGTTCCCCCACATCTCCCGATATAAATGATACCTCACTTGTGTGGGTAGGCCTAGTGCCCGCGACAGGAAACGCCCCAAAGCGCAACGTGGACACATCCAAATTTTTGAAAGAAAACAGAGGTGTTTTTTGCAAAGTGCCTACCTGTAGATTTTGGCCTGTAGCTCAGCCGGCACCTAGGGAAACCTACCAAACCTGTGCATTTCTGAAAACTAGAGACCTAGGGGAATCCAAGATGGGGTGACTTGTGTGGCTCGGACCAGGTTCTGTTACCCAGAATCCTTTGCAAACCTCAAAATTTGGATAAAAAAGCACAAGTTCCTCATATTTCTGTGGCAGAAAGTTCTGGAATCTGATAGGAGCCACATATTTCCTTCCACCCAGCGTTCCCCCACATCTCCCGATAAAAATGATACCTCACTTGTGTGGGTAGGCCTAGCGCCCGCGACAGGAATCGCCCCAAAGCGCAACGTAGACACATCCAAATTTTTTAAAGAAAACATAGGTGTTTTTTGAAAAGTGCCTACCTGTAGATTTTGGCCTGTAGCTCAGCCGGCACCTAGGGAAACCTACCAAACCTGTGCATTTCTGAAAACTAGAGACCTAGGGGAATCCAAGATGGGGTGACTTGTGTGGCTCGGACCAGGTTCTGTTACCCAGAATCCTTTGCAAACCTCAAAATTTGGCTAAAAAAACACATGTTCCTCACATTTCTGTGGCAGAAAGTTCTAGAATCTGATAGGAGCCACAAATATCCTTCCACCCAGCGTTCCCCCACGTCTCCCGATAAAAATGATACCTCACTTGTGTGGGTAGGCCTAGCGCCCGCGACAGGAAACACCCCAAAGCGCAACGTGGACACATCCAAATTTTTGAAAGAAAACAGAGGTGTTTTTTTCAAAGTGCCTACCTGTAGATTTAGGCCTCTAGCTCAGCCGGCACCGAGGGAAACCTACCAAACCTGTGCATTTCTGAAAACTAGAGACCTAGGGGAATCCAAGATGGGGTGACTTGTGTGGCTCGGACCAGGTTCTGTTACTCAGAATCCTTTGCAAACCTCAAAATGTGGCTAAAAAAACACATGTTCCTCACATTTCTGTGGCAGAAAGTTCTGGAATCTGAGAGGAGCCACAAATTTCCTTCCACCCAGTGTTCCCCCACGTCTCCCGATAAAAATGATACCTCACTTGTGTGGGTAGGCCTAGCGCCCGCGACAGGAAACGCCCCAAAGGGCAACGTGGACACATCCACATTTTTGAAAGAAAACAGAGGTGTTTTTCGCAAAGTGCCTACCTGTAGATTTTGGCCTGTAGCTCAGCCGGCACCTAGGGAAACCTACCAAACCTGTGCATTTCTGAAAACTAGAGACCTAGGGGAATCCAAGATGGGGTGACTTGTGTGGCTCGGACCAGGTTCTGTTACTCAGAATCCTTTGCAAACCTCAAAATGTGGCTAAAAAAACACATATTCCTCACATTTCTGTGGCAGAAAGTTCTGGAATCTGACAGGAGCCACAAATTTCCTTCCACCCAGTGTTCCCCCACGTCTCCCGATAAAAATGATACCTCACTTGTGTGGTTAGGCCTAGCACCCGCGACAGGAAACGCCCCTAAGGGCAACGTGGACACATCCACATTTTTTAAAGAAAACAAAGGTGTTTTTCGCAAAGTGCCTACCTGTAGATTTTGGCCTGTAGCTCATCCGGCACCTAGGGAAACCTACCAAACCTGTGCATTTCTGAAAACTAGAGACCTAGGGGAATCCAAGATGGGGTGACTTGTGTGGCTCGGACCAGGTTCTGTTACCCAGAATCCTTTGCAAACCTCAAAATTTGTCTAAAAAAACAAATGTTCCTCACATTTCTGTGTCAGAAAGTTCTGGAATCTGAGAGGAGCCACAAATTTCCTTCCACCCAGCGTTCCCCCACATCTCCCGATAAAAATTATACCTCTCTTGTGTGGGTAGGCCTAACGCCCGCGACAGGAAACGCCACATAGCGCAACGTGGACACATCCACATTTTTGAAAGAAAACAGAGGTGTTTTTTGCAAAGTGCCTACCTGTAGATTTTGGCCTGTAGCTCAACCGGCACCTAGGGAAACCTACCAAACCTGTGCATTTCTGAAAACTAGAGACCTAGGGGAATCCAAGATGGGGTGACTTGTGTGGCTCGAACCAGGTTCTGTTACCCAGAATCCTTTGCAAACCTCAAAATTTGGCTAAAAAAACACATGTTCCTCACATTTCTGTGGCAGAAAGTTCTAGAATCTGAGAGGAGCCACACATTTCCTTCCACCCAGCGTTCCCCCACGTCTCCTGATAAAAATGATACCTCACTTGTGTGGGTAGGCCTAGCGCCCGCGACAGGAAACACCCCAAAGCGCAACGTGGACACATCCAAATTTTTGAAAGAAAACAGAGGTGTTTTTTTCAAAGTGCCTACCTGTAGATTTAGGCCTCTAGCTCAGCCGGCACTGAGGGAAACCTACCAAACCTGTGCATTTCTGAAAACTAGAGACCTAGGGGAATCCAAGATGGGGTGACTTGTGAGACTCGGACCAGGTTCTGTTACTCAGAATCCTTTGCAAACCTCAAAATTTGGCTAAAAAAACACATGTTCCTCACAGTTCTGTGGCAGAAAGTTCTGGAATTTGAGAGGAGCCACAAATTTCCTTCCACCCAGCGTTCCCCCACGTCTCCCGATAAAAATGATACCTCACTTGTGTGGGTAGGCCTAGCGCCCGCGACAGGAAACACCCCAAAGCGCAACGTGGGCACATCCAAATTTTTGAAAGAAAACAGATGTGTTTTTTTCAAAGTGCCTACCTGTAGATTTAGGCCTCTAGCTCAGCCGGCACCTAGGGAAACCTACCACACCTGTGCATTTCTTGAAACTAGAGACCTAGGGGAATCCAAGATGGGGTGACTTGTGTGGCTCGGAGCAGGTTCTGTTACTCAGAATCCTTTGCAAACCTCAAAATTTGGCTAAATAAACACATGTTCCTCACATTTCTGTGGCAGAAAGTTCTGGAATCTGAGAGGAGCCACAAATTTCCTTCCACCCAGTGTTCCCCCACGTCTCTTGATAAAAATGATACCTCACTTGTGTGGGTAGGCCTAGCACCCGCGATAGGAAATGCCCCAAAGCGTTACGTGGACACATCCAAATTTTTTAAAGAAAACAGAGGTGTTTTTTGCAAAGTGCCTACTTGTAGATTTTGGCCTGTAGCTCAGCCGGCACCTAGGGAAACCTACCAAACCTGTGCATTTCTGAAAACTAGAGACCTAGGGGAATCCAAGATGGGGTGACTTGTGTGGTTCGGACGAGGTTCTGTTACCCAGAATCCTTTGCAAACCTCAAAATTTGGCTAAAAAAACACATGTTCCTCACATTTCTGTGGCAGAAAGTTCTGATTTCTGAGAGGAGCCACAAATTTCCTTCCACCCAGCGTTCCCCCACATCCCCCGATAAAAATAATACCTCACTTGTGAGGGTAGGCCTAGCGCCCGCGACAGGAAACGCCCCAAAGCGCAACGTGGACACATCCAAATTTTTGAAAGAAAACAGAGGTGTTTTTTGCAAAGTGCCTACCTGGAGATTTTGGCCTGTAGCTCAGCCGGCACCTAGGGAAACCTACCAAACCTGTGCATTTCTGAAAACTAGAGACCTAGGGGAATCCAAGATGGGGTGACTTGTGTGGCTCGGACCAGGTTCTGTTACCCAGAATCCTTTGCAAACCTCAAAATTTGACTAAAAAAACACATGTTCCTCACATTTCTGTGGCAGAAAGTTGTGGAATCTGATGTGAGCGACAAATTTCCTTCCACCCAGCGTTCCCCCACGTCTCCCGATAAAAATGATACGTCACTTGTGTGGGTAGGCCTAGCGCCCGCGACAGGAAACGCCCCAAAGCGCAACGTGGACACGTCCAAATTTTTTAGAGAAAACAGAGGTGTTTTGTGCAAAGTGCCTACCTGTAGATTTTGGCCTGTAGCTCAGCCGGCACCTAGGGAAACCTACCAAACCTGTGCATTTCTGAAAACTAGAGACCGAGGGGAATCCAAGATGGGGTGACTTGTGTGGCTCGGACCAGGTTCTGTTACTCAGAATCCTTTGCAAACCTCAAAATTTGGCTAAAAAAAAACATGTTCCTCACATTTCTGTGGCAGAAAGTTCTGATATCTGAGAGGAGCCACAAATTTCCTTCCACCCAGCGTTCCCCCACATCCCCCGATAAAAATAATACCTCACTTGTGTGGGTAGGCCTAGCGCCCGCGACAGGAAACGCCCCAAAGCGCAACGTGGACACATCCAAATTTTTTAAAGAAAACAGAGGTGTTTTTTGCAAAGTGCCTACCTGTAGATTTTGCCCTGTAGCTCAGCCGGCACCTAGGGAAACCTACCAAACCTGTGCATTTCTGAAAACTAGAGACCTAGGGGAATCCAAGATGGGGTGACTTGTGTGGCTCGGACCATGTTCTGTTACCCAGAATCCTTTGCAAACCTCAAAATTTGGCTAAAAAAACACATGTTCCTCACATTTCTGTGGCAGAAAGTTCTAGAATCTGAGAGGAGCCACAAATTTCCTTCCACCCAGCGTTCCCCCACGTCTCCCGATAAAAATGATACCTCACTTGTGTGGGTAGGCCTAGCGCCCGCGACAGGAAACACCCCAAAGCGCAACGTGGACACATCCAAATTTTTGAAAGAAAACAGAGGTGTTTTTTTCAAAGTGCCTACCTGTAGATTTAGGCCTCTAGCTCAGCCGGCACTGAGGGAAACCTACCAAACCTGTGCATTTCTGAAAACTAGAGACCGAGGGGAATCCAAGATGGGGTGACTTGTGAGACTCGGACCAGGTTCTGTTACTCAGAATCCTTTGCAAACCTCAAAATTTGGCTAAAAAAACACATGTTCCTCACATTTCTGTGGCAGAAAGTTCTGGAATCTGAGAGGAGCCACAAATTTCCTTCCACCCAGTGTTCCCCCACGTCTCCTGATAAAAATGATACCTCACTTGTGTGGGTAGGCCTAGCGCCCGCGATAGGAAATGCCCCAAAGTGTAACGTGGACACATCCAAATTTTTTAAAGAAGACAGAGGTGTTTTTTGCAAAGTGCCTACCTGTAGGTTTTGGCCTGTAGCTCAGCCGGCACCTAGGGAAACCTACCAAACATGTGCATTTCTGAAAACTAGAGACCTAGGGGAATCCAAGATGGGGTGACTTGTGTGGCTCGGACCAGGTTCTGTTACCCAGAATCCTTTGCAAACCTCAAAATTTGGCTAAAAAAACACATGTTCCTCACATTTCTGTGGCAGAAAGTTCTGATTTCTGAGAGGAGCCACAAATTTCCTTCCACCCAGCGTTCCCCCACATCCCCCGATAAAAATAATACCTCACTTGTGTGGGTAGGCCTAGCGCCCGCGACAGGAAACGCCCCAAAGCGCAACGTGGACACATCCAAATTTTTGAAAGAAAACAGAGGTGTTTTTTGCAAAGTGCCTACCTGTAGATTTTGGCCTGTAGCTCAGCCGGCACCTAGGGAAACCTACCAAACCTGTGCATTTCTGAAAACTAGAGACCTAGGGGAATCGAAGATGGGGTGACTTGTGTGGCTCGGACCAGGTTCTGTTACCCAGAATCCTTTGCAAACCTCAAAATTTGGCTAAAAAAAAACACATGTTCCTCACATTTCTGTGGCAGAAAGTTCTGGAATTTGAGAGGAGCCACAAATTTCCTTCCACCCAGCGTTCCCCCACGTCTCCCAATAAAAATGATACCTCACTTGTGTGGGTAGGCCTAGCGCCCGCGACAGGAAACGCCCCAAAGCGCAACGTGGACACATCCAAATTTTTGAAAGAAAACAGAGGTGTTTTTTGCAAAGTGCCTACCTGTAGATTATTGCCTGTAGCTCAGCCGGCACCTAGGGGAACCTACCAAACCTGTGCATTTCTGAAAACTAGAGACGTAGGGGAATCCAAGATGGGGTGACTTGTGTGGCTCGGACCAGGTTCTGTTACCCAGAATCCTTTGCAAACCTCAAAATTTGGCTAAAAAAACACATGTTCCTCACATTTCTGTGGCAGAAAGTTCTGGAATCTGAGAGGAGCCACAAATTTCCTTAAACCCAGCGTTCCCCCACATCTCCCGATAAAAATGATACCTCACTTGTGTGGGTAGGCCTAGCGCCCACGACACGAAACGCCCCAAAGCGCAACGTGGACACATCCACATTTTTGAAAGAAAACAGAGGTGTTTTTTGCAAAGTGCCTACCTGTAGATTTTGGCCTGTAGCTCAGCCGGCACCTAGGGAAACCTACCAAACCTGTGCATTTCTGAAAACTAGAGACCTAGGGGAATCCAAGATGGGGTGACTTGTGTGGCTCGGACCAGGTTCTGTTACCCAGAATCCTTTGCAAACCTCAAAATTTGACGAAAAAAACACATGTTCCTCACATTTCTGTGGCAGAAAGTTCTGGAATCTAAGAGGAGCCACAAATTTCCTTCCACCCAGCGTTCCCCCACGTCTTCAGATAAAAATGATACCTCACTTGTGTGGGTAGGCCTAGCGCCCGCGACAGGAAACGCCCCAAAGCGCAACGTGGACACATCCAAATTTTTGAGAGAAAACAGAGGTGTTTTTTTCAAAGTGCCTACCTGTAGATTTAGGCCTCTAGCTCAGCCGGCACCTAGGGAAACCTACCAAACCTGTGCATTTCTGAAAACTAGAGACCTAGGGGAATCCAAGATGGGGTGACTTCTGTGGCTCGGACCAGGTTCTGTTACTCAGAATCCTTTGCAAACCTCAAAATTTGGCTAAAAAAACACATGTTCCTCACATTTCTGTGGCAGAAAGTTCTGGAATCTGAGAGGAGCCACAAATTTCCTTCCACCCAGTGTTCCCCCACGTCTCCTGATAAAAATGATACATCACTTGTGTGGGTAGGCCTAGCGGCCGCGACAGAAGACACCCCAAAGCGCAACATGGACACATCCAAATTTTTGAAAGAAAACAGAGGTGTTTTTTTCAAAGTGCCTACCTGTAGATTTAGGCCTCTAGCTCAGCCGGCACCGAGGGAAACCTACCAAACCTGTGCATTTCTGAAAACTAGAGACCTAGGGGAATCCAAGATGGGGTAACTTGTGTGGCTCGGACCAGGTTCTGTTACTCAGAATCCTTTGCAAACCTCAAAATTTGGCTAAAAAAACACATGTTCCTCACATTTCTGTGGCAGAAAGTTCTGGAATTTAAGAGGAGCCACAAATTTCCTTCCACCCACCGTTCACCCACGTCTCCCAATAAAAATGATACCTCACTTGTGTGGGTAGGCCTAGCGCCCGCGACAGGAAACGCCCCAAAGCGCAACGTGGGCACATCCAAATTTTTTAAAGAAAACAGAGGTGTTTTTTGCAAAGTGCCTACCTGTAGATTTAGGCCTGTAGCTCAGCCGGCACCTAGGGAAACCTACCAAACCTGTGCATTTCTGAAAACTAGAGACCTAGGGGAATCCAAGATGGGGTGACTTGTGTGGCTCGGACCATGTTCTGTTACCCAGAATCCTTTGCAAACCTCAAAATTTGGCTAAAAAACACATGTTCCTCATATTTCTGTGGCAGAAAGTTCTGGAATCTGAGAGGAGCCACAAATTTCCTTCCACCCAGCGTTCCCCCACATCTCCCGATAAAAATGATACCTCACTTGTGTGGGTAGGCCTAGTGTCCGCAACAGGAAACGCCCCAAAGCGCAACGTGGACACATCCAAATTTTTGAAAGAAAACAGAGGTGTTTTTAGATTTTGGCCTGTAGCTCAGCCGGCACCTAGGGAAACCTACCAAACCTGTGCATTTCTGAAAACTAGAGACCTAGGGGAATCCAAGATGGGGTGACTTGTGTGGCTCGGACCAGGTTCTGTTACCCAGAATCCTTTGCAAACCTCAAAATTTGGCTAAAAAAGCACAAGTTCCTCATATTTCTGTGGCAGAAAGTTCTGGAATCTGATAGGAGCCACAAATTTCCTTCCACCCAGCGTTCCCCCACGTCTCCCGATAAAAATGATACCTCACTTGTGTGGGTAGGCCTAGCGCCCGCGACAGGAAATGCCCCAAAGCGCAACGTAGACACATCCAAATTTTTGAAAGAAAACAGAGGTGTTTTTTGAAAAGTGCCTACCTGTAGATTTTGGCCTGTAGCTCAGCCGGCACCTAGGGAAACCTACCAAACCTGTGCATTTCTGAAAACTAGAGACCTAGGGGAATCCAAGATAGGGTGACTTGTGTGGCTCGGACCAGGTTCTGTTACCCAGAATCCTTTGCAAACCTCAAAAGTTGGCTAAAAAAACACATGTTCCTCACATTTCTGTGGCAGAAAGTTGTGGAATCTGATGTGAGCCACAAATTTCCTTCCACCCAGCGTTCCCCCACGTCTCCCGATAAAAATGATACCTCACTTGTGTGGGTAGGCCTAGCGCCCGCGACAGGAAATGCCCCAAAGCGCAACGTGGACACATCCAAATTTTTGAAAGAAAACAGAGGTGTTTTTTGCAAAGTGCCTACCTGTAGATTTTGGCCTGTAGCTCAGCCGGCACCTAGGGAAACCTACCAAACCTGTGCATTTCTGAAAACTAGAGACCTAGGGGAATCCAAGATGGGGTGACTTGTGTGGCTCGGACCAGGTTCTGTTACCCAGAATCCTTTGCAAACCTCAAAATTTGGCTAAAAAAAAACATGTTCCTCACATTTCTGTGGCAGAAAGTTCTGATATCTGAGAGGAGCCACAAATTTCCTTCCACCCAGCGTTCCCCCACATCCCCCGATAAAAATAATACCTCACTTGTGTGGGTAGGCCTAGCGCCCGCGACAGGAAACGCCCCAAAGCGCAACGTGGACACATCCAAATTTTTGAAAGAAAACAGAGGTGTTTTTTGCAAAGTGCCTACCTGTAGATTTTGGCCTGTAGCTCAGCCGGCACCTAGGGAAACCTACCAAACCTGTGCATTTCTGAAAACTAGAGACCTAGGGGAATCCAAGATGGGGTGACTTGTGTGGCTCGGACCAGGTTCTGTTACCCAGAATCCTTTGCAAACCTCAAAATTTGGCTAAAAAAACACATGTTCCTCACATTTCTGTGGCAGAAAGTTCTACAATCTGAGAGGAGCCACAAATTTCCTTCCACCCAGCGTTCCCCCACGTCTCCCGATAAAAATGATACCTCACTTGTGTGGGTAGGCCTAGCGCCCGCGACAGGAAACACCCCAAAGCGCAACGTGGACACATCCAAATTTTTGAAAGAAAACAGAGGTGTTTTTTTCAAAGTGCCTACCTGTAGATTTAGGCCTCTAGCTCAGCCGGCTCCTAGGGAACCCTACCAAACCTGTGCATTTCTGAAAACTAGAGACCTAGGGGAATCCAAGATGGGGTGACTTGTGTGGCTCGGACCAGGTTCTGTTACTCAGAATCCTTTGCAAACCTCAAAATTTGGCTAAAAAAACACATGTTCCTCACATTTCTGTGGCAGAAAGTTCTGGAATCTGAGAGGAGCCACAAATATCCTTCCACCCCGCGTTCCCCCACATCTCCCGATAAAAATGATACCTCACTTGTGTGGGTAGGCCTAGCGCCCGCGACAGGAAATGCCCCAAAGCGCAACATGGACACATCCAAATTTTTTAAAGAAAACAGAGGTGTTTTTTGCAAAGTGCCTACCTGTAGATTTTGGCCTGTAGCTCAGCCGGCTCCTAGGGAAACCTACCAAACCTGTGCATTTCTGAAAACTAGAGACCTAGGGGAATCCAAGATGGGGTGACTTGTGTGGCTCGGACCAGGTTCTGTTACTCAGAATCCTTTGCAAACCTCAAAATTTGGCTAAAAAAACACATGTTTCTCACATTTCTGTGGCAGAAAGTTCTGGAATCTGAGAGGAGCCACAAATTTCCTTCCACCCAGTGTTCCCCCACGTCTCCTGATAAAAATGATACCTCACTTGTGTGGGTAGGCCTAGCGCCCGCGACAGGAAACGCCCCAAAGCGCAACGTTGACACATCTACATTTTTGAAAGAAAACAGAGATGTTTTTTTCAAAGTGCCTACTGTAGATTTAGGCCTCTAGCTCAGCCGGCACCTAGGGAAACCTATCAAACCTGTGCATTTCTGAAAACTAGAAACCTAGGGGAATCCAAGATGGGGTGACTTGTGTGGCTCGGACCAGGTTCTGTTACCCAGAATCCTTTGCAAACCTCAAAATTTGGCTAAAAAAACACATGTTCCTCACATTTCTGTGGCAGAAAGTTCTGGAATCTGAGAGGAGCCACAAATTTCCTTCCACCCAGCGTTCCCCCACATCTCCCGATAAAAATGATACCTCACTTGTGTGGGTAGGCCTAGCGCCCGCGACAGGAAATGCCCCAAAGCGCAACGTGGACACATCCAAATTTTGGAAAGAAAACAGAGGTGTTTTTTGCAAAGTGCTTACCTGTAGATTTTGGCCTGTAGCTCAGCCGGCACCTAGGGAAACCTACCAAACCTGTGCATTTCTGAAAACTAGAGACCTCGGGGAATCCAAGATGGGGTGACTTGTGTGGCTCGGACCAGGTTCTGTTACCCAGAATCATTTGCAAACCTCAAAATTTGACTAAAAAAACACATGTTTCTCACATTTCTGTGGCAGAAAGTTCTGGAATCTGAGAGGAGCCACAAATTTCCTTCCACCCAGCGTTCCCCCACGTCTCCAGATAAAAATGATACCTCACTTGTGTGGGTAGGCCTAGCGCCCGCGACAGGAAACGCCCCAAAGCGCAACGTGGACACCTCAAAATTTTTGATAGAAAACAGAGGTGTTTTTTTCAAAGTGCCTACCTGTAGACTTAGGCCTCTAGCTCAGCCGGCACCTAGGGAAACCTACCAAACCTGTGCATTTCTGAAAACTAGAGACCTAGGGGAATCCAAGATGGGGTGACTTGTGTGGCTCGGACCAGGTTCTGTTACCCAGAATCCTTTGCAAACCTCAAAATTTGGCTAAAAAAACACATGTTCCTCACATTTCTGTGGCAGAAAGTTCTAGAATCTGATAGGAGCCACAAATTTCCTTCCACCCAGCGTTCCCCCACGTCTCCCGATAAAAATGATACCTCACTTGTGTGGGTAGGCCTAGCGCCCGCGACAGGAAACACCCCAAAGCGCAACGTGGACACATCCAAATTTTTTAAAGAAAACAGAGGTGTTTTTTTCAAAGTGCCTACCTGTAGATTTAGGCCTCTAGCTCAGCCGGCACCGAGAGAAACCTACAAAACCTGTGCATTTCTGAAAACTAGAGACCTAGGGGAATCCAAGATGGGGTGACTTGTGTGGCTCGGACCAGGTTCTGTTACTCAGAATCCTTTGCAAACCTCAAAATGTGGCTAAAAAAACACATGTTCCTCACATTTCTGTGGCAGAAAGTTCTGCAATCTGAGAGGAGCCACAAATTTCCTTCCACCCAGTGTTCCCCCACGTCTCCCGATAAAAATGATACCTCACTTGTGTGGGTAGGCCTAGCGCCCGCGACAGGAAACGCCCCAAAGCGCAACGTGGACACATCCAAATTTTTTAAAGAAAACAGAGGTGTTTTTCGCAAAGTGCCTACCTGTAGATTTTGGCCTGTAGCTCATCCGGCACCTAGGGAAACCTACCAAACCTGTGCATTTCTGAAAACTAGAGACCTAGGGGAATCCAAGATGGGGTGACTTGTGTGGCTCGGACCAGGTTCTGTTACTCAGAATCCTTTGCAAACCTCAAAATTTGGCTAAAAAAACACATGTTCCTCACATTTCTGTGGCAGAAAGTTCTGGAATCTGAGAGGAGCCACAAATTTCCTTCCACCCAGCGTTCCCCCACATCTCCCGATAAAAATAATACCTCACTTGTGTGGGTAGGCCTAGCGCCCGCGACAGGAAATGCCCCAAAGCGCAACATGGACACATCCAAATTTTTGAAAGAAAACAGAGGTGTTTTTTGCAAAGTGCCTACCTGTAGATTTTGGCCTGTAGCTCAGCCGGCACCTAGGGAAACCTACCAAACCTGTGCATTTCTGAAAACTAGAGACCTAGGGGAATCCAAGATGGGGTGGCTTGTGTGGCTCGGACCAGGTTCTGTTACCCAGAATCCTTTGCAAACCTCAAAATTTGACTAAAAAAACACATGTTCCTCACATTTCTGTGGCAGAAAGTTCTGGAATCTGAGAGGAGCCACAAATTTCCTTCCACCCAGCTTTCCCCCACGTCTCCCGATAAAAATGATTCCTCACTTGTGTGGGTAGGCCTAGCGCCCGCGACAGGAAACACCCCAAAGCGCAACGTGGACACATCCAAATTTTTTAAAGAAAACAGAGGTGTTTTTTTCAAAGTGCCTACCTGTAGATTTAGGCCTCTAGCTCAGCCGGCACCGAGAGAAACCTACCAAACCTGTGTATTTCTGAAAACTAGAGACCTAGGGGAATCCAAGATGGGGTGACTTGTGTGGCTCGGACCAGGTTCTGTTACTCAGAATCCTTTGCAAACCTCAAAATGTGGCTAAAAAAACACATGTTCCTCACATTTTTGTGGCAGAAAGTTCTGCAATCTGAGAGGAGCCACAAATTTCCTTCCACCCAGTGTTCCCCCACGTCTCCCGATAAAAATGATACCTCACTTGTGTGGGTAGGCCTAGCGCCCGCGACAGGAAACGCCCCAAAGCGCAACGTGGACACATCCAAATTTTTTAAAGAAAACAGAGGTGTTTTTCGCAAAGTGCCTACCTGTAGATTTTGGCCTGTAGCTCAGCCGGCACCTAGGGAAACCTACCAAACCTGTGCATTTCTGAAAACTAGAGACCTAGGGGAATCCAAGATGGGGTGACTTGTGTGGCTCGGACCAGGTTCTGTTACTCAGAATCCTTTGCAAACCTCAAAATTTGGCTAAAAAAACACATGTTCCTCACATTTCTGTGGCAGAAAGTTCTGGAATCTGAGAGGAGCCACAAATTTCCTTCCACCCAGCGTTCCCCCACATCTCCCGATAAAAATGATACCTCACTTGTGAGGGTAGGCCTAGCGCCCGCGTCAGGAAATGCCCCAAAGCGCAACATGGACACATCCAAATTTTTGAAAGAAAACAGAGGTGTTTTTTGCAAAGTGCCTACCTGTAGATTTTGGCCTGTAGCTCAGCCGGCACCTAGGGAAACCTACCAAACCTGTGCATTTCTGAAAACTAGAGACCTAGGGGAATCCAAGATGGGGTGACTTGTGTGGCTCGGACCAGGTTCTGTTACCCAGAATCCTTTGCAAACCTCAAAATTTGACTAAAAAAACACATGTTCCTCACATTTCTGTGGCAGAAAGTTCTGGAATCTGAGAGGAGCCACAAATTTCCTTCCACCCAGCGTTCCCCCACGTCTTCAGATAAAAATGATACCTCACTTGTGTGGGTAGGCCTAGCGCCCGTGACAGGAAACACCCCAAAGCGCAACGTGGACACATCCAAATTTTTGAAAGAAAACAGAGGTGTTTTTTTCAAAGTGCCTACCTGTAGATTTAGGCCTCTAGCTCAGCCGGCACCTAGGGAAACCTACCAAACCTGTGCATTTCTGAAAACTAGAGACCTAGGGGAATCCAAGATGGGGTGACTTGTATGGCTCGGACCAGGTTCTGTTACTCAGAATCCTTTGCAAACCTCAAAATTTGGCTAAAAAAACACATGTTCCTCACATTTCTGTGGCAGAAAGTTCTAGAATCTGATAGGAGCCACAAATTTCCTTCCACCCAGTGTTCCCCCACGTCTCCCGATAAAAATGATACCTCACTTGTGTGGGTAGGCCTAGCGCCCGCAACAGGAATCGCCCCAAAGCGCAACGTGGACACATCCAAATTTTTTAAAGAAAACAGAGGTGTTTTTCGCAAAGTGCCTACCTGTAGATTTTGGCCTGTAGCTCAGCCGGCACCTAGGGAAACCTACCAAACCTGTGCATTTCTGAAAACTAGAGACCTAGGGGAATCCAAGATGGGGTGACTTGTGTGGCTCGGACCAGGGTCTGTTACTCAGAATCCTTTGCAAACCTCAAAATTTGGCTAAAAAAACACATGTTCCTCACATTTCTGTGGCAGAAAGTTCTGGAATCTGAGAGGAGCCACAAATTTCCTTCCACCCAGCGTTCCCCCACATCTCCCGATAAAAATGATACCTCACTTGTGTGGGTAGGCCTAGCGCCCGCGACAGGAAACGCCCCAAAGCACAACGTGGACACATCCAAATTTTTGAAAGAAAACAGAGGTGTTTTTTTCAAAGTGCCTACCTGTAGATTTAGGCCTCTAGCTCAGCTGGCACCTAGGGAAACCTATCAAACCTGTGCATTTCTGAAAACTAGAGACCTAGGGGAATCCAAGATGGGGTGACTTGTGTGGCTCGGACCAGGTTCTGTTACCCAGAATCCTTTGCAAACCTCAAAATTTGGTAAAAAAAACACATGTTCCTCACATATCTGTGGCAGAAAGTTCTGGAATCGGAGAGGAGCCACAAATTTCCTTCCACCCAGCGTTCCCCCACATCTCCCGATAAAAATGATACCTCACTTGTGTGGGTAGGCCTAGCGCCCGCGACAGGAAACGCCCCAAAGCGCAACGTGAACACATCCACATTTTTGAAAGAAAACAGAGGTGTTTTTTGCAAAGTGCTTACCTGTAGATTTTGGCCTGTAGCTCAGCCGGCACCTAGGGAAACCTACCAAACCCGTGCATTTCTGAAAACTAGAGACCTCGGGGAATCCAAGATGGGGTGACTTGTGTGGCTCGGACCAGGTTCTGTTACCCAGAATCATTTGCAAACCTCAAAATTTGACTAAAAAAACACATGTTCCTCACATTTCTGTGGCAGAAAGTTCTGGAATCTGAGAGGAGCCACAAATTTCCTTCCACCCAGCGTTCCCCCACGTCTCCAGATAAAAATGATACCTCACTTGTGTGGGTAGGCCTAGCGCCCGCGACAGGAAACGCCCCAAAGCGCAACGTGGATACATCCAAATTTTTGAAAGAAAACAGAGGTGTTTTTTTCAAAGTGCCTACCTGTAGATTTAGGCCTCTAGCTCAGCCGGCACCTAGGGAAACCTACCAAACCTGTGCATTTCTGAAAACTAGAGACCTAGGGGAATCCAAGATGGGGTGACTTGTGTGGCTCGGACCAGGTTCTGTTACCCAGAATCCTTTGCAAACCTCAAAATTTGGCTAAAAAAACACATGTTCCTCACATTTCTGTGGCAGAAAGTTCTGGAATCTGAGAGGAGCCACAAATTTCCTTCCACCCAGCGTTCCCCCACGTCTTCAGATAAAAATGATACCTCACTTATGTGGGTAGGCCTAGCGCCCGCGACAGGAAACGCCTCAAAGCGCAACGTGGACACATCCAAATTTTTGAAAGAAAACAGAGGTGTTTTTTTCAAAGTGCATACCTGTAGATTTAGGCCTCTAGCTCAGCCGGCACCTAGGGAAACCTACCAAACCTGTGCATTTCTGAAAACTAGAGACCTAGGGGAATCCAAGATGGGGTGACTTGTGTGGCTCGGACCAGGTTCTGTTACTCAGAATCCTTTGCAAACCTCAAAATTTGGCTAAAAAACACATGTTCCTCACATTTCTGTGGCAGAAAGTTCTGGAATCTGAGAGGAGCCACAAATTTCCTTCCACCCAGTGTTCCTCCACGTCTCCTGATAAAAATGATACCTCACTTGTGTGGGTAGGCCTAGCGCCCGCGACAGGAAACGCCCCAAAGCGCAACGTGGACACATCCAAATTTTTTAAAGAAAACAGAGGTGTTTTTTTCAAAGTGCCTACCTGTAGATTTAGGCCTCTAGCTCAGCCGGCACCTAGGGAAACCTATCAAACCTGTGCATTTCTGAAAACTAGAGACCTAGGGGAATCCAAGATGGGGTGACTTGTGTGGCTCGGACCAGGTTCTGTTACTCAGAATCCTTTGCAAACCTCAAAATTTGGCTAAAAAAACACATGTTCCTCACATTTCTGTGGCAGAAAGTTCTGGAATTTGAGAGGAGCCACAAATTTCCTTCCACCCAGCGTTCCCCCACGTCTCCCAATAAAAATGATACCTCACTTGTGTGGGTAGGCCTAGCGCCCGCGACAGGAAACACCCCAAAGCGCAACATGGGCACATCCAAATTTTTCAAACAAAACAGAGGTGTTTTTTGCAAAGTGCCTACCTGTAGATTTTGGCCTGTATCTCAGCCGGCACCTAGGGGAACCTACCAAACCTGTGCATTTCTGAAAACTAGAGAAGTAGGGGAATCCAAGATGGGGTGACTTGTGTGGCTCGGACCATGTTCTGTCACCCAGAATCCTTTGCAAACCTCAAAATTTGGCTAAAAAAACACATGTTCCTCACATTTCTGTGGCAGAAAGTTCTGGAATCTGAGAGGTGCCACAAATTTCCTTCCACCCAGCGTTCCCCCACATCTCCCGATAAAAATGATACCTCACTTGTGTGGGTAGGCCTAGCGCCCGCGACAGGAAACGCCCCAAAGCGCAACGTGGACACATCCAAATTTTTGAAAGAAAACAGAGGTGTTTTTTTCAAAGTGCCTACCTGTAGATTTAGGCCTCTAGCTCAGCCGGCACCTAGGGAAACCTACCAAACCTGTGCATTTCTGAAAACTAGAGACCTAGGGGAATCCAAGATGGGGTGACTTGTGTGGCTCGGACTAGGTTCTGTTACCCAGAATCCTTTGCAAACCTCAAAATTTGGCTAAAAAAACACATGTTCCTCACATTTCTGTGGCAGAAAGTTCTAGAATCTGATAGGAGCCACAAATTTCCTTCCACCCAGTGTTCCCCCACGTCTCCCGATCAAAATGATACCTCACTTGTGTGGGTAGGCCTAGCGCCCGCGACAGGAAACACCCCAAAGCGCAACGTGGACACATCCAAATTTTTTAAAGAAAACAGAGGTGTTTTTTTCAAAGTGCCTACCTGTAGATTTAGGCCTCTAGCTCAGCCGGCACCGAGGGAAACCTACCAAACCTGTGCATTTCTGAAAACTAGAGACCTAGGGGAATCCAAGATGGGGTGACTTGTGTGGCTCGGACCAGGTTCTGTTACTCAGAATCCTTTGCAAACCTCAAAATGTGGCTAAAAAAACACATGTTCCTCACATTTCTGTGGCAGAAAGTTCTGGAATCTGAGAGGAGCCACAAATTTCCTTCAACCCAGCGTTCCCCCACATCTCCAGATAAAAATGATACCTCACTTGTGTGGGTAGGCTTGGCGCCCGCGACAGGAAACGCCCCAAAGCGCAACGTGGACACATCCAAATTTTTGAAAGAAAACAGAGGTGTTTTTTTCAAAGTGCCTACCTGTAGATTTAGGCCTCTAGCTCAGCCGGCACCTAGGGAAACCTACCAAACCTGTGCATTTCTGAAAACTAGAGACCTAGGGGAATCCAAGATGGGGTGACTTGTGTGGCTCGGACTAGGTTCTGTTACCCAGAATCCTTTGCAAACCTCAAAATTTGGCTAAAAAAACACATGTTCCTCACATTTCTGTGGCAGAAAGTTCTAGAATCTGATAGGAGCCAAAAATTTCCTTCCACCCAGCGTTCCCCCACGTCTCCCGATCAAAATGATACCTCACTTGTGTGGGTAGGCCTAGCGCCCGCGACAGGAAACGCCCCAAAGCGCAATGTGGACACATCCAAATTTTTGAAAGAAAACATAGGTGTTTTTTTCAAAGTGCCTACCTGTAGATTTAGGCCTCTAGCTCAGCCGGCACCTAGGGAAACCTACCAAACCTGTGCATTTCTGAAAACTAGAGACCTAGGGGAATCCAAGATGGGGTGACTTGTGTGGCTCGGACTAGGTTCTGTTACCCAGAATCCTTTGCAAACCTCAAAATTTGGCTAAAAAAACACATGTTCCTCACATTTCTGTGGCAGAAAGTTCTAGAATCTGATAGGAGCCACAAATTTCCTTCCACCCAGCGTTCCCCCACGTCTCCCGATCAAAATGATACCTCACTTGTGTGGGTAGGCCTAGCGCCCGCGACAGGAAACACCCCAAAGCGCAACGTGGACACATCCAAATTTTTTAAAGAAAACAGAGGTGTTTTTTTCAAAGTGCCTACCTGTAGATTTAGGCCTCTAGCTCAGCCGGCACCGAGGGAAACCTACCAAACCTGTGCATTTCTGAAAACTAGAGACCTAGGGGAATCCAAGATGGGGTGACTTGTGTGGCTCGTACCAGGTTCTGTTACTCAGAATCCTTTGCAAACCTCAAAATGTGGCTAAAAAAACACATGTTCCTCACATTTCTGTGGCAGAAAGTTCTGGAATCTGAGAGGAGCCACAAATTTCCTTCCACCCAGTGTTCCCCCACGTCTCCTGATAAAAATGATACCTCACTTGTGTGGGTAGGCCTAGCGCCCGCGACAGGAAACGCCCCAAAGCGCAACGTGGACACATCCAAATTTTTTAAAGAAAACAGAGGTGTTTTTCGCAAAGTGCCTACCTGTAGATTTTGGCCTGTAGCTCAGCCGGCACCTAGGGAAACCTACCAAACCTGTGCATTTCTGAAAACTAGAGACCTAGGGGAATCCAAGATGGGGTGACTTGTGTGGTTCGGACCAGGTTCTGTTACTCAGAATCCTTTGCAAACCTCAAAATGTGGCTAAAAAAACACATGTTCCTCACATTTCTGTGGCAGAAAGTTCTGGAATCTGAGAGGAGCCACAAATTTCATTCCACCCAGTGTTCCCCCACGTCTCCCGATAAAAATGATACCTCACTTGTGTGGGTAGGCCTAGCGCCCGCGACAGGAAACGCGCCAAAGGGCAACGTGGACACATCCAAATTTTTTAAAGAAAACAGAGGTGTTTTTCGCAAAGTGCCTACCTGTAGATTTTGGCCTGTAGCTCAGCCGGCACCTAGGGAAACCTACCAAACCTGTGCATTTCTGAAAACTATAGACCTAGGGGAATCAAAGATGGTGTGACTTGTGTGGCTCGGACCAGGTTCTGTTACCCAGAATCCTTTGCAAACCTCAAAATTTGGCTAAAAAAACACATGTTCCTCACATTTCTGTGGCAGAAAGTTCTGGAATCTGAGAGGAGCCACAAATTTCCTTCCACCCAGCGTTCCCCCACATCTCCCGATAAGAATGATACCTTACTTGTGTGGGTAGGCCTAGCGCCCGCGACAGGAAACGCCCCAAAGCGCAACGTGGACACATCCAAATTTTTGAAAGAAAACAGAGGTGTTTTTTGCAAAGTGCCTACCTGTAGATTTTGGCCTGTAGCTCAGCCGGCACCTAGGGAAACCTACCAAACCTGTGCATTTCTGAAAACTAGAGACCTAGGGGAATCCAAGATGGGGTGACTTGTGTGGCTCGGACCAGGTTCTGTTACCCAGAATCCTTTGCAAACCTCAAAATTTGGCTAAAAAAACACATGTTCCTCACATTTCTGTGGCAGAAAGTTCTGGAATCTGAGAGGAGCCACAAATTTCCTTCCACCCAGCGTTCCCCCACATCTCCCGATAAAAATGATACCTCACTTGTGTGGGTAGGCCTAGCGCCCGCGACAGGAAATGCCCCATAGCGCAAAGTGGACACATCCAAATTTTTGAAAGAAAACAGAGGTGTTTTTTGCAAAGTGCCTACCTGTAGATTTTGGCCTGTAGCTCAGCCGGCACCTAGGGAAACCTACCAAACCTGTGCATTTCTGAAAACTAGAGACCTAGGGGAATCCAAGATGGGGTGACTTGTGTGGCTCGGACCAGGTTCTGTTACTCAGAATCCTTTGCAAACCTCAAAATTTGGCTAAAAAAACACATGTTCCTCACAGTTCTGTGGCAGAAAGTTCTGGAATTTGAGAGGAGCCACAAATTTCCTACCACCCAGCGTTCCCCCACGTCTCCCGATAAAAATGATACCTCACTTGTGTGGGTAGGCCTAGCACCCGCGACAGGAAACGCCCCAAAGCGCAACGTGGGCACATCCAAATTTTTGAAAGAAAACAGAGGTGTTTTTTTCAAAGTGCCTACCTGTAGATTTTGGCCTCTAGCTCAGCCGGCACCTAGGGAAACCTACCAAACCTGTGCATTTCTGAAAACTAGAGACCTAGGGGAATCCAAAATGGGGTGACTTGTGTGGCTCGGAGCAGGTTCTGTTACTCAGAATCCTTTGCAAACCTCAAAATTTGGCTAAAAAAAACACATGTTCCTCACATTTCTGTGGCAGAAAGTTCTGGAATCTGAGAGGAGCCACAAATTTCCTTCCACCCAGTGTTCACCCACGTCTCCTGATAAAAATGATACCTCACTTGTGTGGGTAGGCCTAGCGCCCGCGATAGGAAACGCCCCAAAGCGAAACGTGGACACATCCAAATTTTTTAAAGAAAACAGAGGTGTTTTTTTCAAAGTGCCTACCTGTAGATTTAGGCCTCTAGCTCAGCTGGCACCTAGGGAAACCTACCAAACCTGTGCATTTCTGAAAACTAGAGACCTAGGGGAATCCAAGACGGGGTGACTTGTGTGGCTCGGACCAGGTTCTGTTACTCAGAATCCTTTGCAAACCTCAAAATTTGGCTAAAAAAACACATGTTCCTCACATTTCTGTAGCAGAAAGTTCTGGAATCTGAGAGGAGCCACAAATTTCCTTCCACCCAGCGTTCCCCCACGTCTCCTGATAAAAATGATACCTCACTTGTGTGGGTAGGCCTAGCGCCCGCGACAGGAAACGCCCCAAAGCGCAACGTGGACACATCCACATTTTTGAAAGAAAACAGAGGTGTTTTTTGCAAAGTGCCAACCTGTAGATTTTGGCCTGTAACTCAGCCGGCACCTAGGGAAACCTACCAAACCTGTGCATTTCTGAAAACTAGAGACCTTGGGGAACCAAGATGGGGTGACTAGTGTGGCTCGGGCTAGGTTCTGTTACCCAGAATCCTTTGCAAACCTCAAAATTTGGCAAAAAAACACATGTTCCTCACATTTCTGTGGCAGAAAGTTCTAGAATCTGAGAGGAGCCACCAATTTCCTTCCACCCAGCGTTCCCCCACGTCTCCCGATAAAAATGATACCTCACTTGTGTGGGTAGGCCTAGCGCCCGCGATAGGAAACGCCCCAAAGCGAAACGTGGACACATCCAAATTTTTTAAAGAAAACAGAGGTGTTTTTTTCAAAGTGCCTACCTGTAGATTTAGGCCTCTAGCTCAGCTGGCACCTAGGGAAACCTACCAAACCTGTGCATTTCTGAAAACTAGAGACCTAGGGGAATCCAAGACGGGGTGACTTGTGTGGCTCGGACCAGGTTCTGTTACTCAGAATCCTTTGCAAACCTCAAAATTTGGCTAAAAAAACACATGTTCCTCACATTTCTGTAGCAGAAAGTTCTGGAATCTGAGAGGAGCCACAAATTTCCTTCCACCCAGCGTTCCCCCACGTCTCCTGATAAAAATGATACCTCACTTGTGTGGGTAGGCCTAGCGCCCGCGACAGGAAACGCCCCAAAGCGCAACGTGGACACATCCACATTTTTGAAAGAAAACAGAGGTGTTTTTTGCAAAGTGCCAACCTGTAGATTTTGGCCTGTAACTCAGCCGGCACCTAGGGAAACCTACCAAACCTGTGCATTTCTGAAAACTAGAGACCTTGGGGAACCAAGATGGGGTGACTAGTGTGGCTCGGGCTAGGTTCTGTTACCCAGAATCCTTTGCAAACCTCAAAATTTGGCAAAAAAACACATGTTCCTCACATTTCTGTGGCAGAAAGTTCTAGAATCTGAGAGGAGCCACCAATTTCCTTCCACCCAGCGTTCCCCCACGTCTCCCGATAAAAATGATACCTCACTTGTGTGGGTAGGCCTAGCGCCCGCGACAGGAAGCACCCCAAAGCGCAACGTGGACACATCCAAATTTTTGAAAGAAAACAGAGGTGTTTTTTTCAAAGTGCCTACCTGTAGATTTAGGCCTCTAGCTCAGCCGGCACCGAGGGAAACCTACCAAACCTGTGCATTTCTGAAAACTAGAGACCTAGGGGAATCCAAGATGGGGTGACTTGTGTGGCTCGGACCAGGTTCTGTTATTCAGAATCCTTTGCAAACCTCAAAATGTGGCTAAAAAAATACATGTTCCTCACATTTCTGTGGCAGAAAGTTCTGGAATCTGAGAGGAGCCACAAATTTCCTTCCACCCAGTGTTCCCCCACGTCTCCCGATAAAAATGATACCTCACTTGTGTGGGTAGGCCTAGCGCCCGCGACCGGAAACGCCCCAAAGCGCAACGTGGACACATCCAAATCTTTTAAAGAAAACAGAGGTGTTTTTTGCAAAGTGCCTACCTGTAGATTTTGGCCTGTAGCTCAGCCGGCACCTAGGGAAACCTACCAAACCTGTGCATTTCTGAAAACTAGAGACCTAGGGGAATCCAAGATGGGGTGACTTGTGTGGCTCGGACCAGGTTCTGTTACCCAGAATCCTTTGCAAACCTCAAAATTTGGCTAAAAAAACACATGTTCCTCACATTTCTGTGGCAGAAAGTTCTGGAATCTGAGAGGAGCCACAAATTTCCTTCCACCCAGCGTTCCCCCACATCTCCCGATACAAATGATACCTCACTTGTGTGGGTAGGCCTAGCGCCCGCGACAGGAAACGCCCCAAAGCGCAACGTGGACACGTCTAAATTTTTGAAAGAAAACAGAGGTGTTTTTTTCAAAGTGCCTACCTGTAGATTTAGGCCTCTAGCTCAGCCGGCACCGAGGGACACCTACCAAACCTGTGCATTTCTGAAAACTAGAGACCTAGGGGAATCCAAGATGGGGTGACTTGTGTGGCTCGGACCAGGTTCTGTTACTCAGAATCCTTTGCAAACCTCAAAATTTGGCTAAAAAAACACATGTTCCTCACATTTCTGTGGCAGAAAGTTCTGGAATCTGAGAGGAGCCACAAATTTCCTTCCACCCAGTGTTCCCCCACGTCTCCTGATAAAAATGATACCTCACTTGTGTGGGTAGGCCTAGCGGCCGCGACAGGAAACGCCCCAAAGCGCAACGTGGACACATCCAAATTTTTTAAAGAAAACAGAGGTGTTTTTTGCAAAGTGCCTACCTGTAGATTTTGGCCTGTAGCTCAGCCGGCACCTAGGGAAACCTACCAAACCTGTGCATTTCTGAAAACTAGAGACCTAGGGGAATCCAAGATGGGGTGACTTGTGTGACTCGGACCAGGTTCTGTTTCCCAGAATCCTTTGCAAACCTCAAAATTTGGCTAAAAAAACACATGTTCCTCACATTTCTGTGGCAGAAAGTTCTAGAATCTGAGAGGAGCCACAAATTTCCTTCCACCCAGCGTTCCCCCACGTCTCCCGATAAAAATGATACCTCACTTGTGTGGGTAGGCCTAGCGCCCGCGACAGGAAACACCCCAAAGCGCAACGTGGACACATCCAAATTTTTGAAAGAAAACAGAAGTGTTTTTTTCAAAGTGCCTACCTGTAGATTTAGGCCTCTAGCTCAGCCGGCACCGAGGGACACCTACCAAACCTGTGCATTTCTGAAAACTAGAGACCTAGGGGAATCCAAGATGGGGTGACTTGTGTGGCTCGGACCAGGTTCTGTTACTCAGAATCCTTTGCAAACCTCAAAATGTGGCTAAAAAAATACATGTTCCTCACATTTCTGTGGCAGAAAGTTCTGGAATCTGAGAGGAGCCACAAATTTCCTTCCACCCAGTGTTCCCCCACGTCTCCCGATAAAAATGATACCTCACTTGTGTGGGTAGGCCTAGCGCCCGCGACCGGAAACGCCCCAAAGCGCAACGTGGACACATCCAAATCTTTTAAAGAAAACAGAGGTGTTTTTTGCAAAGTGCCTACCTGTAGATTTTGGCCTGTAGCTCAGCCGGCACCTAGGGAAACCTACCAAACCTGTGCATTTCTGAAAACTAGAGACCTAGGGGAATCCAAGATGGGGTGACTTGTGCGGCTCGGACCAGGTTCTGTTACTCAGAATCCTTTGCAAACCTCAAAATTTGGCTAAAAAAACACATGTTCCTCACATTTCTGTGGCAGAAAGTTCTGAAATCTGAGAGGAGCCACAAATTTCCTTCCACCCAGCGTTCCCCCACATCTCCCGATAAAAATGATACCTCACTTGTGTGGGTAGGCCTAGCGCCCGCGACAGGAAACGCCCCAAAGCGCAACGTGGACACGTCCAAATTTTTGAAAGAAAACAGAGTTGTTTTTTTCAAAGTGCCTACCTGTAGATTTAGGCCTCTAGCTCAGCCGGCACCGAGGGACACCTACCAAACCTGTGCATTTCTGAAAACTAGAGACCTAGGGGAATCCAAGATGGGGTGACTTGTGCGGCTCGGACCAGGTTCTGTTACTCAGAATCCTTTGCAAACCTCAAAATTTGGCTAAAAAAACACATGTTCCTCACATTTCTGTGGCAGAAAGTTCTGGAATCTGAGAGGAGCCACAAATTTCCTTCCACCCAGTGTTCCCCCACGTCTCCTGATAAAAATGATACCTCACTTGTGTGGGTAGGCCTAGTGGCCGCGACAGGAAACGCCCCAAAGCGCAACGTGGACACATCCAAATTTTTTAAAGAAAACAGAGGTGTTTTTTGCAAAGTGCCTACCTGTAGATTTTGGCCTGTAGCTCAGCCGGCACCTAGGTAAACCTACCAAACCTGTGCATTTCTGAAAACTAGAGACCTAGGGGAATCCAAGATGGGGTGACTTGTGTGGCTCGGACCAGGTTCTGTTACTCAGAATCCTTTGCAAACCTCAAAATTTGGCTAAAAAAACACATGTTCCTCACATTTCTGTGGGAGAAAGTTCTGGAATCTGAGAGGAGCCACAAATTTCCTTCCACCCAGTGTTCCCCCACGTCTCCTGATAAAAATGATACCTCACTTGTGTGGGTAGGCCTAGCGCCCGCGACAGGAAACGCCCCAAAGCGCAACGTGGACACATCCAAATTTTTTAAAGAAAACAGAGGTGTTTTTTGCAAAGTGCCTACCTGTAGATTTAGGCCTCTAGCTCAGCCGGCACTTAGGGAAACCTACCAAACCTGTGCATTTCTGAAAACTAGAGACCTAGGGGAATCCAAGACGGGGTGACTTGTGTGGCTCGGACCAGGTTCTGTTACTCAGAATCCTTTGCAAACCTCAAAATTTGGCTACAAAAACACATGTTCCTCACATTTCTGTGGCAGAAAGTTCTGGAATCTGAGAGGAGCCACAAATTTCCTTCCACCCATTGTTCCCCCACGTCTCCTGATAAAAATGATACCTCACTTGTGTGGGTATGCCTAGCGCCCGCGACAGGAAACGCCCCAAAGCGCAACGTGGACACATCCACATTTTTGAAAGAAAACAGAGGTGTTTTTTGCAAAGTGCCAACCTGTAGATTTTGGCCTGTAACTCAGCCGGCACCTAGGGAAACCTACCAAACCTGTGCATTTCTGAAAACTAGAGACCTTGGGGAACCAAGATGGGGTGACTAGTGTGGCTCGGGCTAGGTTCAGTTACCCAGAATCCTTTGCAAACCTCAAAATGTGGCTAAAAAAATACATGTTCCTCACATTTCTGTGGCAGAAAGTTCTGGAATCTGAGAGGAGCCACAAATTTCCTTCCACCCAGTGTTCCCCCACGTCTCCCGATAAAAATGATACCTCACTTGTGTGGGTAGGCCTAGCGCCCGCGACCGGAAACGCCCCAAAGCGCAACGTGGACACATCCAAATCTTTTAAAGAAAACAGAGGTGTTTTTTGCAAAGTGCCTACCTGTAGATTTTGGCCTGTAGCTCAGCCGGCACCTAGGGAAACCTACCAAACATGTGCATTTCTGAAAACTAGAGACCTAGGGGAATCCAAGATGGGGTGACTTGTGTGGCTCGGACCAGGTTCTGTTACCCAGAATCCTTTGCAAACCTCAAAATTTGGCTAAAAAAACACATGTTCCTCACATTTCTGTGGCAGAAAGTTCTGGAATCTGAGAGGAGCCACAAATTTCCTTCCACCCAGCGTTCCCCCACATCTCCCGATAAAAATGATACCTCACTTGTGTGGGTAGGCCTAGCGCCCGCGACAGGAAACGCCCCAAAGCGCAACGTGGACACATCAACATTTTTGAAAGAAAACAGAGATGTTTTTTTCAAAGTGCCTACCTGTAGATTTTGGCCTGTAGCTCAGCCGGCACCTAGGGAAACCTACCAAACCTGTGCATTTCTGAAAACTAGAGACCTAGGGGAATCCAAGATGGGTGACTTGTGTGGCTCGGACCAGGTTCTGTTACTCAGAATCCTTTGCAAACCTCAAAATTTGGCTAAAAAAACACATGTTCCTCACAGTTCTGTGGCAGAAAGTTCTGGAATTTGAGAGGAGCCACCAATTTCCTTCCACCCAGCGTTCCCCCACGTCTCCCGATAAAAATGATACCTCACTTGTGTGGGTAGGCCTAGCACCCGCGACAGGAAACGCCCCAAAGCGCAACGTGGGCACATCCAAATTTTTGAAAGAAAACAGAGGTGTTTTTTTCAAAGTGCCTATCTGTAGATTTAGGCCTCTAGCTCAGCCGGCACCTAGGGAAACCTACCAAACCTGTGCATTTCTGAAAACTAGAGACCTAGGGGAATCCAAGATGGGGTGACTTGTGTGGCTCGGAGCAGGTTCTGTTACTCAGAATCCTTTGCAAACCTCAAAATTTGGCTAAAAAAACACATGTTCCACACATTTCTGTGGCAGAAAGTTCTGGAATCTGAGAGGAGCCACAAATTTCTTTCCACCCAGTGTTCACCCACGTCTCCTGATAAAAATGATACCTCACTTGTGTGGGTAGGCCTAGCGCCCGCGATAGGAAACGCCCCAAAGCGTAACGTGAACACATCCAAATTTTTTAAAGAAAACAGAGGTGTTTTTTTCAAAGTGCCTACCTGTAGATTTAGGCCTCTAGCTCAGCCGGCACCTAGGGAAACCTACCAAACCTGTGCATTTCTGAAAACTAGAGACCTAGGGGAATCCAAGACGGGGTGACTTGTGTGGCTCGGAACAGGTTCTGTTACCCAGAATCCTTTGCAAACCTCAAAATTTGGCTAAAAAAACACATGTTCCTCACATTTCTGTGGCAGAAAGTTCTGGAATCTGAGAGGAGCCACAAATTTCCTTCCACCCAGTGTTCCCCCATGTCTCCTGATAAAAATGATACCTCACTTGTGTGGGTAGGCCTAGCGCCCGAAACAGGAAACGCCCCAAAGCGCAACGTGGACACATCCACATTTTTGAAAGAAAACAGAGGTGTTTTTTGCAAAGTGCCAACCTGTAGATTTTGGCCTGTAACTCAGCCGGCACCTAGGGAAACCTACCAAACCTGTGCATTTCTGAAAACTAGAGACCTTGGGGAACCAAGATGGGGTGACTAGTGTGGCTCGGGCTAGGTTCTGTTACCCAGAATCCTTTGCAAACCTCAAAATTTGGCTAAAAAAACACATGTTCCTCACATTTCTGTGGCAGAAAGTTCTAGAATCTGAGAGGAGCCACAAATTTCCTTCCACCCAGCGTTCCCCCACGTCTCCCGATAAAAATGATACCTCACTTGTGTGGGTAGGCCTAGCGCCCGCGACAGGAAACACCCCAAAGCGCAACGTGGACACATCCAAATTTTTGAAAGAAAACAGAGGTGTTTTTTTCAAAGTGCCTACCTGTAGATTTAGGCCTCTAGCTCAGCCGGCACCGAGGGAAACCTACCAAACCTGTGCATTTCTGAAAACTAGAGATCTAGGGGAATCCAAGATGGGGTGACTTGTGTGGCTCGGACCAGGTTCTGTTACTCAGAATCCTTTGCAAACCTCAAAATGTGGATAAAAAAATACATGTTCCTTTCATTTCTGTGGCCGAAAGTTCTGGAATCTGAGAGGAGCCACAAATTTCCTTCCACCCAGTGTTCCCCCACGTCTCCCGATAAAAATGATACCTCACTTGTGTCGGTAGGCCTAGCGCCCGCGACCGGTAACGCCCCAAAGCGCAACGTGGACACATCCAAATCTTTTAAAGAAAACAGAGGTGTTTTTTGCAAAGTGCCTACCTGTAGATTTTGGCCTGTAGCTCAGCCGGCACCTAGGGAAACCTACCAAACCTGTGCATTTCTGAAAACTAGAGACCTAGGGGAATCCAAGATGGGGTGACTTGTGTGGCTCGGACCAGGTTCTGTTACTCAGAATCCTTTGCAAACCTCCAAATTTGGCTAAAAAAACACATGTTCCTCACATTTCTGTGGGAGAAAGTTCTGGAATCTGAGAGGAGCCACAAATTTCCTTCCACCCAGTGTTCCCCCACGTCTCCTGATAAAAATGATACCTCACTTGTGTGGGTAGGCCTAGCGCCCGCGACAGGAAACGCCCCAAAGCGCAACGTGGACACATCCAAATTTTTTAAAGAAAACAGAGGTGTTTTTTGCAAAGTGCCTACCTGTAGATTTAGGCCTCTAGCTCAGCCGGCACCTAGGGAAACCTACCAAACCTGTGCATTTCTGAAAACTAGAGACCTAGGGGAATCCAAGACGGGGTGACTTGTGTGGCTCGGACCAGGTTCTGTTACTCAGAATCCTTTGCAAACCTCAAAATTTGGCTACAAAAACACATGTTCCTCACATTTCTGTGGCAGAAAGTTCTGGAATCTGAGAGGAGCCACAAATTTCCTTCCACCCAGTGTTCCCCCACGTCTCCTGATAAAAATGATACCTCACTTGTGTGGGTATGCCTAGCGCCCGCGACAGGAAACGCCCCAAAGCGCAACGTGGACACATCCACATTTTTGAAAGAAAACAGAGGTGTTTTTTGCAAAGTGCCAACCTGTAGATTTTGGCCTGTAACTCAGCCGGCACCTAGGGAAACCTACCAAACCTGTGCATTTCTGAAAACTAGAGACCTAGGGGAATCCAAGATGGTGTGACTTGTGTGGCTCGGACCAGGTTCTGTTATTCAGAATCCTTTGCAAACCTCAAAATGTGGCTAAAAAAATACATGTTCCTCACATTTCTGTGGCAGAAAGTTCTGGAATCTGAGAGGAGCCACAAATTTCCTTCCACCCAGTGTTCCCCCACGTCTCCCGATAAAAATGATACCTCACTTGTGTGGGTAGGCCTAGCGCCCGCGACCGGAAACGCCCCAAAGCGCAACGTGGACACATCCAAATCTTTTAAAGAAAACAGAGGTGTTTTTTGCAAAGTGCCTACCTGTAGATTTTGGCCTGTAGCTCAGCCGGCACCTAGGGAAACCTACCAAACATGTGCATTTCTGAAAACTAGAGACCTAGGGGAATCCAAGATGGGGTGACTTGTGTGGCTCGGACCAGGTTCTGTTACCCAGAATCCTTTGCAAACCTCAAAATTTGGCTAAAAAAACACATGTTCCTCACATTTCTGTGGCAGAAAGTTCTGGAATCTGAGAGGAGCCACAAATTTCCTTCCACCCAGCGTTCCCCCACATCTCCCGATAAAAATGATACCTCACTTGTGTGGGTAGGCCTAGCGCCCGCGACAGGAAACGCCCCAAAGCGCAACGTGGACACATCAACATTTTTGAAAGAAAACAGAGATGTTTTTTTCAAAGTGCCTACCTGTAGATTTAGGCCTCTAGCTCAGCCGGCACCGAGGGACACCTACCAAACCTGTGCATTTCTGAAAACTAGAGACCTAGGGGAATCCAAGATGGGGTGACTTGTGTGGCTCGGACAGGTTCTGTTACTCAGAATCCTTTGCAAACCTCAAAATTTTGCTAAAAAAACACATGTTCCTCACATTTCTGTGGCAGAAAGTTCTGGAATCTGAGAGGAGCCACAAATTTCCTTCCACCCAGTGTTCCCCCACGTCTCCCGATAAAAATGATACCTCACTTGTTTGGGTAGGCCTAGCGCCTGCGACAGGAAACGCCCCAAAGCGCAACGTGGACACATCCAAATTTTTTAAAGAAAACAGAGGTGTTTTTTTGCAAAGTGCCTACCTGTAGATTTTGGCCTGTAGCTCAGCCGGCACCTAGGGAAACCTACCAAACCTGTGCATTTCTGAAAACTAGAGACCTAGGGGAATCCAAGATGGGGTGACTTGTGTGACTCGGACCAGGTTCTGTTTCCCAGAATCCTTTGCAAACCTCAAAATTTGGCTTAAAAAGCACATGTTCCTCACATTTCTGTGGCAGAAAGTTCTGGAATCTGAGAGGAGCCACAAATTTCCTTCCACCCAGCGTTCCCACACGTCTCCCGATAGAAATGATACCTCACTTGTGTGGGTAAGCCTAGCGCCCGCGACAGGAAAGGCCCCAAAGCGCAATGTGGACACATACAAATTTTTGAAAGAAAACAGAGGTGTTTTTTGCAAAGTTCCTACCTGTAGATTTTGGCCTGTAGCTCAGCCGGCACCTAGGGAAACCTACCAAACCTGTGCATTTCTGAAAACTAGAGACCTAGGAGAATCCAAGATGGGGTGACTTGTGTGGCTCGGACCAGGTTCTGTTACAAAGAATCCTTCGCAAACCTCAACATTTGGCTAAAAAAACACATATTCCTCACATTTCTGTGGCAGAAAGTTCTAGAATCTGAGAGGAGCCACAAATTTCCTTCCACCCAGCGTTCCCCTACGTCTCCCGATAAAAATGATACCTCACTTGTGTGGGTAGGCCTAGCGCCCGTGACAGGAAACGCCCCAAAGCGCAACGTGGACACATCCAAATTTTTGAAAGAAAACAGAGGTGTTTTTTGCAAAGTGCCTACCTGTAGATTTTGGCCTGTAGCTCAGCCGGCACCTAGGGAAACCTACCAAACCTGTGCATTTCTGAAAACTAGAGACCTAGGGGAATCCAAGATGGGTGACTTGTGTGGCTCGGACCAGGTTCTGTTACTCAGAATCCTTTGCAAACCTCAAAATTTGGCTAAAAAAACACATGTTCCTCACAGTTCTGTGGCAGAAAGTTCTGGAATTTGAGAGGAGCCACCAATTTCCTTCCACCCAGCGTTCCCCCACGTCTCCCGATAAAAATGATACCTCACTTGTGTGGGTAGGCCTAGCACCTGCGACAGGAAACGCCCCAAAGCGCAACGTGGGCACATCCAAATTTTTGAAAGAAAACAGAGGTGTTTTTTTCAAAGTGCCTATCTGTAGATTTAGGCCTCTAGCTCAGCCGGCACCTAGGGAAACCTACCAAACCTGTGCATTTCTGAAAACTAGAGACCTAGGGGAATCCAAGATGGGGTGACTTGTGTGGCTCGGAGCAGGTTCTGTTACCCAGAATCCTTTGCAAACCTCAAAATTTGGCTAAAAAAACACATGTTCCTCACATTTCTCTGGCAGAAAGTTCTGGAATCTGAGAGGAGCCACAAATTTCTTTCCACCCAGTGTTCACCCACGTCTCCTGATAAAAATGATACCTCACTTGTGTGGGTAGGCCTAGCGCCCGCGATAGGAAACGCCCCAAAGCGTAACGTGGACACATCCAAATTGTTTAAAGAAAACAGAGGTGTTTTTTTCAAAGTGCCTACCTGTAGATTTTGGCCTGTAACTCAGCCGGCACCTAGGGAAACCTACCAAACCTGTGCATTTCTGAAAACTAGAGACCTTGGGGAACCAAGATGGGGTGACTAGTGTGGCTCGGGCTAGGTTCTGTTACCCAGAATCCTTTGCAAACCTCAAAATTTGGCTAAAAAAACACATGTTCCTCACATTTCTGTGGCAGAAAGTTCTAGAATCTGAGAGGAGCCACAAATTTCCTTCCACCCAGCGTTCCCCCACGTCTCCCGATAAAAATGATACCTCACTTGTGTGGGTAGGCCTAGCGCCCGCGACAGGAAACACCCCAAAGCGCAACGTGGACACATCCAAATTTTTGAAAGAAAACAGAGGTGTTTTTTTCAAAGTGCCTACCTGTAGATTTAGGCCTCTAGCTCAGCCGGCACCGAGGGAAACCTACCAAACCTGTGCATTTCTGAAAACTAGAGATCTAGGGGAATCCAAGATGGGGTGACTTGTGTGTCTCGGACCAGGTTCTGTTACTCAGAATCCTTTGCAAACCTCAAAATGTGGCTAAAAAAATACATGTTCCTCACATTTCTGTGGCCGAAAGTTCTGGAATCTGAGAGGAGCCACAAATTTCCTTCCACCCAGTGTTCCCCCACGTCTCCCGATAAAAATGATACCTCACTTGTGTCGGTAGGCCTAGCGCCCGCGACCGGTAACGCCCCAAAGCGCAACGTGGACACATCCAAATCTTTGAAAGAAAACAGAGGTGTTTTTTGCAAAGTGCCTACCTGTAGATTTTGGCCTGTAGCTCAGCCGGCACCTAGGGAAACCTACCAAACCTGTGCATTTCTGAAAACTAGAGACCTAGGGGAATCCAAGATGGGGTGACTTGTGTGGCTCGGACCAGGTTCTGTTACCCAGAATCCTTTGCAAACCTCAAAATTTGGCTAAAAAAACACATGTTCCTCACATTTCTGTGGCAGAAAGTTCTGGAATCTGAGAGGAGCCACAAATTTCCTTCCACCCAGCGTTCCCCCACATCTCCCGATAAAAATGATACCTCACTTGTGTGGGTAGGCCTAGCGCCCGCGACAGGAAACGCCCCAAAGCGCAACGTGGACACATCCAAATTTTTTAAAGAAAACAGAGGTGTTTTTTGCAAAGTGCCTACCTGTAGATTTTGGCCTGTAGCTCAGCCGGCACCTAGGGAAACCTACCAAACCTGTGCATTTCTGAAAACTAGAGACCTAGGGGAATCCAAGATGGGGTGACTTGTGTGGCTCGGACCAGGTTCTGTTACCCAGAATCCTTTGCAAACCTCAAAATTTGGCTAAAAAAACACATGTTCCTCACATTTCTGTGGCAGAAAGTTCTGGAATCTGAGAGGAGCCACAAATTTCCTTCCACCCAGCGTTCCCCCACATCTCCCGATAAAAATGATACCTCACTTGTGTGGGTAGGCCTAGCGCCCGCGACAGGAAACGCCCCAAAGCGCAACATGGACACATCCAAATTTTTGAAAGAAAACAGAGATGTTTTTTTCAAAGTGCCTACCTGTAGATTTAGGCCTCTAGCTCAGCCGGCACCGAGGGACACCTACCAAACTGTGCATTTCTGAAAACTAGAGACCTAGGGGAATCCAAGATGGGGTGACTTGTGTGGCTCGGACCAGGTTCTGTTACTCAGAATCCTTTGCAAACCTCAAAATTTGGCTAAAAAAACACATGTTCCTCACATTTCTGTGGCAGAAAGTTCTGGAATCTGAGAGGAGCCACAAATTTCCTTCCACCCAGTGTTCGCCCACGTCTCCCGATAAAAATGATACCTCACTTGTGTGGGTAGGCCTAGCGCCTGCGACAGGAAACGCCCCAAAGCGCAACGTGGACACATCCACATTTTTTAAAGAAAACAGAGGTGTTTTTTGCAAAGTGCCTACCTGTAGATTTTGGGCTGTAGCTCAGCCGGCACCTAGGGAAACCTACCAAACCTGTGCATTTCTGAAAACTAGAGACCTAGGGGAATCCAAGATGGGGTGACTTGTGTGACTCGGACCAGGTTCTGTTTCCCAGAATCCTTTGCAAACCTCAAAATGTGGCTTAAAAAGCACATGTTCCTCACATTTCTGTGGCAGAGAGTTCTGGAATCTGAGAGGAGCCACAAATTTCCTTCCACCCAGCGTTCCCCCACGTCTCCCGATAGAAATGATACCTCACTTGTGTGGGTAAACCTAGCGCCCGCGACAGGAAACGCCCCAAAGCGCAACGTGGACACATCCAAATTTTTGAAAGAAAACAGAGGTGTTTTTTGCAAAGTGCCAACCTGTAGATTTTGGCTTGTAACTCAGCCGGCACCTAGGGAAACCTACCAAACCTGTGCATTTCTGAAAACTAGAGACCTTGGGGAACCAAGATGGGGTGACTAGTGTGGCTCGGGCTAGGTTCTGTTACCCAGAATCCTTTGCAAACCTCAAAATTTGGCTAAAACAACACATGTTCCTCACATTTCTGTGGCAGAAAGTTCTAGAATCTGAGAGGAGCCACAAATTTCCTTCCACCCAGCGTTCCCCCACGTCTCCCGATAAAAATGATACCTTACTTGTGTGGGTAGGCCTAGCGCCCGCGACAGGAAACACCCCAAAGCGCAACGTGGACTCATCCAAATTTTTGAAAGAAAACAGAGGTGTTTTTTTCAAAGTGCCTACCTGTAGATTTAGGCCTCTAGCTCAGCCAGCACCGAGGGAAACCTACCAAACCTGTGCATTTCTGAAAACTAGAGACCTAGGGAAATCCAAGATGGGGTGACTTGTGTGGCTCGGACCAGGTTCTGTTACTCAGAATCCTTTGCAAACCTCAAAATGTGGCTAAAAAAATACATGTTCCTCACATTTCTGTGGAAGAAAGTTCTGGAATCTGAGAGGAGCCACAAATTTCCTTCCACCCAGCATTCCCCCACATCACCCGATAAAAATGATACCTCACTTGTGTGGGTAGGCCTAGCGCCCGCGACAGGAAACGCCCCAAAGCGCAACGTGGACACGTCCAAATTTTTGAAAGAAAACAGAGGTGTTTTTTTCAAAGTGCCTACCTGTAGATTTAGGCCCCTAGCTCAGCCGGCACCTAGGGACACCTACCAAACCTGTGCATTTCTGAAAACTAGAGACCTAGGGGAATCCAATATGGGGTGACTTGTGTGGCTCGGACCAGGTTCTGTTACCCAGAATCCTTTGCAAACCTCAAAATTTGGCTAAAAAAACACATGTTCCTCACATTTCTGTGGCAGAAAGTTCTGGAATCTGAGAGGAGCCACAAATTTCCTTCCACCCAGTGTTCCCCCACGTCTCCTGATAAAAATGATACCTCACTTGTGTGGGTAGGCCTAGCGCCCGCGACAGGAAACGCCCCAAAGCGCAACGTGGACACATCCAAATTTTTTAAAGAAAACAGAGGTGTTTTTTGCAAAGTGCCTACCTGTAGATTATGGCCTGTAGCTCAGCCGGCACCCAGGGAAACCTACCAAACCTGTGCATTTCTGAAAACTAGAGACCTAGGGGAATCCAAGATGGGGTGACTTGTGTGACTCGGACCAGGTTCTGTTTCCCAGAATCCTTTGCAAACCTCAAAATTTGGCTAAAAAAACACATGTTCCTCACATTTCTGTGGCAGAAAGTTCTGGAATCTGAGAGGAGCCACAAATTTCCTTCCACCCAGCGTTGACCCACATCTCCCGATAAAAATGATACCTCACTTGTTTGGGTAGGCCTAGCGCCCGCGACAGGAAACGCCCCAAAGCGCAACGTGGACACATCCAAATTTTTGAAAGAAAACAGAGGTGTTTTTTTCAAAGTGTCTACCTGTAGATTTAGGCCTCTAGCTCAGCCGCCACCTAGGGAAACCTACCAAACCTGTAAATTTCTGAAAACTAGAGACCTAGGGGAATCCAAGACGGAGTGACTTGTGTGGCTCGGACCAGGTTCTGTTACTCAGAATCCTTTGCAAACCTCAAAATTTGGCTAAAAAAACACATGTTCCTCACATTTCTGTGGCAGAAAGTTCTGGAATCTGAGAGGAACCACAAATTTCCTTCCACCCAGTGTTCCCCCACGTCTCCTGATAAAAATGATACCTCACTTGTGTGGGTAGGCCTAGCGCCCGCGACAGGAAACGCCCCAAAGCGCAACGTGGACACATCCACATTTTTGAAAGAAAACAGAGGTGTTTTTTGCAAAGTGCCAACCTGTAGATTTTGGCCTGTAACTCAGCCAGCACCTAGGGAAACCTACCAAACCTGTGCATTTCTGAAAACTAGAGACCTTGGGGAACCAAGATGGGGTGACTAGTGTGGCTCGGGCTAGGTTCTGTTACCCAGAATCCTTTGCAAACCTCAAAATTTGGCTAAAAAAACACATGGTGCTCACATTTCTGTGGCAGAAAGTTCTGGAATCTGAGAGGAGCCACAAATTTCCTTCCACCCAGCGTTCCCCCACATCTCCCGATAAAAATGATACCTCACTTGTGTGGGTAGGCCTAGCGCCCGCGACAGGAAACGCCCCAAAGCGCAACGTGGACACGTCCAAATTTTTGAAAGAAAACAGAGGTGTTTTTTTCAAAGTGCCTACCTGTAGATTTAGGCCTCTAGCTCAGCCGGCACCGAGGGACACCTACCAAACCTGTGCATTTCTGAAAACTAGAGACCTAGGGGAATCCAAGATGGGGTGACTTGTGTGGCTCGGACCAGGTTCTGTTACTCAGAATCCTTTGCAAACCTCAAAATTTGGCTAAAAAAACACATGTTCCTCACATTTCTGTGGGAGAAAGTTCTGGAATCTGAGAGGAGCCACAATTTTCCTTCCACCCAGTGTTCCCCCACGTCTCCTGATAAAAATGATACCTCACTTGTGTGGGTAGGCCTAGCGCCCGCGACAGGAAACGCCCCAAAGCGCAACGTGGACACATCCAAATTTTTTAAAGAAAACAGAGGTGTTTTTTGCAAAGTGCCTACCTGTAGATTTTGGCCTGTAGCTCAGCCGGCACCTAGGGAAACCTACCAAACCTGTGCATTTCTGAAAACTAGAGACCTAGGGGAATCCAAGATGGGGTGACGTGTGTGACTCGGACCAGGTTCTGTTTCCCAGAATCCTTTGCAAACCTCAAAATTTGGCTAAAAAAACACATGTTCCTCACATTTCTGTGGCAGAAAGTTCTGGAATCTGAGAGGAGCCACAAATTTCCTTCCACCCAGCGTACCCCCACATCTCCCGATAAAAATGATACCTCACTTGTGTGGGTAGGCCTAGCGCCCGCGACAGGAAACGCCCCAAAGCGCAACGTGGACACATCCAAATTTTTGAAAGAAAACAGAGGTGTTTTTTTCAAAGTGCCTACCTGTAGATTTAGGCCTCTAGCTCAGCCGGCACCTAGGGAAACCTACCAAACCTGTGCATTTCTGAAAACTAGAGACCTAGGGGAATCCAAGATGGGGTGACTTGTGTGGCTCGGAGCAGGTTCTGTTACTCAGAATCCTTTGCAAACCTCAAAATTTGGCTAAAAAAACACATGTTCCTCACATTTCTGTGGCAGAAAGTTCTGGAATCTGAGAGGAGCCACAAATTTCCTTCCACCCAGTGTTCCCCCACGTCTCCTGATAAAAATGATACCTCACTTGTGTGGGTAGGCCTAGCGCCCGCGATAGGAAACGCCCCAAAGCATAACGTGGACACATCCAAATTTTTTAAAGAAAACAGAGGTGTTTTTTTCAAAGTGCCTACCTGTAGATTTAGGCCTCTAGCTCAGCCGGCACCTAGGGAAACCTACCAAACCTGTGCATTTCAGAAAACTAGAGTCCTAGGGGAATCCAAGACGGGGTGACTTGTGTGGTTCGGACCAGGTTCTGTTACTCAGAATCCTTTGCAAACCTCAAAATTTGGCTACAAAAACACATGTTCCTCACATTTCTGTGGCAGAAAGTTCTGGAATCTGAGAGGAGCCACAAATTTCCTTCCACCCAGTGTTCCCCCACGTCTCCTGATAAAAAAGATACCTCACTTGTGTGGGTAGGCCTAGCGCCCGCGACAGGAAACGCCCCAAAGCGCAACGTGGACACATCCACATTTTTGAAAGAAAACAGAGGTGTTTTTTGCAAAGTGCCAACCTGTAGATTTTGGCCTGTAACTCAGCCGGCACCTAGGGAAACCTACCAAACCTGTGCATTTCTGAAAACTAGAGACCTTGGGGAACCAAGATGGGGTGACTAGTGTGGCTCGGGCTAGGTTCTGTTACCCAGAATCCTTTGCAAACCTCAAAATTTGGCTAAAAAAACACATGTTCCTCACATTTCTGTGGCAGAAAGTCCTAGAATCTGAGAGGAGCCACAAATTTCCTTCCACCCAGCGTTCCCCCACGTCTCCCGATAAAAATGATACCTCACTTGTGTGGGTAGGCCTAGCGCCCGCGACAGGAAACACCCCAAAGCGCAACGTGGACACATCCAAATTTTTGAAAGAAAACAGAGGTGTTTTTTTCAAAGTGCCTACCTGTAGATTTAGGCCTCTAGCTCAGCCGGCACCAAGGGAAACCTACCAAACCTGTGCATTTCTGAAAACTAGAGACCTAGGGGAATCCAAGATGGGGTGACTTGTGTGGCTCGGACCAGGTTCTGTTACTCAGAATCCTTTGCAAACCTCAAAATGTGGTTAAAAAAATACATGTTCCTCACATTTCTGTGGCAGAAAGTTCTGGAATCTGAGAGGAGCCACAAATTTCCTTCCACCCAGTGTTCCCCCACGTCTCCCGATAAAAATGATACCTCACTTGTGTGGGTAGGCCTAGCGCACGCGACCGGAAACGCCCCAAAGCGCAACGTGGACACATCCAAATCTTTTAAAGAAAACAGAGGTGTTTTTTGCAAAGTGCCTACCTGTAGATTTTGGCCTGTAGCTCAGCCGGCACCTAGGGAAACCTACCAAACCTGTGCATTTCTGAAAACTAGAGATCTAGGGGAATCCAAGATGGGGTGACTTGTGTGGCTCGGACCAGGTTCTGTTACCCAGAATCCTTTGCAAACCTCAAAATTTGGCTAAAAAAACACATGTTCCTCACATTTCTGTGGCAGAAAGTTCTGGAATCTGAGAGGAGCCACAAATTTCCTTCCACCCAGCGTTCCCCCACATCTCCCCATAAAAATGATACCTCACTTGTGTGGGTAGGCCTAGCGCCCGCGACAGGAAACGCCCCAAAGCGCAACGTGGACACATCAAAATTTTTGAAAGAAAACAGAGATGTTTTTTTCAAAGTGCCTACCTGTAGATTTAGGCCTCTAGCTCAGCCGGCACCGAGGGACACCTACCAAACCTGTGCATTTCTGAAAACTAGAGACCTAGGGGAATCCAAGATGGGGTGACTTGTGTGGCTCGGACCAGGTTCTGTTACTCAGAATCCTTAGCAAACCTCAAAATTTGGCTAAAAAAACACATGTTCCTCACATTTCTGTGGCAGAAAGTTCTGGAATCTGAGAGGAGCCACAAATTTCCTTCCACCCAGCGTTCCCCCACATCTCCCGATAAAAATGATACCTCACTTGTGTGGGTAGGCCTAGCGCCCGCGACAGGAAACGCCCCAAAGCGCAACGTGGACACATCCAAATTTTTGAAAGAAAACAGAGGTGTTTTTTTCAAAGTGCCTACCTGTAGATTTAGGCCTCTAGCTCAGCCGGCACCTAGGGAAACCTACCAAACCTGTGCATTTCTGAAAACTAGAGACCTAGGGGAATCCAAGATGGGGTGACTTGTGTGGCTCGGAGCAGGTTCTGTTACTCAGAATCCTTTGCAAACCTCAAAATTTGGCTAAAAAAACACATGTTCCTCACATTTCTGTGGCAGAAAGTTCTGGAATCTGAGAGGAGAAACAAATTTCCTTCCACCCAGTGTTCACCCACGTCTCCTGATAAAAATGATACCTTACTTGTGTGGGTAGGCCTAGCGCCTGCGATAGGAAACGCCCCAAAGCGTAACGTGGACACATCCAAATTTTTTAAAAAAAACAGAGGTGTTTTTTTCAAAGTGCCTACCTGTAGATTTAGGCCTCTAGCTCAGCCGGCACCTAGGGAAACCTACCAAACCTGTGCATTTCTGAAAACTAGAGACCTAGGGGAATCCAAGACGGGGTGACTTGTGTGGCTCGGAACAGGTTCTGTTACTCAGAATCCTTTGCAAACCTCAAAATTTGGCTAAAAAAACACATGTTCCTCATATTTCTGTGGCAGAAAGTTCTGGAATCTGAGAGGAGCCACAAATTTCCTTCCACCCAGTGTTCCCCCACGTCTCCTGATAAAAATGATACCTCACTTGTGTGGGTAGGCCTAGCGCCCGCGACAGGAAACGCCCCAAAGCGCAAAATGGACACATCCACATTTTTGAAAGAAAACAGAGGTGTTTTTTGCAAAGTGCCAACCTGTAGATTTTGGCCTGTAACTCAGCCGGCACCTAGGGAAACCTACCAAACCTGTGCATTTCTGAAAACTAGAGACCTTGGGGAACCAAGATGGGGTGACTAGTGTGGCTCGGGCTAGGTTCTGTTACCCAGAATCCTTTGCAAACCTCAGAATTTGGCTAAAAAAACACATGTTCCTCACATTTCTGTGGCAGAAAGTTCTAGAATCTGAGAGGAGCCACAAATTTCCTTCCACCCAGCGTTCCCCCACGTCTCCCGATAAAAATGATACCTCACTTGTGTGGGTAGGCCTAGCGCCCGCGACAGGAAACACCCCAAAGCGCAACGTGGACACATCCAAATTTTTGAAAGAAAACAGAGGTGTTTTTTTCAAAGTGCCTACCTGTAGATTTAGGCCTCTAGCTCAGCCGGCACCGAGGGAAACCTACCAAACCTGTGCATTTCTGAAAACTAGAGACCTAGGGGAATCCAAGATGGGGTGACTTGTGTGGCTCGGACCAGGTTCTGTTACTCAGAATCCTTTGCAAACCTCAAAATTTGGCTAACAAAATACATGTTCCTCACATTTCTGTGGCAGAAAGTTCTGGAATCTGAGAGGAGCCACAAATTTCCTTCCACCCAGTGTTCCCCCACGTCTCCCGATAAAAATGATACCTCACTTGTGTGGGTAGGCCTAGCGCCCGCGACCGGTAACGCCCCAAAGCGCAACGTAGACACATCCAAATCTTTTAAAGAAAACAGAGGTGTTTTTTGCAAAGTGCCTACCTGTAGATTTTGGCCTGTAGCTCAGCCGGCACCTAGGGAAACCTACCAAACCTGTGCATTTCTGAAAACTAGAGACCTAGGGGAATCCAAGATGGGGTGACTTGTGTGGCTCGGACCAGGTTCTGTTACCCAGAATCCTTTGCAAACCTCAAAATTTGGCTAAAAAAACACATGTTCCTCACATTTCTGTGGCAGAAAGTTCTGGAATCTGAGAGGAGCCACAAATTTCCTTCCACCCAGCGTTTCCCCACATCTCCCGATAAAAATGATACCTCACTTGTGTGGGTAGGCCTAGCGCCCGCGACAGGAAACGCCCCAAAGCGCAACATGGACACATCCAAATCTTTTAAAGAAAACAGAGGTGTTTTTTTCAAAGTGCCTACCTGTAGATTTAGGCCTCTAGCTCAGCCGGCACCGAGGGACACCTACCAAACCTGTGCATTTCTGAAAACTAGAGACCTAGGGGAATCCAAGATGGGGTGACTTGTGTGGCTCGGACCAGGTTCTGTTACTCAGAATCCTTTGCAAACCTCAAAATTTGGCTAAAAAAACACATGTTCCTCACATTTCTGTGGCAGAAAGTTCAGGAATCTGAGAGGAGCCACAAATTTCCTTCCACCCAGTGTTCCCCCACGTCTCCCGATAAAAATGATACCTCACTTGTGTGGGTAGGCCTAGCGCCTGCGACAGGAAACGCCCCAAAGCGCAACGAGGACACATCCAAATTTTTTAAAGAAAACAGAGGTGTTTTTTGCAAAGTGCCTACCTGTAGATTTTGGCCTGTAGCTCAGCCGGCACCTAGAGAAACCTACCAAACCTGTGCATTTCTGAAAACTAGAGACCTAGGGGAATCCAAGATGGGGTGACTTGTGTGACTCGGACCAGGTTCTGTTTCCCAGAATCCTTTGCAAACCTCAAAATTTGGCTAAAAAAGCACATGTTCCTCACATTTCTGTGGCAGAAAGTTCTGGAATCTGAGAGGAGCCACAAATTTCCTTCCACCCAGCGTTCCCCCACGTCTCCCGATAGAAATGATACCTCACTTGTGTGGGTAAGCCTAGCGCCCGCGACAGGAAACGCCCCAAAGCGCAACGTGGACACATCCAAATTTTTGAAAGAAAACAGAGGTGTTTTTCGCAAAGTGCCTACCTGTAGATTTTGGCCTGTAGCTCAGCCGGCACCTAGGGAAACCTACCAAACCTGTGCATTTCTGAAAACTAGAGACCTAGGGGAATCCAAGATGGGGTGACTTGTGTGGCTCGGACCAGGTTCTGTTACACAGAATCCTTCGCAAACTTCAAAATTTGGCTAAAAAAACACATGTTCCTCATATTTCTGTGGCAGAAAGTTCTAGAATCTGAGAGGAGCCACAAATTTCCTTCCACCCAGCGTTCCCCTACGTCTCCCGATAAAAATGATACCTCACTTGTGTGGGGAGGCCTAGCGCCCGCGACAGGAAACACCCCATAGCGCAACGTGGACACATCCAAATTTTTGAAAGAAAACAGAGGTGTTTTTTGCAAAGTGCCTACCTGTACATTTTGGCCTGTAGCTCAGCCGGCACCTAGGGAAACCTACCAAACCTGTGCATTTCTGAAAACTAGAGACCTAGGGGAATCCAAGATGGGGTGACTTGTGTGGCTCGGACCAGGTTCTGTTATTCAGAATCCTTTGCAAACCTCAAAATTTGGCTAAAAAAACACATGTTCCTCAAAGTTCTGTGGCAGAAAGTTCTGGAATTTGAGAGGAGCCACAAATTTCCTTCCACCCAGCGTTCCCCCACGTCTCCCGATAAAAATGATACCTCACTTGTGTGGGTAGGCCTAGCACCCGCGACAGGAAACGCCCCAAAGCGCAACGTGGGCACATCCAAATTTTTGAAAGAAAACAGAGGTGTTTTTTTCAAAGTGCCTACCTGTAGATTTAGGTCTCTAGCTCAGCCGGCACCTAGGGAAACCTACCAAACCTGTGCATTTCTGAAAACTAGAGACCTAGGGGAATCCAAGATGCGGTGACTTGTGTGGCTCGGAGCAGGTTCTGTTACTCAGAATCCTTTGCAAACCTCAAAATTTGGCTAAAAAAACACATGTTCCTCACATTTCTGTGGCAGAAAGTTCTGGAATCTGAGAGGAGCCACAAATTTCCTTCCACCCAGTGTTCACCCACGTCTCCTGATAAAAATGATACCTCACTTTTGTGGGTAGCCCTAGCGCCCGCGATAGGAAACGCCCCAAAGCGTAACGTGGACACATCCAAATTTTTTAAAGAAAACAGAGGTGTTTTTTTCAAAGTGCCTACCTGTATATTTAGGCCTCTAGCTCAGCCGGCACCTAGGGAAACCTACCAAACCTGTGCATTTCTGAAAACTAGAGACCTAGGGGAATCCAAGACGGGGTGACTTGTGTGGCTCGGAACAGGTTCTGTTACTCAGAATCCTTTGCAAACCTCAAAATTTGGCTAAAAAAACACATGTTCCTCACATTTCTGTGGCAGAAAGTTCTGGAATTTGAGAGGAGCCACAAATTTCCTTCCACCCAGTGTTCCCCCACGTCTCCTGATAAAAATGATACCTCACTTGTGTGGGTAGGCCTAGCGCCCGCGACAGGAAACGCCCCAAAGCGCAACGTGGACACATCCAAATTTTTGGAAAAAAACAGAGGTGTTTTTTTCAAAGTGCCTACCTGTAGATTTAGGCCTCTAGCTCAGCCGGCACCGAGGGAAACCTACCAAACCTGTGCATTTCTGAAAACTAGAGACCTTGGGGAACCAAGATGGGGTGACTAGTGTGGCTCGGGCTAGGTTCTGTTACTCAGAATCCTTTGCAAACCTCAAAATTTGGCTAAAAAAACACATGTTCCTCACATTTCTGTGGCAGAAAGTTCTGGAATCTGAGAGGAGCCACAAATTTCCTTCCACCCAGTGTTCACCCACGTCTCCTGATAAAAATGATACCTCACTTGTGTGGGTAGGCCTAGCGCCCGCGATAGGAAACGCCCCAAAGCGTAACGTGGACACATCCAAATTTTTTAAAGAAAACAGAGGTGTTTTTTGCAAAGTGCCAACCTGTAGATTTTGGCCTGTAACTCAGCCGGCACCTAGGGAAACCTACCAAACCTGTGCATTTCTGAAAATTAGAGACCTTGGGGAACCAAGATGGGGTGACTAGTGTGGCTCGGGCTAGGTTCTGTTACCCAGAATCCTTTGCAAACCTCAAAATTTGGCTAAAAAAACACATGTTCCTCACATGTCTGTGGCAGAAAGTTCTAGAATATGAGAGGAGCCACAAATTTCCTTCCACCCAGCGTTCCCCCACGTCTCCTGATAAAAATGATACCTCACTTGTGTGGGTAGGCCTAGCGCCCGCGACAGGAAACACCCCAAAGCGCAACGTGGACACATCCAAATTTTTGAAAGAAAACAGAGGTGTTTTTTTCAAAGTGCCTACCTGTAGATTTAGGCCTCTAGCTCAGCCGGCACCGAGGGAAACCTACCAAACCTGTGCATTTCTGAAAACTAGAGACCTAGGGGAATCCAAGATGGGGTGACTTGTGTGGCTCGGACCAGGTTCTGTTACTCAGAATCCTTTGCAAACCTCAAAATGTGGCTAAAAAAATACATGTTCCTCACATTTCTGTGGCAGAAAGTTCTGGAATCTGAGAGGTGCCACAAATTTCCTTCCACCCAGTGTTCCCCCATGTCTCCCGATAAAAATGATACCTCACTTGTGTGGGTAGGCCTAGCGCCCGCGACCGGTAACGCCCCAAAGCGCAACGTGGACACATCCAAATCTTTTAAAGAAAACAGAGGTGTTTTTTGCAAAGTGCCTACCTGTAGATTTTGGCCTGTAGCTCAGTCGGCACCTAGGGAAACCTACCAAACCTGTGCATTTCTGAAAACTAGAGACCTAGGGGAATCCAAGATGGGGTGACTTGTGTGGCTCGGACCAGGTTCTGTTACCCAGAATCCTTTGCAAACCTCAAAATTTGGCTAAAAAAACACATGTTCCTCACATTTCTGTGGCAGAAAGTTCTGGAATCTGAGAGGAGCCACAAATTTCCTTCCACCCAGCGTTTCCCCACATCTCCCGATAAAAATGATACCTCACTTGTGTGGGTAGGCCTAGCGCCCGCGACAGGAAACGCCCCAAAGCGCAACATGGACACATCCAAATCTTTTAAAGAAAACAGAGGTGTTTTTTTCAAAGTGCCTACCTGTAGATTAAGGCCTCTAGCTCAGCCGGCACCGAGGGACACCTACCAAACCTGTGCATTTCTGAAAACTAGAGACCTAGGGGAATCCAAGATGGGGTGACTTGTGTGGCTCGGACCAGGTTCTGTTACTCAGAATCCTTTGCAAACCTCAAAATTTGGCTAAAAAAACACATGTTCCTCACATTTCTGTGGCAGAAAGTTCTGGAATCTGAGAGGAGCCACAAATTTCCTTCCACCCAGTGTTCCCCCACGTCTCCCGATAAAAATGATACCTCACTTGTGTGGGTAGGCCTAGCGCCTGCGACAGGAAACGCCCCAAAGCGCAACGTGGACACATCCAAATTTTTTAAAGAAAACAGAGGTGATTTTTGCAAAGTGCCTACCTGTAGATTTTGGCCTGTAGCTCAGCCGGCACCTAGAGAAACCTACCAAACCTGTGCATTTCTGAAAACTAGAGACCTAGGGGAATCCAAGATGGGGTGACTTGTGTGACTCGGACCAGGTTCTGTTTCCCAGAATCCTTTGCAAACCTCAAAATTTGGCTAAAAAAGCACATGTTCCTCACATTTCTGTGGCAGAAAGTTCTGGAATCTGAGAGGAGCCACAAATTTCCTTCCACCCAGCGTTCCCCCACGTCTCCCGATAGAAATGATACCTCACTTGTGTGGGTAAGCCTAGCGCCCGCGACAGGAAATGCCCCAAAGCGCAACGTGGACACATCCAAATTTTTGAAAGAAAACAGAGGTGTTTTTCGCAAAGTGCCTACCTGTAGATTTTGGCCTGTAGCTCAGCCGGCACCTAGGGAAACCTACCAAACCTGTGCATTTCTGAAAACTAGAGACCTAGGGGAATCCAAGATGGGGTGACTTGTGTGGCTCGGACCAGGTTCTGTTACACAGAATCCTTCGCAAACTTCAAAATTTGGCTAAAAAAACACATGTTCCTCATATTTCTGTGGCAGAAAGTTCTAGAATCTGAGAGGAGCCACAAATTTCCTTCCACCCAGCGTTCCCCTACGTCTCCCGATAAAAATGATACCTCACTTGTGTGGGGAGGCCTAGCGCCCGCGACAGGAGACACCCCATAGCGCAACGTGGACACATCCAAATTTTTGAAAGAAAACAGAGGTGTTTTTTGCAAAGTGCCTACCTGTAGATTTTGGCCTGTAGCTCAGCCGGCACCTAGGGAAACCTACCAAACCTGTGCATTTCTGAAAACTAGAGACCTAGGGGAATCCAAGATGGGGTGACTTGTGTGGCTCGGACCAGGTTCTGTTACTCAGAATCCTTTGCAAACCTCAAAATTTGGCTAAAAAAACACATGTTCCTCAAAGTTCTGTGGCAGAAAGTTCTGGAATTTGAGAGGAGCCACAAATTTCCTTCCACCCAGCGTTCCCCCACGTCTCCCGATAAAAATGATACCTCACTTGTGTGGGTAGGCCTAGCACCCGCGACAGGAAACGACCCAAAGCGCAACGTGGGCACATCCAAATTTTTGAAAGAAAACAGAGGTGTTTTTTTCAAAGTGCCTACCTGTAGATTTAGGTCTCTAGCTCAGCCGGCACCTAGGGAAACCTACCAAACCTGTGCATTTCTGAAAACTAGAGACCTAGGGGAATCCAAGATGCGGTGACTTGTGTGGCTCGGAGCAGGTTCTGTTACTCAGAATCCTTTGCAAACCTCAAAATGTGGCTAAAAAAACACATGTTCCTCACATTTCTGTGGCAGAAAGTTCTGGAATCTGAGAGGAGCCACAAATTTCCTTCCACCCAGTGTTCACCCACGTCTCCTGATAAAAATGATACCTCACTTTTGTGGGTAGCCCTAGCGCCCGCGATAGGAAACGCCCCAAAGCGTAACGTGGACACATCCAAATTTTTTAAAGAAAACAGAGGTGTTTTTTTCAAAGTGCCTACCTGTAGATTTAGGCCTCTAGTTCAGCCGGCACCTAGGGAAACCTACCAAACCTGTGCATTTCTGAAAACTAGAGACCTAGGGGAATCCAAGACGGGGTGACTTGTGTGGCTCGGAACAGGTTCTGTTACCCAGAATCCTTTGCAAACCTCAAAATTTGGCTAAAAAAACACATGTTCCTCACATTTCTGTGGCAGAAAGTTCTGGAATTTGAGAGGAGCCACAAATTTCCTTCCACCCAGTGTTCCCCCACGTCTCCTGATAAAAATGATACCTCACTTGTGTGGGTAGGCCTAGCGCCCGCGACAGGAAACGCCCCAAAGCGCAACGTGGACACATCCAAATTTTTGAAAAAAAACAGAGGTGTTTTTTTCAAAGTGCCTACCTGTAGATTTAGGCCTCTAGCTCAGCCGGCACCGAGGGAAACCTACCAAACCTGTGCATTTCTGAAAACTAGAGACCTTGGGGAACCAAGATGGGGTGACTAGTGTGGCTCGGGCTAGGTTCTGTTACTCAGAATCCTTTGCAAACCTCAAAATTTGGCTAAATAAACACATGTTCCTCACATTTCTGTGGCAGAAAGTTCTGGAATCTGAGAGGAGCCACAAATTTCCTTCCACCCAGTGTTCACCCACGTCTCCTGATAAAAATGATACCTCACTTGTGTGGGTAGGCCTAGCGCCCGCGATAGGAAACGCCCCAAAGCGTAACGTGGACACATCCAAATTTTTTAAAGAAAACAGAGGTGTTTTTTGCAAAGTGCCAACCTGTAGATTTTGGCCTGTAACTCAGCCGGCACCTAGGGAAACCTACCAAACCTGTGCATTTCTGAAAATTAGAGACCTTGGGGAACCAAGATGGGGTGACTAGTGTGGCTCGGGCTAGGTTCTGTTACCCAGAATCCTTTGCAAACCTCAAAATTTGGCTAAAAAAACACATGTTCCTCACATTTCTGTGGCAGAAAGTTCTAGAATATGAGAGGAGCCACAAATTTCTTTCCACCCAGCGTTCCCCCACGTCTCCCGATAAAAATGATACCTCACTTGTGTGGGTAGGCCTAGCGCCCGCGACAGGAAACACCCCAAAGCGCAACGTGGACACATCCAAATTTTTGAAAGAAAACAGAGGTGTTTTTTTCAAAGTGCCTACCTGTAGATTTAGGCCTCTAGCTCAGCCGGCACCGAGGGAAACCTACCAAACCTGTGCATTTCTGAAAACTAGAGACCTAGGGGAATCCAAGATGGGGTGACTTGTGTGGCTCGGACCAGGTTCTGTTACTCAGAATCCTTTGCAAACCTCAAAATGTGGCTAAAAAAATACATGTTCCTCACATTTCTGTGGCAGAAAGTTCTGGAATCTGAGAGGTGCCACAAATTTCCTTCCACCCAGTGTTCCCCCATGTCTCCCGATAAAAATGATACCTCACTTGTGTGGGTAGGCCTAGCGCCCGCGACCGGTAACGCCCCAAAGCGCAACGTGGACACATCCAAATCTTTTAAAGAAAACAGAGGTGTTTTTTGCAAAGTGCCTACCTGTAGATTTTGGCCTGTAGCTCAGCCGGCACCTAGGGAAACCTACCAAACCTGTGCATTTCTGAAAACTAGAGACCTAGGGGAATCCAAGATGGGGTGACTTGTGTGGCTCGGACCAGGTTCTGTTACCCAGAATCCTTTGCAAACCTCAAAATTTGGCTAAAAAAACACATGTTCCTCACATTTCTGTGGCAGAAAGTTCTGGAATCTGAGAGGAGCCACAAATTTCCTTCCACCCAGCGTTCCCCTACATCTCCCGATAAAAATGATACCTCACTTGTGTGGGTAGGCCTAGCGCCCGCGACAGGAAACGCCCCAAAGCGCAACGTGGACACATCCAAATTTTTGAAAGAAAACAGAGGTGTTTTTTTCAAAGTGCCTACCTGTAGATTTAGGCCTCTAGCTCAGCCGGCACCGAGGGACACCTACCAAACCTGTGCATTTCTGAAAACTAGAGACCTAGGGGAATCCAAGATGGGGTGACTTGTGTGGCTCGGACCAGGTTCTGTTACTCAGAATCCTTTGCAAACCTCAAAATTTGGCTAAAAAAACACATGTTCCTCACATTTCTGTGGCAGAAAGTTCTGGAATCTGAGAGGAGCCACAAATTTCCTTCCACCCAGTGTTCCCCCACGTCTCCCGATAAAAATGATACCTCACTTGTGTGGGTAGGCCTAGCGCCTGCGACAGGAAACGCCCCAAAGCGCAACTTAGACACATCCAAATTTTTAAAAGAAAACAGAGGTGTTTTTTGCAAAGTGCCTACCTGTAGATTTTGGCCTGTAGCTCAGCCGGCACCTAGGGAAACCTACCAAACCTCTGCATTTCTGAAAACTAGAGACCTAGGGGAATCCAAGATGGGGTGACTTGTGTGACTCGGACCAGGTTCTGTTTCCCAGAATCCTTTGCAAACCTCAAAATTTGGCTTAAAAAGCACATGTTCCTCACATTTCTGTGGCAGAAAGTTCTGGAATCTGAGAGGAGCCACAAATTTCCTTCCACCCAGCGTTCCCCCTCATCTCCCGATAGAAATGATACCTCACTTGTGTGGGTAAGCCTAGCGCCCGCGACAGGAAACGCCCCAAAGCGCAACGTGGACACATCCAAATTTTTGAAAGAAAACAGAGGTGTTTTTTGCAAAGTTCCTACCTGTAGATTTTGGCCTGTAGCTCAGCCGGCACCTAGGGAAACCTACCAAACCTGTGCATTTCTGAAAACTAGAGACCTAGGGGAATCCAAGATGGGGTGACTTGTGTGGCTCGGACCAGGTTCTGTTACCCAGAATCCTTCGCAAACCTCAAAATTTGGCTAACAAAACACATGTTCCTCACATTTCTGTGGCAGAAAGTTCTAGAATCTGAGAGGAGCCACAAATTTCCTTCCACCCAGCGTTCCCCCACGTCTCCCGATAAAAATGATACCTCACTTGTGTGGGTAGGCCTAGCGCCCGCGACAGGAAACACCCCAAAGCGCAACGTGGACACATCCAAATTTTTGAAAGAAAACAGAGGTGTTTTTTTCAAAGTGCCTACCTGTAGATTTAGGCCTCTAGCTCAGCCGGCACCGAGGGAAACCTACCAAACCGGTGCATTTCTGAAAACTAGAGACCTTGGGGAACCAAGATGGGGTGACTAGTGTGGCTCGGGCTAGGTTCTGTTACCCAGAATCCTTTGCAAACCTCAAAATTTGGCTAAAAAAACACATGTTCCTCACATTTCTGTGGCAGAAAGTTCTAGAATCTGAGAGGAGCCACAAATTTCCTTCCACCCAGCGTTCCCCCACGTCTCCCGATAAAAATGATACCTCACTTGTGTGGGTAGGCCTAGCGCCCGCGACAGGGAACACCCCAAAGCGCAACGTGGACACATCCAAATTTTTGAAAGAAAACAGAGGTGTTTTTTTCAAAGTGCCTACCTGTGGATTTAGGCCTCTAGCTCAGCCGGCACCGAGGGAAACCTACCAAACCTGTGCATGTCTGAAAACTAGAGACCTAGGGGAATCCAAGATGGGGTGACTTGTGTGACTCGGACCAGGTTCTGTTACTCAGAATCCTTTGCAAACCTCAAAATGTGGCTAAAAAAATACATGTTCCTCACATTTCTGTGGCAGAAAGTTCTGGAATCTGAGAGGAGCCACAAATTTCCTTCCACCCAGTGTTCCCCCACGTCTCCCGATAAAAATGATACCTCACTTGTGTGGGTAGGCCTAGCGCTCGCGACCGAAAACGCCCCAAAGCGCAACGTGGACACATCCAAATCTTTTAAAGAAAACAGAGGTGTTTTTTGCAAAGTGCCTACCTGTAGATTTTGGCCTGTAGCTCAGCCGGCACCTAGGGAAACCTACCAAACCTGTGCATTTCTGAAAACTAGAGACATAGGGGAATCCAAGATGGGGTGACTTGTGTGGCTCGGACCAGGTTCTGTTACCCAGAATCCTTTGCAAACCTCAAAATTTGGCTAAAAAAACACATGTTCCTCACATTTCTGTGGCAGAAAGTTCTGGAATCTGAGAGGAGCCACAAATTTCCTTCCACCTAGCGTTCCCCCACGTCTCCTGATAAAAATGATACCTCACTTGTGTGGGTAGGCCTAGCGCCCGCGACAGGAAACGCCCCAAATCGCAACGTGGACACATCCACATTTTTGAAAGAAAACAGAGGTGTTTTTTGCAAAGTGCCAACCTGTAGATTTTGGCCTGTAACTCAGCCGGCACCTAGGGAAACCTACCAAACCGGTGCATTTCTGAAAACTAGAGACCTTGGGGAACCAAGATGGGGTGACTAGTGTGGCTCGGGCTAGGTTCTGTTACCCAGAATCCTTTGCAAACCTCAAAATTTGGCTAAAAAAACACATGTTCCTCACATTTCTGTGGCAGAAAGTTCTAGAATCTGAGAGGAGCCACAAATTTCCTTCCACCCAGCGTTCCCCCACGTCTCCCGATAAAAATGATACCTCACTTGTGTGGGTAGGCCTAGCGCCCGCGACAGGGAACACCCCAAAGCGCAACGTGGACACATCCAAATTTTTGAAAGAAAACAGAGGTGTTTTTTTCAAAGTGCCTACCTGTAGATTTAGGCCTCTAGCTCAGCCGGCACCGAGGGAAACCTACCAAACCTGTGCATTTCTGAAAACTAGAGACCTAGGGGAATCCAAGATGGGGTGACTTGTGTGGCTCGGACCAGGTTCTGTTACTCAGAATCCTTTGCAAACCTCAAAATGTGGCTAAAAAAATACATGTTCCTCACATTTCTGTGGCAGAAAGTTCTGGAATCTGAGAGGAGCCACAAATTTCCTTCCACCCAGTGTTCCCCCACGTCTCCCGATAAAAATGATACCTCACTTGTGTGGGTAGGCCTAGCGCCCGCGACCGGAAACGCCCCAAAGCGCAACGTGGACACATCCAAATCTTTTAAAGAAAACAGAGGTGTTTTTAGAAAAGTGCCTACCTGTAGATTTTGGCCTGTCGCTCAGCCGGCACCTAGGGAAACCTACCAAACCTGTGCATTTCTGAAAACTAGAGACCTAGGGGAATCCAAGATGGGGTGACTTGTGTGGCTCGGACCAGGTTCTGTTACCCAGAATCCTTTGCAAACCTCAAAATTTGGCTAAAAAAACACATGTTCCTCACATTTCTGTGGCAGAAAGTTCTGGAATCTGAGAGGAGCCACAAATTTCCTTCCACCCAGCGTTCCCCCACATCTCCCGATAAAAATGATACCTCACTTGTGTGGGTAGGCCTAGCGCCCGCGACAGGAAACGCCCCAAAGCGCAACGTGGACACATCCAAATTTTTTAAAGAAAACAGAGGTGTTTTTTTCAAAGTGCCTACCTGTATATTTAGGCCTCTAGCTCAGCCGGCACCGAGGGACACCTACCAAACCTGTGCATTTCTGAAAACTAGAGACCTAGGGGAATCCAAGATGGGGTGACTTGTGTGGCTCGGACCAGGTTCTGTTACTCAGAATCCTTTGCAAACCTCAAAATTTGGCTAAAAAAACACATGTTCCTCACATTTCTGTGGCAGAAAGTTCTAGAATCTGAGAGGAGCCACAAATTTCCTTCCACCCAGCGTTCCCCCACATCTCCCGATAAAAATGATACCTCACTTGTGTGGGTAGTCCTAGCGCCCGCGACAGGAAACGCCCCAAAGCGCAACGTGGACACATCCAAATTTTTGAAAGAAAACAGAGGTGTTTTTTTCAAAGTGCCTACCTGTAGATTTAGGCCTCTAGCTCAGCCGGCACCGAGGGACACCTACCAAACCTGTGCATTTCTGAAAACTAGAGACCTAGGGGAATCCAAGATGGGGTGACTTGTGTGGCTCGGACCAGGTTCTGTTACTCAGAATCCTTTGCAAACCTCAAAATTTGGCTAAAAAAACACATGTTCCTCACATTTCTGTGGCAGAAAGTTCTGGAATCTGAGAGGAGCCACAAATTTCCTTCCACCCAGTGTTCCCCCATGTCTCCCGATAAAAATGATACCTCACTTGTGTGGGTAAGCCTAGCGCCCGCGACAGGAAACGCCCCAAAGCGCAACGTGGACACATCCAAATCTTTTAAAGAAAACAGAGGTGTTTTTTGCAAAGTTCCTACCTGTAGATTTTGGCCTGTAGCTCAGCCGGCACCTAGGGAAACCTACCAAACCTGTGCATTTCTGAAAACTAGAGACCTAGGGGAATCCAAGATGGGGTGACTTGTGTGACTCGGACCAGGTTCTGTTACACAGAATCCTTCGCAAACCTCAAAATTTGGCTAAAAAAACACATGTTCCTCACATTTCTGTGGCAGAAAGTTCTAGAATCTGAGAGGAGCCACAAATTTCCTTCCACCCAGCGTTCCCCTACGTCTCCCGATAAAAATGATACCTCACTTGTGTGGGTAGGCCTAGCGCCCGCGACAGGAAACGCCCCATAGCGCAACGTGGACACATCCAAATTTTTGAAAGAAAACAGAGGTGTTTTTTGCAAAGTGCCTAGCTGTAGATTTTGGCCTGTAGCTCAGCCGGCACCTAGGGAAACCTACCAAACCTGTGCATTTCTGAAAACTAGAGACCTAGGGGAATCCAAGATGGGGTGACTTGTGTGGCTCGGACCAGGTTCTGTTACTCAGAATGCTTTGCAAACCTCAAAATTTGGCTAAAAAAACACATGTTCCTCACAGTTCTGTGGCAGAAAGTTCTGGAATTTGAGAGGAGCCACCAATTTCCTTCCACCCAGCGTTCCCCCACGTCTCCCGATAAAAATGATACCTCACTTGTGTGGGTAGGCCTAGCACCCGCGACAGGAAACGCCCCAAAGCGCAACGTGGGCACATCCAAATTTTTGAAAGAAAACAGAGGTGTTTTTTTCAAAGTGCCTACCTGTAGATTCAGGCCTCTAGCTCAGCCGGCACCTAGGGAAACCTACCAAACCTGTGCATTTCTGAAAACTAGAGACCTAGGGGAATCCAAGATGGGGTGACTTGTGTGGCTCGGAGCAGGTTCTGTTACTCAGAATCCTTTGCAAACCTCAAAATTTGGCTAAAAAAACACATGTTCCTCACATTTCTGTGGCAGAAAGTTCTGGAATCTGAGAGGAGCCACAAATTTCCTTCCACCCAGTGTTCACCCACGTCTCCTGATAAAAATGATACCTCACTTGTGTGGGTAGGCCTAGCGCCCGCGATAGGAAACGCCCCAAAGCGTAACGTGGACACATCCAAACTTTTTAAAGAAAACAGAGGTGTTTTTTTCAAAATGCCTACCTGTAGATTTAGGCCTCTAGCTCAGCCGGCACCTAGGGAAACCTACCAAACCTGTGCATTTCTGAAAACTAGAGACCTAGGGGAATCCAAGACGGGGTGACTTGTGTGGCTCGGAACAGGTTCTGTTACAAAGAATCCTTTGCAAACCTCAAAATTTGGCTAAAAAAACACATGTTCCTCACATTTCTGTGGCAGAAAGTGCTGGAATCTGAGAGGAGCCACAAATTTCCTTCCACCCAGTGTTCCCCCACGTCTCCTGATAAAAATGATACCTCACTTGTGTGGGTAGGCCTAGCGCCCGCGACAGGAAACGCCCCAAAGCGCAACGTGGACACATCCACATTTTTGAAAGAAAACAGAGGTGTTTTTTGCAAAGTGCCAACCTGTAGATTTTGGCCTGTAACTCAGCCGGCACCTAGGGAAACCTACCAAACCTGTGCATTTCTGAAAACTAGAGACCTTGGGGAACCAAGATGGGGTGACTAGTGTGGCTCGGGCTAGGTTCTGTTACCCAGAATCCTTTGCAAACCTCAAAATTTGGCTAAAAAAACACATATTCCTCACTTTTCTGTGGCAGAAAGTTCTAGAATCTGAGAGGAGCCACAAATTTCCTTCCACCCAGCGTTCCCCCACGTCTCCCGATAAAAATGATACCTCACTTGTGTGGGTAGGCCTAGCGCCCGCGACAGGAAACACCCCAAAGCGCAACGTGGAGACATCCAAATTTTTGAAAGAAAACAGAGGTGTTTTTTTCAAAGTGCCTACCTGTAGATTTAGGCCTCTAGCTCAGCCGGCACCGAGGGAAGCCTACCAAACCTGTGCATTTCTGAAAACTAGAGACCTAGGGGAATCCAAGATGGGGTGACTTGTGTGGCTCGGACCAGGTTCTGTTACTCAGAATCCTTTGCAAACCTCAAAATGTGGCTAACAAAATACATGTTCCTCATATTTCTGTGGCAGAAAGTTCTGGAATCTGAGAGGAGCCACAAATTTCCTTCCACCCAGTGTTCCCCCACGTCTCCCGATAAAAATGATACCTCACTTGTGTGGGTAGGCCTAGCGCCCGCGACCGGTAACGCCCCAAAGCGCAACGTGGACACATCCAAATCTTTTAAAGAAAACAGAGGTGTTTTTTGCAAAGTGCCTACCTGTAGATTTTGGCCTGTAGCTCAGCCGGCACCTAGGGAAACCTACCAAACCTGTGCATTTCTGAAAACTAGAGACCTAAGGGAATCCAAGATGGGGTGACTTGTGTGGCTCGGACCAGGTTCTGTTACCCAGAATCCTTTGCAAACCTCAAAATTTGGCTAAAAAAACACATGTCCCTCATATTTCTGTGGCAGAAAGTTCTGGAATCTGAGAGGAGCCACAAATTTCCTTCCACCCAGCGTTCCCCCACATCTCCCGATAAAAATGATACCTCACTTGTGTGGGTAGGCCTAGCGCCCGCGACAGGAAACGCCCCAAAGCACAACGTCGACACATCCAAATCTTTTAAAGAAAACAGAGGTGTTTTTTTCAAAGTGCCTACCTGTAGATTTAGGCCTCTAGCTCAGCCGGCACCGAGGGACACCTACCAAACCTGTGCATTTCTGAAAACTAGAGACCTAGGGGAATCCAAGATGGGGTGACTTGTGTGGCTCGGACCAGGTTCTGTTACTCAGAATCCTTTGCAAACCTCAAAATGTGGCTAAAAAAACACATGTTCCTCACATTTCTGTGGCAGAAAGTTCTAGAATCTGAGAGGAGCCACAAATTTCCTTCCACCCAGCGTTCCCCCACGTCTCCCGATAAAAATTATACCTCACTTGTGTGGGTAAGCCTAGCGCCCGCGACAGGAAACGCCCCAAAGCGCAACGTGGACACATCCAAATCTTTTAAAGAAAACAGAGGTGTTTTTTGCAAAGTTCCTACCTGTAGATTTTGGCCTGTAGCTCAGCCGGCACCTAGGGAAAATTACCAAACCTGTGCATTTCTGAAAACTAGAGACCTAGGGGAATCCAAGATGGGGTGACTTGTGTGGCTCGGACCAGGTTCTGTTACACAGAATCCTTCGCAAACCTCAAAATTTGGCTAAAAAAACACATGTTCCTCACATTTCTGTGGCAGAAAGTTCTAGAATCTGAGAGGAGCCACAAATTTCCTTCCACCCAGCGTTCCCCTACGTCTCCCGATAAAAATGATACCTCACTTGTGTGGGTAGGCCTAGCGCCCGCGACAGGAAACGCCCCATAGCGCAACGTGGACACATCCAAATTTTTGAAAGAAAACAGAGGTGTTTTTTGCAAAGTGCCTACCTGTAGATTTTGGCCTGTAGCTCAGCCGGCACCTAGGGAAACCTACCAAACCTGTGCATTTCTGAAAACTAGAGACCTAGGGGAATCCAAGATGGGGTGACTTGTGTGGCTCGGACCAGGTTCTGTTACTCAGAATCCTTTGCAAACCTCAAAATTTGGCTAAAAAAACACATGTTCCTCACATTTCTGTGGCAGAAAGTTCTAGAATCTGAGAGGAGCCACAAATTTCCTTCCACCCAGCGTTCCCCCACATCTCCCGATAAAAATGATACCTCACTTGTGTGGGTAGTCCTAGCGCCCGCGACAGGAAACGCCCCAAAGCGCAACGTGGACACATCCAAATTTTTGAAAGAAAACAGAGGTGTTTTTTTCAAAGTGCCTACCTGTAGATTTAGGCCTCTAGCTCAGCCGGCACCGAGGGACACCTACCAAACCTGTGCATTTCTGAAAACTAGAGACCTAGGGGAATCCAAGATGGGGTGACTTGTGTGGCTCGGACCAGGTTCTGTTACTCAGAATCCTTTGCAAACCTCAAAATTTGGCTAAAAAAACACATGTTCCTCACATTTCTGTGGCAGAAAGTTCTGGAATCTGAGAGGAGCCACAAATTTCCTTCCACCCAGTGTTCCCCCATGTCTCCCGATAAAAATGATACCTCACTTGTGTGGGTAAGCCTAGCGCCCGCGACAGGAAACGCCCCAAAGCGCAACGTGGACACATCCAAATCTTTTAAAGAAAACAGAGGTGTTTTTTGCAAAGTTCCTACCTGTAGATTTTGGCCTGTAGCTCAGCCGGCACCTAGGGAAACCTACCAAACCTGTGCATTTCTGAAAACTAGAGACCTAGGGGAATCCAAGATGGGGTGACTTGTGTGGCTCGGACCAGGTTCTGTTACACAGAATCCTTCGCAAACCTCAAAATTTGGCTAAAAAAACACATGTTCCTCACATTTCTGTGGCAGAAAGTTCTAGAATCTGAGAGGAGCCACAAATTTCCTTCCACCCAGCGTTCCCCTACGTCTCCCGATAAAAATGATACCTCACTTGTGTGGGTAGGCCTAGCGCCCGCGACAGGAAACGCCCCATAGCGCAACGTGGACACATCCACATTTTTGAAAGAAAACAGAGGTGTTTTTTGCAAAGTGCCTAGCTGTAGATTTTGGCCTGTAGCTCAGCCGGCACCTAGGGAAACCTACCAAACCTGTGCATTTCTGAAAACTAGAGACCTAGGGGAATCCAAGATGGGGTGACTTGTGTGGCTCGGACCAGGTTCTGTTACTCAGAATGCTTTGCAAACCTCAAAATTTGGCTACAAAAACACATGTTCCTCACAGTTCTGTGGCAGAAAGTTCTGGAATTTGAGAGGAGCCACAAATTTCCTTCCACCCAGTGTTCCCCCACGTCTCCTGATAAAAATGATACCTCACTTGTGTGGGTAGGCCTAGCGCCCGCGACAGGAAACGCCCCAAAGCGCAACGTGGACACATCCACATTTTTGAAAGAAAACAGAGGTGTTTTTTGCAAAGTGCCAACCTGTAGATTTTGGCCTGTAACTCAGCCGGCACCTAGGGAAACCTACCAAACCTGTGCATTTCTGAAAACTAGAGACCTTGGGGAACCAAGATGGGGTGACTAGTGTGGCTCGGGCTAGGTTCTGTTACCCAGAATCCTTTGCAAACCTCAAAATTTGGCTAAAAAAACACATATTCCTCACATTTCTGAGGCAGAAAGTTCTAGAATCTGAGAGGAGCCACAAATTTCCTTCCACCAAGCGTTCCCCCACGTCTCCCGATAAAAATGATACCTCACTTGTGTGGGTAGGCCTAGCGCCCGCGACAGGAAACACCCCAAAGCGCAACGTGGACACATCCAAATTTTTTAAAGAAAACAGAGGTGTTTTTTTCAAAGTGCCTACCTGTAGATTTAGGCCTCTAGCTCAGCCGGCACCGAGGGAAACCTACCAAACCTGTGCATTTCTGAAAACTAGAGACCTAGGGGAATCCAAGATGGGGTGACTTGTGTGGCTCGGACCAGGTTCTGTTACTCAGAATCCTTTGCAAACCTCAAAATGTGGCTAACAAAATACATGTTCCTCACATTTCTGTGGCAGAAAGTTCTGGAATCTGAGAGGAGCCACAAATTTCCTTCCACCCAGTGTTCCCCCACGTCTCCCGATAAAAATGATACCTCACTTGTGTGGGTAGGCCTAGCGCCCGCGACCGGTAACGCCCCAAAGCGCAACATGGACACATCCAAATCTTTTAAAGAAAACAGAGGTGTTTTTTGCAAAGTGCCTACCTGTAGATTTTGGCCTGTAGCTCAGCCGGCACCTAGGGAAACCTACCAAACATGTGCATTTCTGAAAACTAGAGACCTAGGGGAATCCAAGATGGGGTGACTTGTGTGGCTCGGACCAGGTTCTGTTACTCAGAATCCTTTGCAAACCTCAAAATTTGGCTAAAAAAACACATGTTCCTCACATTTCTGTGGCAGAAAGTTCTGGAATCTGAGAGGAGCCACAAATTTCCTTCCACCCAGTGTTCCCCCACGTCTCCCGATAAAAATGATACCTCACTTGTGTGGGTAGGCCTAGCGCCTGCGACAGGAAACGCCCCAAAGCGCAACGTGGACACATCCAAATTTTTTAAAGAAAACAGAGGTGTTTTTTGCAAAGTGCCTACCTGTAGATTTTGGCCTGTAGCTCAGCCGGCACCTAGGGAAACCTACCAAACCTGTGCATTTCTGAAAACTAGAGACCTAGGGGAATCCAAGATGGGGTGACTTGTGTGACTCGGACCAGGTTCTGTTTCCCAGAATCCTTTGCAAACCTCAAAATTTGGCTTAAAAAGCACATGTTCCTCACATTTCTGTGGCAGAAAGTTCTGGAATCTGAGAGGAGCCACAAATTTCCTTCCACCCAGCGTTCCCCCACGTCTCCCGATAGAAATGATACCTCACTTGTGTGGGTAAGCCTAGCGCCCGCTACAGGAAACGCCCCAAAGCGCAACGTGGACACATCCAAATTTTTGAAAGAAAACATAGGTGTTTTTTGCAAAGTTCCTACCTGTAGATTTTGGCCTGTAGCTCAGCCTGCACCTAGGGAAACCTACCAAACCTGTGCATTTCTGAAAACTAGAGACCTAGGGGAATCCAAGTTGGGGTGACTTGTGTGGCTCGGACCAGGTTCTGTTACACAGAATCCTTCGCAAACCTCAAAATTTGGCTAAAAAAACACATGTTCCTCATATTTCTGTGGCAGAAAGTTCTAGAATCTGAGAGGAGCCACAAATTTCCTTCCACCCAGCGTTCCCCTACGTCTCCCGATAAAAATGATACCTCACTTATGTGGGGAGGCCTAGCGCCCGCGACAGGAAACACCCCATAGCGCAACGTGGACACATCCAAATTTTTGAATGAAAACAGAGGTGTTTTTTGCAAAGTGCCTACCTGTAGATTTTGGCCTGTAGCTCAGCCGGCACCTAGGGAAACCTACCAAACCTGTGCATTTCTGAAAACTAGAGACCTAGGGGAATCCAAGATGGGGTGACTTGTGTGGCTCGGACCAGGTTCTGTTACTCAGAATCCTTTGCAAACCTCAAAATTTGGCTAAAAAAACACATGTTCCTCAAAGTTCTGTGGCAGAAAGTTCTGGAATTTGAGAGGAGCCACAAATTTCCTTCCACCCAGCGTTCCCCCACGTCTCCCGATAAAAATGATACCTCACTTGTGTGGGTAGGCCTAGCACCCGCGACAGGAAACGCCCCAAAGCGCAACGTGGGCACATCCACATTTTTGAAAGAAAACAGAGGTGTTTTTTTCAAAGTGCCTACCTGTAGATTTAGGTCTCTAGCTCAGCCGGCACCTAGGGAAACCTACCAAACCTGTGCATTTCTGAAAACTAGAGACCTAGGGGAATCCAAGATGGGGTGACTTGTGTGGCTCGGAGCAGGTTCTGTTACTCAGAATCCTTTGCAAACCTCAAAATTTGGCTAAAAAAACACATGTTCCTCACATTTCTGTGGCAGAAAGTTCTGGAATCTGAGAGGAGCCACAAATTTCCTTCCACCCAGTGTTCACCCACGTCTCCTGATAAAAATGATACCTCACTTTTGTGGGTAGGCCTAGCGCCCGCGATAGGAAACGCCCCAAAGCGTAACGTGGACACATCCAATTTTTTTAAAGAAAACAGAGGTTTTTTTTTAAAAGTGCCTACCTGTAGATTTAGGCCTCTAGCTCAGCCGGCACCTAGGGAAACCTACCAAACCTGTGCATTTCTGAAAACTAGAGACCTAGGGGAATCCAAGACGGGGTGACTTGTGTGGCTCGGAACAGGTTCTGTTACTCAGAATCCTTTGCAAACCTCAAAATTTGGCTAAAAAAACACATGTTCCTCACATTTCTGTGGCACAAAGTTCTGGAATCAGAGAGGAGCCACAAATTTCCTTCCACCCAGTGTTCCCCCACGTCTCCTGATAAAAATGATACCTCACTTGTGTGGGTAGGCCTAGCGCCCGCGACAGGAAACGCCCCAAAGCGCAACGTGGACACATCCACATTTTTGAAAGAAAACAGAGGTGTTTTTTTCAAAGTGCCTACCTGTAGATTTAGGCCTCTAGCTCAGCCGGCACCGAGGGAAACCTACCAAACCTGTGCATTTCTGAAAACTAGAGACCTTGGGGAACCAAGATGGGGTGACTAGTGTGGCTCGGGCTAGGTTCTGTTACTCAGAATCCTTTGCAAACCTCAAAATTTGGCTAAAAAAACACATGTTCCTCACATTTCTGTGGCAGAAAGTTCTGGAATCTGAGAGGAGCCACAAATTTCCTTCCACCCAGTGTTCACCCACGTCTCCTGATAAAAATGATACCTCACTTGTGTGGGTAGGCCTAGCGCCCGCGATAGGAAACGCCCCAAAGCGTAACGTGGACACATCCAAATTTTTTAAAGAAAACAGAGGTGTTTTTTGCAAAGTGCCAACCTGTAGATTTTGGTCTGTAACTCAGCCGGCACCTAGGGAAACCTACCAAACCTGTGCATTTCTGAAAACTAGAGACCTTGGGGAACCAAGATGGGGTGACTAGTGTGGCTCGGGCTAGGTTCTGTTACCCAGAATCCTTTGCAAACCTCAAAATTTGGCTAAAAAAACACATGTTCCTCACATTTCTGTGGCAGAAAGTTCTAGAATCTGAGAGGAGCCACAAATTTCCTTCCACCCAGCGTTCCCCCACGTCTCCCGATAAAAATGATACCTCACTTGTGTGGGTAGGCCTAGCGCCCGCAACAGGAAACACCCCAAAGCGCAACGTGGACACATCCAAATTTTTGAAAGAAAACAGAGGTGTTTTTTTCAAAGTGCCTACCTGTAGATTTAGGCCTCTAGCTCAGCCGGCACCGAGGGAAACCTACCAAACCTGTGCATTTCTGAAAACTAGAGACCTAGGGGAATCCAAGATGGGGTGACTTGTGTGGCTCGGACCAGGTTCTGTTACCCAGAATCCTTTGCAAACCTCAAAATTTGGCTAAAAAAACACATGTTCCTCACATTTCTGTGGCAGAAAGTTCTGGAATCTGAGAGGAGCCACAAATTTCCTTCCACCCAGTGTTCCCCCACGTCTCCCGATAAAAATGATACCTCACTTGTGTGGGTAGGCCTAGCGCCCGCGACTGGTAACGCCCCAAAGCGCAACGTGGACACATCCAAATCTTTTAATGAAAACAGAGGTGTTTTTTGCAAAGTGCCTACCTGTAGATTTTGGCCTGTAGCTCAGCCGGCACCTAGGGAAACCTACCAAACCTGTGCATTTCTGAAAACTAGAGACCTAGGGGAATCCAAGATGGGGTGACTTGTGTTGCTCGGACCAGGTTCTGTTACCCAGAATCCTTTGCAAACCTCAAAATTTGGCTAAAAAAACACATGTTCCTCACATTTCTGTGGCAGAAAGTTCTGGAATCTGAGAGGAGCCACAAATTTCCTTCCACCAAGTGTTACCCCACGTCTCCTGATAAAAATGATACCTCACTTGTGTGGGTAGGCCTAGCGCCCGCGACAGGAAACGCCCCAAAGCGTAACGTAGACACATCCAAATTTTTTAAAGAAAACAGAGGTGTTTTTTTCAAAGTGCCTACCTGTAGATTTAGGCCTCTAGCTCAGCCGGCACCTAGGGAAACCTACCAAACCTGTGCATTTCTGAAAACTAGAGACCTAGGGGAATCCAAGACGGGGTGACTTGTGTGGCTCGGACCAGGTTCTGTTACTCAGAATCCTTTGCAAACCTCAAAATTTGGCTAAAAAAACACATGTTCCTCACATTTCTGTGGCAGAAAGTTCTGGAATCTGAGAGGAGCCACAAATTTCCTTCCACCCAGTGTTCCCCCACGTCTCCTGATAAAAATGATACCTCACTTGTGTGGGTAGGCCTAGCACCCGCGACAGGAAACGCCCCAAAGCGCAACGTGGACACATCCACATTTTTGAAAGAAAACAGAGGTGTTTTTTGCAAAGTGCCATCCTGTAGATTTTGGCCTGTAACTCAGCCGGCACCTTGGGAAACCTACCAAACCGGTGCATTTCTGAAAACTAGAGACCTTGGGCAACCAAGATGGGGTGACTAGTGTGGCTCGGGCTAGGTTCTGTTACCCAGAATCCTTTGCAAACCTCAAAATTTGGCTAAAAAAACACATGTTCCTCACATTTCTGTGGCAGAAAGTTCTAGAATCTGAGAGGAGCCACAAATTTGCTTCCACCCAGCGTTCCCCCACGTCTCCCGATAAAAATAATACCTCACTTGTGTGGGTAGGCCTAGCGCCCGCGACAGGGAACACCCCAAAGCGCAACGTGGACACATCCAAATTTTTGAAAGAAAACAGAGGTGTTTTTTTCAAAGTGCCTACCTGTAGATTTAGGCCTCTAGCACAGCCGGCACCGAGGGAAACCTACCAAACCGGTGCATTTCTGAAAACTAGAGACCTTGGGGAACCAAGATGGGGTGACTAGTGTGGCTCGGGCTAGGTTCTGTTACCCAGAATCCTTTGCAAACCTCAAAATTTGGCTAAAAAAACACATGTTCCTCACATTTCTGTGGCACAAAGTTCTGGAATCTGAGAGGAGCCACAAATTTCCTTCCACCCAGTGTTCCCCCACGTCTCCTGATAAAAATGATACCTCACTTGTGTGGGTAGGCCTAGCGCCCGCGACAGGAAACGCCCCAAAGCGCAACGTGGACACATCCAAATTTTTGAAAGAAAACAGAGGTGTTTTTTTCAAAGTGCCTACCTGTAGATTTAGGCCTCTAGCTCAGCCGGCACCGAGGGAAACCTACCAAACCTGTGCATTTCTGAAAACTAGAGACCTTGGGGAACCAAGATGGGGTGACTAGTGTGGCTCGGGCTAGGTTCTGTTACTCAGAATCCTTTGCAAACCTCAAAATTTGGCTAAAAAAACACATGTTCCTCACATTTCTGTGGCAGAAAGTTCTGGAATCTGAGAGGAGCCACAAATTTCCTTCCACCCAGTGTTCACCCACGTCTCCTGATAAAAATGATACCTCACTTGTGTGGGTAGGCCTAGCGCCCGCGATAGGAAACGCCCCAAAGCGTAACGTGGACACATCCAAATTTTTTAAAGAAAACAGAGGTGTTTTTTGCAAAGTGCCAACCTGTAGATTTTGGCCTGTAACTCAGCCGGCACCTAGGGAAACCTACCAAACCTGTGCATTTCTGAAAACTAGAGACCTTGGGGAACCAAGATGGGGTGACTAGTGTGGCTCGGGCTAGGTTCTGTTACCCAGAATCCTTTGCAAACCTCAAAATTTGGCTAAAAAAACACATGTTCCTCACATTTCTGTGGCAGAAAGTTCTAGAATCTGAGAGGAGCCACAAATTTCCTTCCACCCAGCGTTCCCCCACGTCTCCCGATAAAAATGATACCTCACTTGTGTGGGTAGGCCTAGCGCCCGCGATAGGAAACGCCCCAAAGCGTAACGTGGACACATCCAAACTTTTTAAAGAAAACAGAGGTGTTTTTTTCAAAATGCCTACCTGTAGATTTAGGCCTCTAGCTCAGCCGGCACCTAGGGAAACCTACCAAACCTGTGCATTTCTGAAAACTAGAGACCTAGGGGAATCCAAGACGGGGTGACTTGTGTGGCTCGGAACAGGTTCTGTTACAAAGAATCCTTTGCAAACCTCAAAATTTGGCTAAAAAAACACATGTTCCTCACATTTCTGTGGCAGAAAGTGCTGGAATCTGAGAGGAGCCACAAATTTCCTTCCACCCAGTGTTCCCCCACGTCTCCTGATAAAAATGATACCTCACTTGTGTGGGTAGGCCTAGCGCCCGCGACAGGAAACGCCCCAAAGCGCAACGTGGACACATCCACATTTTTGAAAGAAAACAGAGGTGTTTTTTGCAAAGTGCCAACCTGTAGATTTTGGCCTGTAACTCAGCCGGCACCTAGGGAAACCTACCAAACCTGTGCATTTCTGAAAACTAGAGACCTTGGGGAACCAAGATGGGGTGACTAGTGTGGCTCGGGCTAGGTTCTGTTACCCAGAATCCTTTGCAAACCTCAAAATTTGGCTAAAAAAACACATATTCCTCACTTTTCTGTGGCAGAAAGTTCTAGAATCTGAGAGGAGCCACAAATTTCCTTCCACCCAGCGTTCCCCCACGTCTCCCGATAAAAATGATACCTCACTTGTGTGGGTAGGCCTAGCGCCCGCGACCGGTAACGCCCCAAAGCGCAACATGGACACATCCAAATCTTTTAAAGAAAACAGAGGTGTTTTTTGCAAAGTGCCTACCTGTAGATTTTGGCCTGTAGCTCAGCCGGCACCTAGGGAAACCTACCAAACATGTGCATTTCTGAAAACTAGAGACCTAGGGGAATCCAAGATGGGGTGACTTGTGTGGCTCGGACCAGGTTCTGTTACTCAGAATCCTTTGCAAACCTCAAAATTTGGCTAAAAAAACACATGTTCCTCACATTTCTGTGGCAGAAAGTTCTGGAATCTGAGAGGAGCCACAAATTTCCTTCCACCCAGTGTTCCCCCACGTCTCCCGATAAAAATGATACCTCACTTGTGTGGGTAGGCCTAGCGCCTGCGACAGGAAACGCCCCAAAGCGCAACGTGGACACATCCAAATTTTTTAAAGAAAACAGAGGTGTTTTTTGCAAAGTGCCTACCTGTAGATTTTGGCCTGTAGCTCAGCCGGCACCTAGGGAAACCTACCAAACCTGTGCATTTCTGAAAACTAGAGACCTAGGGGAATCCAAGATGGGGTGACTTGTGTGACTCGGACCAGGTTCTGTTTCCCAGAATCCTTTGCAAACCTCAAAATTTGGCTTAAAAAGCACATGTTCCTCACATTTCTGTGGCAGAAAGTTCTGGAATCTGAGAGGAGCCACAAATTTCCTTCCACCCAGCGTTCCCCCACGTCTCCCGATAGAAATGATACCTCACTTGTGTGGGTAAGCCTAGCGCCCGCTACAGGAAACGCCCCAAAGCGCAACGTGGACACATCCAAATTTTTGAAAGAAAACATAGGTGTTTTTTGCAAAGTTCCTACCTGTAGATTTTGGCCTGTAGCTCAGCCTGCACCTAGGGAAACCTACCAAACCTGTGCATTTCTGAAAACTAGAGACCTAGGGGAATCCAAGTTGGGGTGACTTGTGTGGCTCGGACCAGGTTCTGTTACACAGAATCCTTCGCAAACCTCAAAATTTGGCTAAAAAAACACATGTTCCTCATATTTCTGTGGCAGAAAGTTCTAGAATCTGAGAGGAGCCACAAATTTCCTTCCACCCAGCGTTCCCCTACGTCTCCCGATAAAAATGATACCTCACTTATGTGGGGAGGCCTAGCGCCCGCGACAGGAAACACCCCATAGCGCAACGTGGACACATCCAAATTTTTGAATGAAAACAGAGGTGTTTTTTGCAAAGTGCCTACCTGTAGATTTTGGCCTGTAGCTCAGCCGGCACCTAGGGAAACCTACCAAACCTGTGCATTTCTGAAAACTAGAGACCTAGGGGAATCCAAGATGGGGTGACTTGTGTGGCTCGGACCAGGTTCTGTTACTCAGAATCCTTTGCAAACCTCAAAATTTGGCTAAAAAAACACATGTTCCTCAAAGTTCTGTGGCAGAAAGTTCTGGAATTTGAGAGGAGCCACAAATTTCCTTCCACCCAGCGTTCCCCCACGTCTCCCGATAAAAATGATACCTCACTTGTGTGGGTAGGCCTAGCACCCGCGACAGGAAACGCCCCAAAGCGCAACGTGGGCACATCCACATTTTTGAAAGAAAACAGAGGTGTTTTTTTCAAAGTGCCTACCTGTAGATTTAGGTCTCTAGCTCAGCCGGCACCTAGGGAAACCTACCAAACCTGTGCATTTCTGAAAACTAGAGACCTAGGGGAATCCAAGATGGGGTGACTTGTGTGGCTCGGAGCAGGTTCTGTTACTCAGAATCCTTTGCAAACCTCAAAATTTGGCTAAAAAAACACATGTTCCTCACATTTCTGTGGCAGAAAGTTCTGGAATCTGAGAGGAGCCACAAATTTCCTTCCACCCAGTGTTCACCCACGTCTCCTGATAAAAATGATACCTCACTTTTGTGGGTAGGCCTAGCGCCCGCGATAGGAAACGCCCCAAAGCGTAACGTGGACACATCCAATTTTTTTAAAGAAAACAGAGGTTTTTTTTTAAAAGTGCCTACCTGTAGATTTAGGCCTCTAGCTCAGCCGGCACCTAGGGAAACCTACCAAACCTGTGCATTTCTGAAAACTAGAGACCTAGGGGAATCCAAGACGGGGTGACTTGTGTGGCTCGGAACAGGTTCTGTTACTCAGAATCCTTTGCAAACCTCAAAATTTGGCTAAAAAAACACATGTTCCTCACATTTCTGTGGCACAAAGTTCTGGAATCAGAGAGGAGCCACAAATTTCCTTCCACCCAGTGTTCCCCCACGTCTCCTGATAAAAATGATACCTCACTTGTGTGGGTAGGCCTAGCGCCCGCGACAGGAAACGCCCCAAAGCGCAACGTGGACACATCCACATTTTTGAAAGAAAACAGAGGTGTTTTTTTCAAAGTGCCTACCTGTAGATTTAGGCCTCTAGCTCAGCCGGCACCGAGGGAAACCTACCAAACCTGTGCATTTCTGAAAACTAGAGACCTTGGGGAACCAAGATGGGGTGACTAGTGTGGCTCGGGCTAGGTTCTGTTACTCAGAATCCTTTGCAAACCTCAAAATTTGGCTAAAAAAACACATGTTCCTCACATTTCTGTGGCAGAAAGTTCTGGAATCTGAGAGGAGCCACAAATTTCCTTCCACCCAGTGTTCACCCACGTCTCCTGATAAAAATGATACCTCACTTGTGTGGGTAGGCCTAGCGCCCGCGATAGGAAACGCCCCAAAGCGTAACGTGGACACATCCAAATTTTTTAAAGAAAACAGAGGTGTTTTTTGCAAAGTGCCAACCTGTAGATTTTGGTCTGTAACTCAGCCGGCACCTAGGGAAACCTACCAAACCTGTGCATTTCTGAAAACTAGAGACCTTGGGGAACCAAGATGGGGTGACTAGTGTGGCTCGGGCTAGGTTCTGTTACCCAGAATCCTTTGCAAACCTCAAAATTTGGCTAAAAAAACACATGTTCCTCACATTTCTGTGGCAGAAAGTTCTAGAATCTGAGAGGAGCCACAAATTTCCTTCCACCCAGCGTTCCCCCACGTCTCCCGATAAAAATGATACCTCACTTGTGTGGGTAGGCCTAGCGCCCGCAACAGGAAACACCCCAAAGCGCAACGTGGACACATCCAAATTTTTGAAAGAAAACAGAGGTGTTTTTTTCAAAGTGCCTACCTGTAGATTTAGGCCTCTAGCTCAGCCGGCACCGAGGGAAACCTACCAAACCTGTGCATTTCTGAAAACTAGAGACCTAGGGGAATCCAAGATGGGGTGACTTGTGTGGCTCGGACCAGGTTCTGTTACCCAGAATCCTTTGCAAACCTCAAAATTTGGCTAAAAAAACACATGTTCCTCACATTTCTGTGGCAGAAAGTTCTGGAATCTGAGAGGAGCCACAAATTTCCTTCCACCCAGTGTTCCCCCACGTCTCCCGATAAAAATGATACCTCACTTGTGTGGGTAGGCCTAGCGCCCGCGACTGGTAACGCCCCAAAGCGCAACGTGGACACATCCAAATCTTTTAATGAAAACAGAGGTGTTTTTTGCAAAGTGCCTACCTGTAGATTTTGGCCTGTAGCTCAGCCGGCACCTAGGGAAACCTACCAAACCTGTGCATTTCTGAAAACTAGAGACCTAGGGGAATCCAAGATGGGGTGACTTGTGTTGCTCGGACCAGGTTCTGTTACCCAGAATCCTTTGCAAACCTCAAAATTTGGCTAAAAAAACACATGTTCCTCACATTTCTGTGGCAGAAAGTTCTGGAATCTGAGAGGAGCCACAAATTTCCTTCCACCAAGTGTTACCCCACGTCTCCTGATAAAAATGATACCTCACTTGTGTGGGTAGGCCTAGCGCCCACGACAGGAAACGCCCCAAAGCGTAACGTAGACACATCCAAATTTTTTAAAGAAAACAGAGGTGTTTTTTTCAAAGTGCCTACCTGTAGATTTAGGCCTCTAGCTCAGCCGGCACCTAGGGAAACCTACCAAACCTGTGCATTTCTGAAAACTAGAGACCTAGGGGAATCCAAGACGGGGTGACTTGTGTGGCTCGGACCAGGTTCTGTTACTCAGAATCCTTTGCAAACCTCAAAATTTGGCTAAAAAAACACATGTTCCTCACATTTCTGTGGCAGAAAGTTCTGGAATCTGAGAGGAGCCACAAATTTCCTTCCACCCAGTGTTCCCCCACGTCTCCTGATAAAAATGATACCTCACTTGTGTGGGTAGGCCTAGCACCCGCGACAGGAAACGCCCCAAAGCGCAACGTGGACACATCCACATTTTTGAAAGAAAACAGAGGTGTTTTTTGCAAAGTGCCATCCTGTAGATTTTGGCCTGTAACTCAGCCGGCACCTTGGGAAACCTACCAAACCGGTGCATTTCTGAAAACTAGAGACCTTGGGCAACCAAGATGGGGTGACTAGTGTGGCTCGGGCTAGGTTCTGTTACCCAGAATCCTTTGCAAACCTCAAAATTTGGCTAAAAAAACACATGTTCCTCACATTTCTGTGGCAGAAAGTTCTAGAATCTGAGAGGAGCCACAAATTTGCTTCCACCCAGCGTTCCCCCACGTCTCCCGATAAAAATAATACCTCACTTGTGTGGGTAGGCCTAGCGCCCGCGACAGGGAACACCCCAAAGCGCAACGTGGACACATCCAAATTTTTGAAAGAAAACAGAGGTGTTTTTTTCAAAGTGCCTACCTGTAGATTTAGGCCTCTAGCACAGCCGGCACCGAGGGAAACCTACCAAACCGGTGCATTTCTGAAAACTAGAGACCTTGGGGAACCAAGATGGGGTGACTAGTGTGGCTCGGGCTAGGTTCTGTTACCCAGAATCCTTTGCAAACCTCAAAATTTGGCTAAAAAAACACATGTTCCTCACATTTCTGTGGCACAAAGTTCTGGAATCTGAGAGGAGCCACAAATTTCCTTCCACCCAGTGTTCCCCCACGTCTCCTGATAAAAATGATACCTCACTTGTGTGGGTAGGCCTAGCGCCCGCGACAGGAAACGCCCCAAAGCGCAACGTGGACACATCCAAATTTTTGAAAGAAAACAGAGGTGTTTTTTTCAAAGTGCCTACCTGTAGATTTAGGCCTCTAGCTCAGCCGGCACCGAGGGAAACCTACCAAACCTGTGCATTTCTGAAAACTAGAGACCTTGGGGAACCAAGATGGGGTGACTAGTGTGGCTCGGGCTAGGTTCTGTTACTCAGAATCCTTTGCAAACCTCAAAATTTGGCTAAAAAAACACATGTTCCTCACATTTCTGTGGCAGAAAGTTCTGGAATCTGAGAGGAGCCACAAATTTCCTTCCACCCAGTGTTCACCCACGTCTCCTGATAAAAATGATACCTCACTTGTGTGGGTAGGCCTAGCGCCCGCGATAGGAAACGCCCCAAAGCGTAACGTGGACACATCCAAATTTTTTAAAGAAAACAGAGGTGTTTTTTGCAAAGTGCCAACCTGTAGATTTTGGCCTGTAACTCAGCCGGCACCTAGGGAAACCTACCAAACCTGTGCATTTCTGAAAACTAGAGACCTTGGGGAACCAAGATGGGGTGACTAGTGTGGCTCGGGCTAGGTTCTGTTACCCAGAATCCTTTGCAAACCTCAAAATTTGGCTAAAAAAACACATGTTCCTCACATTTCTGTGGCAGAAAGTTCTAGAATCTGAGAGGAGCCACAAATTTCCTTCCACCCAGCGTTCCCCCACGTCTCCCGATAAAAATGATACCTCACTTGTGTGGGTAGGCCTAGCGCCCGCGATAGGAAACGCCCCAAAGCGTAACGTGGACACATCCAAACTTTTTAAAGAAAACAGAGGTGTTTTTTTCAAAATGCCTACCTGTAGATTTAGGCCTCTAGCTCAGCCGGCACCTAGGGAAACCTACCAAACCTGTGCATTTCTGAAAACTAGAGACCTAGGGGAATCCAAGACGGGGTGACTTGTGTGGCTCGGAACAGGTTCTGTTACAAAGAATCCTTTGCAAACCTCAAAATTTGGCTAAAAAAACACATGTTCCTCACATTTCTGTGGCAGAAAGTGCTGGAATCTGAGAGGAGCCACAAATTTCCTTCCACCCAGTGTTCCCCCACGTCTCCTGATAAAAATGATACCTCACTTGTGTGGGTAGGCCTAGCGCCCGCGACAGGAAACGCCCCAAAGCGCAACGTGGACACATCCACATTTTTGAAAGAAAACAGAGGTGTTTTTTGCAAAGTGCCAACCTGTAGATTTTGGCCTGTAACTCAGCCGGCACCTAGGGAAACCTACCAAACCTGTGCATTTCTGAAAACTAGAGACCTTGGGGAACCAAGATGGGGTGACTAGTGTGGCTCGGGCTAGGTTCTGTTACCCAGAATCCTTTGCAAACCTCAAAATTTGGCTAAAAAAACACATATTCCTCACTTTTCTGTGGCAGAAAGTTCTAGAATCTGAGAGGAGCCACAAATTTCCTTCCACCCAGCGTTCCCCCACGTCTCCCGATAAAAATGATACCTCACTTGTGTGGGTAGGCCTAGCGCCCGCGACAGGAAACACCCCAAAGCACAACGTGGAGACATCCAAATTTTTGAAAGAAAACAGAGGTGTTTTTTTCAAAGTGCCTACCTGTAGATTTAGGCCTCTAGCTCAGCCGGCACCGAGGGAAGCCTACCAAACCTGTGCATTTCTGAAAACTAGAGACCTAGGGGAATCCAAGATGGGGTGACTTGTGTGGCTCGGACCAGGTTCTGTTACTCAGAATCCTTTGCAAACCTCAAAATGTGGCTAACAAAATACATGTTCCTCATATTTCTGTGGCAGAAAGTTCTGGAATCTGAGAGGAGCCACAAATTTCCTTCCACCCAGTGTTCCCCCACGTCTCCCGATAAAAATGATACCTCACTTGTGTGGGTAGGCCTAGCGCCCGCGACCGGTAACGCCCCAAAGCGCAACGTGGACACATCCAAATCTTTTAAAGAAAACAGAGGTGTTTTTTGCAAAGTGCCTACCTGTAGATTTTGGCCTGTAGCTCAGCCGGCACCTAGGGAAACCTACCAAACCTGTGCATTTCTGAAAACTAGAGACCTAAGGGAATCCAAGATGGGGTGACTTGTGTGGCTCGGACCAGGTTCTGTTACCCAGAATCCTTTGCAAACCTCAAAATTTGGCTAAAAAAACACATGTCCCTCATATTTCTGTGGCAGAAAGTTCTGGAATCTGAGAGGAGCCACAAATTTCCTTCCACCCAGCGTTCCCCCACATCTCCCGATAAAAATGATACCTCACTTGTGTGGGTAGGCCTAGCGCCCGCGACAGGAAACGCCCCAAAGCACAACGTCGACACATCCAAATCTTTTAAAGAAAACAGAGGTGTTTTTTTCAAAGTGCCTACCTGTAGATTTAGGCCTCTAGCTCAGCCGGCACCGAGGGACACCTACCAAACCTGTGCATTTCTGAAAACTAGAGACCTAGGGGAATCCAAGATGGGGTGACTTGTGTGGCTCGGACCAGGTTCTGTTACTCAGAATCCTTTGCAAACCTCAAAATGTGGCTAAAAAAACACATGTTCCTCACATTTCTGTGGCAGAAAGTTCTAGAATCTGAGAGGAGCCACAAATTTCCTTCCACCCAGCGTTCCCCCACGTCTCCCGATAAAAATTATACCTCACTTGTGTGGGTAAGCCTAGCGCCCGCGACAGGAAACGCCCCAAAGCGCAACGTGGACACATCCAAATCTTTTAAAGAAAACAGAGGTGTTTTTTGCAAAGTTCCTACCTGTAGATTTTGGCCTGTAGCTCAGCCGGCACCTAGGGAAAATTACCAAACCTGTGCATTTCTGAAAACTAGAGACCTAGGGGAATCCAAGATGGGGTGACTTGTGTGGCTCGGACCAGGTTCTGTTACACAGAATCCTTCGCAAACCTCAAAATTTGGCTAAAAAAACACATGTTCCTCACATTTCTGTGGCAGAAAGTTCTAGAATCTGAGAGGAGCCACAAATTTCCTTCCACCCAGCGTTCCCCTACGTCTCCCGATAAAAATGATACCTCACTTGTGTGGGTAGGCCTAGCGCCCGCGACAGGAAACGCCCCATAGCGCAACGTGGACACATCCAAATTTTTGAAAGAAAACAGAGGTGTTTTTTGCAAAGTGCCTACCTGTAGATTTTGGCCTGTAGCTCAGCCGGCACCTAGGGAAACCTACCAAACCTGTGCATTTCTGAAAACTAGAGACCTAGGGGAATCCAAGATGGGGTGACTTGTGTGGCTCGGACCAGGTTCTGTTACTCAGAATCCTTTGCAAACCTCAAAATTTGGCTAAAAAAACACATGTTCCTCACATTTCTGTGGCAGAAAGTTCTGGAATCTGAGAGGAGCCACAAATTTCCTTCCACCCAGTGTTCCCCCACGTCTCCCGATAAAAATGATACCTCACTTGTGTGGGTAGGCCTAGCGCCTGCGACAGGAAACGCCCCAAAGCGCAACGTGGACACATCCAAATTTTTTAAAGAAAACAGAGGTGTTTTTTGCAAAGTGCCTACCTGTAGATTTTGGCCTGTAGCTCAGCCGGCACCTAGGGAAACCTACCAAACCTGTGCATTTCTGAAAACTAGAGACCTAGGGGAATCCAAGATGGGGTGACTTGTGTGACTCGGACCAGGTTCTGTTTCCCAGAATCCTTTGCAAACCTCAAAATTTGGCTTAAAAAGCACATGTTCCTCACATTTCTGTGGCAGAAAGTTCTGGAATCTGAGAGGAGCCACAAATTTCCTTCCACCCAGCGTTCCCCCACGTCTCCCGATAGAAATGATACCTCACTTGTGTGGGTAAGCCTAGCGCCCGCGACAGGAAACGCCCCAAAGCGCAACGTGGACACATCCAAATTTTTGAAAGAAAACATAGGTGTTTTTTGCAAAGTTCCTACCTGTAGATTTTGGCCTGTAGCTCAGCCTGCACCTAGGGAAACCTACCAAACCTGTGCATTTCTGAAAACTAGAGACCTAGGGGAATCCAAGTTGGGGTGACTTGTGTGGCTCGGACCAGGTTCTGTTACACAGAATCCTTCGCAAACCTCAAAATTTGGCTAAAAAAACACATGTTCCTCATATTTCTGTGGCAGAAAGTTCTAGAATCTGAGAGGAGCCACAAATTTCCTTCCACCCAGCGTTCCCCTACGTCTCCCGATAAAAATGATACCTCACTTATGTGGGGAGGCCTAGCGCCCGCGACAGGAAACACCCCATAGCGCAACGTGGACACATCCAAATTTTTGAATGAAAACAGAGGTGTTTTTTGCAAAGTGCCTACCTGTAGATTTTGGCCTGTAGCTCAGCCGGCACCTAGGGAAACCTACCAAACCTGTGCATTTCTGAAAACTAGAGACCTAGGGGAATCCAAGATGGGGTGACTTGTGTGGCTCGGACCAGGTTCTGTTACTCAGAATCCTTTGCAAACCTCAAAATTTGGCTAAAAAAACACATGTTCCTCAAAGTTCTGTGGCAGAAAGTTCTGGAATTTGAGAGGAGCCACAAATTTCCTTCCACCCAGCGTTCCCCCACGTCTCCCGATAAAAATGATACCTCACTTGTGTGGGTAGGCCTAGCACCCGCGACAGGAAACGCCCCAAAGCGCAACGTGGGCACATCCACATTTTTGAAAGAAAACAGAGGTGTTTTTTTCAAAGTGCCTACCTGTAGATTTAGGTCTCTAGCTCAGCCGGCACCTAGGGAAACCTACCAAACCTGTGCATTTCTGAAAACTAGAGACCTAGGGGAATCCAAGATGGGGTGACTTGTGTGGCTCGGAGCAGGTTCTGTTACTCAGAATCCTTTTCAAACCTCAAAATTTGGCTAAAAAAACACATGTTCCTCACATTTCTGTGGCAGAAAGTTCTGGAATCTGAGAGGAGCCACAAATTTCCTTCCACCCAGTGTTCACCCACGTCTCCTGATAAAAATGATACCTCACTTTTGTGGGTAGGCCTAGCGCCCGCGATAGGAAACGCCCCAAAGCGTAACGTGGACACATCCAATTTTTTAAAAGAAAACAGAGGTTTTTTTTTAAAAGTGCCTACCTGTAGATTTAGGCCTCTAGCTCAGCCGGCACCTAGGGAAACCTACCAAACCTGTGCATTTCTGAAAACTAGAGACCTAGGGGAATCCAAGACGGGGTGACTTGTGTGGCTCGGAACAGGTTCTGTTACTCAGAATCCTTTGCAAACCTCAAAATTTGGCTAAAAAAACACATGTTCCTCACATTTCTGTGGCACAAAGTTCTGGAATCAGAGAGGAGCCACAAATTTCCTTCCACCCAGTGTTCCCCCACGTCTCCTGATAAAAATGATACCTCACTTGTGTGGGTAGGCCTAGCGCCCGCGACAGGAAACGCCCCAAAGCGCAACGTGGACACATCCACATTTTTGAAAGAAAACAGAGGTGTTTTTTTCAAAGTGCCTACCTGTAGATTTAGGCCTCTAGCTCAGCCGGCACCGAGGGAAACCTACCAAACCTGTGCATTTCTGAAAACTAGAGACCTTGGGGAACCAAGATGGGGTGACTAGTGTGGCTCGGGCTAGGTTCTGTTACTCAGAATCCTTTGCAAACCTCAAAATTTGGCTAAAAAAAACACATGTTCCTCACATTTCTGTGGCAGAAAGTTCTGGAATCTGAGAGGAGCCACAAATTTCCTTCCACCCAGTGTTCACCCACGTCTCCTGATAAAAATGATACCTCACTTGTGTGGGTAGGCCTAGCGCCCGCGATAGGAAACGCCCCAAAGCGTAACGTGGACACATCCAAATTTTTTAAAGAAAACAGAGGTGTTTTTTGCAAAGTGCCAACCTGTAGATTTTGGTCTGTAACTCAGCCGGCACCTAGGGAAACCTACCAAACCTGTGCATTTCTGAAAACTAGAGACCTTGGGGAACCAAGATGGGGTGACTAGTGTGGCTCGGGCTAGGTTCTGTTACCCAGAATCCTTTGCAAACCTCAAAATTTGGCTAAAAAAACACATGTTCCTCACATTTCTGTGGCAGAAAGTTCTAGAATCTGAGAGGAGCCACAAATTTCCTTCCACCCAGCGTTCCCCCACGTCTCCCGATAAAAATGATACCTCACTTGTGTGGGTAGGCCTAGCGCCCGCAACAGGAAACACCCCAAAGCGCAACGTGGACACATCCAAATTTTTGAAAGAAAACAGAGGTGTTTTTTTCAAAGTGCCTACCTGTAGATTTAGGCCTCTAGCTCAGCCGGCACCGAGGGAAACCTACCAAACCTGTGCATTTCTGAAAACTAGAGACCTAGGGGAATCCAAGATGGGGTGACTTGTGTGGCTCGGACCAGGTTCTGTTACCCAGAATCCTTTGCAAACCTCAAAATTTGGCTAAAAAAACACATGTTCCTCACATTTCTGTGGCAGAAAGTTCTGGAATCTGAGAGGAGCCACAAATTTCCTTCCACCCAGTGTTCCCCCACGTCTCCCGATAAAAATGATACCTCACTTGTGTGGGTAGGCCTAGCGCCCGCGACTGGTAACGCCCCAAAGCGCAACGTGGACACATCCAAATCTTTTAATGAAAACAGAGGTGTTTTTTGCAAAGTGCCTACCTGTAGATTTTGGCCTGTAGCTCAGCCGGCACCTAGGGAAACCTACCAAACCTGTGCATTTCTGAAAACTAGAGACCTAGGGGAATCCAAGATGGGGTGACTTGTGTTGCTCGGACCAGGTTCTGTTACCCAGAATCCTTTGCAAACCTCAAAATTTGGCTAAAAAAACACATGTTCCTCACATTTCTGTGGCAGAAAGTTCTGGAATCTGAGAGGAGCCACAAATTTCCTTCCACCAAGTGTTACCCCACGTCTCCTGATAAAAATGATACCTCACTTGTGTGGGTAGGCCTAGCGCCCGCGACAGGAAACGCCCCAAAGCGTAACGTAGACACATCCAAATTTTTTAAAGAAAACAGAGGTGTTTTTTTCAAAGTGCCTACCTGTAGATTTAGGCCTCTAGCTCAGCCGGCACCTAGGGAAACCTACCAAACCTGTGCATTTCAGAAAACTAGAGACCTAGGGGAATCCAAGACGGGGTGACTTGTGTGGCTCGGACCAGGTTCTGTTACTCAGAATCCTTTGCAAACCTCAAAATTTGGCTAAAAAAACACATGTTCCTCACATTTCTGTGGCAGAAAGTTCTGGAATCTGAGAGGAGCCACAAATTTCCTTCCACCCAGTGTTCCCCCACGTCTCCTGATAAAAATGATACCTCACTTGTGTGGGTAGGCCTAGCACCCGCGACAGGAAACGCCCCAAAGCGCAACGTGGACACATCCACATTTTTGAAAGAAAACAGAGGTGTTTTTTGCAAAGTGCCATCCTGTAGATTTTGGCCTGTAACTCAGCCGGCACCTAGGGAAACCTACCAAACCGGTGCATTTCTGAAAACTAGAGACCTTGGGCAACCAAGATGGGGTGACTAGTGTGGCTCGGGCTAGGTTCTGTTACCCAGAATCCTTTGCAAACCTCAAAATTTGGCTAAAAAAACACATGTTCCTCACATTTCTGTGGCAGAAAGTTCTAGAATCTGAGAGGAGCCACAAATTTGCTTCCACCCAGCGTTCCCCCACGTCTCCCGATAAAAATAATACCTCACTTGTGTGGGTAGGCCTAGCGCCCGCGACAGGGAACACCCCAAAGCGCAACGTGGACACATCCAAATTTTTGAAAGAAAACAGAGGTGTTTTTTTCAAAGTGCCTACCTGTAGATTTAGGCCTCTAGCACAGCCGGCACCGAGGGAAACCTACCAAACCGGTGCATTTCTGAAAACTAGAGACCTTGGGGAACCAAGATGGGGTGACTAGTGTGGCTCGGGCTAGGTTCTGTTACCCAGAATCCTTTGCAAACCTCAAAATTTGGCTAAAAAAACACATGTTCCTCACATTTCTGTGGCACAAAGTTCTGGAATCTGAGAGGAGCCACAAATTTCCTTCCACCCAGTGTTCCCCCACGTCTCCTGATAAAAATGATACCTCACTTGTGTGGGTAGGCCTAGCGCCCGCGACAGGAAACGCCCCAAAGCGCAACGTGGACACATCCAAATTTTTGAAAGAAAACAGAGGTGTTTTTTTCAAAGTGCCTACCTGTAGATTTAGGCCTCTAGCTCAGCCGGCACCGAGGGAAACCTACCAAACCTGTGCATTTCTGAAAACTAGAGACCTTGGGGAACCAAGATGGGGTGACTAGTGTGGCTCGGGCTAGGTTCTGTTACTCAGAATCCTTTGCAAACCTCAAAATTTGGCTAAAAAAACACATGTTCCTCACATTTCTGTGGCAGAAAGTTCTGGAATCTGAGAGGAGCCACAAATTTCCTTCCACCCAGTGTTCACCCACGTCTCCTGATAAAAATGATACCTCACTTGTGTGGGTAGGCCTAGCGCCCACGATAGGAAACGCCCCAAAGCGTAACGTGGACACATCCAAATTTTTTAAAGAAAACAGAGGTGTTTTTTGCAAAGTGCCAACCTGTAGATTTTGGCCTGTAACTCAGCCGGCACCTAGGGAAACCTACCAAACCTGTGCATTTCTGAAAACTAGAGACCTTGGGGAACCAAGATGGGGTGACTAGTGTGGCTCGGGCTAGGTTCTGTTACCCAGAATCCTTTGCAAACCTCAAAATTTGGCTAAAAAAACACATGTTCCTCACATTTCTGTGGCAGAAAGTTCTAGAATCTGAGAGGAGCCACAAATTTCCTTCCACCCAGCGTTCCCCCACGTCTCCCGATAAAAATGATACCTCACTTGTGTGGGTAGGCCTAGCGCCCGCAACAGGAAACACCCCAAAGCGCAACGTGGACACATCCAAATTTTTGAAAGAAAACAGAGGTGTTTTTTTCAAAGTGCCTACCTGTAGATTTAGGCCTCTAGCTCAGCCGGCACCGAGGGAAACCTACCAAACCTGTGCATTTCTGAAAACTAGAGACCTAGGGGAATCCAAGATGGGGTGACTTGTGTGGCTCGGACCAGGTTCTGTTACCCAGAATCCTTTGCAAACCTCAAAATTTGGCTAAAAAAACACATGTTCCTCACATTTCTGTGGCAGAAAGTTCTGGAATCTGAGAGGAGCCACAAATTTCCTTCCACCCAGTGTTCCCCCACGTCTCCCGATAAAAATGATACCTCACTTGTGTGGGTAGGCCTAGCGCCCGCGACTGGTAACGCCCCAAAGCGCAACGTGGACACATCCAAATCTTTTAATGAAAACAGAGGTGTTTTTTGCAAAGTGCCTACCTGTAGATTTTGGCCTGTAGCTCAGCCGGCACCTAGGGAAACCTACCAAACCTGTGCATTTCTGAAAACTAGAGACCTAGGGGAATCCAAGATGGGGTGACTTGTGTTGCTCGGACCAGGTTCTGTTACCCAGAATCCTTTGCAAACCTCAAAATTTGGCTAAAAAAACACATGTTCCTCACATTTCTGTGGCAGAAAGTTCTGTAATCTGAGAGGAGCCACAAATTTCCTTCCACCCAGCGTTCCCCCACATCTCCCAATAAAAATGATACCTCACTTGTGTGGGTAGGCCTAGCGCCCGCGACAGGAAACGCCCCAAAGCGCAACGTGGACACATCCAAATTTTTGAAAGAAAACAGAGGTGTTTTTTTCAAAGTGCCTACCTGTAGATTTAGGCCTCTAGCTCAGCCGGCACCGAGGGACACCTACCAAACCTGTGCATTTCTGAAAACTAGAGACATAGGGGAATCCAAGATGGGGTGACTTGTGTGGCTCGGACCAGGTTCTGTTACTCAGAATCCTTTGCAAACCTCAAAATTTGGCTAAAAAAACACATGTTCCTCACATTTCTGTGGCAGAAAGTTCTGGAATCTGAGAGGAGCCACAAATTTCCTTCCACCAAGTGTTACCCCACGTCTCCTGATAAAAATGATACCTCACTTGTGTGGGTAGGCCTAGGGCCCGCGACAGGAAACGCCCCAAAGCGTAACGTAGACACATCCAAATTTTTTAAAGAAAACAGAGGTGTTTTTTTCAAAGTGCCTACCTGTAGATTTAGGCCTCTAGCTCAGCCGGCACCTAGGGAAACCTACCAAACCTGTGCATTTCTGAAAACTAGAGACCTAGGGGAATCCAAGACGGGGTGACTTGTGTGGCTCGGACCAGGTTCTGTTACTCAGAATCCTTTGCAAACCTCAAAATTTGGCTAAAAAAACACATGTTCCTCACATTTCTGTGGCAGAAAGTTCTGGAATCTGAGAGGAGCCACAAATTTCCTTCCACCCAGTGTTCCCCCACGTCTCCTGATAAAAATGATACCTCACTTGTGTGGGTAGGCCTAGCACCCGCGACAGGAAACGCCCAAAAGCGCAACGTGGACACATCCACATTTTTGAAAGAAAACAGAGGTGTTTTTTGAAAAGTGCCAACCTGTAGATTTTGGCCTGTAACTCAGCCGGCACCTAGGGAAACCTACCAAACCGGTGCATTTCTGAAAACTAGAGACCTTGGGCAACCAAGATGGGGTGACTAGTGTGGCTCGGGCTAGGTTCTGTTACCCAGAATCCTTTGCAAACCTCAAAATTTGGCTAAAAAAACACATGTTCCTCACATTTCTGTGGCAGAAAGTTCTAGAATCTGAGAGGAGCCACAAATTTCCTTCCACCCAGCGTTCCCCCACGTCTCCCGATAAAAATAATACCTCACTTGTGTGGGTAGGCCTAGCGCCCGTGACAGGGAACACCCCAAAGCGCAACGTGGACACATCCAAATTTTTGAAAGAAAACAGAGGTGTTTTTTTCAAAGTGCCTACCTGTAGATTTAGGCCTCTAGCACAGCCGGCACCGAGGGAAACCTACCAAACCTGTGCATTTCTGAAAACTAGAGACCTAGGGGAATCCAAGATGGGGTGACTTGTGTGGCTCGGACCAGGTTCTGTTACTCAGAATCCTTTGCAAACCTCAAAATGTGGCTAAAAAAATACATGTTCCTCACATTTCTGTGGCAGAAAGTTCTGGAATCTGAGAGGAGCCACAAATTTCCTTCCACCCAGTGTTCCCCCACGTCTCCCGATAAAAATGATACCTCACTTGTGTGGGTAGGCCTAGCGCCCGCGACCGGAAATGCCCCAAAGCGCAACGTGTACACATCCAAATCTTTTAAAGAAAACAGAGGTGTTTTTTGCAAAGTGCCTACCTGTAGATTTTGGCCTGTAGCTCAGCCGGCACCTAAGGAAACCTACCAAACCTGTGCATTTCTGAAAACTAGAGACCTAGGGGAATCCAAGATGGGGTGACTTGTGTGGCTCGGACCAGGTTCTGTTACCCAGAATCCTTTGCAAACCTCAAAATTTGGCTAAAAAAACACATGTTCCTCACATTTCTGTGGGAGAAAGTTCTGGAATCTGAGAGGAGCCACAAATTTCCTTCCACCCAGCGTTCCCCCACATCTCCCGATAAAAATGATACCTCACTTGTGTGGGTAGGCCTAGTGCCCGCGACAGGAAACGCCCCAAAGCGCAACGTGGACACATCCAAATTTTTGAAAGAAAACAGAGGTGTTTTTTTCAAAGTGCCTACCTGTAGATTTAGGCCTCTAGCTCAGCCGGCACCGAGGGACACCTACCAAACCTGTGCATTTCTGAAAACTAGGGACCTAGGGGAATCCAAGATGGGGTGACTTGTGTGGCTCGGACCAGGTTCTGTTACTCAGAATCCTTTGCAAACAGCAAAATTTGGCTAAAAAAACACATGTTCCTCACATTTCTGTGGCAGAAAGTTCTGGAATCTGAGAGGAGCCACACATTTCCTTCCACCCAGTGTTCCCCCACGTCTCCCGATAAAAATGATACCTCACTTGTGTGGGTAGGCCTAGCGCCTGCGACAGGAAACGCCCCAAAGCGCAACTTAGACACATCCAAATTTTTTAAAGAAAACAGAGGTGTTTTTTGCTAAGTGCCTACCTGTAGATTTTGGCCTGTAGCTCAGCCGGCACCTAGGGAAACCTACCAAACCTGTGCATTTCTGAAAACTAGAGACCTAGGGGAATCCAAGATGGGGTGACTTGTGTGACTCGGACCAGGTTCTGTTTCCCAGAATCCTTTGCAAACCTCAAAATTTGGCTTAAAAAGCACATGTTCCTCACATTTCTGTGGCAGAAAGTTCTGGAATCTGAGAGGAGCCACAAATTTCCTTCCACCCAGCGTTCCCCCACGTCTCCCGATAGAAATGATACCTCACTTGTGTGGGTAAGCCTAGCGCCCGCGACAGGAAACGCCCCAAAGCGCAACGTGGACACATCCAAATTTTTGAAAGAAAACAGAGGTGTTTTTTGCAAAGTTCCTACCTGTAGATTTTGGCCTGTAGCTCAGCCGGCACCTAGGGAAACCTACCAAACCTGTGCATTTCTGAAAACTAGAGACTTAGGTGAGTCCAAGATGGGGTGACTTGTGTGGCTCGGACCAGGTTCTGTTACCAGAATCCTTCGCAAACCTCAAAATTTGGCTAACAAAACACATGTTCCTCACATTTCTGTGACAGAAAGTTCTAGAATCTGAGAGGAGCCACAAATTTCCTTCCACCCAGCGTTCCCCCACGTCTCCTGATAAAAATGATACCTCACTTGTGTGGGTAGGCCTAGCGCCCGCGACAGGAAACACCCCAAAGCGCACCGTGGACACATCCAAATTTTTGAAAGAAAACAGAGGTGTTTTTTTCAAAGTGCCTACCTGTAGATTTAGGCGTCTAGCTCAGCCGGCACCGAGGGAAACCTACCAAACCGGTGCATTTCTGAAAACTAGAGACCTTGGGGAACCAAGATGGGGTGACTAGTGTGGCTCGGGCTAGGTTCTGTTACCCAGAATCCTTTGCAAACCTCAAAATTTGGCTAAAAAAACACATGTTCCTCACATTTCTGTGGCAGAAAGTTCTAGAATCTGAGAGGAGCCACAAATTTCCTTCCACCCAGCGTTCCCCCACGTCTCCCGATAAAAATGATACCTCACTTGTGTGGGTAGGCCTAGCGCCCGCGACAGGGAACACCCCAAAGCGCAACGTGGACACATCCAAATTTTTGAAAGAAAACAGAGGTGTTTTTTTCAAAGTGCCTACCTGTAGATTTAGGCCTCTAGCTCAGCCGGCACAGAGGGAAACCTACCAAACCTGTGCATTTCTGAAAACTAGAGACCTAGGGGAATCCAAGATGGGGTGACTTGTGTGGCTCGGACCAGGTTCTGTTACTCAGAATCCTTTGCAAACCTCAAAATGTGGCTAAAAAAATACATGTTCCTCACATTTCTGTGGCAGAAAGTTCTGGAATCTGAGAGGAGCCACAAATTTCCTTCCACCCAGTGTTCCCCCACGTCTCCCGATAAAAATGATACCTCACTTGTGTGGGTAGGCCTAGCGCCCGCGACCGGAAACGCCCCAAAGCGCAACGTGGACACATCCAAATCTTTTAAAGAAAACAGAGGTGTTTTTTGCAAAGTGCCTACCTGTAGATTTTGGCCTGTAGCTCAGCCGGCACCTAGGGAAACCTACCAAACCTGTGCATTTCTGAAAACTAGAGACATAGGGGAATCCAAGATGGGGTGACTTGTGTGGCTCGGACCAGGTTCTGTTACCCAGAATCCTTTGCAAACCTCAAAATTTGGCTAAAAAAACACATGTTCCTCACATTTCTGTGGCAGAAAGTTCTGGAATCTGAGAGGAGCCACAAATTTCCTTCCACCTAGCGTTCCCCCACGTCTCCTGATAAAAATGATACCTCACTTGTGTGGGTAGGCCTAGCGCCCGCGACAGGAAACGCCCCAAATCGCAACGTGGACACATCCACATTTTTGAAAGAAAACAGAGGTGTTTTTTGCAAAGTGCCAACCTGTAGATTTTGGCCTGTAACTCAGCCGGCACCTAGGGAAACCTACCAAACCGGTGCATTTCTGAAAACTAGAGACCTTGGGGAACCAAGATGGGGTGACTAGTGTGGCTCGGGCTAGGTTCTGTTACCCAGAATCCTTTGCAAACCTCAAAATTTGGCTAAAAAAACACATGTTCCTCCCATTTCTGTGGCAGAAAGTTCTAGAATCTGAGAGGAGCCACAAATTTCCTTCCACCCAGCGTTCCCCCACGTCTCCCGATAAAAATGATACCTCACTTGTGTGGGTAGGCCTAGCGCCCGCGACAGGGAACACCCCAAAGCGCAACGTGGACACATCCAAATTTTTGAAAGAAAACAGAGGTGTTTTTTGCTAAGTGCCTACCTGTAGATATTGGCCTGTAGCTCAGCCGGCACCTAGGGAAACCTACCAAACCTGTGCATTTCTGAAAACTAGAGACCTAGGGGAATCCAAGATGGGGTGACTTGTGTGACTCGGACCAGGTTCTGTTTCCCAGAATCCTTTGCAAACCTCAAAATTTGGCTTAAAAAGCACATGTTCCTCACATTTCTGTGGCAGAAAGTTCTGGAATCTGAGAGGAGCCACAAATTTCCTTCCACCCAGCGTTCCCCCACGTCTCCCGATAGAAATGATACCTCACTTGTGTGGGTAAGCCTAGCGCCCGCGACAGGAAACGCCCCAAAGCGCAACATGGACACATCCAAATTTTTGAAAGAAAACAGAGGTGTTTTTTGCAAAGTTCCTACCTGTAGATTTTGGCCTGTAGCTCAGCCGGCACCTAGGGAAACCTACCAAACCTGTGCATTTCTGAAAACTAGAGACTTAGGGGAATCCAAGATGGGGTGACTTGTGTGGCTCGGACCAGGTTCTGTTACCCAGAATCCTTCGCAAACCTCAAAATTTGGCTAACAAAACACATGTTCCTCACATTTCTGTGACAGAAAGTTCTAGAATCTGAGAGGAGCCACAAATTTCCTTCCACCCAGCGTTCCCCCACGTCTCCTGATAAAAATGATACCTCACTTGTGTGGGTAGGCCTAGCGCCCGCGACAGGAAACACCCCAAAGCGCACCGTGGACACATCCAAATTTTTGAAAGAAAACAGAGGTGTTTTTTTCAAAGTGCCTACCTGTAGATTTAGGCGTCTAGCTCAGCCGGCACCGAGGGAAACCTACCAAACCGGTGCATTTCTGAAAACTAGAGACCTTGGGGAACCAAGATGGGGTGACTAGTGTGGCTCGGGCTAGGTTCTGTTACCCAGAATCCTTTGCAAACCTCAAAATTTGGCTAAAAAAACACATGTTCCTCACATTTCTGTGGCAGAAAGTTCTAGAATCTGAGAGGAGCCACAAATTTCCTTCCACCCAGCGTTCCCCCACGTCTCCCGATAAAAATGATACCTCACTTGTGTGGGTAGGCCTAGCGCCCGCGACAGGGAACACCCCAAAGCGCAACGTGGACACATCCAAATTTTTGAAAGAAAACAGAGGTGTTTTTTTCAAAGTGCCTACCTGTAGATTTAGGCCTCTAGCTCAGCCGGCACCGAGGGAAACCTACCAAACCTGTGCATTTCTGAAAACTAGAGACCTAGGGGAATCCAAGATGGGGTGACTTGTGTGGCTCGGACCAGGTTCTGTTACTCAGAATCCTTTGCAAACCTCAAAATGTGGCTAAAAAAATACATGTTCCTCACATTTCTGTGGCAGAAAGTTCTGGAATCTGAGAGGAGCCACAAATTTCCTTCCACCCAGTGTTCCCCCACGTCTCCCGATAAAAATGATACCTCACTTGTGTGGGTAGGCCTAGCGCCCGCGACCGGAAACGCCCCAAAGCGCAACGTGGACACATCCAAATCTTTTAAAGAAAACAGAGGTGTTTTTTGCAAAGTGCCTATCTGTAGATTTTGGCCTGTAGCTCAGCCGGCACCTAGGGAAACCTACCAAACCTGTGCATTTCTGAAAACTAGAGACCTAGGGGAATCCAAGATGGCGTGACTTGTGTGGCTCGGACCAGGTTCTGTTACCCAGAATCCTTTGCAAACCTCAAAATTTGGCTAAAAAAACACATGTTCCTCACATTTCTGTGGCAGAAAGTTCTGGAATCTGAGAGGAGCCACAAATTTCCTTCCACCTAGCGTTCCCCCACGTCTCCTGATAAAAATGATACCTCACTTGTGTGGGTAGGCCTAGCGCCCGCGACAGGAAACGCCCCAAATCGCAACGTGGACACATCCACATTTTTGAAAGAAAACAGAGGTGTTTTTTGCAAAGTGCCAACCTGTAGATTTTGGCCTGTAACTCAGCCGGCACCTAGGGAAACCTACCAAACCGGTGCATTTCTGAAAACTAGAGACCTTGGGGAACCAAGATGGGGTGACTAGTGTGGCTCGGGCTAGGTTCTGTTACCCAGAATCCTTTGCAAACCTCAAAATTTGGCTAAAAAAACACATGTTCCTCCCATTTCTGTGGCAGAAAGTTCTAGAATCTGAGAGGAGCCACAAATTTCCTTCCACCCAGCGTTCCCCCACGTCTCCCGATAAAAATGATACCTCACTTGTGTGGGTAGGCCTAGCGCCCGCGACAGGGAACACCCCAAAGCGCAACGTGGACACATCCAAATTTTTGAAAGAAAACAGAGGTGTTTTTTTCAAAGTGCCTACCTGTAGATTTAGGCCTCTAGCTCAGCCGGCACCGAGGGAAACCTACCAAACCTGTGCATTTCTGAAAACTAGAGACCTAGGGGAATCCAAGATGGGGTGACTTGTGTGGCTCGGACCAGGTTCTGTTACTCAGAATCCTTTGCAAACCTCAAAATGTGGCTAAAAAAATACATGTTCCTCACATTTCTGTGGCAGAAAGTTCTGGAATCTGAGAGGAGCCACAAATTTCCTTCCACCCAGTGTTCCCCCACGTCTCCCGATAAAAATGATACCTCACTTGTGTGGGTAGGCCTAGCGCCCGCGACCGGAAACGCCCCAAAGCGCAACGTGGACACATCCAAATCTTTTAAAGAAAACAGAGGTGTTTTTAGAAAAGTGCCTACCTGTAGATTTTGGCCTGTAGCTCAGCCGGCACCTAGGGAAACCTACCAAACCTGTGCATTTCTGAAAACTAGAGACCTAGGGGAATCCAAGATGGGGTGACTTGTGTGGCTCGGACCAGGTTCTGTTACCCAGAATCCTTTGCAAACCTCAAAATTTGGCTAAAAAAACACATGTTCCTCACATTTCTGTGGCAGAAAGTTCTGGAATCTGATGGAGCCACAAATTTCCGTCCACCCAGCGTTCCCCCACATCTCCCGATAAAAATGATACCTCACTTGTGTGGGAAGGCCTAGCGCCCGCGACAGGAAACGCCCCAAAGCGCAACGTGGACACATCCAAATTTTTGAAAGAAAACAGAGGTGTTTTTTTCAAAGTGCCTACCTGTAGATTTAGGCCTCTAGCTCAGCCGGCACCGAGGGACACCTACCAAACCTGTGCATTTCTGAAAACTAGAGACCTAGGGGAATCCAAGATGGGGTGACTTGTGTGACTCGGACCAGGTTCTGTTTCCCAGAATCCTTTGCAAACCTCAAAATTTGGCTAAAAAAACACATGTTCCTCACATTTCTGTGGCAGAAAGTTCTGGAATCTGAGAGGAGCCACAAATTTCCTTCCACCAAGTGTTACCCCACGTCTCCTGATAAAAATGATACCTCACTTGTGTGGGTAGGCCTAGCGCCCGCGACAGGAAACGCCCCAAAGCGTAACGTAGACACATCCAAATTTTTTAAAGAAAACAGAGGTGTTTTTTTCAAAGTGCCTACCTGTAGATTTAGGCCTCTAGCTCAGCCGGCACCTAGGGAAACCTACCAAACCTGTGCATTTCTGAAAACTAGAGACCTAGGGGAATCCAAGACGGGGTGACTTGTGTGGCTCGGACCAGGTTCTGTTACTCAGAATCCTTTGCAAACCTCAAAATTTGGCTAAAAAAACACATGTTCCTCACATTTCTGTGGCAGAAAGTTCTGGAATCTGAGAGGAGCCACAAATTTCCTTCCACCCAGTGTTCCCCCACGTCTCCCGATAAAAATGATACCTCACTTGTGTGGGTAGGCCTAGCGCCTGCGACAGGAAACGCCCCAAAGCGCAACTTAGACACATCCAAATTTTTTAAAGAAAACAGAGGTGTTTTTTGCAAAGTGCCTACCTGTAGATTTTGGCCTGTAGCTCAGCCGGCACCTAGGGAATCCTACCAAACCTGTGCATTTCTGAAAACTAGAGACCTAGTGGAATCCAAGATGGGGTGACTTGTGTGACTCGGACCAGGTTCTGTTTCCCAGAATCCTTTGCAAACCTCAAAATTTGGCTTAAAAAGCACATGTTCCTCACATTTCTGTGGCAGAAAGTTCTGGAATCTGAGAGGAGCCACAAATTTCCTTCCACCCAGTGTTCCCCCACGTCTCCTGATAAAAATGATACCTCACTTGTGTGGGTAGACCTAGCGCCCGCGACAGGAAACGCCCCAAAGCGCAACGTGGACACATCCAAATTTTTGAAAGAAAACAGAGGTGTTTTTTTCAAAGTGCCTACCTGTAGATTTAGGCCTCTAGCTCAGCCGGCACCGAGGGAAACCTACCAAACCTGTGCATTTCTGAAAACTAGAGACCTTGGGGAACCAAGATGGGGTGACTAGTGTGGCTCGGGCTAGGTTCTGTTACTCAGAATCCTTTGCAAACCTCAAAATTTGGCTAAAAAAACACATGTTCCTCACATTTCTGTGGCAGAAAGTTCTGGAATCTGAGAGGAGCCACAAATTTCCTTCCACCCAGTGTTCACCCACGTCTCCTGATAAAAATGATACCTCACTTGTGTGGGTAGGCCTAGCGCCCGCGATAGGAAACGCCCCAAAGCGTAACGTGGACACATCCAAATTTTTTAAAGAAAACAGAGGTGTTTTTTGCAAAGTGCCAACCTGTAGATTTTGGCCTGTAACTCAGCCGGCACCTAGGGAAACCTACCAAACCTGTGCATTTCTGAAAACTAGAGACCTTGGGGAACCAAGATGGGGTGACTAGTGTGGCTCGGGCTAGGTTCTGTTACCCAGAATCCTTTGCAAACCTCAAAATTTGGCTAAAAAAACACATGTTCCTCATATTTCTGTGGCAGAAAGTTCTAGAATCTGAGAGGAGCCACAAATTTCCTTCCACCCAGCGTTCCCCCACGTCTCCCGATAAAAATGATACCTCACTTGTGTGGGTAGGCCTAGCGCCCGCAACAGGAAACACCCCAAAGCGCAACGTGGACACATCCAAATTTTTGAAAGAAAACAGAGGTGTTTTTTTCAAAGTGCCTACCTGTAGATTTAGGCCTCTAGCTCAGCCGGCACCGAGGGAAACCTACCAAACCTGTGCATTTCTGAAAACTAGAGACCTAGGGGAATCCAAGATGGGGTGACTTGTGTGGCTCGGACCAGGTTCTGTTACTCAGAATCCTTTGCAAACCTCAAAATGTGGCTAAAAAAACACATGTTCCTCACATTTCTGTGGCAGAAAGTTCTGGAATCTGAGAGGAGCCACAAATTTCCTTCCACCCAGTGTTCCCCCACGTCTCCCGATAAAAATGATACCTCACTTGTGTGGGTAGGCCTAGCGCCCGCGACTGGTAACGCCCCAAAGCGCAACGTGGACACATCCAAATCTTTTAAAGAAAACAGAGGTGTTTTTTGCAAAGTGCCTACCTGTAGATTTTGGCCTGTAGCTCAGCCGGCACCTAGGGAAACCTACCAAACCTGTGCATTTCTGAAAACTAGAGACCTAGGGGAATCCAAGATGGGGTGACTTGTGTTGCTCGGACCAGGTTCTGTTACCCAGAATCCTTTGCAAACCTCAAAATTTGGCTAAAAAAACACATGTTCCTCACATTTCTGTGGCAGAAAGTTCTGGAATCTGAGAGGAGCCACAAATTTCCTTCCACCCAGCGTTCCCCCACATCTCCCGATAAAAATGATACCTCACTTGTGTGGGTAGGCCTAGCGCCCGCGACAGGAAACGCCCCAAAGCGCAACGTGGACACATCCAAATTTTTGAAAGAAAACAGAGGTGTTTTTTTCAAAGTGCCTACCTGTAGATTTAGGCCTCTAGCTCAGCCGGCACCGAGGGACACCTACCAAACCTGTGCATTTCTGAAAACTAGAGACATAGGGGAATCCAAGATGGGGTGACTTGTGTGGCTCGGACCACGTTCTGTTACTCAGAATCCTTTGCAAACCTCAAAATGTGGCTAAAAAAACACATGTTCCTCACATTTCTGTGGCAGAAAGTTCTGGAATCTGAGAGGAGCCACAAATTTCCTTCCACCAAGTGTTCCCCCACGTCTCCTGATAAAAATGATACCTCACTTGTGTGGGTAGGCCTAGCGCCCGCGACAGGAAACGCCCCAAAGCGTAACGTAGACACATCCAAATTTTTTAAAGAAAACAGAGGTGTTTTTTTCAAAGTGCCTACCTGTAGATTTAGGCCTCTAGCTCAGCCGGCACATAGGGAAACCTACCAAACCTGTGCATTTCTGAAAACTAGAGACCTAGGGGAATCCAAGACGGGGTGACTTGTGTGGCTCGGACCAGGTTCTGTTACTCAGAATCCTTTGCAAACCTCAAAATTTGGCTTAAAAAACACATGTTCCTCACATTTCTGTGGCAGAAAGTTCTGGAATCTGAGAGGAGCCACAAATTTCCTTCCACCCAGTGTTCCCCCACGTCTCCTGATAAAAATGATACCTCACTTGTGTGGGTAGGCCTAGCGCCCGCGACAGGAAACGCCCCAAAGCGCAACGTGGACACATCCACATTTTTGAAAGAAAACAGAGGTGTTTTTTGCAAAGTGCCAACCTGTAGATTTTGGCCTGTAACTCAGCCGGCACCTAGGGAAACCTACCAAACCGGTGCATTTCTGAAAACTAGAGAACTTGGGCAACCAAGATGGGGTGACTAGTGTGGCTCGGGCTAGGTTCTGTTACCCAGAATCCTTTGCAAACCTCAAAATTTGGCTAAAAAAACTCATGTTCCTCACATTTCTGTGGCAGAAAGTTCTAGAATCTGAGAGGAGCCACAAATTTCCTTCCACCCAGCGTTCCCCCACGTCTCCCGATAAAAATAATACCTCACTTGTGTGGGTAGGCCTAGCGCCCGCGACAGGGAACACCCCAAAGCGCAACGTGGACACATCCAAATTTTTGAAAGAAAACAGAGGTGTTTTTTTCAAAGTGCCTACCTGTAGATTTAGGCCTCTAGCACAGCCGGCACCGAGGGAAACCTACCAAACCTGTGCATTTCTGAAAACTAGAGACCTAGGGGAATCCAAGATGGGGTGACTTGTGTGGCTCGGACCAGGTTCTGTTACTCAGAATCCTTTGCAAACCTCAAAATGTGGCTAAAAAAATACATGTTCCTCACATTTCTGTGGCAGAAAGTTCTGGAATCTGAGAGGAGCCACAAATTTCCTTCCACCCAGTGTTCCCCCACGTCTCCCGATAAAAATGATACCTCACTTGTGTGGGTAGGCCTAGCGCCCGTGACCGGAAACGCCCCAAAGCGCAACGTGGACACATCCAAATCTTTTAAAGAAAACAGAGGTGTTTTTTGCAAAGTGCCTACCTGTAGATTTTGGCCTGTAGCTCAGCCGGCACCTAGGGAAACCTACCAAACCTGTGCATTTCTGAAAACTAGAGACCTAGGGGAATCCAAGATGGGGTGACTTGTGTGGCTCGGACCAGGTTCTGTTACCCAGAATCCTTTGCAAACCTCAAAATTTGGCTAAAAAAACACATGTTCCTCACATTTCTGTGGCAGAAAGTTCTGGAATCTGAGAGGAGCCACAAATTTCCTTCCACCCAGCATTCCCCCACATCTCCCGATAAAAATGATACCTCACTTGTGTGGGTAGGCCTAGCGCCCGCGACAGGAAACGCCCCAAAGCGCAACGTGGACACATCCAAATTTTTGAAAGAAAACAGAGGTGTTTTTTTCAAAGTTCCTACCTGTAGATTTAGGCCTCTAGCTCAGCCGGCACCAAGGGACACCTACCAAACCTGTGCATTTCTGAAAACTAGGGACCTAGGGGAATCCAAGATGGGGTGACTTGTGTGGCTCGGACCAGGTTCTGTTACTCAGAATCCTTTGCAAACAGCAAAATTTGGCTAAAAAAACACATGTTCCTCACATTTCTGTGGCAGAAAGTTCTGGAATCTGAGAGGAGCCACAAATTTCCTTCCACCCAGTGTTCCCCCACGTCTCCCGATAAAAATGATACCTCACTTGTGTGGGTAGGCCTAGCGCCTGCGACAGGAAACGCCCCAAAGCGCAACTTAGACACATCCAAATTTTTTAAAGAAAACAGAGGTGTTTTTTGCTAAGTGCCTACCTGTAGATTTTGGCCTGTAGCTCAGCCGGCACCTAGGGAAACCTACCAAACCTGTGCATTTCTGAAAACTAGAGACCTAGGGGAATCCAAGATGGGGTGACTTGTGTGACTCGGACCAGGTTCTGGTTCCCAGAATCCTTTGCAAACCTCAAAATTTGGCTTAAAAAGCACATGTTCCTCACATTTCTGTGGCAGAAAGTTCTGGAATCTGAGAGGAGCCACAAATTTCCTTCCACCCAGCTTTCCCCCACGTCTCCCGATAGAAATGATACCTCACTTGTGTGGGTAAGCCTAGCGCCCGCGACAGGAAACGCCCCAAAGCGCAACGTGGACACATCCAAATTTTTGAAAGAAAACAGAGGTGTTTTTTGCAAAGTTCCTACCTGTAGATTTTGGCCTGTAGCTCAGCCGGCACCTAGGGAAACCTACCAAACCTGTGCATTTCTGAAAACTAGAGACTTAGGGGAATCCAAGATGGGGTGACTTGTGTGGCTCGGACCAGGTTCTGCTACCCAGAATCCTTCGCAAACCTCAAAATTTGGCTAACAAAACACATGTTCCTCACATTTCTGTGACAGAAAGTTCTAGAATCTGAGAGGAGCCACAAATTTCCTTCCACCCAGCGTTCCCCCACGTCTCCTGATAAAAATGATACCTCACTTGTGTGGGTAGGCCTAGCGCCCGCGACAGGAAACACCCCAAAGCGCACCGTGGACACATCCAAATTTTTGAAAGAAAACAGAGGTGTTTTTTTCTAAGTGCCTACCTGTAGATTTAGGCGTCTAGCTCAGCCGGCACCGAGGGAAACCTACCAAACCGGTGCATTTCTGAAAACTAGAGACCTTGGGGAACCAAGATGGGGTGACTAGTGTGGCTCGGGCTAGGTTCTGTTACCCAGAATCCTTTGCAAACCTCAAAATTTGGCTAAAAAAACACATGTTCCTCACATTTCTGTGGCAGAAAGTTCTAGAATCTGAGAGGAGCCACAAATTTCCTTCCACCCAGCGTTCCCCCACGTCTCCCGATAAAAATGATACCTCACTTGTGTGGGTAGGCCTAGCGCCCGCGACAGGGAACACCCCAAAGCGCAACGTGGACACATCCAAATTTTTGAAAGAAAACAGAGGTGTTTTTTTCAAAGTGCCTACCTGTAGATTTAGGCCTCTAGCTCAGCCGGCACCGAGGGAAACCTACCAAACCTGTGCATTTCTGAAAACTAGAGACCTAGGGGAATCCAAGATGGGGTGACTTGTGTGGCTCGGACCAGGTTCTGTTACTCAGAATCCTTTGCAAACCTCAAAATGTGGCTAAAAAAATACATGTTCCTCACATTTCTGTGGCAGAAAGTTCTGGAATCTGAGAGGAGCCACAAATTTCCTTCCACCCAGTGTTCCCCCACGTCTCCCGATAAAAATGATACCTCACTTGTGTGGGTAGGCCTAGCGCCCGCGACCGGAAACGCCCCAAAGCGCAACGTGGACACATCCAAATCTTTTAAAGAAAACAGAGGTGTTTTTTGCAAAGTGCCTACCTGTAGATTTTGGCCTGTAGCTCAGCCGGCACCTAGGGAAACCTACCAAACCTGTGCATTTCTGAAAACTAGAGACCTAGGGGAATCCAAGATGGGGTGACTTGTGTGGCTCGGACCAGGTTCTGTTACCCAGAATCCTTTGCAAACCTCAAAATTTGGCTAAAAAAACACATGTTCCTCACATTTCTGTGGCAGAAAGTTCTGGAATCTGAGAGGAGCCACAAATTTCCTTCCACCTAGCGTTCCCCCACGTCTCCTGATAAAAATGATACCTCACTTGTGTGGGTAGGCCTAGCGCCCGCGACAGGAAACGCCCCAAATCGCAACGTGGACACATCCACATTTTTGAAAGAAAACAGAGGTGTTTTTTGCAAAGTGCCCACCTGTAGATTTTGGCCTGTAGCTCAGCCGGCACCTAGGGAAACCTACCAAACCTGTGCATTTCTGAAAACTAGAGACCTAGGGGAATCCAAGATGGGGTGACTTGTGTTGCTCGGACCAGGTTCTGTTACCCAGAATCCTTTGCAAACCTCAAAATTTGGCTAAAAAAACACATGTTCCTCACATTTCTGTGGCAGAAAGTTCTGGAATCTGAGAGGAGCCACAAATTTCCTTCCACCCAGCGTTCCCCCACATCTCCCGATAAAAATGATACCTCACTTGTGTGGGTAGGCCTAGCGCCCGCGACAGGAAACGCCCCAAAGCGCAACGTGGACACATCCAAATTTTTGAAAGAAAACAGAGGTGTTTTTTTCAAAGTGCCTACCTGTAGATTTAGGCCTCTAGCTCAGCCGGCACCGAGGGACACCTACCAAACCTGTGCATTTCTGAAAACTAGAGACATAGGGGAATCCAAGATGGGGTGACTTGTGTGGCTCGGACCACGTTCTGTTACTCAGAATCCTTTGCAAACCTCAAAATGTGGCTAAAAAAACACATGTTCCTCACATTTCTGTGGCAGAAAGTTCTGGAATCTGAGAGGAGCCACAAATTTCCTTCCACCAAGTGTTCCCCCACGTCTCCTGATAAAAATGATACCTCACTTGTGTGGGTAGGCCTAGCGCCCGCGACAGGAAACGCCCCAAAGCGTAACGTAGACACATCCAAATTTTTTAAAGAAAACAGAGGTGTTTTTTTCAAAGTGCCTACCTGTAGATTTAGGCCTCTAGCTCAGCCGGCACCGAGGGACACCTACCAAACCTGTGCATTTCTGAAAACTAGAGACATAGGGGAATCCAAGATGGGGTGACTTGTGTGGCTCGGACCACGTTCTGTTACTCAGAATCCTTTGCAAACCTCAAAATGTGGCTAAAAAAACACATGTTCCTCACATTTCTGTGGCAGAAAGTTCTGGAATCTGAGAGGAGCCACAAATTTCCTTCCACCCAGTGTTCCCCCACGTCTCCTGATAAAAATGATACCTCACTTGTGTGGGTAGGCCTAGCGCCCGCGACAGGAAACGCCCCAAAGCGTAACGTAGACACATCCAAATTTTTTAAAGAAAACAGAGGTGTTTTTTTCAAAGTGCCTACCTGTAGATTTAGGCCTCTAGCTCAGCCGGCACATAGGGAAACCTACCAAACCTGTGCATTTCTGAAAACTAGAGACCTAGGGGAATCCAAGACGGGGTGACTTGTGTGGCTCGGACCAGGTTCTCTTACTCAGAATCCTTTGCAAACCTCAAAATTTGGCTTAAAAAACACATGTTCCTCACATTTCTGTGGCAGAAAGTTCTGGAATCTGAGAGGAGCCACAAATTTCCTTCCACCCAGTGTTCCCCCACGTCTCCTGATAAAAATGATACCTCACTTGTGTGGGTAGGCCTAGCGCCCGCGACAGGAAACGCCCCAAAGCGCAACGTGGACACATCCACATTTTTGAAAGAAAACAGAGGTGTTTTTTGCAAAGTGCCAACCTGTAGATTTTGGCCTGTAACTCAGCCGGCACCTAGGGAAACCTACCAAACCGGTGCATTTCTGAAAACTAGAGAACTTGGGCAACCAAGATGGGGTGACTAGTGTGGCTCGGGCTAGGTTCTGTTACCCAGAATCCTTTGCAAACCTCAAAATTTGGCTAAAAAAACTCATGTTCCTCACATTTCTGTGGCAGAAAGTTCTAGAATCTGAGAGGAGCCACAAATTTCCTTCCACCCAGCGTTCCCCCACGTCTCCCGATAAAAATAATACCTCACTTGTGTGGGTAGGCCTAGCGCCCGCGACAGGGAACACCCCAAAGCGCAACGTGGACACATCCAAATTTTTGAAAGAAAACAGAGGTGTTTTTTTCAAAGTGCCTACCTGTAGATTTAGGCCTCTAGCACAGCCGGCACCTAGGGAAACCTACCAAACCTGTGCATTTCTGAAAACTAGAGACCTAGGGGAATCCAAGATGGGGTGACTTGTGTGACTCGGACCAGGTTCTGGTTCCCAGAATCCTTTGCAAACCTCAAAATTTGGCTTAAAAAGCACATGTTCCTCACATTTCTGTGGCAGAAAGTTCTGGAATCTGAGAGGAGCCACAAATTTCCTTCCACCCAGCTTTCCCCCACGTCTCCCGATAGAAATGATACCTCACTTGTGTGGGTAAGCCTAGCGCCCGCGACAGGAAACGCCCCAAAGCGCAACGTGGACACATCCAAATTTTTGAAAGAAAACAGAGGTGTTTTTTGCAAAGTTCCTACCTGTAGATTTTGGCCTGTAGCTCAGCCGGCACCTAGGGAAACCTACCAAACCTGTGCATTTCTGAAAACTAGAGACTTAGGGGAATCCAAGATGGGGTGACTTGTGTGGCTCGGACCAGGTTCTGTTACCCAGAATCCTTCGCAAACCTCAAAATTTGGCTAACAAAACACATGTTCCTCACATTTCTGTGACAGAAAGTTCTAGAATCTGAGAGGAGCCACAAATTTCCTTCCACCCAGCGTTCCCCCACGTCTCCTGATAAAAATGATACCTCACTTGTGTGGGTAGGCCTAGCGCCCGCGACAGGAAACACCCCAAAGCGCACCGTGGACACATCCAAATTTTTGAAAGAAAACAGAGGTGTTTTTTTCTAAGTGCCTACCTGTAGATTTAGGCGTCTAGCTCAGCCGGCACCGAGGGAAACCTACCAAACCGGTGCATTTCTGAAAACTACAGACCTTGGGGAACCAAGATGGGGTGACTAGTGTGGCTCGGGCTAGGTTCTGTTACCCAGAATCCTTTGCAAACCTCAAAATTTGGCTAAAAAAACACATGTTCCTCACATTTCTGTGGCAGAAAGTTCTAGAATCTGAGAGGAGCCACAAATTTCCTTCCACCCAGCGTTCCCCCACGTCTCCCGATAAAAATGATACCTCACTTGTGTGGGTAGGCCTAGCGCCCGCGACAGGGAACACCCCAAAGCGCAACGTGGACACATCCAAATTTTTGAAAGAAAACAGAGGTGTTTTTTTCAAAGTGCCTACCTGTAGATTTAGGCCTCTAGCTCAGCCGGCACCGAGGGAAACCTACCAAACCTGTGCATTTCTGAAAACTAGAGACCTAGGGGAATCCAAGATGGGGTGACTTGTGTGGCTCGGACCAGGTTCTGTTACTCAGAATCCTTTGCAAACCTCAAAATGTGGCTAAAAAAATACATGTTCCTCACATTTCTGTGGCAGAAAGTTCTGGAATCTGAGAGGAGCCACAAATTTCCTTCCACCCAGTGTTCCCCCACGTCTCCCGATAAAAATGATACCTCACTTGTGTGGGTAGGCCTAGCGCCCGCGACCGGAAACGCCCCAAAGCGCAACGTGGACACATCCAAATCTTTTAAAGAAAACAGAGGTGTTTTTTGCAAAGTGCCTACCTGTAGATTTTGGCCTGTAGCTCAGCCGGCACCTAGGGAAACCTACCAAACCTGTGCATTTCTGAAAACTAGAGACCTAGGGGAATCCAAGATGGGGTGACTTGTGTGGCTCGGACCAGGTTCTGTTACCCAGAATCCTTTGCAAACCTCAAAATTTGGCTAAAAAAACACATGTTCCTCACATTTCTGTGGCAGAAAGTTCTGGAATCTGAGAGGAGCCACAAATTTCCTTCCACCTAGCGTTCCCCCACGTCTCCTGATAAAAATGATACCTCACTTGTGTGGGTAGGCCTAGCGCCCGCGACAGGAAACGCCCCAAAGCGCAACGTGGACACATCCACATTTTTGAAAGAAAACAGAGGTGTTTTTTGCAAAGTGCCAACCTGTAGATTTTGGCCTGTAACTCAGCCGCCACCTAGGGAAACCTACCAAACCGGTGCATTTCTGAAAACTAGAGAACTTGGGCAACCAAGATGGGGTGACTAGTGTGGCTCGGGCTAGGTTCTGTTACCCAGAATCCTTTGCAAACCTCAAAATTTGGCTAAAAAAACTCATGTTCCTCACATTTCTGTGGCAGAAAGTTCTAGAATCTGAGAGGAGCCACAAATTTCCTTCCACCCAGCGTTCCCCCACGTCTCCCGATAAAAATAATACCTCACTTGTGTGGGTAGGCCTAGCGCCCGCGACAGGGAACACCCCAAAGCGCAACGTGGACACATCCAAATTTTTGAAAGAAAACAGAGGTGTTTTTTTCAAAGTGCCTACCTGTAGATTTAGGCCTCTAGCACAGCCGGCACCGAGGGAAACCTACCAAACCTGTGCATTTCTGAAAACTAGAGACCTAGGGGAATCCAAGATGGGGTGACTTGTGTGGCTCGGACCAGGTTCTGTTACTCAGAATCCTTTGCAAACCTCAAAATGTGGCTAAAAAAATACATGTTCCTCACATTTCTGTGGCAGAAAGTTCTGGAATCTGAGAGGAGCCACAAATTTCCTTCCACCCAGTGTTCCCCCACGTCTCCCGATAAAAATGATACCTCACTTGTGTGGGTAGGCCTAGCGCCCGTGACCGGAAACGCCCCAAAGCGCAACGTGGACACATCCAAATCTTTTAAAGAAAACAGAGGTGTTTTTTGCAAAGTGCCTACCTGTAGATTTTGGCCTGTAGCTCAGCCGGCACCTAGGGAAACCTACCAAACCTGTGCATTTCTGAAAACTAGAGACCTAGGGGAATCCAAGATGGGGTGACTTGTGTGGCTCGGACCAGGTTCTGTTACCCAGAATCCTTTGCAAACCTCAAAATTTGGCTAAAAAAACACATGTTCCTCACATTTCTGTGGCAGAAAGTTCTGGAATCTGAGAGGAGCCACAAATTTCCTTCCACCCAGCATTCCCCCACATCTCCCGATAAAAATGATACCTCACTTGTGTGGGTAGGCCTAGCGCCCGCGACAGGAAACGCCCCAAAGCGCAACGTGGACACATCCAAATTTTTGAAAGAAAACAGAGGTGTTTTTTTCAAAGTTCCTACCTGTAGATTTAGGCCTCTAGCTCAGCCGGCACCAAGGGACACCTACCAAACCTGTGCATTTCTGAAAACTAGGGACCTAGGGGAATCCAAGATGGGGTGACTTGTGTGGCTCGGACCAGGTTCTGTTACTCAGAATCCTTTGCAAACAGCAAAATTTGGCTAAAAAAACACATGTTCCTCACATTTCTGTGGCAGAAAGTTCTGGAATCTGAGGGGAGCCACAAATTTCCTTCCACCCAGTGTTCCCCCACGTCTCCCGATAAAAATGATACCTCACTTGTGTGGGTAGGCCTAGCGCCTGCGACAGGAAACGCCCCAAAGCGCAACTTAGACACATCCAAATTTTTTAAAGAAAACAGAGGTGTTTTTTGCTAAGTGCCTACCTGTAGATTTTGGCCTGTAGCTCAGCCGGCACCTAGGGAAACCTACCAAACCTGTGCATTTCTGAAAACTAGAGACCTAGGGGAATCCAAGATGGGGTGACTTGTGTGACTCGGACCAGGTTCTGGTTCCCAGAATCCTTTGCAAACCTCAAAATTTGGCTTAAAAAGCACATGTTCCTCACATTTCTGTGGCAGAAAGTTCTGGAATCTGAGAGGAGCCACAAATTTCCTTCCACCCAGCTTTCCCCCACGTCTCCCGATAGAAATGATACCTCACTTGTGTGGGTAAGCCTAGCGCCCGCGACAGGAAACGCCCCAAAGCGCAACGTGGACACATCCAAATTTTTGAAAGAAAACAGAGGTGTTTTTTGCAAAGTTCCTACCTGTAGATTTTGGCCTGTAGCTCAGCCGGCACCTAGGGAAACCTACCAAACCTGTGCATTTCTGAAAACTAGAGACTTAGGGGAATCCAAGATGGGGTGACTTGTGTGGCTCGGACCAGGTTCTGTTACCCAGAATCCTTCGCAAACCTCAAAATTTGGCTAACAAAACACATGTTCCTCACATTTCTGTGACAGAAAGTTCTAGAATCTGAGAGGAGCCACAAATTTCCTTCCACCCAGCGTTCCCCCACGTCTCCTGATAAAAATGATACCTCACTTGTGTGGGTAGGCCTAGCGCCCGCGACAGGAAACACCCCAAAGCGCACCGTGGACACATCCAAATTTTTTAAAGAAAACAGAGGTGTTTTTTTCTAAGTGCCTACCTGTAGATTTAGGCGTCTAGCTCAGCCGGCACCGAGGGAAACCTACCAAACCGGTGCATTTCTGAAAACTAGAGACCTTGGGGAACCAAGATGGGGTGACTAGTGTGGCTCGGGCTAGGTTCTGTTACCCAGAATCCTTTGCAAACCTCAAAATTTGGCTAAAAAAACACATGTTCCTCACATTTCTGTGGCAGAAAGTTCTAGAATCTGAGAGGAGCCACAAATTTCCTTCCACCCAGCGTTCCCCCACGTCTCCCGATAAAAATGATACCTCACTTGTGTGGGTAGGCCTAGCGCCCGCGACAGGGAACACCCCAAAGCGCAACGTGGACACATCCAAATTTTTGAAAGAAAACAGAGGTGTTTTTTTCAAAGTGCCTACCTGTAGATTTAGGCCTCTAGCTCAGCCGGCACCGAGGGAAACCTACCAAACCTGTGCATTTCTGAAAACTAGAGACCTAGGGGAATCCAAGATGGGGTGACTTGTGTGGCTCGGACCAGGTTCTGTTACTCAGAATCCTTTGCAAACCTCAAAATGTGGCTAAAAAAATACATGTTCCTCACATTTCTGTGGCAGAAAGTTCTGGAATCTGAGAGGAGCCACAAATTTCCTTCCACCCAGTGTTCCCCCACGTCTCCCGATAAAAATGATACCTCACTTGTGTGGGTAGGCCTAGCGCCCGCGACCGGAAACGCCCCAAAGCGCAACGTGGACACATCCAAATCTTTTAAAGAAAACAGAGGTGTTTTTTGCAAAGTGCCTACCTGTAGATTTTGGCCTGTAGCTCAGCCGGCACCTAGGGAAACCTACCAAACCTGTGCATTTCTGAAAACTAGAGACCTAGGGGAATCCAAGATGGGGTGACTTGTGTGGCTCGGACCAGGTTCTGTTACCCAGAATCCTTTGCAAACCTCAAAATTTGGCTAAAAAAACACATGTTCCTCACATTTCTGTGGCAGAAAGTTCTGGAATCTGAGAGGAGCCACAAATTTCCTTCCACCTAGCGTTCCCCCACGTCTCCTGATAAAAATGATACCTCACTTGTGTGGGTAGGCCTAGCGCCCGCGACAGGAAACGCCCCAAATCGCAACGTGGACACATCCACATTTTTGAAAGAAAACAGAGGTGTTTTTTGCAAAGTGCCCACCTGTAGATTTTGGCCTGTAACTCAGCCGGCACCTAGGGAAACCTACCAAACCGGTGCATTTCTGAAAACTAGAGACCTTGGGGAACCAAGATGGGGTGACTAGTGTGGCTCGGGCTAGGTTCTGTTACCCAGAATCCTTTGCAAACCTCAAAATTTGGCTAAAAAAACACATGTTCCTCACATGTCTGTGGCAGAAAGTTCTAGAATCTGAGAGGAGCCACAAATTTCCTTCCACCCAGCGTTCCCCCACGTCTCCCGATAAAAATGATACCTCACTTGTGTGGGTAGGCCTAGCGCCCGCGACAGGGAACACCCCAAAGCGCAACGTGGACACATCCAAATTTTTGAAAGAAAACAGAGGTGTTTTTTTCAAAGTGCCTACCTGTAGATTTAGGCCTCTAGCTCAGCCGGCACCGAGGGAAACCTACCAAACCTGTGCATTTCTGAAAACTAGAGACCTAGGGGAATCCAAGATGGGGTGACTTGTGTGGCTCGGACCAGGTTCTGTTACTCAGAATCCTTTGCAAACCTCAAAATGTGGCTAAAAAAATACATGTTCCTCACATTTCTGTGGCAGAAAGTTCTGGAATCTGAGAGGAGCCACAAATTTCCTTCCACCCAGTGTTCCCCCACGTCTCCCGATAAAAATGATACCTCACTTGTGTGGGTAGGCCTAGCGCCTGCGACAGGAAACGCCCCAAAGCGCAACGTGGACACATCCAAATCTTTTAAAGAAAACAGAGGTGTTTTTAGAAAAGTGCCTACCTGTAGATTTTGGCCTGTAGCTCAGCCGGCACCTAGGGAAACCTACCAAACCTGTGCATTTCTGAAAACTAGAGACCTAGGGGAATCCAAGATGGGGTGACTTGTGTGACTCGGACCAGGTTCTGTTTCCCAGAATCCTTTGCAAACCTCAAAATTTGGCTAAAAAAACACATGTTCCTCACATTTCTGTGGCAGAAAGTTCTGGAATCTGATGGAGCCACAAATTTCCGTCCACCCAGCGTTCCCCCACGTCTCCCGATAGAAATGATACCTCACTTGTGTGGGTAAGCCTAGCGCCCGCGACCGGAAACGCCCCAAAGCGCACCGTGGACACATCCAAATCTTTTAAAGAAAACAGAGGTGTTTTTAGAAAAGTGCCTACCTGTAGATTTTGGCCTGTAGCTCAGCCGGCACCTAGGGAAACCTACCAAACCTGTGCATTTCTGAAAACTAGAGACCTAGGGGAATCCAAGATGGGGTGACTTGTGTGGCTCGGACCAGGTTCTGTTACCCAGAATCCTTTGCAAACCTCAAAATTTGGCTAAAAAAACACATGTTCCTCACATTTCTGTGGCAGAAAGTTCTGGAATCTGAGAGGAGCCACAAATTTCCTTCCACCTAGCGTTCCCCCACGTCTCCTGATAAAAATGATACCTCACTTGTGTGGGTAGGCCTAGCGCCCGCGACAGGAAACGCCCCAAATCGCAACGTGGACACATCCACATTTTTGAAAGAAAACAGAGGTGTTTTTTGCAAAGTGCCAACCTGTAGATTTTGGCCTGTAACTCAGCCGGCACCTAGGGAAACCTACCAAACCGGTGCATTTCTGAAAACTAGAGACCTTGGGGAACCAAGATGGGGTGACTAGTGTGGCTCGGGCTAGGTTCTGTTACCCAGAATCCTTTGCAAACCTCAAAATTTGGCTAAAAAAACACATGTTCCTCACATTTCTGTGGCAGAAAGTTCTAGAATCTGAGAGGAGCCACAAATTTCCTTCCACCCAGCGTTCCCCCACGTCTCCCGATAAAAATGATACCTCACTTGTGTGGGTAGGCCTAGCGCCCGCGACAGGAAACACCCCAAAGCGCAACGTGGACACATCCAAATTTTTGAAAGAAAACAGAGGTGTTTTTTTCAAAGTGCCTACCTGTAGATTTAGGCCTCTAGCTCAGCCGGCACCGAGGGAAACCTACCAAACCTGTGCATTTCTGAAAACTAGAGACCTAGGGGAATCCAAGATGGGGTGACTTGTGTGGCTCGGACCAGGTTCTGTTACTCAGAATCCTTTGCAAACCTCAAAATGTGGCTAAAAAAATACATGTTCCTCACATTTCTGTGGCAGAAAGTTCTGGAATCTGAGAGGAGCCACAAATTTCCTTCCACCCAGTGTTCCCCCACGTCTCCCGATAAAAATGATACCTCACTTGTGTGGGTAGGCCTAGCGCCCGCGACCGGAAACGCCCCAAAGCGCAACGTGGACACATTCAAATCTTTTAAAGAAAACAGAGGTGTTTTTAGAAAAGTGCCTACCTGTAGATTTTGGCCTGTAGCTCAGCCGGCACCTAGGGAAACCTACGAAACCTGTGCATTTCTGAAAACTAGAGACCTAGGGGAATCCAAGATGGGGTGACTTGTGTGGCTCGGACCAGGTTCTGTTACCCAGAATCCTTTGCAAACCTCAAAATTTGGCTAAAAAAACACATGTTCCTCACATTTCTGTGGCAGAAAGTTCTGGAATCTGAGAGGAGCCACAAATTTCCATCCACCCAGCGTTCCCCCACATCTCCCGATAAAAATGATACCTCACTTGTGTGGGTAGGCCTAGCGCCCGCGACAGGAAACGCCCCAAAGCGCAACGTGGACACATCCAAATTTTTGAAAGAAAACAGAGGTGTTTTTTTCAAAGTGCCTACCTGTAGATTTAGGCCTCTAGCTCAGCCGGCACCGAGGGACACCTACCAAACCTGTGCATTTCTGAAAACTAGAGACCTAGGGGAATCCAAGATGGGGTGACTTGTGTGGCTCGGACCAGGTTCTGTTACTCAGAATCCTTTGCAAACCTCAAAATTTGGCTAAAAAAACACATGTTCCTCACATTTCTGTGGCAGAAAGTTCTGGAATCTGAGAGGAGCCACAAATTTCCTTCCACCCAGTGTTCCCCCACGTCTCCCGATAAAAATGATACCTCACTTGTGTGGGTAGGCCTAGCGCCTGCGACAGGAAACGCCCCAAAGCGCAACTTAGACACATCCAAATTTTTTAAAGAAAACAGAGGTGTTTTTTGCAAAGTGACTACCTGTAGATTTTGGCCTGTAGCTCAGCCGGCACCTAGGGAAACCTACCAAACCTGTGCATTTCTGAAAACTAGAGACCTAGGGGAATCCAAGATGGGGTGACTTGTGTGACTCGGACCAGGTTCTGTTTCCCAGAATCCTTTGCAAACCTCAAAATTTGGCTTAAAAAGCACATGTTCCTCACATTTCTGTGGCAGAAAGTTCTGGAATCTGAGAGGAGCCACAAATTTCCTTCCACCCAGCGTTCCCCCACGTCTCCCGATAGAAATGATACCTCACTTGTGTGGGTAAGCCTAGCGCCCGCGACAGGAAACGCCCCAAAGCGCAACGTGGACACATCCAAATTTTTGAAAGAAAACAGAGGTGTTTTTTGCAAAGTTCCTACCTGTAGATTTTGGCCTGTAGCTCAGCCGGCACCTAGGGAAACCTACCAAACCTGTGCATTTCTGAAAACTAGAGACCTAGGGGAATCCAAGATGGGGTGACTTGTGTGGCTCGGACCAGGTTCTGTTACCCAGAATCCTTCGCAAACCTCAAAATTTGGCTAACAAAACACATGTTCCTCACATTTCTGTGGCAGAAAGTTCTAGAATCTGAGAGGAGCCACAAATTTCCTTCCACCCAGCGTTCCCCCACGTCTCCCGATAAAAATGATACCTCACTTGTGTGGGTAGGCCTAGCGCCCGCGACAGGGAACACCCCAAAGCGCAACGTGGACACATCCACATTTTTTAAAGAAAACAGAGGTGTTTTTTTCAAAGTGCCTACCTGTAGATTTAGGCCTCTAGCTCAGCCGGCACCGAGGGAAACCTACCAAACCTGTGCATTTCTGAAAACTAGAGACCTAGGGGAATCCAAGATGGGGTGACTTGTGTGGCTCGGACCAGGTTCTGTTACTCAGAATCCTTTGCAAACCTCAAAATGTGGCTAAAAAAATACATGTTCCTCACATTTCTGTGGCAGAAAGTTCTGGAATCTGAGAGGAGCCACAAATTTCCTTCCACCCAGTGTTCCCCCACGTCTCCTGATAAAAATGATACCTCACTTGTGTGGGTAGGCCTAGCGCCCGCGACCGGAAACGCCCCAAAGCGCAACGTGGACACATCCAAATCTTTTAAAGAAAACAGAGGTGTTTTTTGCAAAGTGCCTACCTGTAGATTTTGGCCTGTAGCTCAGCCGGCACCTAGGGAAACCTACCAAACCTGTGCATTTCTGAAAACTAGAGACATAGGGGAATCCAAGATGGGGTGACTTGTGTGGCTCGGACCAGGTTCTGTTACCCAGAATCCTTTGCAAACCTCAAAATTTGGCTAAAAAAACACATGTTCCTCACATTTCTGTGGCAGAAAGTTCTGGAATCTGAGAGGAGCCACAAATTTCCTTCCACCTAGCGTTCCCCCACGTCTCCTGATAAAAATGATACCTCACTTGTGTGGGTAGGCATAGCGCCCGCGACAGGAAATGCCCCAAATCGCAACGTGGACACATCCACATTTTTGAAAGAAAACAGAGGTGTTTTTTGCAAAGTGCCTACCTGTAGATTTTGGCCTGTAGCTCAGCCGGCACCTAGGGAAACCTACCAAACCTGTGCATTTCTGAAAACTAGAGACATAGGGGAATCCAAGATGGGGTGACTTGTGTGGCTCGGACCAGGTTCTGTTACCCAGAATCCTTTGCAAACCTCAAAATTTGGCTAAAAAAACACATGTTCCTCACATTTCTGTGGCAGAAAGTTCTGGAATCTGAGAGGAGCCACAAATTTCCTTCCACCTAGCGTTCCCCCACGTCTCCTGATAAAAATGATACCTCACTTGTGTGGGTAGGCATAGCGCCCGCGACAGGAAATGCCCCAAATCGCAACGTGGACACATCCACATTTTTGAAAGAAAACAGAGGTGTTTTTTGAGAAGTGCCAACCTGTAGATTTTGGCCTGTAACTCAGCCGGCACCTAGGGAAACCTACCAAACCGGTGCATTTCTGAAAACTAGAGACCTTGGGGAACCAAGATGGGGTGACTAGTGTGGCTCGGGCTAGGTTCTGTTACCCAGAATCCTTTGCAAACCTCAAAATTTGGCTAAAAAAACACATGTTCCTCACATTTCTGTGGCAGAAAGTTGTAGAATCTGAGAGGAGCCACAAATTTCCTTCCACCCAGCGTTCCCCCACGTCTCCCGATAAAAATGATACCTCACTTGTGTGGGTAGGCCTAGCGCCCGCGACAGGGAACACCCCAAAGCGCAACATGGACACATCCAAATTTTTGAAAGAAAACAGAGGTGTTTTTTTCAAAGTGCCTACCTGTAGATTTAGGCCTCTAGCTCAGCCGGCACCGAGGGAAACCTACCAAACCTGTGCATTTCTGAAAACTAGAGACCTAGGGGAATCCAAGATGGGGTGACTTGTGTGGCTCGGACCAGGTTCTGTTACTCAGAATCCTTTGCAAACCTCAAAATGTGGCTAAAAAAATACATGTTCCTCACATTTCTGTGGCAGAAAGTTCTGGAATCTGAGAGGAGCCACAAATTTCCTTCCACCCAGTGTTCCCCCACGTCTCCCGATAAAAATGATACCTCACTTGTGTGGGTAGGCCTAGCGCCCGCGACCGGAAACGCCCCAAAGCGCAACGTGGACACATCCAAATCTTTTAAAGAAAACAGAGGTGTTTTTAGAAAAGTGCCTACCTGTAGATTTTGGCCTGTAGCTCAGCCGGCACCTAGGGAAACCTACCAAACCTGTGCATTTCTGAAAACTAGAGACCTAGGGGAATCCAAGATGGGGTGACTTGTGTGGCTCGGACCAGGTTCTGTTACCCAGAATCCTTTGCAAACCTCAAAATTTGGCTAAAAAAACACATGTTCCTCTCATTTCTGTGGCAGAAAGTTCTGGAATCTGAGAGGAGCCACAAATTTCCGTCCACCCAGCGTTCCCCCACATCTCCCGATAAAAATGATACCTCACTTGTGTGGGTAGGCCTAGCGCCTGCGACAGGAAACGCCCCAAAGCACAACGTGGACACATCCACATTTTTGAAAGAAAACAGAGGTGTTTTTTTCAAAGTGCCTACCTGTAGATTTAGGCCTCTAGCTCAGCCGGCACCGAGGGACACCTACCAAACCTGTGCATTTCTGAAAACTAGAGACCTAGGGGAATCCAAGATGGGGTGACTTGTGTGGCTCGGACCAGGTTCTGTTACTCAGAATCCTTTGCAAACCTCAAAATTTGGCTTAAAAAACACATGTTCCTCACATTTCTGTGGCAGAAAGTTCTGGAATCTGAGAGGAGCCACAAATTTCCTTCCACCCAGTGTTCCCCCACGTCTCCCGATAAAAATGATACCTCACTTGTGTGGGTAAGCCTAGCGCCTGCGACAGGAAACGCCCCAAAGCGCAACTTAGACACATCCAAATTTTTTAAAGAAAACAGAGGTGTTTTTTGCAAAGTGCCTACCTGAAGATTTTGGCCTGTAGCTCAGCCGGCACCTAGGGAAACCTACCAAACCTGTGCATTTCTGAAAACTAGAGACCTAGGGGAATCCAAGATGGGGTGACTTGTGTGACTCGGACCAGGTTCTGTTTCCCAGAATCCTTTGCAAACCTCAAAATTTGGCTTAAAAAGCACATGTTCCTCACATTTCTGTGGCAGAAAGTTCTGGAATCTGAGAGGAGCCACAAATTTCCTTCCACCCAGCGTTCCCCCACGTCTCCCGATAGAAATGATACCTCACTTGTGTGGGTAAGCCTAGCGCCCGCGACAGGAAACGCCCCAAAGCGCAACGTGGACACATCCAAATTTTTGAAAGAAAACAGAGGTGTTTTTTGCAAAGTTCCTACCTGTAGATTTTGGCCTGTAGCTCAGCCGGCACCTAGGGAAACCTACCAAACCTGTGCATTTCTGAAAACTAGAGACCTAGGGGAATCCAAGATGGGGTGACTTGTGTGGCTCGGACCAGGTTCTGTTACCCAGAATCCTTCGCAAACCTCAAAATTTGGCTAACAAAACACATGTTCCTCACATTTCTGTGGCAGAAAGTTCTAGAATCTGAGAGGAGCCACAAATTTCCTTCCACCCAGTGTTCCCCCACGTCTCCCGATAAAAATGATACCTCACTTGTGTGGGTAGGCCTGGCGCCCGCGACAGGAAACACCCCAAAGCGCAACGTGGACACATCCAAATTTTTGAAAGAAAACAGAGGTGTTTTTTTCAAAGTGCCTACCTGTAGATTTAGGCCTCTAGCTCAGCCGGCACCGAGGGAAACCTACCAAACCGGTGCATTTCTGAAAACTAGAGACCTTGGGGAACCAAGATGGGGTGACTAGTGTGGCTCGGGCTAGGTTCTGTTACCGAGAATCCTTTGCAAACCTCAAAATTTGGCTAAAAAAACACATGTTCCTCACATTTCTGTGGCAGAAAGTTCTAGAATCTGAGAGGAGCCACAAATTTCCTTCCACCCAGCGTTCCCCCACGTCTCCCGATAAAAATGATACCTCACTTGTGTGGGTAGGCCTAGCGCCCGCGACAGGAAACACCCCAAAGCGCAACGTGGACACATCCAAATTTTTGAAAGAAAACAGAGGTGTTTTTTTCAAAGTGCCTACCTGTAGATTTAGGCCTCTAGCTCAGCCGGCACCGAGGGAAACCTACCAAACCTGTGCATTTCTGAAAACTAGAGACCTAGGGGAATCCAAGATGGGGTGACTTGTGTGGCTCGGACCAGGTTCTGTTACTCAGAATCCTTTGCAAACCTCAAAATGTGGCTAAAAAAATACATGTTCCTCACATTTCTGTGGCAGAAAGTTCTGGAATCTGAGAGGAGCCACAAATTTCCTTCCACCCAGTGTTCCCCCACGTCTCCCGATAAAAATGATACCTCACTTGTGTGGGTAGGCCTAGCGCCCGCGACCGGAAACGCCCCAAAGCGCAACGTGGACACATCCAAATATTTTAAAGAAAACAGAGGTGTTTTTTGCAAAGTGCCTACCTGTAGATTTTGGCCTGTAGCTCAGCCGGCACCTAGGGAAACCTACCAAACCTGTGCATTTCTGAAAACTAGAGACCTAGGGGAATCCAAGATGGGGTGACTTGTGTGGCTCGGACCAGGTTCTGTTACCCAGAATCCTTTGCAAACCTCAAAATTTGGCTAAAAAAACACATGTTCCTCACATTTCTGTGGCAGAAAGTTCTGGAATCTGAGAGCAGCCACAAATTTCCTTCCACCCAGCGTTCCCCCACATCTCCCGATAAAAATGATACCTCACTTGTGTGGGTAGGCCTAGCGCCCGCGACAGGAAATGCCCCAAAGCGCAACGTGGACACATCCAAATTTTTGAAAGAAAACAGAGGTGTTTTTTTCAAAGTGCCTACCTGTAGATTTAGGCCTCTAGCTCAGCCGGCACCGATGGACACCTACCAAACCTGTGCATTTCTGAAAACTAGAGACCTAGGGGAATCTAAGATGGGGTGACTTGTGTGGCTCGGACCAGGTTCTGTTACTCAGAATCCTTTGCAAACCTCAAAATTTGGCTAAAAAAACACATGTTCCTCACATTTCTGTGGCAGAAAGTTCTGGAATCTGAGAGGAGCCACAAATTTCCTTCCACCCAGTGTTCCCCCACGTCTCCCGATAAAAATGATACCTCACTTGTGTGGGTAGGCCTAGCGCCTGCGACAGGAAACGCCCCAAAGCGCAACTTAGACACATCCAAATTTTTTAAAGAAAACAGAGGTGTTTTTTGCAAAGTGCCTACCTGTAGATTTTGGCCTGTAGCTCAGCCGGCACCTAGGGAAACCTACCAAACCTGTGCATTTCTGAAAACTAGAGACCTAGGGGAATCCAAGATGGGGTGACTTGTGTGACTCGGACCAGGTTCTGTTTCCCACAATCCTTTGCAAACCTCAAAATTTGGCTTAAAAAGCACATGTTCCTCACATTTCTGTGGCAGAAAGTTCTGGAATCTGAGAGGAGCCACAAATTTCCTTCCACCCAGCGTTCCCCCACGTCTCCCAATAGAAATGATACCTCACTTGTGTGGGTAAGCCTAGCGCCCGCGACAGGAAACGCCCCAAAGCGCAACGTGGACACATCCAAATTTTTGAAAGAAAACAGAGGTGTTTTTTGCAAAGTTCCTACCTGTAGATTTTGGCCTGTAGCTCAGCCGGCACCTAGGGAAACCTACCAAACCTGTGCATTTCTGAAAACTAGAGACCTAGGGGAATCCAAGATGGGGTGACTTGTGTGGCTCGGACCAGGTTCTGTTACCCAGAATCCTTCGCAAACCTCAAAATTTGGCTAACAAAACACATGTTCCTCACATTTCTGTGGCAGAAAGTTCTAGAATCTGAGAGGAGCCACAAATTTCCTTCCACCCAGTGTTCCCCCACGTCTCCCGATAAAAATGATACCTCACTTGTGTGGGTAGGCCTAGCGCCCGCGACAGGAAACGCCCCAAAGCGCAACGTGGACACATCCAAATTTTTGAAAGAAAACAGAGGTGTTTTTTTCAAAGTGCCTACCTGTAGATTTAGGCCTCTAGCTCAGCCGGCACCGAGGGACACCTACCAAACCTGTGCATTTCTGAAAACTAGAGACCTAGGGGAATCCAAGATGGGGTGACTTGTGTGGCTCGGACCAGGTTCTGTTACTCAGAATCCTTTGCAAACCTCAAAATTTGGCTTAAAAAACACATGTTCCTCACATTTCTGTGGCAGAAAGTTCTGGAATCTGAGAGGAGCCACAAATTTCCTTCCACCCAGTGTTCCCCCACGTCTCCCGATAAAAATGATACCTCACTTGTGTGGGTAAGCCTAGCGCCTGCGACAGGAAACGCCCCAAAGCGCAACTTAGACACATCCAAATTTTTTAAAGAAAACAGAGGTGTTTTTTGCAAAGTGCCTACCTGTAGATTTTGGCCTGTAGCTCAGCCGGCACCTAGGGAAACCTACCAAACCTGTGCATTTCTGAAAACTAGAGACCTAGGGGAATCCAAGATGGGGTGACTTGTGTGACTCGGACCAGGTTCTGTTTCCCAGAATCCTTTGCAAACCTCAAAATTTGGCTAACAAAACACATGTTCCTCACATTTCTGTGGCAGAAAGTTCTAGAATCTGAGAGGAGCCACAAATTTCCTTCCACCCAGTGTTCCCCCACGTCTCCCGATAAAAATGATACCTCACTTGTGTGGGTAGGCCTAGCGCCCGCGACAGGAAACACCCCAAAGCGCAACGTGGACACATCCAAATTTTTGAAAGAAAACAGAGGTGTTTTTTTCAAAGTGCCTACCTGTAGATTTAGGCCTCTAGCTCAGCCGGCACCGAGGGAAACCTACCAAACCGGTGCATTTCTGAAAACTAGAGACCTTGGGGAACCAAGATGGGGTGACTAGTGTGGCTCGGGCTAGGTTCTGTTACCGAGAATCCTTTGCAAACCTCAAAATTTGGCTAAAAAAACACATGTTCCTCACATTTCTGTGGCAGAAAGTTCTAGAATCTGAGAGGAGCCACAAATTTCCTTCCACCCAGCGTTCCCCCACGTCTCCCGATAAAAATGATACCTCACTTGTGTGGGTAGGCCTAGCGCCCGCGACAGGAAACACCCCAAAGCGCAACGTGGACACATCCAAATTTTTGAAAGAAAACAGAGGTGTTTTTTTCAAAGTGCCTACCTGTAGATTTAGGCCTCTAGCTCAGCCGGCACCGAGGGAAACCTACCAAACCTGTGCATTTCTGAAAACTAGAGACCTAGGGGAATCCAAGATGGGGTGACTTGTGTGGCTCGGACCAGGTTCTGTTACTCAGAATCCTTTGCAAACCTCAAAATGTGGCTAAAAAAATACATGTTCCTCACATTTCTGTGGCAGAAAGTTCTGGAATCTGAGAGGAGCCACAAATTTCCTTCCACCCAGTGTTCCCCCACGTCTCCCGATAAAAATGATACCTCACTTGTGTGGGTAGGCCTAGCGCCCGCGACCGGAAACGCCCCAAAGCGCAACGTGGACACATCCAAATATTTTAAAGAAAACAGAGGTGTTTTTTGCAAAGTGCCTACCTGTAGATTTTGGCCTGTAGCTCAGCCGGCACCTAGGGAAACCTACCAAACCTGTGCATTTCTGAAAACTAGAGACCTAGGGGAATCCAAGATGGGGTGACTTGTGTGGCTCGGACCAGGTTCTGTTACCCAGAATCCTTTGCAAACCTCAAAATTTGGCTAAAAAAACACATGTTCCTCACATTTCTGTGGCAGAAAGTTCTGGAATCTGAGAGGAGCCACAAATTTCCTTCCACCCAGCGTTCCCCCACATCTCCCGATAAAAATGATACCTCACTTGTGTGGGTAGGCCTAGCGCCCGCGACAGGAAATGCCCCAAAGCGCAACGTGGACACATCCAAATTTTTGAAAGAAAACAGAGGTGTTTTTTTCAAAGTGCCTACCTGTAGATTTAGGCCTCTAGCTCAGCCGGCACCGATGGACACCTACCAAACCTGTGCATTTCTGAAAACTAGAGACCTAGGGGAATCTAAGATGGGGTGACTTGTGTGGCTCGGACCAGGTTCTGTTACTCAGAATCCTTTGCAAACCTCAAAATTTGGCTAAAAAAACACATGTTCCTCACATTTCTGTGGCAGAAAGTTCTAGAATCTGAGAGGAGCCACAAATTTCCTTCCACCCAGCGTTCCCCCACGTCTCCCGATAAAAATGATACCTCACTTGTGTGGGTAGGCCTAGCGCCTGCGACAGGAAACGCCCCAAAGCGCAACTTAGACACATCCAAATTTTTTAAAGAAAACAGAGGTGTTTTTTGCAAAGTGCCTACCTGTAGATTTTGGCCTGTAGCTCAGCCGGCACCTAGGGAAACCTACCAAACCTGTGCATTTCTGAAAACTAGAGACCTAGGGGAATCCAAGATGGGGTGACTTGTGTGACTCGGACCAGGTTCTGTTTCCCACAATCCTTTGCAAACCTCAAAATTTGGCTTAAAAAGCACATGTTCCTCACATTTCTGTGGCAGAAAGTTCTGGAATCTGAGAGGAGCAACAAATTTCCTTCCACCCAGCGTTCCCCCACGTCTCCCAATAGAAATGATACCTCACTTGTGTGGGTAAGCCTAGCGCCCGCGACAGGAAACGCCCCAAAGCGCAACGTGGACACATCCAAATTTTTGAAAGAAAACAGAGGTGTTTTTTGCAAAGTTCCTACCTGTAGATTTTGGCCTGTAGCTCAGCCGGCACCTAGGGAAACCTACCAAACCTGTGCATTTCTGAAAACTAGAGACCTAGGGGAATCCAAGATGGGGTGACTTGTGTGGCTCGGACCAGGTTCTGTTACCCAGAATCCTTCGCAAACCTCAAAATTTGGCTAACAAAACACATGTTCCTCACATTTCTGTGGCAGAAAGTTCTAGAATCTGAGAGGAGCCACAAATTTCCTTCCACCCAGTGTTCCCCCACGTCTCCCGATAAAAATGATACCTCACTTGTGTGGGTAGGCCTAGCGCCCGCGACAGGAAACGCCCCAAAGCGCAACGTGGACACATCCAAATTTTTGAAAGAAAACAGAGGTGTTTTTTTCAAAGTGCCTACCTGTAGATTTAGGCCTCTAGCTCAGCCGGCACCGAGGGACACCTACCAAACCTGTGCATTTCTGAAAACTAGAGACCTAGGGGAATCCAAGATGGGGTGACTTGTGTGGCTCGGACCAGGTTCTGTTACTCAGAATCCTTTGGAAACCTCAAAATTTGGCTAAAAAAACACATGTTCCTCACATTTCTGTGGCAGAAAGTTCTGGAATCTGAGAGGAGCCACAAATTTCCTTCCACCCAGCGTTCCCCCTTGTCTCCCGATAAAAATGATACCTCACTTGTGTAGGTAGGCCTAGCGCCCGCGACAGGAAACGCCCTAAAGCGCAACGTGGACACATCCAAATTTTTGAAAGAAAACAGAGGTGTTTTTTTCAAAGTGCCTACCTGTAGATTTAGGCCTCTAGCTCAGCCGGCACCGAGGGACACCTACCAAACCTGTGCATTTCTGAAAACTAGAGACCTAGGGGAATCCAAGATGGGGTGACTTGTGTGGCTCGGACCAGGTTCTGTTACTCAGAATCCTTTGCAAACCTCAAAATGTGGCTAAAAAAATACATGTTCCTCACATTTCTGTGGCAGAAAGTTCTGGAATCTGAGAGGAGCCACAAATTTCCTTCCACCCAGTGTTCCCCCACGTCTCCCGATAAAAATGATACCTCACTTGTGTGGGTAGGCCTAGCGCCCGCGACCGGAAACGCCCCAAAGCGCAACGTGGACACATCCAAATCTTTTAAAGAAAACAGAGGTGTTTTTTGCAAAGTGCCTACCTGTAGATTTTGGCCTGTAGCTCAGCCGGCACCTAGGGAAACCTACCAAACCTGTGCATTTCTGAAAACTAGAGACCTAGGGGAATCCAAGATGGGGTGACTTGTGTGGCTCGGACCAGGTTCTGTTACCCAGAATCCTTTGCAAACCTCAAAATTTGGCTAAAAAAACACATGTTCCTCACATTTCTGTGGCAGAAAGTTCTGGAATCTGAGAGGAGCCACAAATTTCCTTCCACCTAGCGTTCCCCCACGTCTCCTGATAAAAATGATACCTCACTTGTGTGGGTAGGCCTAGCGCCCGCGACAGGAAACGCCCCAAATCGCAACGTGGACACATCCACATTTTTGAAAGAAAACAGAGGTGTTTTTTGCAAAGTGCCCACCTGTAGATTTTGGCCTGTAACTCAGCCGGCACCTAGGGAAACCTACCAAACCGGTGCATTTCTGAAAACTAGAGACCTTGGGGAACCAAGATGGGGTGACTAGTGTGGCTCGGGCTAGGTTCTGTTACCCAGAATCCTTTGCAAACCTCAAAATTTGGCTAAAAAAACACATGTTCCTCACATGTCTGTGGCAGAAAGTTCTAGAATCTGAGAGGAGCCACAAATTTCCTTCCACCCAGCGTTCCCCCACGTCTCCCGATAAAAATGATACCTCACTTGTGTGGGTAGGCCTAGCGCCCGCGACAGGGAACACCCCAAAGCGCAACGTGGACACATCCAAATTTTTGAAAGAAAACAGAGGTGTTTTTTTCAAAGTGCCTACCTGTAGATTTAGGCCTCTAGCTCAGCCGGCACCGAGGGAAACCTACCAAACCTGTGCATTTCTGAAAACTAGAGACCTAGGGGAATCCAAGATGGGGTGACTTGTGTGGCTCGGACCAGGTTCTGTTACTCAGAATCCTTTGCAAACCTCAAAATGTGGCTAAAAAAATACATGTTCCTCACATTTCTGTGGCAGAAAGTTCTGGAATCTGAGAGGAGCCACAAATTTCCTTCCACCCAGTGTTCCCCCACGTCTCCCGATAAAAATGATACCTCACTTGTGTGGGTAGGCCTAGCGCCTGCGACAGGAAACGCCCCAAAGCGCAACGTGGACACATCCAAATCTTTTAAAGAAAACAGAGGTGTTTTTAGAAAAGTGCCTACCTGTAGATTTTGGCCTGTAGCTCAGCCGGCACCTAGGGAAACCTACCAAACCTGTGCATTTCTGAAAACTAGAGACCTAGGGGAATCCAAGATGGGGTGACTTGTGTGACTCGGACCAGGTTCTGTTTCCCAGAATCCTTTGCAAACCTCAAAATTTGGCTAAAAAAACACATGTTCCTCACATTTCTGTGGCAGAAAGTTCTGGAATCTGATGGAGCCACAAATTTCCGTCCACCCAGCGTTCCCCCACGTCTCCCGATAGAAATGATACCTCACTTGTGTGGGTAAGCCTAGCGCCCGCGACCGGAAACGCCCCAAAGCGCACCGTGGACACATCCAAATCTTTTAAAGAAAACAGAGGTGTTTTTAGAAAAGTGCCTACCTGTAGATTTTGGCCTGTAGCTCAGCCGGCACCTAGGGAAACCTACCAAACCTGTGCATTTCTGAAAACTAGAGACCTAGGGGAATCCAAGATGGGGTGACTTGTGTGGCTCGGACCAGGTTCTGTTACCCAGAATCCTTTGCAAACCTCAAAATTTGGCTAAAAAAACACATGTTCCTCACATTTCTGTGGCAGAAAGTTCTGGAATCTGAGAGGAGCCACAAATTTCCTTCCACCTAGCGTTCCCCCACGTCTCCTGATAAAAATGATACCTCACTTGTGTGGGTAGGCCTAGCGCCCGCGACAGGAAACGCCCCAAATCGCAACGTGGACACATCCACATTTTTGAAAGAAAACAGAGGTGTTTTTTGCAAAGTGCCAACCTGTAGATTTTGGCCTGTAACTCAGCCGGCACCTAGGGAAACCTACCAAACCGGTGCATTTCTGAAAACTAGAGACCTTGGGGAACCAAGATGGGGTGACTAGTGTGGCTCGGGCTAGGTTCTGTTACCCAGAATCCTTTGCAAACCTCAAAATTTGGCTAAAAAAACACATGTTCCTCACATTTCTGTGGCAGAAAGTTCTAGAATCTGAGAGGAGCCACAAATTTCCTTCCACCCAGCGTTCCCCCACGTCTCCCGATAAAAATGATACCTCACTTGTGTGGGTAGGCCTAGCGCCCGCGACAGGGAACACCCCAAAGCGCAACGTGGACACATCCAAATTTTTGAAAGAAAACAGAGGTGTTTTTTTCAAAGTGCCTACCTGTAGATTTAGGCCTCTAGCTCAGCCGGCACCGAGGGAAACCTACCAAACCTGTGCATTTCTGAAAACTAGAGACCTAGGGGAATCCAAGATGGGGTGACTTGTGTGGCTCGGACCAGGTTCTGTTACTCAGAATCCTTTGCAAACCTCAAAATGTGGCTAAAAAAATACATGTTCCTCACATTTCTGTGGCAGAAAGTTCTGGAATCTGAGAGGAGCCACAAATTTCCTTCCACCCAGTGTTCCCCCACGTCTCCCGATAAAAATGATACCTCACTTGTGTGGGTAGGCCTAGCGCCCGCGACCGGAAACGCCCCAAAGCGCAACGTGGACACATCCAAATCTTTTAAAGAAAACAGAGGTGTTTTTAGAAAAGTGCCTACCTGTAGATTTTGGCCTGTAGCTCAGCCGGCACCTAGGGAAACCTACGAAACCTGTGCATTTCTGAAAACTAGAGACCTAGGGGAATCCAAGATGGGGTGACTTGTGTGGCTCGGACCAGGTTCTGTTACCCAGAATCCTTTGCAAACCTCAAAATTTGGCTAAAAAAACACATGTTCCTCACATTTCTGTGGCAGAAAGTTCTGGAATCTGAGAGGAGCCACAAATTTCCATCCACCCAGCGTTCCCCCACATCTCCCGATAAAAATGATACCTCACTTGTGTGGGTAGGCCTAGCGCCCGCGACAGGAAACGCCCCAAAGCGCAACGTGGACACATCCAAATTTTTGAAAGAAAACAGAGGTGTTTTTTTCAAAGTGCCTACCTGTAGATTTAGGCCTCTAGCTCAGCCGGCACCGAGGGACACCTACCAAACCTGTGCATTTCTGAAAACTAGAGACCTAGGGGAATCCAAGATGGGGTGACTTGTGTGGCTCGGACCAGGTTCTGTTACTCAGAATCCTTTGCAAACCTCAAAATTTGGCTAAAAAAACACATGTTCCTCACATTTCTGTGGCAGAAAGTTCTGGAATCTGAGAGGAGCCACAAATTTCCTTCCACCCAGTGTTCCCCCACGTCTCCCGATAAAAATGATACCTCACTTGTGTGGGTAGGCCTAGCCTAGCGCCTGCGACAGGAAACGCCCCAAAGCGCAACTTAGACACATCCAAATTTTTTAAAGAAAACAGAGGTGTTTTTTGCAAAGTGACTACCTGTAGATTTTGGCCTGTAGCTCAGCCGGCACCTAGGGAAACCTACCAAACCTGTGCATTTCTGAAAACTAGAGACCTAGGGGAATCCAAGATGGGGTGACTTGTGTGACTCGGACCAGGTTCTGTTTCCCAGAATCCTTTGCAAACCTCAAAATTTGGCTTAAAAAGCACATGTTCCTCACATTTCTGTGGCAGAAAGTTCTGGAATCTGAGAGGAGCCACAAATTTCCTTCCACCCAGCGTTCCCCCACGTCTCCCGATAGAAATGATACCTCACTTGTGTGGGTAAGCCTAGCGCCCGCGACAGGAAACGCCCCAAAGCGCAACGTGGACACATCCAAATTTTTTAAAGAAAACAGAGGTGTTTTTTGCAAAGTTCCTACCTGTAGATTTTGGCCTGTAGCTCAGCCGGCACCTAGGGAAACCTACCAAACCTGTGCATTTCTGAAAACTAGAGACCTAGGGGAATCCAAGATGGGGTGACTTGTGTGGCTCGGACCAGGTTCTGTTACCCAGAATCCTTCGCAAACCTCAAAATTTGGCTAACAAAACACATGTTCCTCACATTTCTGTGGCAGAAAGTTCTAGAATCTGAGAGGAGCCACAAATTTCCTTCCACCCAGCGTTCCCCCACGTCTCCCGATAAAAATGATACCTCACTTGTGTGGGTAGGCGTAGCGCCCGCGACAGGGAACACCCCAAAGCGCAACGTGGACACATCCACATTTTTTAAAGAAAACAGAGGTGTTTTTTTCAAAGTGCCTACCTGTAGATTTAGGCCTCTAGCTCAGCCGGCACCGAGGGAAACCTACCAAACCTGTGCATTTCTGAAAACTAGAGACCTAGGGGAATCCAAAGATGGGGTGACTTGTGTGGCTCGGACCAGGTTCTGTTACTCAGAATCCTTTGCAAACCTCAAAATGTGGCTAAAAAAATACATGTTCCTCACATTTCTGTGGCAGAAAGTTCTGGAATCTGAGAGGAGCCACAAATTTCCTTCCACCCAGTGTTCCCCCACGTCTCCTGATAAAAATGATACCTCACTTGTGTGGGTAGGCCTAGCGCCCGCGACCGGAAACGCCCCAAAGCGCAACGTGGACACATCCAAATCTTTTAAAGAAAACAGAGGTGTTTTTTGCAAAGTGCCTACCTGTAGATTTTGGCCTGTAGCTCAGCCGGCACCTAGGGAAACCTACCAAACCTGTGCATTTCTGAAAACTAGAGACATAGGGGAATCCAAGATGGGGTGACTTGTGTGGCTCGGACCAGGTTCTGTTACCCAGAATCCTTTGCAAACCTCAAAATTTGGCTAAAAAAACACATGTTCCTCACATTTCTGTGGCAGAAAGTTCTGGAATCTGAGAGGAGCCACAAATTTCCTTCCACCTAGCGTTCCCCCACGTCTCCTGATAAAAATGATACCTCACTTGTGTGGGTAGGCATAGCGCCCGCGACAGGAAATGCCCCAAATCGCAACGTGGACACATCCACATTTTTGAAAGAAAACAGAGGTGTTTTTTGCAAAGTGCCTACCTGTAGATTTTGGCCTGTAGCTCAGCCGGCACCTAGGGAAACCTACCAAACCTGTGCATTTCTGAAAACTAGAGACATAGGGGAATCCAAGATGGGGTGACTTGTGTGGCTCGGACCAGGTTCTGTTACCCAGAATCCTTTGCAAACCTCAAAATTTGGCTAAAAAAACACATGTTCCTCACATTTCTGTGGCAGAAAGTTCTGGAATCTGAGAGGAGCCACAAATTTCCTTCCACCTAGCGTTCCCCCACGTCTCCTGATAAAAATGATACCTCACTTGTGTGGGTAGGCATAGCGCCCGCGACAGGAAATGCCCCAAATCGCAACGTGGACACATCCACATTTTTGAAAGAAAACAGAGGTGTTTTTTGAGAAGTGCCAACCTGTAGATTTTGGCCTGTAACTCAGCCGGCACCTAGGGAAACCTACCAAACCGGTGCATTTCTGAAAACTAGAGACCTTGGGGAACCAAGATGGGGTGACTAGTGTGGCTCGGGCTAGGTTCTGTTACCCAGAATCCTTTGCAAACCTCAAAATTTGGCTAAAAAAACACATGTTCCTCACATTTCTGTGGCAGAAAGTTGTAGAATCTGAGAGGAGCCACAAATTTCCTTCCACCCAGCGTTCCCCCACGTCTCCCGATAAAAATGATACCTCACTTGTGTGGGTAGGCCTAGCGCCCGCGACAGGGAACACCCCAAAGCGCAACATGGACACATCCAAATTTTTGAAAGAAAACAGAGGTGTTTTTTTCAAAGTGCCTACCTGTAGATTTAGGCCTCTAGCTCAGCCGGCACCGAGGGAAACCTACCAAACCTGTGCATTTCTGAAAACTAGAGACCTAGGGGAATCCAAGATGGGGTGACTTGTGTGGCTCGGACCAGGTTCTGTTACTCAGAATCCTTTGCAAACCTCAAAATGTGGCTAAAAAAATACATGTTCCTCACATTTCTGTGGCAGAAAGTTCTGGAATCTGAGAGGAGCCACAAATTTCCTTCCACCCAGTGTTCCCCCACGTCTCCCGATAAAAATGATACCTCACTTGTGTGGGTAGGCCTAGCGCCCGCGACCGGAAACGCCCCAAAGCGCAACGTGGACACATCCAAATCTTTTAAAGAAAACAGAGGTGTTTTTAGAAAAGTGCCTACCTGTAGATTTTGGCCTGTAGCTCAGCCGGCACCTAGGGAAACCTACCAAACCTGTGCATTTCTGAAAACTAGAGACCTAGGGGAATCCAAGATGGGGTGACTTGTGTGGCTCGGACCAGGTTCTGTTACCCAGAATCCTTTGCAAACCTCAAAATTTGGCTAAAAAAACACATGTTCCTCACATTTCTGTGGCAGAAAGTTCTGGAATCTGAGAGGAGCCACAAATTTCCGTCCACCCAGCGTTCCCCCACATCTCCCGATAAAAATGATACCTCACTTGTGTGGGTAGGCCTAGCGCCTGCGACAGGAAACGCCCCAAAGCACAACGTGGACACATCCAAATTTTTGAAAGAAAACAGAGGTGTTTTTTTCAAAGTGCCTACCTGTAGATTTAGGCCTCTAGCTCAGCCGGCACCGAGGGACACCTACCAAACCTGTGCATTTCTGAAAACTAGAGACCTAGGGGAATCCAAGATGGGGTGACTTGTGTGGCTCGGACCAGGTTCTGTTACTCAGAATCCTTTGCAAACCTCAAAATTTGGCTTAAAAAACACATGTTCCTCACATTTCTGTGGCAGAAAGTTCTGGAATCTGAGAGGAGCCACAAATTTCCTTCCACCCAGTGTTCCCCCACGTCTCCCGATAAAAATGATACCTCACTTGTGTGGGTAAGCCTAGCGCCTGCGACAGGAAACGCCCCAAAGCGCAACTTAGACACATCCAAATTTTTTAAAGAAAACAGAGGTGTTTTTTGCAAAGTGCCTACCTGTAGATTTTGGCCTGTAGCTCAGCCGGCACCTAGGGAAACCTACCAAACCTGTGCATTTCTGAAAACTAGAGACCTAGGGGAATCCAAGATGGGGTGACTTGTGTGACTCAGACCAGGTTCTGTTTCCCAGAATCCTTTGCAAACCTCAAAATTTGGCTTAAAAAGCACATGTTCCTCACATTTCTGTGGCAGAAAGTTCTGGAATCTGAGAGGAGCCACAAATTTCCTTCCACCCAGCGTTCCCCCACGTCTCCCGATAGAAATGATACCTCACTTGTGTGGGTAAGCCTAGCGCCCGCGACAGGAAACGCCCCAAAGCGCAACGTGGACACATCCAAATTTTTGAAAGAAAACAGAGGTGTTTTTTGCAAAGTTCCTACCTGTAGATTTTGGCCTGTAGCTCAGCCGGCACCTAGGGAAACCTACCAAACCTGTGCATTTCTGAAAACTAGAGACCTAGGGGAATCCAAGATGGGGTGACTTGTGTGGCTCGGACCAGGTTCTGTTACCCAGAATCCTTCGCAAACCTCAAAATTTGGCTAACAAAACACATGTTCCTCACATTTCTGTGGCAGAAAGTTCTAGAATCTGAGAGGAGCCACAAATTTCCTTCCACCCAGTGTTCCCCCACGTCTCCCGATAAAAATGATACCTCACTTGTGTGGGTAGGCCTAGCGCCCGCGACAGGAAACACCCCAAAGCGCAACGTGGACACATCCAAATTTTTGAAAGAAAACAGAGGTGTTTTTTTCAAAGTGCCTACCTGTAGATTTAGGCCTCTAGCTCAGCCGGCACCGAGGGAAACCTACCAAACCGGTGCATTTCTGAAAACTAGAGACCTTGGGGAACCAAGATGGGGTGACTAGTGTGGCTCGGGCTAGGTTCTGTTACCGAGAATCCTTTGCAAACCTCAAAATTTGGCTAAAAAAACACATGTTCCTCACATTTCTGTGGCAGAAAGTTCTAGAATCTGAGAGGAGCCACAAATTTCCTTCCACCCAGCGTTCCCCCACGTCTCCCGATAAAAATGATACCTCACTTGTGTGGGTAGGCCTAGCGCCCGCGACAGGAAACACCCCAAAGCGCAACGTGGACACATCCAAATTTTTGAAAGAAAACAGAGGTGTTTTTTTCAAAGTGCCTACCTGTAGATTTAGGCCTCTAGCTCAGCCGGCACCGAGGGAAACCTACCAAACCTGTGCATTTCTGAAAACTAGAGACCTAGGGGAATCCAAGATGGGGTGACTTGTGTGGCTCGGACCAGGTTCTGTTACTCAGAATCCTTTGCAAACCTCAAAATGTGGCTAAAAAAATACATGTTCCTCACATTTCTGTGGCAGAAAGTTCTGGAATCTGAGAGGAGCCACAAATTTCCTTCCACCCAGTGTTCCCCCACGTCTCCCGATAAAAATGATACCTCACTTGTGTGGGTAGGCCTAGCGCCCGCGACCGGAAACGCCCCAAAGCGCAACGTGGACACATCCAAATATTTTAAAGAAAACAGAGGTGTTTTTTGCAAAGTGCCTACCTGTAGATTTTGGCCTGTAGCTCAGCCGGCACCTAGGGAAACCTACCAAACCTGTGCATTTCTGAAAACTAGAGACCTAGGGGAATCCAAGATGGGGTGACTTGTGTGGCTCGGACCAGGTTCTGTTACCCAGAATCCTTTGCAAACCTCAAAATTTGGCTAAAAAAACACATGTTCCTCACATTTCTGTGGCAGAAAGTTCTGGAATCTGAGAGGAGCCACAAATTTCCTTCCACCCAGCGTTCCCCCACATCTCCCGATAAAAATGATACCTCACTTGTGTGGGTAGGCCTAGCGCCCGCGACAGGAAATGCCCCAAAGCGCAACGTGGACACATCCAAATTTTTGAAAGAAAACAGAGGTGTTTTTTTCAAAGTGCCTACCTGTAGATTTAGGCCTCTAGCTCAGCCGGCACCGATGGACACCTACCAAACCTGTGCATTTCTGAAAACTAGAGACCTAGGGGAATCTAAGATGGGGTGACTTGTGTGGCTCGGACCAGGTTCTGTTACTCAGAATCCTTTGCAAACCTCAAAATTTGGCTAAAAAAACACATGTTCCTCACATTTCTGTGGCAGAAAGTTCTGGAATCTGAGAGGAGCCACAAATTTCCTTCCACCCAGTGTTCCCCCACGTCTCCCGATAAAAATTATACCTCACTTGTGTGGGTAGGCCTAGCGCCTGCGACAGGAAACGCCCCAAAGCGCAACTTAGACACATCCAAATTTTTTAAAGAAAACAGAGGTGTTTTTTGCAAAGTGCCTACCTGTAGATTTTGGCCTGTAGCTCAGCCGGCACCTAGGGAAACCTACCAAACCTGTGCATTTCTGAAAACTAGAGACCTAGGGGAATCCAAGATGGGGTGACTTGTGTGACTCGGACCAGGTTCTGTTTCCCACAATCCTTTGCAAACCTCAAAATTTGGCTTAAAAAGCACATGTTCCTCACATTTCTGTGGCAGAAAGTTCTGGAATCTGAGAGGAGCCACAAATTTCCTTCCACCCAGCGTTCCCCCACGTCTCCCAATAGAAATGATACCTCACTTGTGTGGGTAAGCCTAGCGCCCGCGACAGGAAACGCCCCAAAGCGCAACGTGGACACATCCAAATTTTTGAAAGAAAACAGAGGTGTTTTTTGCAAAGTTCCTACCTGTAGATTTTGGCCTGTAGCTCAGCCGGCACCTAGGGAAACCTACCAAACCTGTGCATTTCTGAAAACTAGAGACCTAGGGGAATCCAAGATGGGGTGACTTGTGTGGCTCGGACCAGGTTCTGTTACCCAGAATCCTTCGCAAACCTCAAAATTTGGCTAACAAAACACATGTTCCTCACATTTCTGTGGCAGAAAGTTCTAGAATCTGAGAGGAGCCACAAATTTCCTTCCACCCAGTGTTCCCCCACGTCTCCCGATAAAAATGATACCTCACTTGTGTGGGTAGGCCTAGCGCCCGCGACAGGAAACGCCCCAAAGCGCAACGTGGACACATCCAAATTTTTGAAAGAAAACAGAGGTGTTTTTTTCAAAGTGCCTACCTGTAGATTTAGGCCTCTAGCTCAGCCGGCACCGAGGGACACCTACCAAACCTGTGCATTTCTGAAAACTAGAGACCTAGGGGAATCCAAGATGGGGTGACTTGTGTGGCTCGGACCAGGTTCTGTTACTCAGAATCCTTTGCAAACCTCAAAATTTGGCTTAAAAAACACATGTTCCTCACATTTCTGTGGCAGAAAGTTCTGGAATCTGAGAGGAGCCACAAATTTCCTTCCACCCAGTGTTCCCCCACGTCTCCCGATAAAAATGATACCTCACTTGTGTGGGTAAGCCTAGCGCCTGTGACAGGAAACGCCCCAAAGCGCAACTTAGACACATCCAAATTTTTTAAAGAAAACAGAGGTGTTTTTTGCAAAGTGCCTACCTGTAGATTTTGGCCTGTAGCTCAGCCGGCACCTAGGGAAACCTACCAAACCTGTGCATTTCTGAAAACTAGAGACCTAGGGGAATCCAAGATGGGGTGACTTGTGTGACTCGGACCAGGTTCTGTTTCCCAGAATCCTTTGCAAACCTCAAAATTTGGCTTAAAAAGCACATGTTCCTCACATTTCTGTGGCAGAAAGTTCTGGAATCTGAGAGGAGCCACAAATTTCCTTCCACCCAGCGTTCCCCCACGTCTCCCGATAGAAATGATACCTCACTTGTGTGGGTAAGCCTAGCGCCCGCGACAGGAAACGCCCCAAAGCGCAACGTGGACACATCCAAATTTTTGAAAGAAAACAGAGGTGTTTTTTGCAAAGTTCCTACCTGTAGATTTTGGCCTGTAGCTCAGCCGGCACCTAGGGAAACCTACCAAACCTGTGCATTTCTGAAAACTAGAGACCTAGGGGAATCCAAGATGGGGTGACTTGTGTGGCTCGGACCAGGTTCTGTTACCCAGAATCCTTCGCAAACCTCAAAATTTGGCTAACAAAACACATGTTCCTCACATTTCTGTGGCAGAAAGTTCTAGAATCTGAGAGGAGCCACAAATTTCCTTCCACCCAGTGTTCCCCCACGTCTCCCGATAAAAATGATACCTCACTTGTGTGGGTAGGCCTAGCGCCCGCGACAGGAAACACCCCAAAGCGCAACGTGGACACATCCAAATTTTTGAAAGAAAACAGAGGTGTTTTTTTCAAAGTGCCTACCTGTAGATTTAGGCCTCTAGCTCAGCCGGCACCGAGGGAAACCTACCAAACCGGTACATTTCTGAAAACTAGAGACCTTGGGGAACCAAGATGGGGTGACTAGTGTGGCTCGGGCTAGGTTCTGTTACCGAGAATCCTTTGCAAACCTCAAAATTTGGCTAAAAAAACACATGTTCCTCACATTTCTGTGGCAGAAAGTTCTAGAATCTGAGAGGAGCCACAAATTTCCTTCCACCCAGCGTTCCCCCACGTCTCCCGATAAAAATGATACCTCACTTGTGTGGGTAGGCCTAGCGCCCGCGACAGGAAACACCCCAAAGCGCAACGTGGACACATCCAAATTTTTGAAAGAAAACAGAGGTGTTTTTTTCAAAGTGCCTACCTGTAGATTTAGGCCTCTAGCTCAGCCGGCACCGAGGGAAACCTACCAAACCTGTGCATTTCTGAAAACTAGAGACCTAGGGGAATCCAAGATGGGGTGACTTGTGTGGCTCGGACCAGGTTCTGTTACTCAGAATCCTTTGCAAACCTCAAAATGTGGCTAAAAAAATACATGTTCCTCACATTTCTGTGGCAGAAAGTTCTGGAATCTGAGAGGAGCCACAAATTTCCTTCCACCCAGTGTTCCCCCACGTCTCCCGATAAAAATGATACCTCACTTGTGTGGGTAGGCCTAGCGCCCGCGACCGGAAACGCCCCAAAGCGCAACGTGGACACATCCAAATATTTTAAAGAAAACAGAGGTGTTTTTTGCAAAGTGCCTACCTGTAGATTTTGGCCTGTAGCTCAGCCGGCACCTAGGGAAACCTACCAAACCTGTGCATTTCTGAAAACTAGAGACCTAGGGGAATCCAAGATGGGGTGACTTGTGTGGCTCGGACCAGGTTCTGTTACCCAGAATCCTTTGCAAACCTCAAAATTTGGCTAAAAAAACACATGTTCCTCACATTTCTGTGGCAGAAAGTTCTGGAATCTGAGAGGAGCCACAAATTTCCTTCCACCCAGCGTTCCCCCACATCTCCCGATAAAAATGATACCTCACTTGTGTGGGTAGGCCTAGCGCCCGCGACAGGAAATGCCCCAAAGCGCAACGTGGACACATCCAAATTTTTGAAAGAAAACAGAGGTGTTTTTTTCAAAGTGCCTACCTGTAGATTTAGGCCTCTAGCTCAGCCGGCACCGATGGACACCTACCAAACCTGTGCATTTCTGAAAACTAGAGACCTAGGGGAATCTAAGATGGGGTGACTTGTGTGGCTCGGACCAGGTTCTGTTACTCAGAATCCTTTGCAAACCTCAAAATTTGGCTAAAAAAACACATGTTCCTCACATTTCTGTGGCAGAAAGTTCTGGAATCTGAGAGGAGCCACAAATTTCCTTCCACCCAGTGTTCCCCCACGTCTCCCGATAAAAATGATACCTCACTTGTGTGGGTAGGCCTAGCGCCTGCGACAGGAAACGCCCCAAAGCGCAACTTAGACACATCCAAATTTTTTAAAGAAAACAGAGGTGTTTTTTGCAAAGTGCCTACCTGTAGATTTTGGCCTGTAGCTCAGCCGGCACCTAGGGAAACCTACCAAACCTGTGCATTTCTGAAAACTAGAGACCTAGGGGAATCCAAGATGGGGTGACTTGTGTGACTCGGACCAGGTTCTGTTTCCCACAATCCTTTGCAAACCTCAAAATTTGGCTTAAAAAGCACATGTTCCTCACATTTCTGTGGCAGAAAGTTCTAGAATCTGAGAGGAGCCACAAATTTCCTTCCACCCAGCGTTCCCCCACGTCTCCCAATAGAAATGATACCTCACTTGTGTGGGTAAGCCTAGCGCCCGCGACAGGAAACGCCCCAAAGCGCAACGTGGACACATCCAAATTTTTGAAAGAAAACAGAGGTGTTTTTTGCAAAGTTCCTACCTGTAGATTTTGGCCTGTAGCTCAGCCGGCACCTAGGGAAACCTACCAAACCTGTGCATTTCTGAAAACTAGAGACCTAGGGGAATCCAAGATGGGGTGACTTGTGTGGCTCGGACCAGGTTCTGTTACCCAGAATCCTTCGCAAACCTCAAAATTTGGCTAACAAAACACATGTTCCTCACATTTCTGTGGCAGAAAGTTCTAGAATCTGAGAGGAGCCACAAATTTCCTTCTACCCAGTGTTCCCCCACGTCTCCCGATAAAAATGATACCTCACTTGTGTGGGTAGGCCTAGCGCCCGCGACAGGAAACGCCCCAAAGCGCAACGTGGACACATCCAAATTTTTGAAAGAAAACAGAGGTGTTTTTTTCAAAGTGCCTACCTGTAGATTTAGGCCTCTAGCTCAGCCGGCACCGAGGGACACCTACCAAACCTGTGCATTTCTGAAAACTAGAGACCTAGGGGAATCCAAGATGGGGTGACTTGTGTGGCTCGGACCAGGTTCTGTTACTCAGAATCCTTTGGAAACCTCAAAATTTGGCTAAAAAAACACATGTTCCTCACATTTCTGTGGCAGAAAGTTCTGGAATCTGAGAGGAGCCACAAATTTCCTTCCACCCAGCGTTCCCCCACGTCTCCCGATAAAAATGATACCTCACTTGTGTAGGTAGGCCTAGCGCCCGCGACAGGAAACGCCCTAAAGCGCAACGTGGACACATCCAAATTTTTGAAAGAAAACAGAGGTGTTTTTTTCAAAGTGCCTACCTGTAGATTTAGGCCTCTAGCTCAGCCGGCACCGAGGGACACCTACCAAACCTGTGCATTTCTGAAAACTAGAGACCTAGGGGAATCCAAGATGGGGTGACTTGTGTGGCTCGGACCAGGTTCTGTTACTCAGAATCCTTTGCAAACCTCAAAATTTGGCTAAAAAAACACATGTTCCTCACATTTCTGTGGCAGAAAGTTCTGGAATCTGAGAAGAGCCACAAATTTCCTTCCACCCAGTGTTCCCCCACGTCTCCCGATAAAAATGATACCTCACTTGTGTGGGTAGGCCTAGCGCCTGCGACAGGAAACGCCCCAAAGCGCAACTTAGACACATCCAAATTTTTTTAAGAAAACAGAGGTGTTTTTTGCAAAGTGCCTACCTGTAGATTTTGGCCTGTAGCTCAGCCGGCACCTAGAGAAACCTACCAAACCTGTGCATTTCTGAAAACTAGAGACCTAGGGGAATCCAAGATGGGGTGACTTGTGTGACTCGGACCAGGTTCTGTTTCCCAGAATCCTTTGCAAACCTCAAAATTTGGCTTAAAAAGCACATGTTCCTCACATTTCTGTGGCAGAAAGTTCTGGAATCTGAGAGGAGCCACAAATTTCCTTCCACCCAGCGTTCCCCCACGTCTCCCGATAGAAATGATACCTCACTTGTGTGGGTAAGCCTAGCGCCCGCGACAGGAAACGCCCCAAAGCGCAACGTGGACACATCCAAATTTTTGAAAGAAAACAGAGGTGTTTTTTGCAAAGTTCCTACCTGTAGATTTTGGCCTGTAGCTCAGCCGGCACCTAGGGAAACCTACCAAACCTGTGCATTTCTGAAAACTAGAGACCTAGGGGAATCCAAGATGGGGTGACTTGTGTGGTTTGGACCAGGTTCTGTTACCCAGAATCCTTCGCAAACCTCAAAATTTGGCTAACAAAACACATGTTCCTCACATTTCTGTAGCAGAAAGTTCTAGAATCTGAGAGGAGCCACAAATTTCCTTCCACCCAGCGTTCCCCCACGTCTCCCAATAAAAATGATACCTCACTTGTGTGGGTAGGCCTAGCGCCCGCGACAGGGAACACCCCAAAGCGCAACGTGGACACATCCAAATTTTTGAAAGAAAACAGAGGTGTTTTTTTCAAAGTGCCTACCTGTAGATTTAGGCCTCTAGCTCAGCCGGCACCGAGGGAAACCTACCAAACCTGTGCATTTCTGAAAACTAGAGACCTAGGGGAATCCAAGATGGGGTGACTTGTGTGGCTCGGACCAGGTTCTGTTACTCAGAATCCTTTGCAAACCTCAAAATGTGGCTAAAAAAATACATGTTCCTCACATTTCTGTGGCAGAAAGTTCTGGAATCTGAGAGGAGCCACAAATTTCCTTCCACCCAGTGTTCCACCACGTCTCCCGATAAAAATGATACCTCACTTGTGTGGGTAGGCCTAGCGCCCGCGACCGGAAACGCCCCAAAGCGCAACGTGGACACATCCAAATCTTTTAATGAAAACAGAGGTGTTTTTTGCCAAGTGCCTACCTGTAGATTTTGGCCTGTAGCTCAGCCGGCACCTAGGGAAACCTACCAAACCTGTGCATTTCTGAAAACTAGAGACCTAGGGGAATCCAAGATGGGGTGACTTGTGTGGCTCGGACCAGGTTCTGTTACCCAGAATCCTTTGCAACCCTCAAAATTTGGCTAAAAAAACACATGTTCCTCACATTTCTGTGGCAGAAAGTTCTGGAATCTGAGAGGAGCCACAAATTTCCTTCCACCTAGCGTTCCCCCACGTCTCCTGATAAAAATGATACCTCACTTGTGTGGGTAGGCCTAGTGCCCGCGACAGGAAACGCCCCAAATCGCAACGTGGACACATCCACATTTTTGAAAGAAAACAGAGGTGTTTTTTGCAAAGTGCCAACCTGTAGATTTTGGCCTGTAACTCAGCCGGCACCTAGGGAAACCTACCAAACCGGTGCATTTCTGAAAACTAGAGACCTTGGGGAACCAAGATGGGGTGACTAGTGTGGCTCGGGCTAGGTTCTGTTACCCAGAATCCTTTGCAAACCTCAAAATTTGGCTAAAAAAACACATGTTCCTCACATTTCTGTGGCAGAAAGTTCTGGAATCTGAGAGGAGCCACAAATTTCCTTCCACCCAGTGTTCCCCCACGTCTCCCGATAAAAATGATACCTCACTTGTGTGGGTAGGCCTAGCGCCTGCGACAGGAAACGCCCCAAAGCGCAACTTAGACACATACAAATTTTTTAAAGAAAACAGAGGTGTTTTTTGCAAAGTGCCTACCTGTAGATTTTGGCCTGTAGCTCAGCCGGCACCTAGGGAAACCTACCAAACCTGTGCATTTCTGAAAACTAGAGACCTAGGGGAATCCAAGATGGGGTGACTTGTGTGACTCGGACCAGGTTCTGTTTCCCAGAATCCTTTGCAAACCTCAAAATTTGGCTTAAAAAGCACATGTTCCTCACATTTCTGTGGCAGAAAGTTCTGGAATCTGAGAGGAGCCACAAATTTCCTTCCACCCAGCGTTCCCCCACGTCTCCCGATAGAAATGATACCTCACTTGTGTGGGTAAGCCTAGCGCCCACGACAGGAAACGCCCCAAAGCGCAACGTGGACACATCCAAATTTTTGAAAGAAAACAGAGGTGTTTTTTGCAAAGTTCCTACCTGTAGATTTTGGCCTGTAGCTCAGCCGGCACCTAGGGAAACCTACCAAACCTGTGCATTTCTGAAAACTAGAGACCTAGGGGAATCCAAGATGGGGTGACTTGTGTGGCTCGGAACAGGTTCTGTTACCCAGAATCCTTCGCAAACCTCAAAATTTGGCTAACAAAACACATGTTCCTCACATTTCTGTGGCAGAAAGTTCTATAATCTGAGAGGAGCCACAAATTTCCTTCCACCCAGCGTTCCCCCACGTCTCCCGATAAAAATGATACCTCACTTGTGTGGGTAGGCCTAGCGCCCGCGACAGGAAACACCCCAAAGCGCAACGTGGACACATCCACATTTTTGAAAGAAAACAGAGGTGTTTTTTTCAAAGTGCCTACCTGTAGATTTAGGCCTCTAGCTCAGCCGGCACCGAGGGAAACCTTCCAAACCGGTGCATTTCTGAAAACTAGAGACCTTGGGGAACCAAGATGGGGTGACTAGTGTGGCTCGGGCTAGGTTCTGTTACCGAGAATCCTTTGCAAACCTCAAAATTTGGCTAAAAAAAGACATGTTCCTCACATTTCTGTGGCAGAAAGTTCTAGAATCTGAGAGGAGCCACAAATTTCCTTCCACCCAGCGTTCCCCCACGTCTCCCGATAAAAATGATACCTCACTTGTGTGGGTAGGCCTAGCGCCCGCGACAGGAAACACCCCAAAGCGCAACGTGGACACATCCAAATTTTTGAAAGAAAACAGAGGTGTTTTTTTCAAAGTGCCTACCTGTAGATTTAGGCCTCTAGCTCAGCCGGCACCGAGGGAAACCTACCAAACCTGTGCATTTCTGAAAACTAGAGACCTAGGGGAATCCAAGATGGGGTGACTTGTGTGGCTCGGACCAGGTTCTGTTACTCAGAATCCTTTGCAAACCTCAAAATGTGGCTAAAAAAATACATGTTCCTCACATTTCTGTGGCAGAAAGTTCTGGAATCTGAGAGGAGCCACAAATTTCCTTCCACCCAGTGTTCCCCCACGTCTCCCGATAAAAATGATACCTCACTTGTGTGGGTAGGCCTAGCGCCCGCGACCGGAAACACCCCAAAGCGCAACGTGGACACATCCAAATATTTTAAAGAAAACAGAGGTGTTTTTTGCAAAGTGCCTACCTGTAGATTTTGGCCTGTAGCTCAGCCGGCACCTAGGGAAACCTACCAAACCTGTGCATTTCTGAAAACTAGAGACCTAGGGGAATCCAAGATGGGGTGACTTGTGTGGCTCGGACCAGGTTCTGTTACCCAGAATCCTTTGCAAACCTCAAAATTTGGCTAAAAAAACACATGTTCCTCACATTTCTGTGGCAGAAAGTTCTGGAATCTGAGAGGAGCCACAAATTTCCTTCCACCCAGCGTTCCCCCACATCTCCCGATAAAAATGATACCTCACTTGTGTGGGTAGGCCTAGCGCCCGCGACAGGAAATGCCCCAAAGCGCAACGTGGACACATCCAAATTTTTGAAAGAAAACAGAGGTGTTTTTTTCAAAGTGCCTACCTGTAGATTTAGGCCTCTAGCTCAGCCGGCACCGATGGACACCTACTAAACCTGTGCATTTCTGAAAACTAGAGACCTAGGGGAATCCAAGATGGGGTGACTTGTGTGGCTCGGACCAGGTTCTGTTACTCAGAATCCTTTGCAAACCTCAAAATTTGGCTAAAAAAACACATGTTCCTCACATTTCTGTTGCAGAAAGTTCTGGAATCTGAGAGGAGCCACACATTTCCTTCCACCCAGTGTTCCCCCACGTATCCCGATAAAAATGATACCTCACTTGTGTGGGTAGGCCTAGCGCCTGCGACAGGAAACGCCCCAAAGCGCAACTTAGACACATCCAAATTTTTTAAAGAAAACAGAGGTGTTTTTTGCAAAGTGCCTACCTGTAGATTTTGGCCTGTAGCTCAGCCGGCACCTAGGGAAACCTACCAAACCTGTGCATTTCTGAAAACTAGAGACCTAGGGGAATCCAAGATGGGGTGACTTGTGTGGCTCGGACCAGGTTCTGTTACCCAGAATCCTTCGCAAACCTCAAAATTTGGCTAACAAAACACATGTTCCTCACATTTCTGTGGCAGAAAGTTCTAGAATCTGAGAGGAGCCACAAATTTCCTTCCACCCAGCGTTCCCCTACGTCTCCCGATAAAAATGATACCTCACTTGTGTGGGTAGGCCTAGCGCCCACGACAGGAAACACCCCAAAGCGCAACGTGGACACATCCACATTTTTGAAAGAAAACAGAGGTGTTTTATTCAAAGTGCCTACCTGTAGATTTAGGCCTCTAGCTCAGCCGGCACCTAGGGAAACCTACCAAATCTGTGCATTTATGAAAACTAGAGACCTAGGGGAATCCAAGATGGGGTGACTTGTGTTGCTCGGACCAGGTTCTGTTACCCAGAATCCTTTGCAAACCTCCAAATTTGGCTAAAAAAACACATGTTCGTCACATTTCTGTGGCAGAAAGTTCTGGAATCTGAGAGGAGCCACAAATTTCCTTCCACCCAGCGTTCCCCCACGTCTCCCGATAAAAATGATACCTCACTTGTGTGTGTAGGCCTAGCGCCCGCGACAGGAAACGCCCCAAAGCGCAACGTGGACACATCCAAATTTTTGAAAGAAAACAGAGGTGTTTTTTGCAAAGTGCCTACCTGTAGATTTAGGCCTCTAGCTCAGCCGGCACCTAGGGAAACCTAGCAAACCTGTGCATTTCTGAAAACTAGAGACCTAGGGGAATCCAAGATGGGGTGACTTGTGTGGCTCGGACCAGGTTCTGTTACCCAGAATCCTTTGCAAACCTCAAAATTTGGCTAAAAAAACACATGTTCCTCACATTTCTGTGGCAGAAAGTTCTGGAATCTGAGAGGAGCCACAAATTTCCTTCCACCCAGTGTTCCCCCACGTCTCCAGATAAAAATGATACCTCACTTGTGTGGGTAGGCCTAGCGCCCGCAACAGGAAATGCCCCAAAGCGCAACGTGGACACATCCAAATTTTTGAAAGAAAACAGATGTGTTTTTTGCAAAGTGCCTACCTGTAGAGTTTGGCCTGTAGCTCAGCTGGCACCTAGGGAAACCTACCAAACCAGTGCATTTCTGAAAACTAGAGACCTAGGGGAATCCAAGATGGGGTAACTTGTGTGGCTCGGACCAGGTTCTGTTACCCAGAATCCTTTGCAAACCTCCAAATTTGCATAAAAAAACACATGTTCGTCACATTTCTGTGGCAGAAAGTTCTGGAATCTGAGAGGAGCCACAAATTTCCTTCCACCCAGCGTTCCCCCACGTCTCCCGATAAAAATGATACCTCACTTGTGTGGGTAGGCCTAGCGCCCGCGACAGGAAACGCCCCAAAGCGCAACGTGGACGCATCCAAATTTTTGAAAGAAAACAGAGGTGTTTTTTGCAAAGTGCCTACCTGTAGATTTAGGCCTCTAGCTCAGCCGGCACCTAGGGAAACCTAGCAAACCTGTGCATTTCTGAAAACTAGAGACCTAGGGGAATCCAAGATGGGGTGACTTGTGTGGCTCGGACCAGGTTCTGTTACCCAGAATCCTTTGCAAACCTCAAAATTTGGCTAAAAAAACACATGTTCCTCACATTTCTGTGGCAGAAAGTTCTGGAATCTGAGAGGAGCCACAAATTTCCTTCCACCCAGTGTTCCCCCACGTCTCCAGATAAAAATGATACCTCACTTGTGTGGGTAGGCCTAGCGCCCGCGACAGGAAACGCCCCAAAGCGCAACGTGGACACATCCACATTTTTGAAAGAAAACAGAGGTGTTTTTTGCAAAGTGCCAACCTGTAGATTTTGGCCTGTAGCTCAGCCGGCACCTAGGGAAACCTACCAAACCTGTGCATTTCTGAAAACTAGAGACCTAGGGGAATCCAAGATGGGGTGACTTGTGTGGCTCGGACCAGGTTCTGTTACCCAGAACCCTTTGCAAACCTCAAAATCAGGCTAAAAAAACACATGTTCCTCACATTTCTGTGGCAAAAAGTTCTGGAATCTGAGAGGAGCCACAAATTTCCTTCCACCCAGCGTTCCCCCACGTCTCCCAATAAAAATGATACCTCACTTGTTTGGGTGGGCCAGGTGCCTGCAACAGAATAAGGCCCAAAACTTGTAGAGATAGAGGGGATAGCACAGCGAGTTTATAATGACATATTCTTTTATACATCTTTAGACTGACTCTGCTTTGGGGACCCACATAAGTGAGGTGTCATTTTACTTGGGAGGCTGAGGGGAACACTGGGGAGTAGGAATTTTTTGCTGGGTGGTGATCCTACGAAGAAAAGTCAGGAAAATATGCTTTTTTAAGCAAATTTTGAGGTTTACAGAGGAGTCTGGGTAAGAAAATGTTGGGAGATCCACGCAAGCCACACCTCCCTGGACTCCTTGGGGTGTCTAGTTTAACAAAATGTCTGGGTTTGGAAGGTTTCCCTAGATGAAGGCCGCACACAGGACCAAAAACATAGGTGCCCTCTCCCCCCCAAACACAGGTAGTTTTGTAATATATCGTTTTGATGTGTCCACATACGTCCGTGGTGTGCCAAACACTAAAATTTTGAAAAGAAACGCACTTAGGTTATGTGAAAAAGACCCCTCATCCACCAACCAAGTTGGTGGCATGCTTCATCATCGGGGTCCCACCTGAGGCACCTAGCGTGTCACAGGTGTGCTGCGACGCCTGATCACAGCGGAGCAGGTTTTGTAATTTTTACCACACATACTCGTTGGATTTGGCACGAGGGTGAGTGATGGTTCAGTGGATCAAATTTTACGAACAAGAGCTTTCACAAAAATGAAATGCACTGTTAATAACTGAAAGGCAAAAAACTGAACCAATGACTCACAGCTCGTGAGCTGTAAAGCCGCGACAAGGCACCATCCTCTTTACAGTCCATTCACACAACTTTCATACACGACACACACAAGACCATTCACACCGCCAGCCACGGGCCCAGCACATTACAACACTCACATCGACAGACAGCGCCACTCAAGGGCCCATCACTTACATACGCCCACATGCCTGATACAACAATCACACCAGCTGATGGGAGTGTGTGGACTGGTGTTTGGCTGGCAGTGTGTTGCAGTAGCCAACAGCAAGTCACTATGTACACTCTCAGCCAAGTCCCACTTCACACACAATGGCATCATTTTTTTTGTTTTTAAACAGAGGAACCCCTAACTAAGTAGAAAGAATTACAAAACTACAAACACAAAAGCTCTAACTAAGAACATGACAGAAATGCTAACCATGAAACTGAACACATGAAAAAACAAAACAGACATGAGTTTACACTCATGGTTGTTCCCAGAAATTTTTCTGGGTGTGGTAATTCTTAAAACAACCACCGACACACAGCCCAGGCTTTGAAGGACAATCTGGGCAGTACATTCGAGTCTCCCTCCGGATACCTCTTCGAAAACACACTCTACATTTCATAGCTGGAAAGTCTTTTTTGGGTGTGGGAGGAATGTGCTCAGCAAAGTGGCGATCTTTCAATCTAGCCACATCCTCCACCACTGCTTCTCTAGGAACTCTGGCCTGTTCCACCACAATAAGGCTCTCTATCACTGACTCCTGAAATTTCACAAATGTCATCTTTGACTCTGGAGACCTATCCCTAAACACAATAAAAGCATTGAAGGTTGCTAAGTGGAAGAGGTGAAGTGCTAACTTCTTATACCAAACGTAAGACTTACGAATAGCAGTATAAGGTTCCAACCTCTGGTCAACTCTATCTACACCTCCCATGTGCTTATTATAATCTAAAATGAACACAGGTTTGCGCACTTCAGCAACCTGGCCCCAAACAGTCACGGGGAAGTACTCTCATCATGGATGGTACTTAGCATGTAGACATCCCTCTTGTCTGAAAATTTCAAAGCTAGCAGCTCCTCGTTCCGCAAGGCACAGCACTGTCCCCTCTCAAGTTTTTTACAGACAAGCTCCCTTGGATATCCTTTCCGGTTAGAACGGATTGTGCCACAAGCAACTGTGTCCACTCTAAACAATTCCTTGAACAACTGCACACCAGTGTAGAAGTTATCTACATACAAATGGTGACCTTTGTTGAACAGTCGTCTACCAAGATCCCACACAATTTTCTCAGTAACTCCAAAAGTGGGAGGACAACCAGGGGGGTCAATATTGGAATCCCTACCAGTGTACACACGGAAACTATACACATATCCTGTCCTACTTTCAGACAGCATATACAATTTAATTCCACATCGTGCCCTTTTGCTAGGAATGTACTGCCTAAAAACCAAACGACCCTTTAAGAGGACCAAAGACTCGTCCACACTTAGCTCTTTGCCTGGAACATAGACCCCTGAAAAACGATCTACAAAATGATCAAGGACAGGCCTAATCTTAAAAAGACGGTCAGAATCTGGGTTGTGGCAAGGCTAATGCATTGTCAACAAAATGCAGCATCCTAAGAAGAAGCAAATACCGATTACGACTCATGGTCGAAGGAAATATAGCTGTTGCCATCAAGGGACTAGTACACCAATAAGAAGCCAGTGACGGCTTCCTTATCAACCCCATCCAAAAAGTCACACCCAAAAACTTTTTTATCTCCTCCAAATTTGTGGGAATCCACTGGGCAGCTCTAGAGTGTGGCCTAAGTCTAGCAGCGTTGTCCCTCAAATGCTGCTCCTCATACAAATTAGTCTGCTCAACAATCTCTTCCAAAAACATATCATCCATGAATAACTCAAAGAAATTGATAGGCAAAAAGTTCTCTGTATTGGCGTTACACCCCGGGAGACCAGTAAAGGTAGGCAACTCTGGCTGCTCCATGTTTGGGGCAACCCAGACATCAGGTCTTATAACGGGAAACCTTTCAGCCCCAGGTTGCTGCACTATTGGCACATCAATGTCCTTCTCTAAAACAGGCCCTTCATCTGCACTGAGTGTGGCTTCATCATCAGAAGATTCCCCTCCAACAGAAACATCACTGCCAGAATCTCTGACTTCCTCCTCTGCCTCAGATGCAGAGTCCGTCTCATAGTCATGATCAGACTGTGACTCAAAAAGCATACCAACCACCTGCTGAGCGGTCATCCTGCGGCTAGCCATGATCTCTCCTGCTAAAATTAACTGGACAAATTCACCACCAACAACCAGCACTGTGTAAGACAAGTAACAAAGTGTAGCTTTGTTAGTAAGAGTTATAAACTCAAAAACTATACCACTCACTTGCCTGAAAAAGCTTGATTCACCAGCAACTACACAGCAATCACCAATGATATCCCACTAAAAAGAAAGAAAGAAAGGCAAATTAGAAATAAGACAAAACAAATATCATTGTGCACAAACCTAAGGACAATTTCACACACAATCCTGCATTTAGTACACCCCCTACAAACATGTCATTCATGCATGGAAACAATACTCCTTTGGAGTAAATTGTTTTTACTTACCTAAAACATGCAACTGTGCAAACTGCAGGTCAACCACCGCCAAAACCGCAAGGAGCCACAGCAAATAAAGCAGAAGCTTTGAACTCGAACAAAAAGGAGGAAAACATTTTTTTATCACAAATGCAAAGACTTCTTCAGTTGACAAACACCCCATCATCAAATATTTAGGCGGTCATTCTGAAAGCGGCAGGCGGCGGTTACCGCCATATGGCCGCTCCGCGGTCAAAAGACCGCGGCGGCCATTCTGGCTTTCCCGCTGGGCCGGCGGGCGACCGACAAGAGAGCGCCCGCCGGCCCAGCGGGAAATGCCCTGCAACAAGGAAGCCGGCTCCGAATGGAGCCGGCGGAGTTGCAGGGGTGCGACGGGTGCAGTTGCACCCGTCGCGATTTTCACTGTCTGCTAAGCAGACAGTGAAAATCTTTAGGGGGCCCCACGACGCCCGTTCCCGCCATCCTGTTCCTGGCGGTAAAAACCGCCAGAAACAGGATGGCGGGAAGGGGGTCGGAATCCCCATGGAGAATCAGCCCAGCCAGGGGAAATCCGGCGGGAAACCGCCGGATCCCCTTTTCTGACTGCGGCTTTACCGCCGCGGTCAGAATGGGCTGGGAAGCACCGCCAGCCTGTTGGCGGTGCTTCCGTGGTCCCCGGCCCTGGCGGTCTTGGACCGCCAGGGTCGGAATGACCCCCTTAGAAATTGGTGCCTTAGTGGATTCTGCCATAGAGGCAGATGGGCCTACTAAAAAAATAGGCCTGTCTGCCCCAAGGAAGCCAGAAAATACCTTTAGTAGTGTGTCCCCATGGAGAGCGACCCTTGCCAAAGGGGACAGCCCTCAAACAAAAAAAACAAATAAACACACACAACACTATCCCTGGTGCCTAAGTGGCTTCTGCCCCCCTTGGGGGCAGGTGGGCCATAAAAAAATAGGCCCATCTGCCCCCAGGGGGTGCAGAAAAGGCCAACAGGTCCATGCCCCCCTTGGGGGGGTGCCCCGTGACCAAGGGGATGACCCCCCCCCCACAAAAAAAACAAATAAAAAAAATCCCTGGCATTCTAGTGGTTTCTGCCCCCCTTGGTGGCAGATCAGCCTAAAAATAATAGGCTGATGTGTCTCCAAGGGGTGCAGAAATGGCCTGGGTATATGTGCCCCCAAAGTGGGGGGCGACCCTTGCCCAAGGACCCCCCCATCCACTAACACACACACACACACACTATCCCTGGTGTCTAAGTGGCTTCTGCACCCCTTGGGGGCAGGTGGGCCTAAAAAAATAGGCCCATCTGCCTCCAGGGGGTGCAGAAAAGGCCAACAGGTCAATGCCCCCCTTGGGGGGGTGCCCCGTGACCAAGGGGACGACCCCCCCCCCACAAAAATAAACAAATAAAAAAAATCCCTGGCATTCTAGTGGTTTCTGCCCCCCTTGGTGGCAGATCAGCCTAAAAATAATAGGCTGATCTGTCTCCAAGGGGTGCAGAAATGGCCTGGGTACATGTGCCCCCAAAGTGGGGGGCGACCCTTGCCCAAGGCCCCCCCCCATCCACTAGCACACACACACACACACACACACTATCCCTGGTGTCTAAGTGACTTCTGCCCCCCTTGGGTGCAGGTGGGCCTAAAAAAATAGGCCCATCCGCCCCCAGGGGGTGCATAAATGGCCAACAGGTCAATGCCCCTCTTGGGGTGGCGCCCCGTGACCAAGTGGACACCCCCCCCACAAAAAAAAACAAATTAAAAAAAAACCTGGAGTTCTAGTGGTTTCTGCCCCCCTTAGGGGCAGATCAGCCTAAAAATAATAGACTGATCTGTCTCCAAGGGGTGCAGAAATGGCCTGGGTACATGTGCCCCCAAAGTGGGGGGCGACCCTTGCCCATGCCCCCCCCATCCACTAACACACACACACACACACACACTATCCCTGGTGTCTAAGTGGCTTCTGCCCCGCTTGGGGGCAGGTGGGCCTAAAAAAATAGGCCCATCTGTCCCCAGGGGGGGCAGAAATGGCCAACAGGTCAATGCCCCCTTGGGGGGGTGCCCCGTGACCAAGGGGACGCCCCCCCCACAAAAAATAAAATAAAATAAAATAAATCACTGGCGTTCTAGTGGTTTCTGCCCCCCTTGGGGGCAGATCAGCCTAAAAATAATAGGCTGATTTGTCTCCAAGGGGTGCAGAAATGGCCTCGGTACATGTGCCCCCAAAGTGGGGGGCGATCCTTGCCCAAGGCCCCCCCCCATCCACTAACACACACACACACACTATCCCTGGTGTCTAAGTGGCTTCTGTAACCCTTGGGGGCAGGTGGGCCTAAAAAAATAGGCCCATCTGCCCCCGGGGGGGCAGAAATGGCCAACAGGTCAATGCACCCCTTGGGGGGGCGCCCCGTGCCCAAGGGGACGCCCCCCCACAAAAATAAACACATTAAAAAAAATCCCTGGCGTTCTAGTGGTTTCTGCCCCCCTTGGGGCAGATCAGCCTAAAAATAATAGGCTGATCTGACCCCAAAGGGTCTTAGCAAAGACAGGAGTCATGCTTTCAATGGACAGTGGGAGTAAAAAAAAAATGGCGCAAATCAGGTTGAGGCAGATTTTTTGCCTCAGACCGACTTGCCCCATTCTTTGACACCCAAGCTCCATTTTCCCCTACGCCGGCGCTGCCTGGTGTGGGTCATTTTTTTTGACGCACACCAGTCAGCTCCGCCGGCTAACATCATTCCATAAATAAGGTGCCCGCATGGTGCTTTGGAATGGCGTTAGCCGGCGTTAAATTTTTTTTGACGCACAACTGCGTTGGCGCAGTTGTGCGCCAAAAAGTATAAATACGGCCCTAAATGTGCTACAAGATGGTGCCAGTGCCATAACTTAACCATATCTACCAGTTCTGTATACATTTAAAGCTTGACAATTGGGGCCCTTGAGTCAAATATAATCTGTCCCCGTCCCCTAAAATAAGTGCTGGCGGTGCCCAGCAACCACTGGCTCAAATTGAATACTTAATAATACTTAATATAGGGCATCCTATCTATCCATGTGAGTGTTCTCATCACAGAAGATGTGAAGCAACAGAGGAGGCTACAGAATAACCAAACATTTTGCCTCCCCTTGAGAAGTTTGAGCCCTGCCCACTCCCAAATCCAGGCTGGAGGGGCATATGCACAATTAATGATGGAATGGCCACACAGATGGGATCTGTGCAATCATAACCCACTCCTGACCTTTGTGGGCATGGCTAATGTAAACAGTACCAGTTGAAGACATGCAGCCCACCACCCTCCACAATAAAAAAGGCCTGCCCAGCAGAATCCCAGGGCAATGCTGGCAACAAAGCCAAAAGAAGCAATTTCTCAACTTGTATTGCATGGACAGACAATGACACTGCTGAGCTCTTGAATCTTTTCAAGAAATTAATACTGCTACTAATCTAGAGATTGTGATCCCTCTTTAAAAGATCTAGGGCCAGATGTAGGTAGCCGTTTGCATGGTGCAACAGCAACAGTACAATTTCAGTTTCAATATTTGAAGTTTCCTATGACTTTTGAACGGTGCATGGTTTGTTTTTTGCACTACTGGATGCAGTTGCTAAATGTGCTACAAGATGGTGCCAGTGCCATAACTTAACCATATCTACCAGTTCTGTATACATTTAAAGCTTGACAATTGGGGCCCTTGAGTCAAATATAAACTGTCCCCGTCCCCTAAAATAAGTGCTGGCGGTGCCCAGCAACCACTGGCTCAAATTGAATACTTAATAATACTGAATATAGGGCATCCTATCTATCCATGTGAGTGTTCTCATCACAGAAGATGTGAAGCAACAGAGGAGGCTACAGAATAACCAAACATTTTGCCTTCCCTTGAGAAGTTTGAGCCCTGCCCATTCCCAAATCCAGGCCGGAGGGGCATATGCACAATTAATGATGGAATGGCCACACAGATGGGATCTGTGCAATCATAACCCACTCCTGAACTTTGTGGGCATGGCTAATGCAAACAGTACCAGTTGAAGACATGCAGCCCACCACCCTCCACAATAAAAATGGCCTGCCCAGCAGAATCCCAGGGCAATGCTGGCAAGAAAGCCAAAAGAAGCAATTTCTCAACGTGTATTGCATGGACAGACAATGACACTGCTGAGCTCTTGAATCTTTTCAAGAAATTAATACTGCTACTAATCTAGAGATTGTGATCCCTCTTTAAAAGATCTAGGGCCAGATGTAGGTAGCCGTTTGCATGGTGCAAACTGCGAAAATCGCAGTTTACGCCATGCAAACAGCCTAACGCGATGCTCATTCCCAAATTGCGAGTTGGTACCGACTCGCAATTTGGGAATGCGACTCACAAATAGGAAGGGGTGTTCCCTTCCTATTTGCGACTTGCATCGCAATTCAGAATTGCTTTGTGACCGCGAATGCGGTAGCAAAGCAACTCGCAGTTACCACCAGTGACACACTGGTGGTAACTCATTCGCAAAAGGGAAGGGGTCCCCATGGGACCCCTTCCCCTTTGTGAATGTCGACAAAAATATTTTTTCAGAGCAGGCAGTGGTCCTATGGACCACTGCCTACTCTGAAAAACCGAAACCAAATGGTTTCGGAATTTTTTTTCATTTTGCAACTCGTTTTCCTTTAAGGAAAATGGGCTGCAAAATGAAAAAAACAACTGCTTTATTTAAAAAGCAGTCACAGACATGGAGGTCTGCTGACTTCAGCAGGCCACCATCCCTGTGAGTGCAAGGACTCGCTATGGGGTCGCAAAATGCGACCCACCTCATGAATATTGATGAGGTGGGTCTTTTCGACCCCATAGCGAGTCGCAGACGGTGTCTGAGACACCTTTCTGCATCCGGGATTGTGACTTGGAAATTGCGAGTCGGACAGACTCGCAATTTCCGAGTCGCAATCTCGGAGTTTCCTACATGTGGCATGTGGCCCTTAGTTAGCAAAAAGCAAATGTTCTCTTCATTAAAAACATAGACTTCTGTGTTAAAATCAAGACAATGTATGCTGCTCTTATCAGTACCAGAAACATGCAAGTATCACAGTCTCTATACTTCTCAGCTCTACAACCCACTGTAGATCAAATATCCCACATGGCCATCATGCCCACATGCTGCTCTCCTCAAAAAAATCATCCTAGCCTTTGTGTCCAGTATCAATAGTTCTGCTAATGGAGATGTACATTAGTTGCTGACGCATGCTGTAATCTCCTCTCTCTTTACCATGACAAAGCTTCCTGTGACAGATTCTGTCTACTTCCATCCTCGACCTTCAGGTTGCACCTTCCCATTCCTCTGCACATTGATGGAAGGAGTTATTGTCAATCAGCTATAAAAACCTCCTGGATTGCAATTAATTCGACTTCAATGATGTAATCATAAAGAAACCACTTCCTTCTACAAGCAAACCAATAATTAGTGGTCTTAGATGCAAGAGTAGCCAAAAAATGACAATACTCCCACTTGAATCAACCTCTAATCAAAGCAAGCATGCAAATTGAATAAACCAGACCCTCCTTAGAGAAGTTCATTCCACACTGGCTTCCTCCTTTCCTCCATCTGTGCATGCATTTGTCTGTCAAGTTTCAAGTTTATTTTTATTTACGAAACTCCCATTGAGGTCCACATAAAACAAACATATAAAAAGAAGACCATAAACATTGAAAAATAAAACCTTCATATACAATTTACATTTCCCATTTTTTAAAAAGAAGAACTAATTTGAAAAATAAGTTAATGCAAACTTTAAAAAAAGCATTTAAAAAAGTAAAATATTCCATAGCAAAACATTTTGTTTGGGGGAGCAGAGAAGGCCTGTAATAATTCTGAAGCAGTGCATAGGGAGAGTTTGAGACAAATAGGACATAACCATCTATGGCAGAATAGCAACAAGGCCGGACATATGAAAACAACATGATTCGTGTCTTGAGCACGATTTTGACAGAGATTACAAGTGGCTGAATATCCTTACCATTTAGCCCGTAATGTAATGAGAGGGAGCAGCCCCTGTCGCAGTAGGAGCCAAAATCTTCTGACCCCATGAGGCAGGTTCCAGCTGAGGTAGGGCTGCATTACCTTCAATCGTATAGTGTCAGATACAGATTGGAAGCCCTGCCTATGTGCACAGGCATTTTCATCCAGGCAGAGGCTTGCGGACCAAGTTACTTGCCTAAATATGGATTTAAGCTGTGACGGAGAAATTGTGGGAATGGATGTAGGATCTAACTGTAAGAGATTGGTTGCATATGTAAAATTCCTGCCAATGGTGTATTTCATTCTGCTGCGGGCCAACATTTATTTTTTTAACAGTGACCTCGAAGAGTCATCACCACAAGTCATCAAGCTAACCACCCAGCATATGACCCCGGCCAGCCATTGAACACATGAGCTTCACAAGCCCAGCTTAAGCTTTAAGGTTGCTGAAGAGAGGGCAGAGTTTACAGATAGAAGATTCCTCAAGATGCGGCCCTCTAGTTTATCAAGAAAACCTCATTTAAAGACTTCAACATGTTCTAGGCCATATAGTCACTTAGTTCAATTCAGCTATGATGAAAGTTATTGACACAATAGCACCATTGAAGAATAGCAATTAAGCTAGATGCTCCTTCTCTGCTAAGTGGTACACCTCTGAGTTGAAAGCATGTACAAGGGAATGCAAATGTCTGGAAAGGTGTTGGCATCTGACTGAAACTGAAGCAACTAAAGCTACACACAAATGTATTCTCAATAAATAGCCCATAAAATTGCCAAGCCCACTGGTTGTACTTCTCCAAAAGAAATGAGGAAAGCAACCTCCAATGAAATGTTCCAAATTGTGAACGAACATGCCTATCACACTGCATGTGGACATTGAATTCCCGCTACTATTTTCTTCTGTTCTAATCCAGCACTTTACTTGAAAGTGACAATTCATAAATTATTTTCTTGCTTTGCCCTTCAAGTTACACTTAACCTCCTGCTGCTTGAAATGGAAGAACCTCACCCAGCTTATATTGCTTCTCTGGATTAACTTGAACCTTTGATGATTAGGACCGTGAAAGAAGCCATGCTTCAGTTTAGATCAGGATCTCCTTGATGATCATTGCCCTCACCACAAATTTTAGTCCAATGCAACTCACTCTATTTAGCCCTTTTCTTATAGATCCTTTTAACAGATCTCTATGCTGTGCTGAATATCCTAATGATTGAGAACATGGTGCTTCCTCTGTTGAAGACACCTGGGATAGAACCTCTCAATATGGCAAACTATTGCTCAGTCTCTTTACTCCCTTTTCCAGCCAAAATCTTTGCAATGCCCCTAAACTCCCAGCTTTCACTCCACTTGAAGGAAAAACAATCTGCTAGATGCCTACCAATAAGGGCTTAGGATGACCCATAGTACTAAAACTACATTGTTGGCTATGACTATTAAACTTCAGATCAAAGTTGGATAAGAGAACTCTGCTGTCCATTACCTCTTGGCATTCTTTAACATTGTATTGCATGCCATCTCAATGAAATAGCTACATGAAACCGGCTATACTTGTAAAGACCATACAAGTTTCCTGTCTTTGCTGTCAAGCAGAACACAATCTAACCTTTCCCCAATACCTGTGGCATCCCACAAAGATAGTCTCTAAGCCCAATGCTCTTTAACATTTATGTGACCCTGTTGGCAGCCATTCTAAGATAATTGTGATGTGAAACATATCATCAATAGGAATATCTTAAGAAGGAATATTGGTTTCTAATGTCCTTTTTATTATTGATGGCAAAAATATTGTTGATAAAATTTTTTTTTTTTTTGCTATGTTCTTGAAATGTTAGCGTTAGTTTTAGTGGTGTTTTTTTTTGCTGTTACATTTATGTTTTCTTGTTTAGTATTTTTGTACACAATAGTGTGTGTAAATATTGAGTGTTTGTTTTTTTTACAAATTTGTAATATTTTGTAAGGCATTTTAGATTTTTTTTGTAGTGGTATGTTGCATTTATAGGGGAAAAGAATGGGAAGAAGTTTAAAATATATATGTATTTTGAAGTTTATTTTATAAAATAAATATATATATGAAATTTAGAAATTAAAAATACATTTCACATATTTGAATATGTGAAGAACATGTTTTATTGTATGTTTAATTTGTTTATGAATTAATTTAATATTTTGATTTTTAATTGAGTATGTTTTTTATTGTTTTGGGGAATTACAATAATGTGACATTGGTTATTGATTGCACATTTTAATGTATTAACACACAAAAACTGTATTTTTTTAAATAACCATTTCTAAAAATGTTTTTATAAAAAGCATATTAAAAATTAACCTTTTTATAAATGTAATTTTTATGAGTATTTGTCATTTAAAATTATCTATTATTTTATATAACTATTCATTTATATTTTGTTTGAAGGTGAATTGTTTGTTAAGTATTATAGTTGGAGAAATGTATAGAAATGGTATGCCCCTTTTAGTGTGAAATGTAGTATGCTTTTTTTGTTTTATAATTATATGTATTCTATTCATTTGGTGGGGGTCAAATAGTAAACATGATGCCTTCAATAGGTGACCTAAGTAGGTTAATTCTGTATAACATGGTTTAGAAAAGTAAAGGAGATTTTTTTCATGTGTAGCACGTTCCCCAAAATGGTATAGATAGGAGTGGAAATAGTAATTTTGACCACAAAGTGCTTTATGTCTCATGTGAATTTTTGTGGGATTTTAGTTCCTAGTGGTATTAGTGGCAGTTACTTGTCTACAGATGAGGTAAGACCACGTTTAAGATATTATTTGGGGACTGGAGGGTAGAACAGTGTGTCAGTTGATTGTGGTAGTATAGTTTTGGGTTAGGCTATGTTTCATAAGTATGTAGCACATTGAGGTAGGCTTTATGATAGTATGTGGAGAGTATTTATTTTAACTCGTCATTTTTAGGATGTGAGTATAGTTTGTGAATGTATTAGATATTACTTATAACATTTTTGGGGTGTATATTATGTGAAGGTAGGTATGGTTTTTTTTTATCCGTTTTTTGGCCATAGTTGAAGCGTTTCTTCATTTTTGGCTGTGTTTTCTTAAAAAAAAGACATTATTTTGGTTTTATTTCATACAACAGTACAATTTATTTTTCTTTTGTTTTGTTTACCAGGAGCAGATTTTATCACTAGGCCTTTTCTGCACCCCCCCCCCGGGGGCAGATAAGCCTATTTTAATTAGGCTGATGAAGCCACTAGACCCCAGGGATTTTGTTTATAATGTTATGAATGAAGGGGAGCGACTCCTTGAGCAACGGTCTCTCCCCTGGAGAGCAATTTATTATTAGGCCTTTTCGCCCCCCCCGGAGGTGGATCGGCCTATATTAATTAGGCCAATGTGTCCACAAGGGGCAGAAGCCACTAGATGCCAGGGATTTTCTTTTTAATGTTATGAATGAATGGGAACAAAGCCTTGAGCAAGGGGCTCTCCCCTTGGGCCATTTTTTAACTAGGCCATTCTGCCCCCGGGCGGGGGGGGGCAGAACACACTAGACACCAGGGATCTTTTGTTGTTGTTTTTTTTATATGTGGGGCGCGACCCCCTAGGTGAGGGTCGCTTCTCTGGGGGCAAATAATTATTTGGACATTTCTGCTCCCTCTGGGGGCACATCGGCCTATTTTGTTAGGCCAATCTGCCCATGTGGGGGGAAGAAACCACCACACAATAGGGATTTTTTTTTGTCAGTTTCACGCAAGAATAGGAACCCCTTAGGCAAGGGTCGCTGCCCGGGGGTGGGGGGGGAATTTATTTGAGTCCATTTCTGCCTTGGGGGCAGATTGGCCTATTTTTCTTAGGACAATCTGCCCCAAGGGGGCAGAAACCACTAGACACCAGGGATTTATTTTTTTACGTCAGTTTCACGAAAGGGAAGTGACTCTTAGGAAAGGGTCGCTCCCCTGAGGTGCACATTTATTTTAGGCCATTGGCCTATTTCTATTAGGTCCATCTGCCCCCGGGGGGGCAGAAACATCTTAGGCACCAAGGATTGGTGTGTGTGTGTTTTTTTGGGGGGTGCAGTCCCTTGGGCAAGGGTCGCTCCCCCAAGGGACACATTATGGTTGGCCATTTCTGCCCCCCTTGGGGGCAGATCATCCTATTTTTGTAAGGCCATCTGCCCCAAGGGGGGCAGAAAGCCCACCAGAGTCTACAAAGTTTTTTTTTTCAAAAAAGAGGGTGGGGAATGGCTATACACCCACCCAAAATAAATGGGGTCAAAGTTAATCTGCCCAGCGGTGGGCAGATGGGGCAATTACCCCCAATCCGGGGGACAGAAAGCCTACTAGATGCCAGAGAATTAAAAAAATTAAAAATAGTGGGGTGGTGGCTATCAACCAGTATGGGCATAGTTATGACGCCACCCAAACTGAAGTGGGTAACAGTCTTTCGGCTCTCCCCCCACACACTAAAACATTTTATCCCACAGCAAGCGGATATTTGATTATTTTGAGTTTTGGTTTTACACTTGGGCCATGAGATCTTGGCCAACTCTCAAAATCGGCCCACTTGGAATGGTGAGGGCTCCACTTTTTGGACTTTGGGATGCTGTTATGTAGAAACATCTACAAGACCTAGACACATCTGAAAACTAAACAGCTGGGTGAGTCCAGGGTGGTGTGCTTCACATTCACCCTGCACCATTTTCCAACCCACAATGCCCTGCAAACCTTGAACTTTGTTTGAAATCACACATTTTTAGCACATTTTTGCGATGGAACCTTCTGGAATCTGCAGGAATCCACAAAAGTCCTACCACCCAACATTGTCGCATCTATACCGATAAATATTCTGCCCCACTTGTCAGCCTAAAAATGTTTTTTTTTAAACTGCCATTTTGGACCTGCTTTGGTTCCCCCTTATTTTCGACATGTTATCGGGTCTTCCCTATTACAGGCACTTGGCCCACCTACACAAGTGTGGTATCATTTTTACCGGGAGGCTGAGGGGAACGTTGGGACATAGGAAATGTGTCCCAGTGCGGTGATCCCATACAGAAATGTGGGAAAACGTGATTTTTTTTTAACCTAAATTTGAGGTTTTCTGAGGATTTTGGGTAAGAAAACACTGGGGGATCCACCAAGTCACACTTCTCTGGACTCCCTTGGGTGTCTTGTTTTCAGAAATGTTTGGGTTTCCCTAGATGGCTGCTAAGTCTAGAACCAAAAACGCAGGTGCCCCCCTCAAAAACAGGTAGTTTTGTATTTCATAATTTTGATGTGTTCACTTAGTGTTTTAGGGCATTTCCTGCCACGGGCACTAGGCCTACCCACACAAGTGAGGGATCATTGTTTTCGACTTGGGGGAATGCTGGGTGGAAGGAAATTTGTGTCTCCTCTTTGATTCCAGAACTTTCTGTCACTGAAATGTGAAAAAGTGTTTTTTTTAACCAAATTTTGAGGTTTGCAAAGGATTTGGGGTATCATAACCTGGTGAGAGCCCCACACGTCACCCCATCTTGGATTTCCCTACGTGTCTAGTTTTAAAAAATGCACAGGTTTTGTAGGTTTCCCTGGGTGCCGGGTGAGCAAGAGGCAAAAAACCACAGTTAGGCACTTTGCAAAAAACAGGTCTGTTTTCTTTGGGAAAATGTGATGTGTCCACGTTGTGTCGGGCACTACGCCTACCCACACAAGTAAGGTACCATTTTTATTGGAGACTTGAAGGAATGCTTGGTGGAAGGAAATGTGTATCTCCTCTCACACTCCAGAACTTTCTATCACCTAAATGTGAGGAAAAAGTGTTTTTTTAGCCACATTTTGAGGTTTGCAAAGGATTCTGGGTAACAGAACCTGGTGAGTGCCCCACAAGGCACCCAATCCTGGATTCCCTTAGGTGTCTAGTTTTGAAGAATGCACAGGTTTCGTAGGTTCCCCTAGGTGCCGGCTGAGCTGGAGGCCAAAATCCACAGCTAGGCACTTTGCAAAAAACACTTCAGATTTCAATGTAAAAATGTGATGTGTCCATGTTGCATTTCCTGTTGCGGGCACTAGGCCTACCCACAGAAGTGAGGTACCATTTTTAACGGGAGACATGGGGGAATACTGACTAGAAGAACAAGTGTTATTGCCCCTTGTCTTTCTCAACATTTTTTCCTTCCAAATGTAAGACAGTGTGTAAAAAAGACTTCTGTTTGAGAAATGCCCTATAATTCACATGCTAGTATGGGGACCCCGGAATTCAGACATGTGAAAATAACCACTGCTTCTCAACACCTTATCTTGTGCCCATTTTGGAAATACAAAGGTTGCCTTGATACCTATTTTTCACTCTTGATATTTCACCAAATGAATTACTGTATACCTGTATACAATGAAAACCCATTTCAAGGTACAGATCATTTACTGGCTCTTGATGAACCCACAAGCCTTATATATCCCTACAACCAGAAGAGTCAAGCAGACGTAACTTGTATTACTTTTGAAAATCTGACATCGCAGGAAAAAGTTACAGAGTAAAATGTGGAGAAAAAAGGCTGTTTATTTACCTCTATTTCAATATGTTTTTATTTCAGCTGTTATTTTCTGTAGGAAAACCTTCTAGGATCTACACAAATTACCCCTTGCTGAAATCAGAATTTTGTCTACTTTTCATAAATGTTTCGCTGTTTGGGATCCAGCATTGGTTTTACACCCATTTCTGTCACTAGCTAGAAGGAGGCTAAAAGCACAAAAAATAGTACAAATGTGGTATGTCCCAGTAAAATTGTGTTGCAAACTGTGGTTTTCTGATTCAAATCTGCTTGTTCCTGAAAGCTGAGAAGATGGTGATTGTAACAATTCAAACCCTTTGTCCATGCCATTTTCAGGGAAGAAAACACAAGCCGTCTTCTGCAGCCCTTTTTTCCCTTTAAAAAAAATTGTTTTGCTTTAGTTTGGCTAATTTCTTGGTCTCCTCCAGGTGAACCCACAAACTCTGGGTACCTTTAGAATTCCTAGGATGTTGGAAAAAAGGATGCACATTTGGCGTGGGTAGTTTATGTGGACATAAAGGTATGTGAGCCTAAGTGAGAATTGCCCCAATAGCCAAAAAAAGGTCTGGCACCTGAGGGGGAAAAGGCCTGGCAGCGAAGGGGTTAATGTTCTAGTAAATTATCTTTATTTATCAGTCTTATTGGATATTGTTTAATTTGAAATTGTAAGTTATTATGATTAATAAATATAATTTCAAAATATTTATAAATATATATTTATTTTATATTAATGTAAGTTAGTTGTGTGTTTCAGTTTATATTTAGGTCGTTTATAATTGTATTCTTGCTATCCTTTCCAGGTAGTGTATGCCTTTGTTTATAAGGAGTTCTACTTTGCATTGTAGCATTTCATACATTTTCTTTGTCTGTTTGGATAGTTTAGATTTAATTTGTGTTAAAAATTGCTCTGTTCCCAGTTCTTGGTATCTTTGTTCTTTTGTAGGATATTTATGAATTGGCAGAAAGTGGGATGACTTCAGCCTTGTGTGGATTGGAAGGCTGTGTGCCATCCTTGTAATGCAATGTTTGTTTTGGCTTGTAGGTCCCTGGTGCTGTCATAGACATTCCACCATGGTATTTAAAACTTAGGCCAGAATGGTGTAGTAACCCAAGTGTTCATTAAGAGACTGAGGGCCATATTTATACTTTTTGATGCAAAACTGCGCCAACGCAGTTTTGTGTCAAAATATTTGCCGCCGGCTAACGCCATTTCTTTATGCCGCACAGGCATCAAATTTATACTATGATGCACAGTGGCGCAAACCACAGGTGTGAGTCATTTTTTTTTCTCAAACCAATGCGTCCCGTCGTAAAGAAAAACGACGTTAACGCAACGAAAATGACTGTGAGCGGGATTACGACATCGCAAACCGGATACACGGCTTTTTTTTATGCACTAGCGTCAAAAAGTGGCGCAAACACTGCAAAATGTGCTAATTAGAGCCAAAACGGATCCCAGATGCTTGGACAGACCCCAGGAAGATGACAACAGACCAGGAACCAGCCAGGCGGACCCACACAAGACTCAGGAGAGGGAGAAGAACAAAAGAAAGTGTCGGTTCAGTGCAGAGGAGCAGGAAATTCTGGTGAAAGAGGTGACGGAACACCAACATCAACTTTTTGTCACCTTAAAATTGCCAATTAGTAGGAGAGAGGAAATATGGCAACAAAGTGTTGACAAGATAAACAGTGTGGGAGAAGTGCGGAGAAAAGTCATTGAGTGCAAGAAACGCTGGCATGACTGCAAGCGTAGGATCAAGGGAAAGATGGCCAGGAACAGAAAGGCAGTACTGCAGACTGGAGGTGGGAGTCCAGAACCGCAGGAGGCCCTGGACAACATGGAGGAGATGGTGGACGCCATCATCCCTGAGGAGATCATCACAGGGATTCAAGGACAGCACAGTGAAGAGTACCAGGAGACAACACAGATTCAGGGTAAGTCTCATGGGGAATTAAAATGCACAAATGTTAACTGTAAGCGGGGGTGGACATACCTACTACACAATGCATGTAAGTCATGATATTCAGGGAGTGGCATAGATAAAGGGGCATGGCACGGGGCATGGGCTGTTCAGAGGAAACCTGGGGCACAGTACTACACTACACCAACAACCTTTGAATGGGGGTATGCTGCCATGCCAAGGATGTTGGAAAGGCAAAGCCAGTCCAGGAGGGTAGGATACAACGTAAAACTGGCCTGCTGTCACACGACAGCTGGTACTCTCTCTACATGAACTATGGCTCAATTAACAGTCTCAGGCCATATCCACAAGTGGAATGTAATATTGACAACAGTTGCCACTACCACCTCTGCTGTGTGTGCAGGACAAGTAGCAAATTGCAGTTACGTGCCCATGAATCAAACACACCCAAATCAGAAGGTTCAGGATGACAACGTTATCAATCCCCTGAAATCAATACAAATGTTCTAATCCTGTCAAATGTGAATGTCCATAGTTGCTACAAACATCAGCCATTGTCATAAACATTATGACGTACACAGCACTAATGTCATACCCATGCTGCATATGTCAGGGTCCACCCTGTGCCTGGGTCACAATAGCTCAAATGACACCATGCAACATCCCAAATGTTATACTGCTCAGACAACAGCATTGAGGGGGAGGACATGTGTCACCGGCTAGTGAAATACACCCGCACAGTCGGAAACGGAACACTGCTAGGACAATCAGTGCAATCCAATGTAGCAAACATTCCCCAACATCAACATTACACACTACCAATGCTGACATATGTAGTGTACCATGCCAATGCCATACATGGTTATGCTAGGTCTCAGCAACATATAGCTGGATGTGCAATATCAGAGACTGGCTCAGTTCCACATTGTTAAGTGTGGTGCAAGTGCCATCAGAACACCCAAGGCCAGTGCAAGGCCTCACCATGAGAATGGAAGTAGACGGAGGGTTGAGTAGGACAAGAAGGTGGCAATATACAATTTGGGCAGAACCAACACCTAGAGGATGTGATTCTGACAAGTCCCCAAACTGACCACACTACATGTGACATGCAGGTGGGGCATAGGCCTGGGAGAATGCTAATATTAATGACAGGAACAATGAACAGGAACCTATAACACAATGTGCAACAAAGGAAGGCAGGCACATCACATTACAAATGCCACAACACAGACACACTAATTGTAAAATATCTCATTGCAGAGGACGAAGGCTGTCCTGGGGATATGCCTGTCCTGGACTTCCCTGATGACATGGATGACGAGCTGACAAACATTAGCCAGCAGACCCTCCAAGATGTCCTTAGAACCCTCCAGTCCCCACCTTCAGTTGCAAAGAGGAGCACAGATACAGCAGCCATCACAGAGGACCCACCCACCACCCCAATTGTACGACCTGCCAGCTCCAACCCAGCTGAGGACTCTGACGACACTGGCACCAGCTTTGTGAGAATTGTAGTTGGAGTACAGCGGGAGCTGCCGAAGGAGGTGCGGGTGGGGATGGAAAATATGGCAGCCAGCCTAGAGGGGGTGCGTTTGTGCATGATGTCAACTGCAGAACAGGCAGCAGCCATGCAAGGGCGAACATCAACCTTGCAAGAACTTGAAAAAAGTGTGAAGGAAATCAGCACAGCTGTAAGAGAGTTGACACAACACCTCCAACAACAAACCTTTCAACGTGTGCACGAATGCAATATTGACCCCCTCAGGGCCGACCTGGCTGCCTACCACAGTGACGTGGCTGCTATTCTTAAGAACCAGCAGCTCCTCCTTGCTGCAGTATTGCCCTTAATAGCCCCACAGTTGGCAGCTACGGGATGTCTGACTCCACGTCTTCAAACACTGAGGTGTGTGTTGCCCCTTCACACCCACCACCACCAAGGGCAGAGGATACAACAAACACATCAGAAGATGAAGACATGGAACAGATCACATTCACCCATAAGAGTATCCGGTAGCACTAGTCCCTGCCACCTGGCCACTTATAACCAAGGTCCTGTGGTTTGTAACATGCCAGTCTTGCAACAGCTCCTCTCAAGCATTGTTCTCCAGCCCACTCTTTACCTTTTCACAATGCCCTGTGATTGTCTCTCACTAACTCATTGGCAAATCATGTTCCTCTGCACTGTATGACACTTCACCCCAGCATACCCAATGACATGTCCTTTTGCACTTGTGTAGGATCACAATGGAAGGTGTCACACTAATGCACTCACAATCATGGACAATGTAAATATAGCACAACAGCACTTTAAAATAAATAGCACTTCAACAACCACTTTGTCTCTGTGTAATGTGACACATCAACCGTGAAGGAGATTAGTGATGTTTGCCTCATGTCAATACCCATCGAATGTCAATACAACTGCCCTGAAAGAATGTGGGATGATAACTATGCCCTGGGGTCTGGATTGTACCATCATCTACCCTTCATGAAGGTCACTTCTGAAGTAACTCAAAACTATACAGTAAAATGCTGTGTTGGACAAGATAAGTCTTCTTCAGGGGATGTCTAAGCCGAAAAATAGTGCCTTCAAATTACTCTACTAGACAATCTTCACGTATGTGACATTTGTCACAATCTTTTCCACACACACCATACAGCAGGAATGGATGTGTATGAGTGTATGTACAAATAAGTAACATGGCTGTGCAACGTAACAAATTATAGGTGTGAGTCACGTATACTATACTACTTGAGAATAAACCATCACTCACCTTATAAGGCTTCACTTGAACATCAGGCTGCAGGCAGACATAACACAGTGTCCTCAATACCAAATCTGGCCCCAAAGTTTGTGAGATTGAAAACATACATCAACAATTACACATTGGGATCAATATTAACCTTGAGTGGTGGGTGCAATGGATGGCAGATTCTTAATAAAGTAGCGCTGGTGTAGCTGCCAATGTGACAGCTCAATTGGGATTTGGTTGCAGGATGGGACACAAATGCAAATACTAAAGAGACACTCTTCACCCATGCCAAGGCCCTGATCCCTAAGCATATGACACATACTGTAAAGGAGTACCTAAATATTTATTTAACAGTACAAAAGGATAATAAAACCTGGGGAAACACCTTAACTAACCTAACCTATCCTAACTACACATTACCCACAACTGGCCCTAACTAACCTAAGCTAAACTTACTTATCACATTTAACTAAACACTCAAAACATCATCCCCCACCCCCCTTATAAGACGGGACACATGGGGGACAACATATACTAACCTAAACACATACTATCTTATACTAAACAAATACGTATTTTTTGTATGTTTATATATTTATTTGTTTCTTTTTTATTTTTTTAAAACACTAAACCCCAACATCATCCCCCATCCACCCACCCACACACATAATAAAATCAAATTTCAATATATCATACCCCCACCTCCCAACCCACTACTACTAACTAAACTAACAGCCTATTCTAACCTAACACTAAGCCCCCTAAACCCACTAATTAAAAGAACCAGGAATTAGGAGGGAGGGTAGAGAATCATGGCAGAGGGTATAATTGTCACAAGTTCGCCCTCTGCAGGGTCTTCTTGATGGCACGCATCCTCCTATTAATTTGTGACACCTCCTGCTTCAGCCTGTCCAGTCTCCACAACATACGTTGCATGTCACGTTGCATCACTCTGAAATCTGCAGGGTCAATGACTGCCGCAAGGTTGGTCTGAGTGCCAGTTGTAGATGTGTGTCCGGTTGGTGGTGCCATATGTAGGGGGAGGTGCAGGTGTTGCTGTCAGTGGTCCTGTAGCAGTGGAAGTCAATGGTCCTACAGTGGTGCCTGATATCCTTGGTTCCACCTGGGTGGTAGTGGTGGTGCTGGTGGTAGCGGCAAATGCCCTCCACACTCCTGAGGCTCTTTTATGGTGATAACACAGTGCCATGTGGCGGACCCCAGACTCCACATCCAGAATGTGGAGGTAACGCATCGCCCGGCGCTGAAACTCACGAACTTGGATGGCATCCATATTGGCTGCTGTTAAAAAAGATAAAGCCAAACATTAGGTACTTCATTTTGTGATATAGCTACTGATGAGAATCAGACAATACATCTAATGTAGCTGAATCAGGCCATATCACCATACAGATCACAGATTCTCCCTGAGGAAGTACATGGCAACGCAGCCTACACATGTCCTATCTAACAGCACAGCAATGCTCTAAAAGATGTGTAACAACTTAAATGACCTATGCATTATTGTTCAGCCATTAGTTACGTAAAAAATGCTGTAAGTCCTCCACATGTGACAGGCCAACTTATGACTATCTTCTCAATGACAATCAAGGGCCACAAGATCTGTGATTTGTAAATGGAATTGCCAGGATGGAATGCAGTTGCTAATCATGACTGGGTACCCTATGTTTGGACAAGTGATTTACAGATTTACTTGTCTGTGTACTAAACTTGGATCATCACACCTAGGTGCACATTTGATAACCCTAAGCCTGTGCCTCGGGGGGGAATGGACAAGCAACACATACTTTCAAACATCAAGGAGACCCAGGAAGCTTTGGACAGCTGTACATGGGTTTGGGAAGTCCACCACAGTTAAGGAGGATGCCCAACTAGGATAGAACCCAAACCTTCCCAATCCACATTTATGTTTGTAAATGCAGACAATTGTCAACATTATTTAATACCACTAATACCTGTCTTACAACAAGCAGATTGATACAAGCACAAATCTGGGCATGAGCTGTATCCACACCTATAACATTGTACTCAAGTGCCACATACACGTAGCACAACATGTGGAACTAGATGCTGCTAGGAAGTCAAACATACAGTGAGGCTCCAGTCTGTGGTTAAGACTTTGGCATCCCTATTATGTGAGATTCAGGGTCTGACTTACTGACTAAATCAGGAATATGGGCCTCTGCTAATTTGTATTTATAAAAATTTCAAAAACAAATGTCACCATCTTCACATGGCCATGCCTACAGGGCTGCACCACACTCCCAAGATATGACTATACGCTACTGATTGTCCAACTCAAAGATGGAAAAAAAGTGAAACTCCACTCCAGTAACATATCCCATCATTTAACAGCACATCATACCTTGCTATGTGTCCAACACACATGAGTCAATAGCACAACAGCAGCAAACACAACACAGAACTGAAATATCAACACTTACTGGATAATTCTGGGTCTGCAAATCAAGCCACTTCTCCAATTCTGTAGGGGGCAGGTCCACCTGTAAAGCATGGAAGGGAGACATGTGCTCAATGTCTGTGCACTGTACAACAATTTCAAATAAAATGACTGTGTGTAACATTAAATCTGAAAGTCCAGCCTCTCAGGCATGATGATGCTCCAACAGACATACCACTGCAAACATGTACAGACCCGGTCACTCCAATGAGTGATACACACATATCTGCACACATGCAGTGGCCCTAACTATCATGTGGTGACAAACATGCTCCATCAATTGGTTGCAGACTCATTTATGGAGTGTACTCCTCTCATCATTTGTAGTGCTGAGAGGCATGCAAAGCCACTTTCCTGGAGCACTGCAATACCAGTCACTCAGGTATTGTGGCTTGTCCATCAAGGGACAATCATTTACTGTGTGACGCACCTGTGGGTTAATTTAAGGTCATGATTTATTATGCTTTCTAAGGTCCCTTACATGTAGGGCCTGTGTTGTGTGTAGGTTACATATTCTACATTAACAGTGTACCCTGAGCCACATATGCCCCCTATGACACCATAATTGCAGGGATCCTGTGCGTAATTGGTGACAATTTGGGGCTAGCCATGGATTGACCAGTTTTAATATTTTGATACAGCAAGGAGATATATGCTGACAGTGTATATTGTAGTCATTCATGACAGACTGCATGGGCACAAGTGTCGTAATTACACCTGAAATGTGTCACTCATTGCCCTGTGTACCCATTATGGTTTTTGGAAATCACAGTGAGCCACATTCATCATCTTACATTTGCCAAGTTGGTAGATCAACGGCTATACAGCAAACTGACACTGTCATATTATTAACACATCGTTTAGTAAATGTTCCACTGTGTCAATCATGATGATGTAGGTTTCAATTTGTTTGTACCTTCGGAATGGCAGCAGTCACAGGAATGCTGATCTTTGGATCTTAGCATACACCTATGTCTGTGATAGCCTCCATACTGGGACGTTAGTTATTGAACATATGCTGCACTAGATCAGCAGGGGTGTACCAAACAAAACTAGCAAAGTATTAGGGAACTTTATATGTATGATGGAATTGGTCAGGGGTCCTTTGCACGACATCATGCACGTAATACAGTGTGACCATGCATTCCTCAACGTCAGGTATCTCATGATGATCCCAAAACTTATGAGAAATTCATGGCTATAGAGTAACACAGATGGCAAAAGCATTAGCTATGTTCCAGCTATTGTGCCCAAGACCAATGTAAAACACACAGGTACAATGAATAGAGGGCCATGGATAGTTATTATCCCTCAATTAGTATCATTTGCTTCATTTTATGTGCTACAGATATGGAAAGTAGCACCAAACATTTAGACATGAACCCGTGTGCATTACTTTGGCATCCATCCCTAATTTAATTTGGCCCAACCAAGTCAAACTGTCAGCCTAAGATATTACTTGAGGTTAGAAAGAACTTGGTACGTATGGGCCAGAATACATTTCAGACATGTATTAGAAATAGTTGGGGGTCACATTAATTCTTGAAAATATCTGGTGAAAAAGATGTCTTTCCTGGTACACTCACAGACCATGGCTAAAACATATGTTAGAGCCACATTTGCATCATCTATTGACGTGGAGGCAGCACTAATTTACAGGCTCCAGTTGTGTTTTGTAACTCAGTGCAGCTGCTGCATCAACAAATGACGGTAATGTGTAGCAATTATTGTATGACTCAGGGCCACTGTATGTTTAACTTGCATTCAAAATGTCCAAATACATTGCCTGCAGCATATCAACAAATCTGCTACTGTCACTACAGAGCATTTAATTGTGCACATTACTCTGAATTGTACTCACCAACAGGACCACCAATCACAATCCCAAGGTGGTCCAGCAGGTCTTGCTCCCTGGCAAGAATGTCAGCCCAGCGGTGCTTTAGTTGGTGGTCGTTGCGCAGTGTGTTGTAGAAACGTTGCAGATGGTACAGGACCTATGACCACAGGAGCCTCCTTGCCTCTGTGTGATACCCCTGTATCACCCTGCCACCTGCTTCGATCATCAATGGGAGGAAGTGGCACACTAGCCAAATGAGTCCACCCAGCTCCTTCTCACGCATTCTACCCAGACGTGGCCTACCCAACATGACTAAAATAATAAAGGAATTAATGTACAGAGGATAATGAAGGGAAAGGAGGAGAGGGAAATGAAAAGTAAATGACCCTAAAACAGCCCAACTATCCCCAAACTAACACTACCCACAACAGACTCCCAACAGTACAAAGACAAAATTAGACACCAGAAATGACAAAAATACACTTACACAGGATACCACAGACACTTACAAAACACCAAAAGAGAATATTAAGAGTACACAGGAGACAAATTCACAATATTCTCAGAGACACAGCCACACAGTCAAGAAAAATCACAGACTGCAAAGTGAAAGTGAAAGTACACACACTGTACCAATTCTGTAAACAGGATATCCTATTACGTCACTTCCTGCCTCAAATGCGGTGCATTTTTATTATGATGCGTCAAAATATTGTAACGCTTACAGTCTGTGCGTCATTTTTTTTATGCACATGTTTAGAAATTACTCTGCATCCATATTTCCAAATATTTTCATTGTTAACCAATTTCATGGGGTACAGTGTGGAAGTTACCGCTCAGGGCCAATGAATGTATCATAGCAGTGAACATCATTTTTCTATGCATATGCAGTGTTTTTTACGTATATGCATCTTTTTTTATGCATATGCGTTAAAATTGATGTCTTTTACTGGGTTTGGGTCATTTCTCACATTTTGTAGTACATGACAGCTGTAACTATACAGAGATAGGCTGTTTGCACCTACATTGTGAATTCCAGTGTATGGGCACATGTGGCAGATCACACTACTGCGGACCATCATCCTCTAGTTGTTGTACCGGATTTGCACTCTTCACTGATGCAATAGATCCACAAACTGTTGGAATACAAATTGGTATTACCGAGTTTGAGCAGGTTGTGTGTCAATAGAGAATAGCAAGGCAACACAACTTAATACAGTAACTCATTGCCTGTGTGTCACTGTGTGCAAATTGGCTATTTCAATTTTAGTTGTCCCACTGTGTGAACATCATGAGACGTGTTTTCATAAATGTGCTTGTATGCATGTGTTGTCAATGTGGATAACCATCAGATGCTATTCAGTGTGGAAATGAGTAAGGAAATGTGTTTGTCACACACGTAGCAACAAATGCTGTGTGAACTTCCCAGACTTTTGGGACAAAAGCATCTCCTATGACAAACCATGCACAGGATAGATAGAGGACGGTTCATCATGGCAATGTTCCAAGACTAAGCCATCACATGTCCTGGAATGTTGGATACCACTTCCTGGTCACTTGTTTCGAAACCACCCATAAGTCAGGCATTTGAAAATGCTATGTGGGTACGGTGTTTGTGACACAGAGTCCCAAATCCAATCCACAAATGTAATGTCACTCCACACTTTGAGTCAAATAAATGACCTATATTTCTCTTGTGGCAGTGGAGGACCAGCAGACCAAGCAGCACGTGTTCACATATTTCCAGTGGTTAATTGCACAGAGGTGTCCAGTTCAAGTGTGTGGGGCCATGTGTAGCCTGTGTCATTATCGGGGTCCATGTTGTCACAGTTACGTGCAGGTCTAGTCATGAGCCTGTGGAGCCATTCCCTGCATTAACAAAGTATCCTTTACAACTGAATTGAACGAAAGCCAAAGAGGAATTGAGAGCACACATGGGGATAGTCCAGCTCTGGCACTCCAGATGTTTTATGAGACTGACAACAGGGCAAGCTTTCCTCACAAAGTTAATGGATCAGTAATTTAAAACCAGCAGGTTTCCTCACAACATTTGTACACGGGGTGGCCTCTAAAATTCCCACTGCAGCTGGGAACATCAGTGCCTCTGTGCTGATTAATCTCAGAGCTATTCACCACACAAGCCCCATCAATAGGTTGGGGCCGATGTGAATCAGTGTGTGGACCATCAGGGTACAAACATGTTTTGACATTTCATGCACATTATTTGTTTGTTGTGCTGGAGGCACCATACCCAATCCATGCATACCGCCATTGTACACTGTCACTATTTGTCACTCATGCATACATGAAACCCAGACAAGGGATGGGCAGTAATTAGGCTATTTGAAGACATGTCCCACCCCATGAGTAAGGAAACTTATTGCGCTATACAATGTATTTGAGTATTCATTGTAGACCTACCTCACACAAAACCCCAGGAGAAAAGTGAGGGCATGGAAAGCAGCTATGAGACAAATGTAGCCACAGGGAACCTTTATGGTAACGCAAAGACAGGAACCAGTAAGGTTAACAGGATGCAGGGTCAGTCAGGAACAAAATGAACAAAGCAAATACACAGTGAGCAGACTGAGACTGGTCAAAGCTGGAACAACACTGTGGAAAAAAGAAAACTGTATTTGTCCTGTGTGCTGCAACATTACACAATAACCCAAGGACTGTGTTACACAAGTGATTTATACAGCAATGCATAACAGGGATATACATATGATGGCAGCTTCTATGCCGTTCCAGGCAGCAGCAAGGGCAGTGCATGTTCAAATGGTGGGTCTGCATGGAAGTGCTCATAGGTGTGTGCAGCTTCAGTCTCTCACAAGTCCTGTAGGTGATAATCAAGTTCAAAGGGCCAACATTGCCTTTCATATGGGAAGCAATGGACAGGTGATTACAGGTCCCACGGACTACCAGGCAGTGCATTATCTGACCAGAAGTCCTTGAAGACAGATGAACTATGACTATGGCATGTCATACTAAAGAGGAAAGCACACTGGAGTCAGAATGTGTGTCTGGGTGTGTGTTGATGAAGGATTATCTGGGTACAAATAGTCAATTTCCAGGGTCCCCTAGAGAAGGGTGGGGAGAGACAGAAAACATGGCAGTGGCAGGACTTATGACCTGGGATGGCATGTGCAGGGGATGTCTTGTGAGCAATGCTGGTCATACCTGGGGCACTCGTGCTATCCATTTGCAGCTTACATGGATGTCTTGTCACACATACTCCTTGCAAAGATAGCTGATGTCACACTTACTGCTGTCAAGGTTCTGGTCATACATTCCTGTTACCAATGCAATAGCACATCCACTGCCTCATGTATGAGGCATTTCTTTTCCTTATGAATGATGGTGTCTTAGTTGTGTGCCATATGCTGCAATGAACCATGTTGCCAACATATATGTGTGCCATAGCTGTGGTCCTCTGATATTGCCCTTTAAATGTGAAATGGACAGGATATATGTCATTTACAGTGTGTGTGAAGTTGGGTGTACATTCATACCCATCAAATGTAATGTGGATTTTTCAGTATCCTAATCTGTATTTCTGCAATGCTCCATGAAGCTACACTCTGATTATGAATCTTAGGGATAATGTGATGCATAAATGATTACCCAGACCATGATATAGTGATTAGAACAGGTGTTTAATGACATATGGTAAGACAGTGGTGATGGTGACTATAGTTAAAAGAAGTTTTGGACAATGTGTTGCCTCCGACGCAATTCTGCTGCAGTGTTTGGATGGTCCCCTTCATGTTGATGGACAGCATCCCCTTCTTCCTCCTCTTCAGCCATTTGTGGGTCTGGTTCATAGAGGGGAATGTTCCTCCTTACACAAATGTTGTGCAGGATGGCACAGGTCAAAATGATCTTAAAGACTATTTCTGGTGAGTATAGGAGGCTGCCTCTGTGATGTTGAGGCACCTGAATCTTGACTTCAGGAAGCCAAAGGTCCTCTCGACTATGGTGCGTGTCCTGCGATGTGCCTCATTATAGGCACGCTCTGATGCTGTGCTTGGGTTTGCAAATGGGGTCATGATCCATGGCTAGATCCCATGCCCCTGATCAGCTGTGAGAGAAAACGAGTGAGAGAATTTTGATGTTGCTTGCACCGTGATTATCACTTTGCACGGCAGCTGTTCTCTTCTGTTGTCTGTGCCTCATCAGTGTTTGTGTTATTGTGTGGAATCCTAGGCTTCTAGGATGTACCATCAGCTTTGGGACGTTTCATTATCTGAACTGGTGTTTGGTTGATTGACCGGATGTCAGCGGTATTTTTGTAAACTTGCAGTACATTGTGTACTCCCATGCATTATGTCATGTGAAAGAGGTGTCCACATGTCATAACTGGGGCGACATGATACTTCTATACACAGAATCAATTCCACAGTGGTGGTAACACGGTTACATCTATATGGCCTGGACATCCCATCCAATTTAACATATGCAATAGAATTTGTTAAACATCAGTGAGGCCCTTTGATTTAGCTAGGTGACATTGTACAACACATCTCTATAAATTTGCAGCACTCACGTGTTGACAATTCACAATGCACAAATATCCCATGTGTGACAAGTTCTCTGCAGACCTATTTATCTGCCCTTACCGAGTTAACTCATGTTCAAACGTGTACCTATACTACTGACCCTAGTCCAGTTCAGCTGGCTAACTTGGTTGTGAGGTTGATGGTTTGAGTGTCAGAAGGTCCATCTGCCTGTACATCTGTTGTGTATGTGTGTAATTGTCTCAAACCGTATGTGTAGGAATGTGCACTTTCAATATTGTCACATCAGTATGTGTTCTTAGCACAGTCAACTTGCTTATTGGTAGTGGGCAATGTCAGACCAGGAGTGATGTGAGATATTGGTACAGCCTTAATGATTCCATGTCACCTTCATTAGAGTCATCATCATCATGCTATGTGTCTCATGGTGTTTGACCTGCAGTGAAACACATTACGCACCCCTTACACAGTACTTATTGCTTGGAAGGGTGTGTGATTGAGTGTTATTGATATGATATTGAAAGATTCATCTTCCAAGTTGTACTGCCAGTAAGGCCATGTCATTGTCATTGTTTTAAATTGGTCCCTTGTGTCTCTGGAGTGGCATCTGTTGTTATTTGCAACTGTCATTTGTCCATAGGTGTGTATCCCATTGGGTGAGGATTTCACACATGACTAGCAGTGTCACAACCTCATTGTATTCCTAGCCACATGTCAATATAGTAGTGTATGTGTTGTGTGTCCTACAGGGTTGCTGTGCTGTGTGTATATAAGTAGGTTTCTGTACTTACCAACAAGTAAGCCATTTCCATATCGTCCATCCTGGAAGTGTTGATTGATGGTGCAGTGGCAGACGATGAATGAATCATGTACACTCCCAGGATACTTTGCCACGATGTTGGTGATCAATCCCCGGTGATCGACAATGGCCTGCATATTGATGGAGTTTGTGTGCTTCCTGTTGCGGTATAGATGTTCGATTGCAGCAAGTGGCACAATGCGTACATGTGTGCAGTCAATGGCACCAAGCACCTGTGGGAAGCCGTTGATTTGGTAGAAGCCCTGTTTGGTCTCCTGGTGTGGCAAGGTGTGAGGAAGATGATGCATTCAATACCTTGGGTAGGAAGGCAGAGAATGAGTGCTGTGAGATTCCGGCAACCAGGGCACCAGTGGTTTGAAACAAGCCACTTGCCAACATGTGGAGGACAGCTAGCAGCTTGGTCTCTGGTGGAATGGTGTGGGGTGTCTGCAAGCTGGGTGCCAGCTGTGGCTCAATGTTGCGCAGCAGCTGCTGAATGGCGTGCCAGTTGAGTCTGTACCTCTGGATGATGTCTTGTTGCCGGAGTCCCAGAAGGGTTGTCCTGGTCCTGAATATCCTCTCCTGCCTTCTGTGTTGCCTTTGGGGTCCCTGCTGGTGTGGAGGAAGCTGCTGGTGTGCTCAGCGTCTTCAGGCATGCTGGATGAATAGCACCTCAATGTCTTCCTTTTGGAGCTCTGCTGTTGCTTCTGTGTGTTTTCGTTAAGTACTGGTGTGTTTGCCCCATTTTGACACCTGCCCTGACCCAGGCATTATTTTTTTACGCAAATCGGGCTGTGCGTCATTTTCCGGCTCCGCCTCCCAGCCGTGCGGGATTTTTGCGCGGTAGCATAAATATGGTGCACAGGTGTTTAAGTCATTTTTTAGAGGGGAACGCCTACCTTGCATGTCATTAATGCAAGGCAGTTTCCCGCATCCAGAAAATGACACACACAGAGGAATTTGGACGTTCGCAGGGTTGGGCGTCATAGTATGAATATGGTGCAAGGTTTGCGCCGAATGTGCGTCAACATTTCTGGTGCACATTCAGTGCAGACAGAGTATAAATATGCCCATTAGGGCCTAGTTACGACCTTGGCGGAGGGGATTACTCTTTCCCAAATGTGATGGATATCCTGCCCACTGTATTACAAGTTCCATTATATCCTATTGAACTTGTAACAAGGCGAAAAGTATATCTGTCGCATTTGGGAACGAGTAATCCTCCCCACCAAGGTTGTAATCAGGCCCTTAATTTTTGGTTGTGGGTTTGGTAGTAAGGGGATTCTATGAAGAGATTGAAGTGGGTAGCTACACCTGTGACTGGTACAGCTATTAGTTTTTGCTTTATTTCAGAAGCAGATTGACTACTTGTTGCACATTTTCCACTTAGTGCAGATCTTTGATGGTGTCTCCAAATCCTTTGGTTGAAATAATAATAGCAGCATTGGTTCAGTGTTTGGGTTTGATTTTTAAAATTCTTTTATCATTTGTTGCTCAAAATCTATTATCTTTTTTGGGGTTAGAACTTGTTAGTTTTTATTTTAATTTGGATCAGTATTTTGTAGAAGGAAGCATTTTGATTGTTGAGAAGCAGCGCATACATTAGGGGGTATGTTATGATGTTCACCATGTATGGTGTATATCTCTATGAATTGTGAAGAACATGAATTAAAAGTGCCATTCGTCCACTTTTTGGTTTGGCGTAGACTCAGGTGGTTATTTTTTTGTTGTGTATAATATTGTTTTTCTGTCATCATTTTGATCGCTGTACAGGAATAACAGTTCTTCAATATGTATAGTGATAAGATTCTCAGGAATGGGTATGTTTTAGTATCTTCTGGTAGCAGCAGGGGCTTCTCTGGTAAAGCAGAGATTTCTCTTGTGGCTATTCTGGTTTATGCTATTATATTAAAAAAAAAAAAAAAAAAACAGGTATTTCTGGCATTTGCCCTGCGGTTGCTCAGGAAGTCTTGGAATTATATTTTTAAAGATTCTTGATGTGGGTTCCTGGGAGCCAGAGCTTGCTTCTTGCAGGCCTTGAAACACATCTTGCTTCTATCTCTGTTTTCTGTGGGCAGTGGTTTTGCTCACATTAGTTACAACATTTCTAATTGTAGCTCCCCCATAACAAGCATTAGCAAAGCATTTAGTACATTTCCAATATCTATTCTTGGAACTTGTGTTCTCCTGGCCATATGTATATCCCAAATAATAAAATAATGCTTTGCCTTTCTGGGAGATGAGATATGTGGCAATCCCAGACATTGGTTCTGCACTGTTTGGAAGTATACATTTATTACCTTACTTTTGTTTTCAATTTATAGTTAACTTTTTAAAAAAGGATTTTCACTGTTCACATTTTAAGGTTACATAGTTTCTGTCTTTTTACCATGCTGCTTTGACTCTTTTCTGTTAAGTTCAGTTGTGGGTCAGATGGGGTTTTTATCTTTGTTAGATACACAATAATTAAATTTGTTTTAGTTGAAGTTGTTGTTAGTAGTGTTTCAATGATTTGAGTTTCTGAAGTTAAATAACATTTGAGTATATTCACCCACTTTTTCAGTCAGTTTATCCAGTTTGTCATTTGGGAAGTTAGTGTTTTTGGTGAGCAGGATGACCTTCCCAGTTGTAGTCTTGTAATGGCAGCTGAAGTCTAGAGATATAAAGAGAAAATTTTATTGTAGTAGCCTTTTTAAGTTAAGGTTAGCCAAATAGTTTGGGTTAACTGTTAAGTTGACAGGTTTATTTACTTACTTTTTATCCTACCTTTATACATAGATGTTTGGCTTTGTGCAGGGTACCTCTTGGAATTTCAATGTAGAATCTGGAAGAGTGTCAGGTGTAACATTATTGAAGCAATATATACATAACTTTATTGCTTTTCCTATAGCGTTTATTTATTTAATTTAAGAGTTTTAAGGGTTATTTTGTTTATGTTTATTTTTATTGGTTACTCTGTGTTTAGTTTGAAGTTTTTGGCAGTTTGTTTCTTATTTGGTGGAAGCTAATTAAGGATGATATCAACTGTAACATATATTTCTATACATTAAGAATATTTATTGTAAGAGCATATCATTTTATGTTACATTTTTTAGTTATGCTTTGGTATAGATGAAAGTTTATAAGTTTTATATTATTTTTATATGTTTAATTAGTTAAAATCATTGCATGTTTTTTTTAACTCGATCAGTAAATATGGTTGTGAATATAATTTCTTATATTTTATGTTCTCTGGTTATTGTAACATTTAATAGAAATAGTGTATGGTTACTTTATGGACTTGTAACATTAACTTTTAGTTAAAAATAATTGATTTGAATGTTTTCAATTTATTTAAACAATATTTTTGTGGTCGATTATTTTTTTTATTTTTTTTACATTTGAAATGTTTTACCAATTTTTATACTATTTCTGCATTCAATAATATTGAATTATGGATATTTTATGGCACAATATTTGTTATCAATGATTTTGTGTTTTGTATTTGTGTAAAGGGTGACATTATGTTGGTAAATGGTATGTTTTGGTGCTGTTGTGATAATTTGCTATATGGTTGCAATATTATGTCATATTACTATATCCTATGCAGACAGTACACAATTATTTTTATATATTGTGAAAAATGTTCAGGCTACAAGATGTGAACTTGTAGATTGCTTGATGTAGGCGGATATGTCGATGCAGGGATACTGCTTAAAACTGAACAGGGATACAATGGAGGTGATCCTGTTCAGGAAGGCTTATTTTATTTGGGATAAGAACTAGTAGTCTAGTACTCTTGGCCATGTCCTTACTTCCAAGATCCCAGCAAGGAACCTGGGAATTATAGTTGACAATGTGTTCTCCTTGGAAGATCAGGACACTACTGTTTGCAGGACCAGCTAGGTTATCTTGGGTCTACTCCACAGGAGTATCAGGTTATTCAGAAAGTGTTTTAAAACCATCATCCACCCACTTATCATTAGCCCCCTGGTTTGTGTGAATACCCTGTAAGTGGGCATGGTAGATTGTCAGTTTTTATGTCTGCAAACCATACAGAACACAGGTGCCTCCATGATCCACAATCTAGTGAGCAGATCTGAATTTTTTCCTACATTTATGTTGTTACTGTGAGAAACTGGGGCTGATTGCAGAGGCCCCCTAACTTTTTGCCCCCATTTTCCACTTTATGCTGGTGTTTTCCTGACTCTGATGGTGCCCTGGGTACTGCTAACCAGTCCCAGGGCCTGTGCTCTGTGTAAAATGGATATGCAAATTAGGCTAATTATAATTGGCTAAGTTAACCTACCTATAAGTCCCTAGTATATGGTAGGGCATGTAGGTTTAGGGACCACAGCATAGGTGGTGCACACCTAGGTGCATTGCTGAGGTGCCCAGTGTCATTTTAAAAGCAAGCCTGCCTTGCTGGCTGCTTTTAAATTAAAGTTATATGCAAATTCGACTTTGGAATTAAAGGTACTTCCAAAGTCTTAAACTACCTTATTTTTACATATAAGTCACCCCTAAGGTGTGCCCTATGTGCCCCTAGGGCTGGGTGCCATGTAACTATAAGCAGGGACTTTATAAAAATAGATTTATAAGCCCTGGTGAGGTAAAAACAGCCAAATTCGTTTTTCCCTCACTGAAGTAAATGGCCTTCATAGGCTAGAATGGGCAGACTTTATTTAAAATTTTAAAGTCTCCTTAAATGTTACATACCAAGAATTTGGTATCAAATTGATTGTTATAATAAATCCCACAACTTCCAGTTGTTGGATTTAATATAACTAGTGCAGGTAAAAAGTTTAGACTTTACCTAAAAAGTTGCCAATTTCAGCTCTGCATTGTTTTTGCTGCTGTGCTCTGATTGGCCAGCCTGCAGCAGCTTCTGCCAGGCTACTTTAATGAGGTGTGAAGTGGCCTGACTTCACACAAAGGAATGTGCTTGGGGGAGAGAATCTCCCCTCAGCAGATGGGGAAGCAGGAAGGGGGAGGGCTGCCAAACTGGTCTTCAAAGGCAGAGAAGGACATTTGCAGCACCCAGCAACACCCCCACATCCTGCAACCCCAGACAGCTAGGTGCCCCCTTGATTAGATTAGGAGAGGGCAGGAGAGGGGTGTGTTTATGATTTTTAGCCACACCAGTGGGTGGGCTCAGCCAGATCTCTCCTCCAAAAATCAGATTCATCCATTTTGGATTTTTAGAGACTGTTGCCTTCTGGGATGGATTTTTGCCACACTTCCCAGGAAGTGGTCATCACAGGGGGACGACCCTGTCCCTGATTGGAGGACCAGGGCCCCCCTGCTTTTCACCCAGGAGCAAGGATAAAACTGGCAGACCTGCACCCACGCCTCAGATCCCCACCAAATTTCAAGAAGAAAGAACTACAAGGAGAAGAAGGACTGCCCTGCTGGACCCCTGGCCTGCACCTGGACCCTGCACTCAGAAAGACTGCACCAGCTGCACACTTGGGCTTCACCACAAGAAGGACTTTGCCTGGCTTCCACTGGTTCAAGGAGGGACTCCCTGTTTGCTACAGGTGAAAGATTGCTAACCAGAGTCCCCTGCACCAACTCCTGAAAAAGTGACCAGCTGACCACTGCCCAGTGGCCAAAAAGGAGTTTGCGCCAGGTGCACTCTGGGAGTTGAAGTCCGCACTTCCCAAGGACCATCACAGAACTTCTGGACCCTTGGGGTGAGCTGTGGACCCCAAAAGAACCTTAAAAGAACATCTGGGTGAAGCCCCAGAAGTTTGGAAAAGATTGGAGAAATTTTGGAAAAAAGCTCCATAAAGTGACCGACTCGACGCGGAAATTCTAGCCGGCTTGCCTCAACCGCGACCCGGCCTGACTTCGTGGTTCGTCCCGGTCAAGAAAAACATCCGAAAAAAAGACTAAGTCCGAACGTAAAAAGTTGACCGGGACCTTCCAGCCATCGTATCCGAGAAGGGCTCCACGGACGTCGGATCAAGATCCAGGTTTACCCCGGTCGAAGGATTTTCATCTCGAAAAAACGACTACGTCCGAAGGTAGAAATCACCACCGAGGAAACCGACTTCGCGTATCCGGACAAGGGCTCCAGGAGGTCGGATCCAACTGGCAGGTTTGTCCCGGTGAAGAAAAACTTCAAAATAAAGACTAAGTCAGAAGGTAACTTTTTAACCGAGGCCTCCCGCGACTTGTACCCGAGCAGGGCTCCATCGCGGTCGGCCTGAAAGTTTGACTTTGCCCCGGTCCTGGTGCAACCAGATGACCCGATTGGCGCTTTTTGTTTCTATGCGCTAGAAAATAATAATACTTTAAAAATTCATATCTCCGGTTCCCCTGAACCGATTTTAATCGTTTTTGTGTCATTTTAAAGATAAAAATATAAGCTATTTTTATAAATTGGTTTTGGATTTTTAAACTGTTTCCTGTGTTTTATTTAATTACTGTTGTGTGATATTTGAATGCTTTACACTTTGTCTCCTAAGTTAAGCCTTGACGCTCGATGCCAAGCTACCAAGGGTAGAGCTGGGATTAATTTACTGAGACCTAACTGTACTTTTGTGGAGGTTTGTGGCTTGTTGCTAGGTATAGGTACCTACCTGCCCTACCAATAACCCATTTTCCAACAGTTACATTGGCTGCATGTTTGCAAATGTTTGCAAATGTGACATTATTAAATCAGTTAAATGTCTTCAGAACCCTCTATGGTTAAGGGTCCTACTATTATTAACTTAGCAGAATATTTTTCTACAGTCCATCTAGGTCCCTTGGATTGGCCATGTAAGTTATTTTCCATACACAAATTCACCGGTCCACTGGAATTCCCTTACAAGGAATATACTTCTCATCTCAAGCCTTTCAATATCATCTCTTCAAAATGTAGCTTTTTAAATTTTTGCTATCTAATATTTGTCCTTTCTCTGCATAATACACCCTCTGACGTGACTGGTTGCCCTACGATAGTACTTGAGTAGGGGCAATACAAGTCATATTAACATCACATAACATAAAATCTATTCATTTATACATACATCTTTCATTTCATTCACTAACCTATCAATATATTAATGGATCCATCCATCCATCTGTTCATCTATTCAGGCTTCTTCATCTTCCATTCGCTCACCCATCCTTTCACTTGTTAATACTTTGATTGTTGCCTCCAGCCTTTTACCCATCCATCTATCCATCCTTTCACCCTTCCATCCATTTATTCTTTCATCTTTCTATCCTACCTTTCATCTTTTTTTCCTTTCACATTTCCATTGTTGCTGTTACCTTTCCTTCCTCCTCTGGTTCTTTCTTTCCCCCTTTCTAGCTACTTACCACATTTCTCTAACCCTCAATTTTTCTTTGTTACCTTTCTCTGTCATTATTGTGTTCTATTTGTTATTCATCCTGTCTCCTTCCCTGCTGTCATTGTTTTTCTTTCTTTGTTGCTGTCACTGTGCATGTCCACCCAAACCCCTCAGCATTTCATGTTTTCAGTTTACAGGGAAATGCAGAATGCAGGTTGCTGTACATTTCCAAAAGTCTGAATTCAGCAAGGGGTCATTGGTGTAGATCCCTCCTGGTATTCCCACATAAACCAAACATTGAAATAAAAAAATATTGGAATCAAGGCATAGGTGATTATGTTTTCAGCTGTAATTTCTTGCCCCAATGGCTAAACAACAAAAGTTATATAACGTTATGTCTGCCAGACTTTTCTGGTCACAGGGATATGAAGTCTTTGTTAGTTGACCAAAAACATGCGATACCCAGAGTAACAACAGAGCTGCAGTTTAAATAGTTTTCATTGTGTGCTGATTATAAAGTCGGGTAAGGTAAATTCTAATGAATATACAATGGTTAAGAAGGAAAGCTATGAAGTTTTTAAATGTGCCTAGCAATTTGATACTAGGAAATAGTGGCTATTTGTATGATTCCGAATTTGAGGTTACTCGTAATGTTTTAAAGTTCAAAGGGTGTGTTGTGAAATGTATTCTTTCTTGCATATAAACTTTCATTTAGCACCCAAAAATTGAGATAAATAAAACAGATAATAACAAAGGTTCTAATATTCTGTCCACCAAAACGTTTTCAATTAAAACAGTACCCAATTTGTGGGTGACCCTATCACCCCAAGAAGAAAAGGCCCCAAAAATGCAACATGGAAGCATCAAGATTTTCGCTTGGAATTACAATCTTTCTGGGTATGAGAGCAGCTGTGGCCTTTAGGCCGAAAATCTGCCAGCACCAAGGAAAACTTTCAAAACCCCAGAGATTTCTGAAAATGAGGGACACAGGAAATTCAAAGTTGGTTGGCCTAATTGGATCCTGCAACTTTTCCCACTCAAAATGCTTTGCCAAAACATTGGTTAAAAGAACCAATTTTCCTCACAATTATGAGAAGGGAAGATGATGACTTCATGGTCATTGACACAATCCCAAACATCCACCATTCACACACTCGTAAAAAAAAACTGTAGACTACAGTGTTGGTGGCATATCACCCACTATAGGAAAGGCCCCACAAGACACTGTAACAACAAGATTTTTCTTGAGTTTTCAATATTCCTGGGGATGTATTTTGCTGCAGTATTTGGACTCATGGTTCACCAGCACCCAGACAAATATGACATCTCCAGAGATTTCTGAAAACATGGTCTTGGGAGTACAGAGTGGTGTGGCATGCGTGCATTATCTGCTTCCTCTTACCCAGAAAGCCCTGTCAGCATCAAGCTTTGTCTACATGTACAGATTTGTCTCATTTTTCTGCGAGGGGAAATTCCAGAATCTGTTGGAATTGACAAATGTCTTATCAATCATTGCGGCTACACTTTTACTGATAAAAACATTATCCCACAGTTGTGAGGTGGGCCTATTGGACGCAATTAGAAATGCGACAAAATGCAATGTTGAAAATCTAGACTTTTCCATGGTATTTCAATCTTTGTGGGGATGTGGACAACTATGGAATTTGGTCCAGGGTCATCCAGCACATAAGAAACATTTAACCCCAGACACTTCTGTAAAGTAGACACTCAGGAGAACCTAAGATGTTGTGACATGCATGTCTCCCCACTACTCTTTCTTACCCATAATGCCTGCAATTTTCAGTTTTTGGCTAAAACCTCAACATTTTCTCACAGGGTTGTGGAAAAACTTCCATAATCTGTGGCGAGTTGCAAAAGTCCTACCACCTAGCATTCTCACATTTCTCACAGTAAAAATATTACGTCACTTGTGTGACAGAAACTGGTCAAACATCGACCCTGTGAAGTCAGTGTAACATCAATATGGTCTTCACCTGATTTCAATTTTGGTCCATTCTTATAATGTATTTATATTTATTTTTTGTAAAGCGAGCTTTCACCCTACTAGGGCAAATTGGTGGTAGGTCTAAACTTACAGTAAACCTCAAATATATACCAAAGCTGCAGGAAGCTGCTAAAATGAGCAAATAATCAGAAGTTTAATAACATTCAGGAGTTTAGTAAATAGGGTCCCGAACAAAAATACAGGGGTAGTGAATTATACCTGTTCATGACTGCAGCACAAGCAGCTCTGTCATCCATGGTTTTGGGGGAGTTTTTTTGTATCACACGAAGGCATAGGTTTGCATTCTCTATTCACAAGAAGGAAGGTGCCATTTAAAATGGTGCTGAAAATGTAATTTATCAAGAGAAAAGATCGCTTCATGAACCAGACAGTGATCTAGATAGGATAGTCCCTTTCACAGGAAGCCAATGAGCAGACGGCAAAGCAGGAGTAATGTGGTTTCAACAATTTACACCACATGCTTGTTTGGCTGCATGATTCTGGATCAGCCATAATGTACAAATCAAAGAGGAAGGCAATCCCAGATAAATGGCCTCTGAGTAACTATGCATAAAGGTACAAAATCAATCAGGATTTGAAAGGTAAAGTACATGCCTGAAAGTTGGTAGATGGAAAAGGCAAGATTTCACTACTCTTTAGACCTGATCTGATTGAGTTAGTGCTAATTCTTCTTCAAAGTTCATCACATCTTTCAGCGGCAGAGGTGCTGGGCCTAATGAAGTTTGTCAAATAGGAAGAGGTCAGGAGAACAGGGAGTTTTAGGAGAGCATGAAATCTCTGGGCCTGATTATGCTTGGCAGATGGTATACTTCGTCACAAACGTGACGGATATCTCACCCGCTGTATTACAAGTTCCATTATATCCTATAGAACTTGTAAACCTGCAGACAGTATATCCGTCACATTTGTGATGGAGTATCCCATCTGCCAAGGTCATGATCAGGCCTAAAGTCTTGCTGCTGTTAAAAGAAGTTCTGGTCACCCAGCACTGCTTTGATGTTCTAAACACTATTTCTTTAAACTTGCAAAATGTGTAACTCTGGTTCTACCAACTGGAATTTTGTTGTTTTGTTTTCAAATAAATTATTTAAATTTACTAAATCTTTCTAAATTAATGTAGGATTTTTACAGTGTTTTGCTTTCACTCTATTGCTCTTTGCATGCTGCATCAATGCTTTACACATTGCCTTTAAGTTAAGCATGTCCACTTTTGTACCAAACAACCAGAGGGTTAAGCACAGGTTCATTTAATGACTTTCATAGTTCACCCTGACAGGGATTGTGGCTGTTGCTTGAACAGAGGTCACCCCCCTATTCAACCAACAACCCAATTTCTGACAGTCTGCAACTCTTACTGACATCATCCTACTGTGTGAGGGTGAGGGAAGGTCCTCCTCTCATTATCTGACCATGACAAGGCCAGTCAATGAGATGAGGCAGGAAAACTTCCTGCTTTCCCCATTTGAAGCATCCAACTCCTTGTGGTGCCTTCTGCTTCCACTCCCACAGGACATGCCATCACTGCCGCAACCCAGTAAGTACCTTTTTTAAATGTTTGGCTGTTGGTGCATGTATGTGCAAGGACGTGCTGTGAATGTGTGTGCGTGCGTGTGTGCTTGTGAATGATGGCTGTATGTGAGTGAGCTTATAAGTGTGCATGTGGGATCATGAGGGTGAGTATGTGTGTGTATATGTTGCCCACCAAACTGCTCAGTCACATTACTGGCATAGCTGGCCCCCTTATGCCTAATCTGTGGTTGAATGAAACAAGAACTACTGAAATAGGCCTCAGATCTTTGGAACTTTCAAAAGTGGCATCTTCTAGAGCCAAACTTTACTCTTGGGATGGCGACAACTCACTCTCTCAATCCTCAAACAGCAAAAATGCTGGTTTGCCATACATATACTTGCATAGATTTCCAAATTACGATAGTTTCAAACACTGCTGAAGACACTTTGAATTTGAATATGGAACCGGTGCAAATAAAGGCATGCACAAGGTTCAGGCTTGTATGGTCATGCTATCATTCAAGCATGGAATTTTTTTTTCAAAACTGTGCCTCTATCCCGGACATTACATGTGACTCTTCAGTGCACTTTGTACAGTACACTTGATATGCACCATATGAAGACTGGAATTTGAGTAATTTTCCCACACTTTTGTTCATACATTTTCATCATTCACTTTGAGATTGAATATGTTGGGAAGTGGGAAACACGGATGTAATATGTGCATTATTCATGGCTAAAGGCCTTCTTTTCAGTTTGGTGGACTGGAGTTCCTGCTGTGCCCAACTTGTGACTCATCTGCCTCATACGAAGGTGGCCAACAGATCATTTGCTACATTCGCTACAGAGCCCTCATGTAATGCACCGCAGAAGGATCATCCTATTTATAACATTCCTCCTGATGTGCATTGTTTCTGCTCAGTACCAACAGAAATCATTATTTGGACTGGCTAAAATAGGTAGAAACAAATATCCCCGCTTGCTGAGAATATCTGTAAAGTGTCAGAACTATTTATTGTTTTAGAGAAACAAATACCATCTTTGGGGATTTGTTTCTAGGAAAAAAACAAGAAACTTTGCAGAGGGATGCCACAAAATCAAGGAGCCCACTCATTAAACGTGTTTTTCTTTTATAAAAGCATTGCCCCTGAGGATGCCTAGAGGGCAATGAGATGCCTGTCAGGCAGGTGAATATCTCATGATATGGCAGGAAGGAGAGGGACCATTGCCTCCACTGACCTGGCAGGCTGATGGACTGCTCCCTAAGATTTAAATCACCCTCAGTTACTGAGTTCTTACATCAAAGATGTTCACTGAATTTGCATGAAAGCTCCCTGACCACTCCTCTGATGCACTTTTGAGGATACCCATTGATATCAACTTGGTTAAAAAAGTATATGTAGGTAGTTTGAATATGGGCTTGTAGCTTAGATATTACATGCATTTTCATCTATTGCACATTTTATGATTCAAGCTTATAATACATGTGCATAATTTGCAACCTTTCTAGGATATAAGTAGACCTTGAATCTGGAAAAAGCTGTGTGCTCCAGATTCCTTTGGCATGTTTACTAAGAGCTGATACAATGTACAGCAGCAAGCAAAGTTGGTGTGCTGTGCTGCAATGCGTCAGCTGGAGGGAGCAGATTTGCCCCATATATTCAGAGCGATGTTGCAATTCTGCTCTCTCCGTGCGCAGGAGCACTTTGGGCTAACTACCACATATGCAAGCACCCTTGAACCGTAGTGCAAGGATGTGGGCTTTGGGGTCAGGATAGTTTTTGTTAAAAAAGGGGTACCTTTCCACACAAAAACTGTCCTTTGAGGCTTTTACCTTTTTATATGTGTGCTGAAGAATGCTTCAGATTTCTTGGATGGATGCACAAGAACATGGAATGCCTACCTGATGTAAGGTAGCGATAGGCAGCGCAATGTGTTGCATTGTGTTGCTTTTCGTTAAAAGTCATGCAAATAGACATTTGCATGACTTTGTAAATAACAAAAATGATTTATGTCTGAGGGTGCATCAAAATAGTGACGCAACTCAGACGCAAGTTCTTTATAAATATGGGACTTCATGTGAAACGTCTCTCCCCTTCTGCCTAGTAGCCATAGCTCTCATTACCACTGTCACCCAGAGACCAATGTTCAGTGTACTGCTTGTATTAGTGTTAATATTGATATGCAATTCAAATTATTCACATTCTTAACAGCTTTTACAGATTGGTGTTTCAAAACGTGTTCCCCTGGAAAATAGGTTTACTTAAGGTAACTGCGGGGCATATTTATACTCTGCCTGCACTGAATTTGCATCAAAAATTTTGACACCAATTCGACGCAAACCTTACACCATATTTATACTTTGATGCCCGCGAACGCCAAAACTCTGCGTGTGCGTAATTTTCTGGATGCGTGAAACTGGTTTGCGTTAATGACATGCAAGGTAGGTGTTCCCGTCCCAAAAATGACTTAAACACCCATGCCCCATATTGATTCTACCGCGCAAAAATCCCGCACGGCTGGGAGGCGGAGGCGGAAAATGGCGCACAGCCCGATGTGCGTCAAAAAATAACTCCTGGGTCAGGGCAGGCATTAAAATGGGGCAAACACACCAGTACTTAAGGAAAACACACAGAAGCAACAGCAGAGCTCCAAAAGGAAGACATGGAGGTGCTATTCATCCAGGATGCAGGAAGACGCAGAGCACAGGACCAACAGCAGCCGCTTCCACCACACCAGCACGGACCCCAAAGGCAACACAGAGGGCAGGAGAGGATATTCAGGACCAGGACAACCCTTCTGGGGCTCAGGCAACATGACATCATCCAGAGGTACAGACTCAACTGGCAAGCCATAAAGCAGCTGCTGCGCCAAATTGAGCCACAGTTGAGCCACAGTTGGCACCCAGCTTGCAGACACCCCACATTATTCCACCAGAGACCAAGCTGCTAGCTGTCCTCCACATGTTGGCAAATGGCTAGTTTCAAACCACTGGTGCCCGGGTTGCTGGGATCTGAAAGCCCTCATTCTCTGCCTTCCTAACCAAGGTATTGGATGCCATCATCTCCCTCACACCCCGCCACATGAGCTTCCCCAACACACAGCAGAAGCAGCAGGAGACCAAACAGGGCTTATCTCAAATCAACGGCTTCCCACACATGCTTGGTGCCATTGACTGCACACATGTACGGATTGTGCCACCTGCTGCAACCGAGCATCTATACCGCAACAGAAAGCACACACACTCCATCAATGTGCAGGCCATTTGCGAACACCGGAGTTTGATCACCAACATCGTGGCAAAGTATTCTGGGAGTGTACATGATTCATTCATCTTCCGCCACAGCACCATCAACCAACACTTCCAGGATGGACGATATGGCAATGGCCTACTTGTTGGTAAGTGCAGAAACCTACTTATATACACACAGCACAGCAACCCCGTAGGACAAACAACACATACACCACTACATTGACACCTGGCCAGGAAGACACTGAGGTTGTGACACTGCTAGTCATGTTTGATATCCTGACGCAATGGGATACACACCTAGGGACAAATGACAGATGCAAACAACCACAGATGCCAGTCCACAGACACAAGGGAACAATTTAAAAACACACAGTGACAATGACATAGCCTTAACTGTCAGTACAACTTGGAAGATGAATCTTACAATATCACATGAATAACACTCAATCACACACCCTTCCAAACAATATGTACTGTGTAAGGGGTATGCAATGTGTTTCGCTGCAGTTCTAATACCATGACACACATAGCATGATTATTATGACTCCAATGAATGGGACATGGAATCATTGAGGCTGTACCCACATCCCACTTCACTTCTGGTCTGGCATTGCCCACTACCAATAAGCAAGTGGACTGTGCTAAGAACACATATTGATGTGACAATATTGCAAACTGCACATTCCTGCACATACGGTTTGAAACAATTACACATATACACAACAGATGTACAGGCTTATGGACCTTCTGACACTTAAACCGTCAACCCCACAATCAAATTAGCGAGCTTAATTGGACCAGGTTCAGTAGTGTAGGTACACTTTTGAACATGAGTCAACTCAGTGAGGGCAGATAAATAGGTCTGCATAGAAATTGTCACACATGGGATATCTGTGGATTGTCATTTGGTTGCACGTCAGCTCCAACTTATGGAGATGAGTTGTACATTTTCACCTAGCCAAATCAAAGGGCCTCACTGATGGTTTAACGAATTCTATTACATATGTTAAATTGGATGGGATGTCCCGGCCATATAGATGTAACCGTGTTACCACCACTGTGGAATTGATTCTGTGTATGGAAGTATCATGTCACCCCCAGTTAAGACACATGGACACCTCTTTCACATGACATAATGTATGGGAGTACACAGTCTACTAAAATACCACTGACATCCGGTCAATGAGCCAAACACCAGTTCAGATAATGAAACATCCCAATGCTGATGGTACATCCTAGAAGCCTAGGATTCCACACAATAACACAAAAACAGATGAGTTACAGACAACGCAAGAGAACAACTGCCATGCAAAGTGATAATCATGGTGCAAGGGCCATCACAATTTTCCACTCTTTTTCTCTTACAGCTAATCAGGGGTATGGGATCCAGCCATGGATCATGATCCCATGTGAAAACCCAAGCACAGCATCAGAGCGTGCCTATAATGAGGCACATCGGAGGACATGCACCATAGTAGAGAGGACCTTTGGCATCCTGAAGTCAAGATTCAGGTGCCTCGACATCACCAGAGGTAGCCTCCTATACTCACCTGAAATGGTGTGCAAGATCATTTTGACCTGTGCCATCCTGCACAACATTTGTGTAAGGAGGAACATTCCCCTCTATGAACCAGACCCACAAATGCCTGAAGAGGAGGAAGAAGGGGATGCTGTCCATCAACATGAGGGGGACCATCCAAACACTGCAGCAGGATTGCGTCGGAGACAACACATTGTACAAAACTTCTTTTAACTCCACTCACCATCACCACTGTCTTACCATATGTCATTAAACACCTAACCTAATCACCAAATCATGGTCTGGGTAATTATTTATGCATCACATTATCCCTAGGATTCATAATCAGAGTTTAGCCTCATGGAGCATTGCAGATATACAGATTAGGATACTGAAAAATCCACATCACATTTGATGGGTATGAATGTACAGACAAATTCACAAACAGTGTAAATGACATATATCCTGTCTATTTCACATTTGAAGGGCAATATCAGAGGACCACAGATATGGCACACATCCATGTTGGCAACATGGTCCATTGCAGCATATGGCACACAACTAAGACACCATCATTCATAAGGTAAAAAACTGTTTCACACATGAGGCAGTGGATGTGCTATTGCATTGGTAACAGGAATGTATGACCAAACCCTTGACAGCAGTAAGTGTGACATCAGCTATCTCTGCAAGGAGTATATGTGACAAGAAGTCCATTTAAGCTGCAAATGGATAGCACGAGTGCCCCAGGTATGACAAGCATTGCTCACAAGACATGCCCTGCGCAGTCCATCCACGGTTATAAGTCCTGCCACTGCCATGTTTTCAGTATCTGCCCACCCTTCTCTTTCTTTTCTATGGAAAATATTTTTTTCTACCCAGATAATACTTCATCTAAACACACCCAGACTCACATTCTGACTCCAGTGTGCTTCCCTCTTTAGTATGGCATACCATAGTCAAAGTTCATCTGTCTGCATGGACTTCATGTCCGATAATGCACTGCCTGGTAGTCTGTAGGACCTGTAATCACCTGTCCTTTGCTTCCCATGTGAAAGTTACTGTTGGGCCTTTGAACTTGATTCCCACCTACAGGACTTGCGAGAGACTGAAGCTGTACACACCTGCACTTCTATGCAGACCAGCCATTTGAACGTGCACTGCCCTTGCTGCTGCCTGGAACGGCTTAGAAGCTGCCATTATATGTATATCCTTGTTGTGCGTTGCCGTATAAATCACTTGTGTAACACAGGTTTTGGGTGATTGTGTAACGTTGCAGCCCACAGAACAAATACTGTTTTCATTTTCCACAGTGTTGTTCTGACTTTTCCCAGTCTCAGTCTGCTCACTGTGAAATTGCCTTGTTCATGTTAGTTCCTGACAGAGCCTCCATCCTGTTAGCCTGATTGGTTCTTGTCTTTGTGTTACCATAAAGGTTCCCTGTGGTTACCTTTGTCTCATAGTTGCTTTCCATGCCTTTACTTTCCTCCTGGGGTATTGTGTCTGGTAGGTCTACAATGAATCTCAAATAGATTGTATACCGTAATCAGCTTACTTATCGTATCATGGTGTGGGACATGTTTTCAAATAGCCTAATCATGGCCCATCCCTTGTCTGGGTTGCATGTATGCATGAGTGACAAACAGGACAGTGCATCATGGCTGTATGCATTGATTGGGTATGGTGCCTCCAGCACCACAAACAACGTTTGCTAATGTGCATGAAAGGACATGACGTGCCCTGACGTCCACACACAGATTCACATCGGCCTCAACCTATTGTTGAGGCTTGCGTGGTGGCTAGCTGTGAGATTAATCAGCACAGAGGCACTGATGTTCCCGCTTGCAGTGGGAATTTTAGAGGCTACTCTGTGTACAAATGTTGTGATGAAACCTGCTGGTTTAAAATTACTAATCCATTAACTTTGTGAGCACACCAAGATTGCCCTGTTGTCAGTCTCATAAAACGTCTGCAGTGCCATAGCTGGACTATCCCCATGTGTGTTTTCAATTCCTCTTTGGCTTTCGGTCAATTCTGCTTTGAAGGATATTCTGTTAATGCAGGGAATGACTCCACAGACTCATGACTAGACCTGCACGTAACTGTGACAACATGGACCCCAGTAATGGCACAGGGTACACATGGCCACACCCTGGAACTGGACACCTTTGTGCAATTAACCACTGGAAATATGTGGACACATGCTGCTTGGTCTGCTGATCCTCCACTGCCACAAGAGAAACATAGGTCATTTATATGACTTAAACTGTGGAGTGACATTACATATTTTGATTGGATTTGGGACTCTGTGTCACAAACACTTTATAAACATAGCATTTTCAAATGCCTGACTCATGGGTAGTATACAAACAAGTGACCAGGAAGTGGTATCTAACATTCCAGTACATGTGATGGCTTAGTCTTGTAACATTGCCATTATCAACCGTCCTCTATCTATCCTGTGCATAGTTTGTCATGGGAGATGCTTTTGTCCCAAAAGTCAGGGAAGTTCACACAGCATTAGTTGCTATGTGTATGACAAACACATTTCCTAACTCATTTCCACACTGAATACCATCTGATGGTTATCCACATTTACAACACATGCATCAAGCACATTTATGAAAACACGTCTTGTGATGTTCACACAGAGGCCCAACTAAAATTGAAATAGCCAATTCACAGACAATGACAGACAGGCAATGAGTTAATGTATTAAGTTGCGTAGCCTTGCTATCCTCTACTGATGCACAACCTGCTCAAACTGGCTAATACCAATTTGTATTTCAAAGGTTTGGGTATCTATTGTGTCAGTGAAGAGTGCTAAACCGGTACAACAACTAGAGGATCATGGTCCCCAGTAGTGTGATCTGCCACATGTGCCCAAACACTGGAATGCACAATGCAGGTGCAAACAGCTTATCTCTGTATAGTTACAGCTGTCAGTACTACAAAAATGTGAGAAATTACTTAAACCCAGTAAAAGACATAAATTGTGACGCACACGCGTAAAAAAGACGCAAATGCATCACAAATCGCCGCATATGCGTAGAAAAATGACGCTCACAGCCATGACACATCCATTGGCAAGGAAGTGTGAGAAGTGTGGCTCAATGGTTAGAGCGGCAGACCCTGAAGCAGAGATCTGGCTCAAGACCAGGGTTCAAGTCCCCTTGACCAGATAATTCTCGCCTCAGTGCCTAATCTAATTCATGGGTCCCACTCTGCAACTCTGGGCAATAGCTTGCTTAATCTCCACAACGGCCCCAACAGCGCTTGGATGCCTGGCTTCACCCTGGGGGTGCTCAGGAGTGGGTGCCTCACAGGGAAAAGCCAGGAGGGGTTCCATAGCGGTATGAGTACAGCGCCTTGAGACCCTAACGGGTGAGTAGTGCGCTATACAAGTGCTAATTTACATTTTTTACATTTACATTGGCCCCGAGCGCTAATTCCTACACTGTACCCCATGAAATTGGTTACCAATGCAAAATATTTGGAACTATGGATGTAGAGTAATTTGTAAGCATTTACGAGAAAGAAAATTGACGCACATACTGTAAGCGTCATAATATTTTGACGCATCATAATAAAAACACACCACATTTGAGGCAGAAGCTGATGTAATAGGATATCTTGTTTACAGAATTGGTACAGTGGGTGTACTTTCACTTTCACTTTGCAGTCTGTGATTTTTCTAGACCGTGTGGCTGTGCTTAGAGTTTTGTCTGTCCCAATTGTGCTTTTGTCTCCTGTGTGCCATCAAATATGTCATCTGTGTTATTTGTAAGTGTCTCAGTTGTTCATTGTAAGTGTTTATTTGTCATCATTGGTGTCTAATTTTGTCTTTGTACTGTTGGGAGTCTGTTGTGGGTATTGTTAGTTTGGGGATAGTTGAGCAGTTTTAGGGTTACTTTTATTTCATTTTCCTCCCTCCTTTCACTTTATTATCCTCTGTACCCTTTAATTTTCATATTATTTCTGTCATGTTGGGTAGGCCTCATCTGGGGAGAATGGGTGAGGAGGAGCTGGGGGATTCATTTGGCTGGTGTGCCACTTCCTCCCTTTGATGATAGAAGCAGGAGGCAGGGTGATACTGGGGTATCACACAGAGGCGAGAAAGCTCCGGTGGTCAAAGGTGTTGTACCATCTGCGTTACATCTTCAACACACCGTGCAACAACCAACTAAAGCACCGCTGGGCTGACCTTGTTGCCAGAGAGCAAGTCCTGCTGGACCACCTGGGTATTGTGATTGGTGGCCCTGTTGGTCAGTACAATTCAGAGTAATGTGCAGATTTAAATGCTCTATAGTGACAGTAGCAGATTTGTTGATATGCTGCAGGCAATGTTTTTGGACATCTTGAATGCAAGTTAAACATATAGTGGCCCTGAGTTATACATTAATTGCTACAGATTACCGGCTTATGTTGAAGCAACAGCTGCACTAATTTACAAAACTCAACTGGATCTTGTAAATTAGTGCTGTCTTCACGTCAATAGATGATGCTAATGCAGCTCCAAAATGTTTTATCCAGGGTCTGTGAGTGTACCAGGAAAGAGATGGTTTCACCAGCTAATTCAAAGAATTAATGTGTTCCCCAAATATTTTGAATACATTGCTGAACTGTATTCTGGCCAATTTCTTTCTAACCTCAGGTAATATCTTAGGCTGATAGTTTGACTTGGTTGTGCCGCAATTAAATTAGGAATGGAGGCCAAAGTAATGCACACAGGTTCATATCTAAATGTTTGGTGCTTCTTTCCATAGCTGTAACATATAACATGAAGCAAATGATACCAATTGAGGGATAACAACTATCCCTGGCCCTCTGTTCATTGTACCGGTGTGTTTTAAATTGGTCTTGGTCCAATAGCTGGACCAGAGCTAATGCATTACCCATCTGTGTTACTCTATAGCCATGCACTTCTCATAAGTTATAGGGTCATTATGGGATACCTGGCGTTGGGGAATGTATGGTCACAATGTATTACGTGCATGATATTGTGCAAGGGACCCCTGACCAATTCCATCATACGTACAGAGTTCCCTAATACTTTTCTTGTTTACATTTGGTACACCTTTGCTGATCTAGTGCAGCATATGTACAATAACTAACTTCCCAGTATGGAGGCTATCACAGACATGGGTGTATGCTAAGATCAGAAGATCAGCATTCCTGTGACTGGTGCCATTCCAAAGGTACATACAAATTGAAACCTACATCATCATGATCGACACAATGGTCATTTGTTAAAGCATGTTTCACTAATGTGACAGTGTCAGTTTGCTGTATACCTGCTGATCACCCAACTTGGCAAATGTAAGATGATGAATGTGGCTAACTGTGATTTCCAAAACCCATTATGGGTACACAGGGCAATGAGTGACACATTTCAGGTGCAATGACTGCATCTGTGCCCATGCAGTCTGTCATGGATGACCACAATATACACTGTCAGCATATATTTCTTTGTTGTTTTAAAATATAAAAAATGGCCAATCCATGGCTTGCCTCAAATTGTCACCAAGTAACGCACAGGATCCCTACCATTATGGTGTCATAGGGGGCATATGTGGCTCAGGGTACACTGTTAATGTACCATATGTAACCTACACACAACACAGGCCCTACACGTAAGAGACCATAGAAAGCATAATAAATCATGACCTTCAATCAACCCACATGAGCATCACACAGTAACTGACTGTCCCTTAATGCACAAGCCACAATACTAAGTGACTGGTAGTGCAGTGCTCCAGCAATGTGGCTTTGTCTGTCTCTCATTACTACAAATGATGAAAGGAGTACACTCCATAAATGAGTCTGCAACCAATTGATGGATCATGTTTGTCACCACTTGATAGTTAGGGCCACTGCATGTGTGCAGATGTGTGTGTATCACTCACTGGAGTGAAAGGGTCTATACATGTTTGCAGTGGTATATATGCTGAAGCATCATCATGCCTGAGAGGCTGGATTTCAGATATAATGTCACACACAGTAATTTTATTTGAAAGTGTTGTACAGTGCACCGACATTGAGCACATTACACCCTTCCATGCTTTACAGGTGGTCCTGCCCCTTTACACAATTGGCGAAGTGGCACGATTTGCGGACCCAGACATATCCATTAAGTTTTGAAATTTCTGTTCTGTGTCGTGTTTGCAGCTGTTGTGTGATCGACTCCTGTGTGACAAAGAGCAAGGTATGATGTGCTGGCACATGATCTGATATGTAACTTTTCCATATTTGAGTTGGACAATCAGTAGCGCATAGTCATATCTTGTGATTGTAGTGCAGGCCTGTAGGCATGGCCAAGTGAATAGGGTGACATTTGTTGTTAAATTTTTTGTAATGAAAATTTTGCAGAGGGCCATCTTCATGATTTAGTCAGCAAGTCAGACCCTGCATCTCACAGAATTGGGATGCCAAAGTCTTACCCACAGACTTGAGCCTCCCTGTTCACTAATGGACATGTTCGTCTGTATGTTTGACTTCCTAGCAGCATGTAGCTTCACATGTTGCGCTACGTGTATGTGGCACTTGAGTACAATGTCATAGGTGTATATGCAGCTCATGCCCAGATGTGTGCTTGCATCTCTCTGCTTGTTGTAGGACAGGTATTAGTGGTATCAAATGAGGTTGACAATTGTCTGCAATTACAAACATAAATGTGGATGGGATTGTCAAAGGTTTGTGTCTATCCTAGTTGGACATCCACCTTACCTGTGGTGGACTGCCTAAACCCATGTACAGCTGTCCAAAGCTTCCTGGGTGTGCTTGATGTTTGAAAGTATGTGTTGCTTGTCCATCCCCCCCTGAGGCACAGGCTTAGGGTTCTGAAATGTGTACCTAGATGTGATGATCCAAGTTTAGATATGTAAATCACTTGTCCAAACTTAGGATACCCACTCTTGATTAGCAACTGCATACCATCCCGGCAATTCCATTTACAAATCACAGATCTTGTGGCCCTTGATTGTCATCCAGAAGATAGACATTAGTTGGCCTGTCAGATGTGGAGGACTTGCAGCATTTTTTATGTGACTAATGGCTGAACAATGATGCTTAGATAATTGAAGTTGGTACACATCTTTTAGAGCATTGCTGTGCTGTTAGATAGGACATGTGTAGGCTGCGTTGGCATGTACTTCCTCAGGGAGAATCTGTGATCTGTATGGTGATATTACCTGTTTCAGCTACATTAGATGTATTGTATGATTCTCATCAGTAGCTATATCACACAATGAAGTTCCTAATGTTTGGCTTTATCTTTTTTAACAGCAGCCAATATGGATGCCAGCCAAATCCGTGAATTTCAGCGGCGGGCGATGCGTTACCGCCACATTCTGGATGTGGAGTCTGGGTTCTGCCACATGTCACAGCGTTATTGCCATGAAAGAGCCTCAGGGGTGTGGAGGGCATTTGCCCAAGGGGGCCCTTTGGTGTCCACATCAGCCGTCACCACCAGCACCACCACTTCAACCCAGGTGGCACCAAGAATGACAGCCACCACTGCAGGACCATCGACTTCGTCAGCTCCAGGACCACTGACAGCAGCACCTGCACCTCCTACTCCAAGCATGGCACCAGCAACCGGACAACCCTCAACAACTGGCACTCAGACCACCCCTGCTGCAGTCATTGACACTGGTGATTTTCAAGGTATGCAACGTGACATGCAACAGATGTTGCGCAGACTGGACAGGCTGCAGCAGGAGGTGTCACAAATAAATAAGAGAGTGCGGGCCATTAAGAAGACCATATGGAGGGTGAACTTGTGAATCTGATACCCTCACCCATGATTCCCTCCCCTCCCTCCTCTTTCCTGGTTCTTTTAATTAGTGGGTTTAGGGGGCTTAGTGTTAGGTTAGAATAGGCTGTTAGTTTAGTTTGTAGTAGAGGGTTGGGGTGGGGGTATAATATTTGTACATGTTTTTTATGTGTGTTGATGATGTTGGGGTTTTTGTGTTTAAAAAAAAATATATATATATATATATATATATATATATATATTTTTAAAAATCCCAAAAATATATATTTGTTTAGTATGAGATAGTATGTGTTTAGGTTAGTATATGTTGTCCTCCATGTGTCCCGTCATGTAAGGGGGGTGGGAGGCTGATGTTTAGAGTGTTTAGCTAAATGTGATAAGTAAGTTTAGCTTAGGTTAGTTAGTGCCAGTTATGGGTAATGTGTAGGTAGGATAGGTTAGGTTAGTTAAGGTGTTGCCCCTAGTTGTAGTATCCTTTTTTTACTGTTAATGAAATATTTAGGTACTCCTTTACAGTATGTGTCAAATGCTTGGGGATCAGGGCATTGGCATGGGTAAACAGTGTCAATTTAGTATTTGCATTTGTGTTCCATCCAGCATCCAAATCCCAATTGAGCTGTCACATTGGCAGCTACACCAAAGCTACATCTCTATGCATCTGCCATCCATTGCACCCACCACTCAAGGTTACTATGGATCCCAATGTGTTGTTAAGTTTGGATGTATGTTTTCAATCTGACACACTTTGAGACCAGATTTGGTATTGAGGACACTGTGTTACGTCTGCCTGCAGTTTGATGTTCATGTGAACCCTGATAAGGTGAGTGGTGGTATAATCTCATGTAGTATAGTATACATAACTCACACCTATTATTTGTTACATTGTACAGCGAGGTTACTTATTTGTACGTACACTCATACACATCCATTCCTGCTGTATGGTGTGTGTGTGAGGAAAAAGTTGTGTCAAATGGAAGAAAAATTAGAAGACAATATTTTTCTGCTTAGACATCCCTTGAAGAAGACTTAGGGGCATATTTATACTCTGTTTGCGCCGGAATTGCGTCGTTTTTTTTTACGCAATTCCGACGCAAAACTAACTCCATATTTATACTTTGGCGTTAGACGCGTCTAGCGCCAAAGTCCATGAAGTTTGCGTCATTTTTTAACGTGGACACCTACTTTGCGTTAATGATATGCAAGGTAGGCGTTCCCGTCTAAAAAATTGACTCCGAGGCATGTGCGCCGTATTTACACTCCCGGGCAAAATTCACGCCCGGGAGTGGGAGGGTAAAAAAAAATGACGTACGGCCGCTTTTGCACCGTTTTTTAGCGCCTGGTCAGGGCAGGCGTTAAGGGACCTATGGGCTCGGAAGGAGCCCAGAGGTGCCCTCCCATGCCCCCAGGGACACCCCCTGCCACCCTTGCCCACCCCAGGAGGACACCCAAGGCTGGAGGGACCCATCCCAGGGACATTAAGGTAAGTTCAGATAAGTTTTTATTTTTTTATTTTTTGTGGCATAGGGGGGCCTGATTTGTGCCCCCCTACATGCCACTATGCCCAATGACCATGCCCAGGGGACATAAGTCCCCTGGGCATGGCCATTGGGCAAGGGGGCATGACTCCTGTCTTTGCTAAGACAGGAGTCATTTCAATGGGGGTTGGGAGTCGAAAAAAATGGCGCAAATCGGGTTGAGGCGAAAAATTTGCCTCAGCCTGACCTGCCCCATTTTTTGGCGCCCAAGCTCCATATCCCCCTACGCCGGCGCTGCCTGGTGTAAGTCGTTTTTTTTCACGCACATCAGGCAGCGCCGGCGGCTAACGCCGGCTAACGTAATTGAATAAATACGGTGCCCGCATGGCGCTTCAGAATGGCGTTAGCCGGCGCTAATTTTTTTGACGCAAAACTGCGTTAGCGCAGTTTTGCGTCAAAAAGTATAAATATGGCCCTAACTCTGTCAAACACAGCATTATACTGTATAGTTTCTAGTTACCTCAGAATTAACCCTCAGGAACGGTAGATGATGGACAATCCAGACCACAGTGCATAGTTATCAGCCCACATTCTTTCAGGCCAGTTGTATTGACATTCTATAGGCATTGACATGAGGCAAACATCACTAATATCCCTCACGTTTGATGTGTCACATTACACAGAGACAAAGTGGTTGTGTGCTATTTATAAAGTGCTGCAGTGCTATTTTACATAGTCCGGAATTGTGAGTCCATTAGTGTGACACCTTCCATTGGGATGCTACACAAGTGCAAATGGACATGTCATTGGACATGCTGGGGTGAAGTGTCATACAGTGCAAAGGGACATGAATTGCCAATGAGGTAGTGGGAGACAATCACAGGGCAGAGTGACAAGATAAACAGTGGGCTGGAGAACAGTGCCTGTGAGCAGCTGTTGCAAGACTGGCATGTTACAAATCACAGGACCTTGGTTATAAGTGGCCATGTGGCATGGACTTGTGCGACCGGGTACTCTTACGGGTGAAGGTGATCTGTTCCATGTCTTCATCTTCTGATGTGTGTGTCGTCTCCTCTGCCATTGGTGGTGGTGGGTGTGAAGGGGCAACACACACTTCAGTGTTTGAAGTGGAGTCAGAAATCCCGGTAGCTGCCAACTGTGGGGCTATTAAGGCCAGTACTGTGCAGCATGGAGGAGCTGCTGGTTCTTAAGGATAGCAGCTACATCACTGTGGTAGGCAGCCAGGTCGGCCCTGAGGGGATCAATATTACGTTTGTGCACACGTTGAAAGGTTTGTTGTTGGAGGTGTTGTGTCAACTCCCTTACTGCTGTGCTGATTTCCTTCACACTTTGTTGCAGTTCTTGCAAGATAGATGTTCGCCCTTGCATATGAACGCACCCCCTCTAGGCTGGCTGCGATATTTTCCATCCCCACCCACACCTCCTTGGCCAGCTCCCGCTGTACTCCAACTACAGTTCTCTCAAAGCTGGTGCCAGTGTTGTCAGAGTCCTCAGCTGGGTTGGAGCTGGCAGGTCGTACTACTGGGGTGGTGGGTGGGTCCTCTGTGATGGCTGCTATATCTGTGCTCCTCCTTGTGACTGAAGGTGGGGTCTGGAGGGTTCCGAGGACATCTGGGAGGGTCTGCTGGGTGATGTTTGTCAGCTCGTCATCCATGTCATTAGGGAAGTCCAGGACAGGCACACCCCCAGGAGATCCATCGTCCTCTGCAATGAGATATGGTACAATTAGTGTGTCTATGTTGTGGCATTTGTAATGTGATGTGCCTGACTTCCTATTAGTTGCACATTGTGATCTTGGTTCCTGTTCATTGTTCCTGTCATTAATATTAGCATTCTCCCAGGTCTATGCCCCACCTGCATGTCACATGTGGTGTGGGCAGTTTGGGGCAATGTCAGCATCATATCCTCTAGGTGTAGGTTCTGCCCAAATTGTATGTTGCCACCTTCCTGTCCTACTGAACCCTCCGTCTACTTCCATTCTCATGTTGTGGCCTTGCACTGGCTGTGGGTGTTCTGATGGCACTTGCACCACACTTAACAATGTGGAACTGCCCCAGTCTCAGATATTTCACATCCAGCTATATGTTCTGAGACCTAGCATATACTATGTATAGCACTGGCATGACACACTACAGATGTCAGCATTGGTAGTGTGTAATATTGATGTTGGGGAATGTGTGCTTCATTGAATTGCACTGATGGTCCTAGCAGTATTCCAGTTCCTCTTCTGACTGTGCGGGTGTATTTCACTAGCCAGTTACATATGTCCCCCCCTCAATGCTGTTGTCTGAGCAGTAGAACAGTTGGGATGTTGCATGGTGTCAATGCAGCTATTGTGACCCATGCACAGGGTGGACCCTGACATATGCAGCATGGGTATGACATTACTGCTGTGTACCTCATAATGTTTATGACAATAGCTGATGTTTTTAGCGACTATGGACATTCACATTTGTCTGGTTTGGCACATTTTGATTGATTTCAGGGGATTGATAACGTTGTCATTGTTAACCCTATAATTTGGGTGTGTTTGATCCATGAGCATGTAACTGCCATTAGCTACTTGAACTGCACACACAGCAGAGGTGGTAGTGGCAACTGTTGTCAATGTTAAATTCCCCTTGTGGATATTGCCTGAGACTGTTAATTTAGCCCTAGTTCATGCAGTGACAATACCAGCTGTCATGTGGCAGCAGGCCAGTTGTACCCTACCCTCCTGGACTGGCTGTACCTTTCCATCATCCTTGGCTTGGCAGCATACCCCAATGCTAAGGTTGTTGGTGTAGTGTAGTACTGTGCCCCAGATTTCCTCTGAACAGCCCATGCCCCGTGTCGTGCCCCTTTGCCCATTCCACTCCCTGAATACTATGATTTCCAAGCATTGTGTAGTAGGTCGGTCCCCCCCGCTTACAGTTTAGAAATAGCCATTGAGGTTCCCCATGCGATTTACCCCGCATCTGTGTTGTCTCCCGGTAGTCTGTGCTGTCCTGTCCTGGAATCCCTGTGACCATCCCCTCAGGGATGATGGCTGACACCATCTCCTCCATGTGGTCCAGGGCCTCCTGCGGTGCTGGACTCCCACCTCCAGTCTGCAGTGCTACCTTCCTGTTCCTGGACATCTTTTCCTTGGTCAGGCACTTGCAGTCATGCCAGCGTTTCTTGCACTCAATGACTGTTCTCCGTACTTCAGCCACACTGTTTATCTTGTCCACAATTTGTTGTCAAATTGCATCTCTCCTACCAATTGGCAATTTAGAGGTGACAAACACTTGGTGCTGGTGTTCCGTCACCTCTCTGACCAGTATTTCCTGCTCCTCTGCACTGAACCAACACTTTCTTTTCTTCTTCTCCCTCTCCTGGGTCTTTTGTGGGTCCTCCTGGCTGATTCGTGGTCTGTTGTCATCTTCCTGGGGTCTCTCAAAGTTTCTGGGATCCATTTTGGCTCTCCATTGCACATTTTGCAGTGTTTGCACCGCTTTTTGACGCAAATGCGTCAAAAAAAGGCATGTATCCGGTTTGCGACGTCGTAAACAGGCTCACAGTCATTTTCGCCGTGTTAACGTCTTTTTTCTTTACGACATGACGCATTGGTTTGAGTAAAAAAAAATGAGTCACACCAGTGGTTTGCGCCGCCGTGCGTCAAAATATAAATTTTACGCCCGAGCGGTGCAAAGCCGGCATTACATTTTTTGACGCAAAACTGCGTTGGTGCAGTTTTGCGTCAAAAAGTATAAATATGGCCCGAAGTGCTTCCCCTGGACTACGACAATCACCAGACAATCCTCAAACTCTCCTCCTGAACTTAAGACAGTTGCACGTCTTTTTCTCTTATGGTTGAAAGTAATTCTAAGACCGTCTCAACCCGTAAACAACAGAATACCCTTGTAAATAAGTCACTTTTTTATGTCTAAGGTCGCCTAAGACAAGAAGAACCTTCGTACCTCAGGCCAAAGTGTCAGTGCAATATGAATCTAATACAATTGGCTACATTCGAGGGGTGTCTGCAAACTCTCAGAATTCCGAGGCCAATTAAGAAGCATCATAGTTATTTATAGGCACCCTCACTAGAAAATATTCTTATAGGAAGCATAATTCGTATCCTTCATTTAATCAGCATCGTTATACTCATTATTAAATAGGCCTACTCTCTAAGAGAGTACGATCTTTCAAAGCTCTCTTCCGCCCTAGAAAAGCGCTGTGACCATTTCTTCTTTGTGTTTTGTCCATAGACCTACACCAGCAAAGCTCATAAAATGCACCTGTCATAGAAAGGATCTCAAATGCTCTGGATAACTATGTCACGTGTAAAAGAACAAAACACAATTTGAACTAGTCATTCTAATACTTTTCGAGTTAGAAATATATTTTTTTAAAATACCTAGTTCGGCAGTAATTTTATATAAGTCTACCATCTGAAATCTCCCCTCAAAATGCTATTGTTAAAAGGAAGCCTGCAGATTTTTTTTTTATAACGTATGCTTGCAGGAGCAGCCAGGTGTAGAATATGTCTATGAGTTTATAATTGGCTACAATATTTTGCTACATGGTTAAACGCTTGACTTCCCTTTAATCGAAGGCCACTGAAATCTGCATCAAATTTGCCAGTCCATGAACATCAAATGAGCTGTGAACAGCGTCTCCAAAACCTAATGAAATGTTCATTCGCGGACTTCTGGATTTAAGTAGCGCCTTGTTACCATAAATCAATAAACACATTAATGGATCACTTTTCTGAAAGGTCTAATTCTCTGTGCCTAAAATTGGCGATCTTGCATAGATTGATGGCCCTGCCGCATGTTTCCACCAAGAGACCCTCAATCTTTGAGCTTCAACACGAAATTTGAGATAACTCAGTGGTACTATAGTGATGCAAATCATGCCGCTGTCCTTATTTCACCTGTGTATCAAGGCCTTTTCAAGATGCAAAAAGGTATCTTAAGTTTGCAGAAAGTTGTTCATGCTTGACAGTGAAACTTGCCCCACACAATCACTCATATTGTTTCAGCGAACATGCAACAAAAAGGAGGATGCGAGGGTATCAATTGCAAGCTAATATATATCATGTACATTAATTGGCAATTTCGAAGTTGAAATGCTAAATGATATAATGATAAATCATTTGAAGTAAAAAATAAACATACATAGGAAAGATATTGTAATACATATTGATTGAGGCATTAGATTTTGGTAGTAATCCAGGGGCATCAACGTTGGGTTCGATTTAAATTTACCCAAGGTTTGATATAATATTTTTAAACATTTCTTTATTGTCAGTATGAATAACCTCACACACATACTCAGCGCCTTCAGTTTTGAATGCTTGCCAGAACCGATTCTGAGGGCCACATGACAAACAGATGATACAGAGCCACAATCATCATCACTGAGCTATTTTGCCGTTGGTGTGCAGGGGTCCATCCAATATGGCTCTGCAAATGGGTTTAGTATACACCTTCCCCTGTTGACTCTCATGGTAGAGAGGGCAGGCAGTTAAAGGTTTCTCAGGGTGGTAATGTGGGGTGGTAGAGACTCAGAACTCAACCAAACAACAGACACAAGAATTCACTGTCTAGCCCAGTTCTTATTTTATTATATAGAGGATTAATTGTTTTCACAGAAAAACAGAAATCTACACTTATTAATTGCAGTTCATGCTTGGCATGCTCCTTCAGGTCACAGAACAGCTTCTGGACCTCTTAATCATCATGGAGAGGCCTATTCCTCAATCAATCAATCAATCAATCATTTGTAAAGCGCGCTACTCACCCACTAGGGTCTCAAGGCGCTGAAGGAGGAGGGGATTGCTACTGCTCAAATAACCAGGTCTTGAGGCGTTTCCTGAAGGTCAAGAGGTCCTGGGTCTGTCGTAGGGGATGGGGAGGGAGTTCCAGGTCTTGGCGGCGAGGTGGGAAAAGGATTTGCTGCTGGCTGTAGTTCGGTGGATGTGAGGGACGGTGGTGATGGCGAGGTTGGTGGAGCGGAGTTGGCGGATGGGAGTGTGGAAGGTGAGTCACTCGTTAAGGTAGGCAGGGCCATTGTTGTGGAGAGCTTTGTGGGTGAGGATGAGGAGCTTGAAGGTGATCCTCTTGTTGACAGGGAGCCAGTGTAGGTCTCTGAGGTGAGCTGAGATATAGTTGTGGCATGGGCTGTCTAGGATGAGGCGTGCGGAGGAGTTCGGTATACGTTGCAGTTTCTTCTGGAGCTTGGCCATGGTTCCAGCGTAGAGAGCGTTGCCGTAGTTCAGTCTGCTGCTGACGAGGGCATGGGTGACCGTCCTTCTGGTTTTGGTGGGGATCCATCTGAAGATCTTGTGAAGCATGCAGAGGGTGTTGAAGCAGGAAGATGAGACGGCGTTGACTTGCTGTGTCATGGTGAGCAATGAGTATAGGATGAAACCTAGATTGCACGCGTGGTTGGTGGGCATTGGTGCGGTTCCCAGGGTAGCTGGCCACCAGCAGTCGTCACACGCGGAGCGGTTGGAGCTGAGGATGAGGATCTCTGTCTTGTCCGAGTTCAGTTTAAGGTGGCTCTTCTCTATCCAGTTGGTGATGGAATGTAGTCCGTCGTGGAGGTTGGTTTTGACGGTGGCAGGGTCCTTGGTGAGTGAGAGGATCAGCAGTGTGTCATCAGTGTAGGAGACGATGTTGAGGATGTGGGATCGGACGATGTTGGTGAGCGGTGCCATGTAGATGTTAAAAAGGGTTGGGCTGAGAGAGGATCCTTGGGGAACACCGCAGTTGGTCTTGGTGGCTTCAGAAAGGAAGGGAGGGAGGCAAACTCTCTGGGTCCTGCCAGGAGAGGAAGGATGTGATCCAGTCCAGGGCCTTGTGTTTGATCCCTGTGTTGTAGAGGCGAGTGCGGAGGGTGTGGTGACAGACGGTGTCGAAGGATGCCGAAAGGTCCAGCAGGATGAGGGCCGCGGTTTCGCCTTTGTCGAGCATGGTCCTGATGTTGTCGGTTGCAGGGATGAGGGCAGTCTCGGTGCTGTGGTTCCTACGGAATCCGGATTGGGAGATGTCCAGCGTGTTGTTGTCCTCCAGGAAGCGGGTCAGTTGGCCGTTGACGATCTTCTCGATGACCTTCGCCGGTAAGGGAAGGAGGCAGATGGGCCGGTAGTTCTTGAGATCTCCGGGATCTGCTTTGGGTTTCTTTAGCAGGGTGTTGACTTCAGCGTCCTTCCAACTCTCCGGGAAGGTGGCTGTCTCAAAGGAACTGTTGATGGTCATACGGAGTTGGGGGGCGATGATGGGGCTTGCTTTGTTGAAGCCCCAAGGCACACACCAGAGTTGTGTGTTAGCTGAGCCAAATAAAAGTGAGGATGTCAGTCTCACACGCAATACGGTCAATTGGGATGGGGGTACATGCAGTGCACATCACCATCCTGATACTTATTTAAATGTTGTCAGAAATTGGGTTATTGACTGAGAGGAGTGAAAACCCCACTCCAGCAACAACCACAATACTTGTCAGGGTGAACCACAAAAGTCACTAAACTAATCTGTGCCTAACCCTCTGGTAGCTTGGTATAAAAGCAGATAGGCTTAACTTGGAGGCACGGTGGCAGGAGAAAGCTCTGAGTGGGAAAAGCTGGATTTCCAGACTGAGGAGGTCAATGTCAATGTCAAGTCAGCCTGTTGAAGATTTTTACCTTCAGGCTAAGACAATTTTTTGGAAGTTGAAATTCTTCTGTTGGGATGAAGCTGCAGACTGTACCCGAAGAGGGGTTCACAAGGCCGGATACAGTTGCTGAGAGGTCCTGCTGAAATGGCTTTGCTGCTGCAGAGAAGAGCATAGTAGGAGCTACCACAGAGGCTTTAAGCCAACCGGCGAGGCACCTAGGACAGGTCATTTGGAAGCTAGGTCCCGGCCTTCTGTTGGTTCTCCAGGCACTTTTTGGTGAAAATGAGAAAGTTTTAAGGTTAGGAAGGAGAAGCTTTTATAACTGAAAAAGAGTGAACCACACCCGTCTCAATGTCAGACCTTTACAAGTGTTATCCCAGAAACCCTCAACCATTAATTACCACCAGTGATGTATACAATCTATACTGGGGTGGCATCATCATCTGGTCCAACACCTGGGTATTTGCTTCTCCAGGTGAGTAATGCCTCCATCAGGAGGGCGAGTGTCTGTTAAAAGGTACTGGTGGGATCTGTGCAACCATAAAATTACCTCCTATACCAAAAAAGAGATTCTTCAATATAGAATAAGGGATAGGGGTATGGTTAGAAAAAGGGCATGATGTTACACCTGACACGCATCCACAAAACTTCAAAACACACACGTAGACACCCCACAATCTTTTGCAGCGCCAATAGCATGACAGATATTGACACCACAACACTCATACACTGAACTAACCATCTAACAAGTCACACACACAAATACACCACCAAAATTCATACATTGCACATCCACCATCACAAGCTACACACCCAACCACACAACAGCACCATCACCAACACACCTATAACACACCACTCACAACACAAACAATAGCACCCCAGCTTCACAAACAGGGAGTTAAGGACCATGGTGGACAAAATACTCAGGGTCTAGCCACACCTATTCGGGGTACAGGTGCAGCAGATACACTTGGTCAGGAAGATGGAGCTATGGTAGAAGATAGTCAACAAGGTCAATGCAGTGGGAAACCATCCACGCACAAGGGATGACATCAGGAAGAGATGGAATGACCTGCGCGGGAAGGTGTGTTTCATGGCATCCAGGCACAACATCACCGTACAGAAGACTGGTGGTGGTTCCCTGCCTCCTCCCCCCGAATGCACCGACTGGGAGGAGAAGGTCCTGGCTATCCTGCACCCGGAGGGCCTCACTGGACTCACTGGAGGACTGGACTCGGGTAAGTCAACTACAATACCTTAACCGTCACCACATCTGTAATGCATGTATCACCCCATCCCTCTCACTACCACCATGCCCCCAACCCCTACCCAGCCCACAACACCCACACACTCATATCCATGTCACCTGCATGCCCACAATCCCACATACAAATCACCATCCAGCCCCCTGTGCACAGTCACCAACCCATGCATGTAATGTCAGGAGCACTACAGCACCCACAATGCGCCCCCCTCTATAAATGCATCAAAATGAACACAAAGGGACCCTGCATGCCACTACACGGGAATTCAACCACCAATTACTGCTGACCAGTGCTGCAATTGACAAGAAAGTGCATGACACCCACATCTCTATTCTCTCACATATAGGTACCACCACCCATGCCACCCGGACGGAGACGGTAAGGAGTGCCAGTCCTCCACCTGAAGATGAAGACCCCACTCAGGAGAGTGCAGATGGATGCCTGGACACAGAGGAAGTCCTTGGCCCATCCCACACCGATGGACAGTCACCCTCCAGAAGCCCCACCCAGGATACCACTGACACCCCTACCACTCAGCCACCAACATCATCTATGGCCAAACGCTGCCGCACCAGTGCCCCAGACCACGGTCTGGCTGCCCACATGTACAGAGGCCCGAGTCCCACCCACCACAAGGCAGGATGATGACGGGCCCAGTGCAAGTGGGACTGCCAGAACTATGCAGTGGACACAGGCACTGGGGGCTAGGGCAAGTTGGAGGGTATCAGTGGCCCAGGGGGGTGGCCCAAGGAGGGATGCTGCTGCCCAGGAGGTCATTGCTGAGGTCCTGGGAGCATACCACCATTCCCAAGACAGGATGGGCCATATCCTGGCCACGTTGGAGCAGAATCATAGGCTGCAGGTAGCACACCACCAAGAAGCTATGGAGCAATGGAAACAGCTCAATGCTACCGTGGCCTCCATTGAAGGGGTGCTGCAGCACCAGACAAATATCCAGCCTGAGTCCTCCACCCACCTGCAGACACCAGCACCCCTTCCCCTGCTGCCCAGCTTCCCCCTCGCAAAAGTGGCTTCAGACCCAGACATCCCACTAAAACACCAGCCAAGACCAAGCCCACCACCAGGAAGTGACTCTGCCCTGAGCTGTCTCCCTTGGTTGCCACTGAGCTACCTGTTGACATGCCACTACCATCTCAACATCTTCCACTGGCCCCATGGACTATACCCCTGTGCTACCAACAACTGAGCAAATGTACCTGAGTATGTTGTTCACCATGTGCCCACTCACTTCCACTCTCCCATCACTCATGGATGTTTTGACTTTGAATAAATACACGTGTTCACTCAAAATATCTGTCCTTAATCAATATGAGCAATCAATTGTGAATGTGAATGCATTAGCCAGTTACCATCATTATGCCGCTTTTATAGTAGGAGGGGGTCTTAAAGACTGTAGTGTCTGAAATATGTCACACTGTACATTCCATAGTGTTAACTCACATCTACCACTTCAGTCATGATTTTGCTATATCACTGGTAAGGGACACCACAGCACTTACGACATGAGTCACCCTGAAACAATGCAATGAAGCCATCAGCATCATAGGAAATGTACCTGAGAGTCATTGGAAGTGTAGCCAAATTGGCTGGGTCTTGGAGTTGATGTCTTCCCCTCTTCTTCCCCATCTCTCTCATCCCCCTCTGAGGTTGCAGGGCTGGTTGGACAGCATGCTCCTCTTCCAGATGTGGGATAGCTTTCCTCACAGCCAGGTTGTGCAGCATGCAGCAGGCCACCACTATCTTACACACCTTGTCAGGGACATAGCACAGGGATCTTTCAGAGAGATGCAGTCAACAAAATCTTACCTTCAGGAGTCCTGTGGTCCACTCAATCACCCTCCTAGTTCGACCATGTGCCTCATTATAATGCCTTTCTGCATCTGTCCTGGCATTCCTCATAGGTGTCAGGAGCCATTGCATGTTTGGGTAGAGAGTATCCCCTGCAAGAGTGTGCGAAAGAGGGTTGAAACACACAGTATCCACTTGCATACAGCCTGCCTGTCAGCTATGTAACTGATCCAGTGTCATACACACTCACCTATGAGCTAAGCTCTATCCCCCTGTAGTTGTCCCATCATATGTGACACACTGCTATTTCACAGGATAAATGAATCATGGACTTATCCTGGGAACCTTGCATTGACAATTGAAATGTACTGATCAGCAGTACACACCAATTGGACATTCATGGAGTGATAGTTTTTACGATTCTGAAACATCTGTTAATTTACTCTTGGGGGTATAAGGGCTATGTGGGTACCATCCAATGGCACCTATCACATGGGGGATGTTTGCAAAGGCATAGAATCCTGATTTGATCGTGGTGAGATCAGCCCTTTGGGGAAACTGGACATAACCTTGCAGGTGTTGAATGAATGCATTCAGGAAATTAGACAGGATGTGGCTGAACATTGGCTGAGATACACCTGCAGCCATGCCCACTGTCACTTGGAATGAGTCTGTGGCCAAAACATGGAGCACAGATAGTACCTGCACAGTTTTAGGTATGGCAGGAGAATTCCTATTAGCTGGCTTCAGAACAGGCTCCATTTCTGCACAGAGTTCAAGGATTGTAGCTCGATTCAGGCGGTAATTTATGATGATGTGATGTTCCTCCATGGTGGCCAGATCTACCAGGGATCTGAAACAGATGATGCCCTCCCTTGCCACATGGGTCTGTACCTATGGGGGAGGAAGGAAGACACATTGAATTGGGACATACACTTGCATCACATGGGACAGAATTCATGTTTTACGCAATACACAAATGTACTGCACACAGACACAAAGAAGGTGGTAATCCTATCAGGCTAATGTGTGGTGAGGTGTCTCAGTCATAATGGCATCACAGTGTAGACACACTTCCCACCATGATTACATGTGGAGGACCAGTACTCATGTCAGTACTCGACAAAGGGGAGAGGGAATGGAGCCATGGATGAGGCCCCCGGCCAGGCTATGGAGGTGTGGTGGATGCAAAATTGCAGCCTCCTGCCATACAGGTAGTGCAGTGTGGAAGTGACTTCATTCCACTGGAGTTACTCCTCATGGCTGTAGGATGTAGGCGGTGTTCACCACCATGCACCTGATCAATGGATAACATTGTTGTCAATGGGGAAGCTGGGCCAATCATGACCCCAACCGGCGGTGACGGTGCACACCGCCGCGGTACCTACCGCCATTTTGACATGCCCTTGATACTTCACTCCTACACTACGGGGAAGGAAGAACTCCACTGCATGTGCTGCTGTGTCCTGACTCTGGTCCCTGAGATGCCACGTGTTACAAGGAAACAGGCCTCGGCCTTCATTGTGGAGGAGTGGAGAAGCTGGTGGAAGAGGTCCTACCCCTGTATGCCAAGCTGTATGGGCGATCAGAGGAGCAGGGGAGTTGCTATTTGTCCTTTTTAGATGTGTGTGAATGTGGTGGATGACTGTACACATTTTTGTTGGCTGTGTGAATGCTCACCCGTAGTGTGTCTGGCAGCTTTTGGCTTGGAAATTGTCCATATGTACGTCTCCATGGGCCATATCAGGTTGAACGGGAATAGCATTTGTGTATGGGGCACATTTGTGTTTACCGCCACATTCATATTGACCACCTTAGTGTTGTGAGAATCTCCAGCTGGTGCGCCTACAGCATCCAACAGGTCCTGAATGTTGGATATACATGTAAGTAAAAGGCCACTGTGTGCACAAAATTATTACATTATGGGGGTCATTCTGACCCTGGCGGTAATTACCGCCATGGCGGAGGTTGGCGGTAGCACCGCCAACAGGCTGGCGGTGCTCCGCTGGACATTCTGACCGCGGCGGTACAGCCGCGGCCAGAAGCGGAAAGCCGGCGGTGTACCGCCGACTTTCCGCTGCCCATGGGAATCCGCCATGGGGATTCTGACAGCCCATACCGCCATCCTGTTCCTGGCAGTTCACCCGCCATGAACAGGATGGCGGTATGGGGTGTCGTGGGGCCCCTGGGGGCCCCTGCAGTGCCCATGCCAATGGCATGGGCACTGCAGGGGCCCCCGTAACAGGGCCCCACAAAGAATTTCAGTCTGCTTTGCAGACACTGAAATTCGCGACGGGTGCAACTGCACCCGTCGCACCTTCCCACTCCGCCGGCTCCATTCTGAGCCGGCTTCCTCGTGGGAAGGGTGTTTCCCGCTGGGCTGGCGGGCGGACTTTCGGCGGTCGCCCGCCAGCCCAGTGGGAAAGCCAGAATGACCGCAGCGGTCTTTCGGCGGGAACCGCTTGGCGGGCGGCGACCGCCGTCCGCCGCGGTCAGAATCACCCCCTATATCTCTTGTAGGGACATATTATATAAGGATGGTAACTACTTATGCTTAAAAAGGTGTATTTCTTGTTGTTGCATGTATAGGTGTGATGGTGTATCTAATTGCAAGAAGATTAGACTAGATCTTCATACAAACATTTATAAGAAATTATTATGTCAGGTATACTATGAAATATCCAGTGGATAATTAATTTTAAGTTGGGAGTACCTGGTAAAACATGATAACTAAACATCAACTATCTTTTTCCTGCTAAATCATCAGCTGAGCGATTAAAGGCGACTTCATTGTTATTTTGTGAAAAAGTGGTTGGGTTCAAAATAGAAATATATGATACTCATTCAGGTGCATTTTGTTTTTGACACATGTAGTTTCCGAAATGGCCTTTTTAAACCCCCACGATAGATGTGGGATGCAGAGTAATATCTTTATGCACCTTTGCGTGTTAGGGTTTGGATTATGAGGCAGTTATTTTGTGGCTATTGGTTCAGTGCCAGCTAAGGGATATTATTGTTCAAGCGTGTGTGGAAAGTTTTATGATGATAAATCCATCTTTGTTCCTTTTGGAAGAGGACTCTATCTGAGTTCTTGTCGTTGAAATATAGTGTCTCAAGCACGACCCATTCCAATTCATTTTCTGTGTGTTTACTTGTGAGGAAGTGGTCACTCATCCGTGTTGTTATCTTACCACACCTGATGTTGCTATGATGTTCCCCTATATGGGTTTTGATCTTTATACATGTCATGCCTATGTATTTCAGGTAACAAGAATATTTAGTGGTCCCAAAGAGGAAGTGTAGCCTTTAACTTCCACAGCAAATAAATCAGTGAACCTCATAACTATTTCAGATTAAGCAATTAAATACACCTTTTATTGAAATAAGATTTTGTAGAAATAAAATCAAATTTACTATGAACTACAGCAAAGATGATATTCCATTTTTAGACCTAAAAATAGGAATTGATGAAGACAGACTATTTGTGTCGATATATAAAAAACCAACAGAGAGGAACACATTGTTACGTTATAGTAGCAGTCATCCAAGGAATCTGAGAGACAACTTACCATTTGGGAAGTTTGTACATATTCATAGTAACTGCAGAAAGAAGGCAGACTATTTAAAAAATCAGAGGTATTGATCAGTAGACTGCTTGAGAGAGGTTATCTGAAAAGACTAGTTTAACAAACAAGGAAAAGAGTGTTTTTTAACCACAGAGAATGGCTCTTGGAACCTAATCAAAGAAAGGAAAGTTTAGGTAGAAAAAACTGTGTTCCCAGCACTTGGCACAGCTATTAATGGGATTAAGAAGATCATGAAAAGACATTGGGAACTGGTTAAGGATTTCCTTACTGGCAAAGAATTGCCTCTTTTCCCTTTCAAAAGAGGAAAGAATTTGAAGGGTACATTGGTAAGGGCGGCTTTACCACTATCACCGACACCTTCTATTATCACAATATGGGCTCCTCCAACAGTGTTGGGTCATCATAAATGTGGACACTGTTTAGCTTGTAATTTAATTTTAATACTGAGGAGTTTTGTTTTGAGAGGAATGTGTTTATTTTCACCTCCTTCAGTAACTGTGACACACAAGATTTTATTTATGTGATTTGGTGTCCATGCAATCTGATGTATATAGGAAAAACAACTAAAAAGGTGAAGTGCAGAATTCTACAACATAAGAGTAGAATTAAATGTAAAATCATGGGAGCACCACTTGTGGAACATTATTGGGAACAACAACATAACAGCGATGATATAAGGTGGCAAGTCATGGAACAAGTCAAGTTTGGACCTCATGGAGGAGATAAGAACAGTCTTCTTTCCAAATGTGAACTTCACTGGATGGAACGGTGTGGAACAATAACAAATGGGCTCAACACACTAGAGGATTGGAGACAGGATGCATGCGTCTGAATACTCCAATCCTTGATAGTCCTAAATTGAGGATCTTAGACTGCTATTTTATAAGTCAATTGGTGATGAATCTACCTCCTGAACAAGCCAATCCAGGGTGGGGACGATTGCATTTTCAATGTTCTCTATCCATCTTCCTTTAATCTCCAAAAGTTTTCTATCACGAGAATATGAGGTTTAGATCTGATTCTCTAAAACACCTAAGTGAATGACTTTACTTCTATTGCATGATGTATTATTTACATATTCATATTCTCCTCCTGTACAATGTGGTTCTTTGAAACCAAACAGGGTACTAATAAGGGTTACCGTCAATGGAACGGATATGTAAGGTGTCAACTAAACAACCTAAGTTGCTCGATTCGTTCACAAAATAATGAGACTAACCTGCCCAGCCACCTTGTTGCTTCAGAAAGATAAAGAGTTGTCATTCATTTTGAATAAGTGTGTGATTCATTACCTCCTTTTTTGGTACAATCTGCGGTAAACACTAGACGGAGCCCTTTGCCATTCTGCGTAGGTCTTATATATTCGAATCTATGTAGGTGAGCAGCTGTGGCTCGATGAACACTAGAAGGAGCCCTGTGAAATTCCGGGTATGTCATGCGCGTTCGAATCTATATAGGAAAGCAGTTTTAGCGAGACAGAAGAGATGTACGTTGGCGTCCTCCATTTCCCACATTCTAGTAAGTTTGTTTTTGAGTGTTTTTCCTATGGATACAAGCTATCGCTATCACGGACTCGTGTCTATCTTTGGTACAAAACAACATTAGCCTTGATGTGAACATGCTTTCAACACATAGTACGGTTGCTTTGTATTATGATTGAAGGCAATATGAAAGATCTGAACAGTATAATCCAGATGTAGTCGCATACGCTTTTATCACAGTGAATGGCACTACACACTTTTGTTCATTAACACATGCTAACATTAACTTCGAGGGCCGCACGTTTTTGTTCTAAAAAGGTACACAATACGGATTCTGTTGTGAATCTAAATCTTGGCAGCATGTTCCTGATGTAGTCACAAGCCATTTTATTTCAGCTTCAGGATAGAGGGCTTCTTGAAAGTATATACAGAGGTCGGTGGGTAGTAGAAACCGATGTTCGAGCTGTGTAGATTGGATATTTGTAATACCTCGAATCACAAGAGAATTTTGGCAGCGCATTTTTATTTTAGTTGCACGCTATTTAATTCAAACTTGAGAACACAAGACTTTTTATGATATTTATGCAGTATGTTGGACACCAGTAGCCATTGTTTGCGCTGTGGAGAAATGTAGGATAGTTCTAAAAAGATATTGTGATTTCCATTTTTAGATTTGTTGGATGATTTAGTCCCTTTGAGGAGACATAATTCATAATCAAGTACAGGAGAAACATATTGCAGCTCCAAGGATGCACATCATTGGATTGGATTTTTTGTATTACAGCACATAATGATTTACGGTGAGTTTTGAAAGCATTAGCTGGTTCATTTTGGCCTATTTTCTAAAATAAAAACAAGGGCCTAGTCTCTACAGGAAACTAAAGGGTGTCTTTTCTTTGGAACAGGGGATAAACCTATTTCTGACTGTGAATAGGAGGCAGTGTAAAGGACGTCATATGAAATGTCTTAGCATTGGTTGTATTTTAGGATAAGTAGCTTGGTGGTGGAAATTGATCAACCCTTATTGACACAATGTCTTCACACACGAGGAGGCTGATAATGGTCTTTTTGGTTTATTTTAGGTGCTACCTATAATAAATACTTCTGTCCTGATGATGATCCTCTAATGATTTTTTCTTGTATGTTGGGTCAAAACGTCGATATAATTCATTGTGGATTATTGTTTAATGTGGATAGTGACTTCTGGATATCTGGATTGAAGGGCTATTTTTGAAGATCTCTATTTTTAGCCGCAATCTTGTAGATATTGTACACTTTGGCACTTTTTCTTGCACACCAATCACGTTCACTGCACAGTCACTTTAGGAGCACCTAAATATTTTGAAAAATAATTTGGGACATTTGGATTCTTGATTTTATTTCTGCGATATCTTATTTGAATAAAATATGTATATAATGGCTTAACTTGATACAGTTATGGGGTTACTGATTTATTTGTTGTGGAAGTTAAGGGCTACACTTCCTCCTTGGGGGCACTAAATATTCTTGTTACATTTAAATACCCAGGTCCAGAGGCTGGTGGATTTGCCTCATTTATTCTAAATATGTATTTCAGGTGGCACGGACATGTGATCATGTACATGACATGTGTTGTACTGCAATTAGTGTGCTGGCTCAAGTTCCATTTTAGATTTGTATCAAGCTCTAAGATTTTTGTTGCCTTTGTCCCTGAACAGGTGCCACATTATCTAATGACTGGTAACTAGCTGGAGGCCCCAAGCTGTAGACACAGTATTGTTGGTTTTTGGTGCTCTGGGCAGTCGTCTGTGCACTTGGTAGTCCCTAATGTTTTTCCCTCATTTGTAAGTAAAACTAGGTTTTGGCCAGTTCAAAGTGCCAGATGTGATAATTCCCATGCTTGTTGATGACTTTTTTTATGTTATCACAGGTCAAACAGTTTGTAGTGACGCATGTTAGGGTATCATTCACCTGACTTCTGTTGGATTGTTCCAGGAGACTCTCTCAGTTCTGATTTTTTGCATTTTTGACACTTATTGATGATTGTGTTCTGGATATTCTCTATCCTTTAATTTCTTTGTGAGATCTTGTGCTTCATGGTCTAAGTCTTGTGTTCTACTGCAATTGTGACAGATTCTTTTTGGTGAAAATGTTTCTAAGGCCTAAGTTTGAAGGTTAGGAAGGAACAGTACCTTTAGCACCACTTCCAAGTTTCCAGGACCTGTGGGCTACCACTTTGAGGGATTAGGACTCATTCCAGCAGAGGGCAGTTGCACAGATCAATGTTTCTGGAGCTTGTGATATCCCTGTAGCCTCACACAGGAGGCCAGCGAACTAGCGGGCGGAGTCACTTCTAGTGGACATGGGTTCAAGAAGATTGTCCAGTTCTTCAGTCAGCAAACCAAGCATTTAAGCAGCAGGGTAGTCCTCTGGTAGCAGCAGGACAGTCTTTTTGGGGTCTAGGCAGTCCTTCTGAAGTCTTCTACAGGTCCAGGAGTGTACTGAAGATGTGGTCAGAGGGACCAATATTTATACCAGATGCCAGCCCTTGAAGTGGGAGGATTTCCAATACTACAACCACAATATGGTTCAATGAGTTAAACATTTTTAGCAGTAGTATTGCAGTAGAAACCTCTAAGATGTGTGCAGCTGTGATATATGTATCTAGTGAAAGAGAGATTTGAATAACACTTGGGCCCTCATTACAACATTGGCGGTAAATCCCGCTTTCCGCCATGCAGAAGACCGCCAACACACCGCCGCGGAATTCCGCCACAGCAATTATGACCCACAGTTCTGAATCCGCCAAAATCTACACACCCACACAAGTCCGCCACACCAAAGGTCAGTGATAAACTGGTGAAAACCAAACCTCCACCGTCACGCCAACAGAAATACGCCCACACTATCACGACCCACGAATCCACACGGCGGTCTTTCAATCGCTCAAAATACACACACATTTATAAAACACAACCACATTGGACTATGCAAAATACACACACCTGATACACATACACACACCACTCCCACACACCCAATACAATATAAAACACACACCCACATCACCCTCAAACCCATACGACAACAATTCACGAATGAAAGCCAGAGAGAGACAGCACCAGCAAGAACAACAGCATCCACAGGCACACAACACCATCACCCACAGAACTTCCACGCACCTCACACAACATCCCACTACATATCAGCACACTTATCACTCACACACTCCACCACACACATCACCTACACCACCCCATGGTACGGCAAAGACACCCCAGGTTCTCTGAGGAGGAGCTCAGGGTTATGGTGGAGGAAATCGTCCGGGTAGAGCCACAGCTATTCGGATCACAGGTGCAGCACACCTCCATTGCAAGGAAGATGGATCGATGGCGAAGAATAGTGGACAGGGTCAACACAGTGGGACAGCACCCAAAAAATTGGGAGGACATCAGGAAGAGGTGGAACGACCTACGGGGAAGGTGCATTCCGTGGTCTCAAGACACCACCTAGCGGTTCAGCGGACTGGTGGCGGACCCCCACCTCCTCCCCCACAACTAACAACATGGGAGGAGCAGGTCTTGGCGATTCTGCATCCTGAGGGCCTCGCAGGAGTAGGTGGAGGAATGGACTCTGGTAAGACAAATCTTAACTATTACATCCCCCACCCTACCTGCATGCCAGCACATACCCCCACCCTCACCCTCACCCCCAGCACTCCAAATCCTCACAAATGTCCCAACATCACAAACCACACATCCCAACACCAAGCCCTGCATGCAACAACAAAGCATGGACACCCATAACTAAAGCATGCCCACTGCACATACCCATACATCCCCCTAAACCATCATCACATGATGTCCCACACAGGAATGCAAGCACTGGGGTACACGGTCACCCACCCATTGCACACCATGACACACACAGATGTAATAAACATCCTTTTATACCCCTGCAGGACCCCTACCCAACGTCACCGGACAGGAGGATCCAAACATGTCCACACCACCAACAGAAGAGGCCCACAGTGATGACAGCACATCTGTCCAACTGGATCTAGATGACCAGCCCGGCCCATCAGGGACCTCTGGACAGTCGGTTCCCCTGACACAGTCACAGGCCACTACAGAGCTTCCCCCCTCTGGAAACACCAGCACAGCACCCACCCAGCAGGCCCATACCTCCGTCCCCAGGACACGTCAATCAGCTGTGTGTCCACCACTACAGGGAACCCAGGCTAACCCACCACCCCAACAACAACAGGGACCTGGGGGCAGTGGTAGTGGGCACACAATCCAGGGGACGGAGGCCCAGGAACACAGGGGAACAGGGAGGGATGCTGTGGGACAGGGGGCGGACAGAACAAGGGAACCCACTCTCCACGAGGCCCTCTCCTCCATCATGGGAGCCTAACACCACTCCCAGGAGACGATGGCAACGGTACTGGCCAAGTTTCAGGAGACCCAGCACCTGCAGGAGGAACAGTATATGGGCTTCAGGGAGGAACTCAGAACCATCAACTCCACCCTGGGCACCATCGTAGGGGTGCTGAAGGAAGTACTCAACACCAGGAGGGACACTGTGGCACTACAAGGGCCCCCTGACACTAGCATGGACGATGAACTGCCCACCACCTCTGTCGGCGCTAGTGGACAGGACGCCCCGCCACAGGACCACCACACCAGCACCCCACCCCCTGCAGAGGGAGAACCACCTCGCAAACGGTCCCTGAGATCCAGGAACAAAACAGAGCACGATGACAAGAACCCCGCCAAGAAATGAGACCACCCTGATTGTCATCCTACTGTCCCACTTTGTCACCCTGTCCATACTTAAACTGCCCCAGCTCCACTTCCTATGCCCCTTTGGACAATGCACCTGTGAGACTAATAGACTGGACTCTGCCATGGACATTCCTCCACCATCACCCCTCACCATTTTACTACCCCCTCTAATATTGAGCACTGAAATAAACACACTTAAAGCACAAAACAATCTGGAGACTGTCTGTGATTTCGAAATAGTGTATTAGCAATTACAGTGGCAAAATGTTCATTCAAATGTAATGTCAACATACCCATGTCACACAGCTCTAGTCCATGAGGAATCAAAGCAGATGTCACACAGTGGGACCCACATCTGTGAAATCGTAAGGGAAAGTGACAACTCAGTGACCATACACTGGGTGAAAACGACAGACAGTAGAAAGGCAGTAGTGTTTAAGTACATGTAGTAGGCAGGTCTGTACTCTTACCTGTGTCTCACTGGAAATATTGCTGGATCATTGAGTCCCTGTTGTTCATGTCTTCTTCCTCTGCTTCCTCGTCTTCACTGTCCACATGCTCCACAGCTGCCACAACACTGCCATCTGGACCATTCTCCTGCAGAAAAGGCACCTGTCGTCGCAAAGCCAAGTTGTGAAGTATACAGCAGGCCACAATGATCTGGCACACCTTCTTTGGTGAGTAGAATAGGGATCCACCTGTCATATGGAGGCACCGGAACCTGGCCTTCAGGAGACCGAAGGTCCGCTCGATCACCCTCCTAGTTCGCCCATGAGCCTCATTGTAGAGTTCCTCTGCCCTTGTCCTGGGATTCCTCACTGGGGTCAGTAGCCATGACAGGTTGGGGTAACCAGAGTCACCTGCAAATGGCGAGGGGCAACTGTTAGACATGCACTAACCTGTAGGGATATCCCCAGACACAGACAACCATTCCCACTGACTAGCTTCCAGGTGCTCACCTAATAGCCACACACGGTGCCTCTGGAGTTGACCCATCGCATAAGGGATGCTGCTATTCCGCAGAATGTAGGCGTCATGCACTGAGCCAGGGAACATGGCATTCACATGGGAGATGTACTGGTCTGCCAAACATACCATCTGTATATTCATCGAATGATAACTCTTCTGGTTTCTGTACACCTGTTCACTCCTGTGGGGGGGACCAAAGCCACATGGGTCCCATCAATGGCATCTATGATGTTGGGGATATGTCCCAGGGCATAGAAATCACCTTTCACTGTAGACAAATCCTCCACCTGAGGGAAAACGATGTAGCTCCGCATTTGTTTCAGAAGAGCAGACAACACTCTGGACAACACGTTGGAAAACATAGGCTGGGACATCCCTGATGCTATGGACACTGTTGTTTGAAATGACCCACTTGCAAGGAAATGGAGCACTGACAGCACCTGCACTTGAGGGGGATTCCTGTGGGATGGCGGATAGCTGACATCAGGTCTGGCTCCAACTGGGTACACAGTTCCTGGATTGTGGCACGGTCAAGCATGTATGTGATAATCACATGTCTTTCCTCCATTGTCGACAGGTCCACCAACGGTCGGTACACCGGAGGATGCCGCCATCTCCTCACATGTCCCAGCCGACGGTGCCCATGAAGGACAACAGCGAGCACAGAGTCAAACAACTCAGAGGTACGTACACACAGTTTACACAGAACACCATTCATAATCAAAAAGTGGCCTGTATGTGTGTTGAGTCTAGGCCTAGGTATGTGTGACGCAGTTGAAAATGAAGCCATGTGGGCCCCTGAAATGGCGGCTGCCTGACCTCTAAAGTGGGACAATAGGATGTGAGGTAACTGCGCTGGTGTTGTACACCATCGCGGTAGGCGGTCGAAGACCGCGGCGCAATGCTGCATTGGTTAACATTGGACCCTATGGGTCCCAGGAGCCAATGACGATGTACGCCGGCGGTGACGGTACGCACCGCCGCAGACGTGACCGCCATTTTCTATCTGTTCAATCACTCGATACCTGATCTTCGACAGGAGAGGACCTACACTGCAAGTGCTGCTGTGACCTCGGTCTGGAAGAGACAATGGCTCGAGTGTCTGGGGAAAGGGCCCCTGCCTTCACATCGGAGGAGTTGGAGAAACTCGTGGATGGGGTCCTCCCCAGTAAACGCTACTCTACGGTCCTCCAGACAAACAGGTAGGTACACTGGGAGCATGATGTATGGGCTATGCCTGTGTGGAGAGGGCTGGATGTAAGAAGGAAGGGGGGAGAGTGTGGCGTGCATGCAACGATGGTGAATGCATGTGCCACATGGCAAGGGTAGGGATGGGGGCCAATCACTTTGACAGTGCAGTTGGTAATAGCTTTCTCTTGCCCCTGTACAATTCATGTAGGTCAGTGCCCACCAGAAAAAATATATTTGGCGTGCCATCGCCAAGGACCTCCGGACCCTGGGGGTCTACCACAGACGGAGCACACACTGCAGGAAAAGATGGGAGGACATTCGCCACTGGAGCAAGAAGACGGCGGAGGCTCAGCTGGGGATGGCCTCCCAACGTGGGAGGGGTGCCCGTCGCACCATGACCCCCCTGATGTTCAGGATCCTGGTGGTGGCCTACCCAGAGTTGGATAGGTGCTTGAGGGGATCACAGCAGCAACAAGGGGGTGAGTACACTCTCATTCTGCTGACTTTGCGTGCAGTGGAGGGGTCTGGGTAGGGGAGGTGGGCTGTGGGTTGTAGGCCAGGGCGAGTTCCATAGGCAAGGTCCCTCCATAAGGCAGGCCATGTGGCACCCCACCCCACCTCTGTAGAGTGCCAAGTACACCTAGTCATACCCCTGTGTCATCTATGTGTGCAGATGTCGTCCATAGCCTTGTAGGCCATTTCCCAGGAATTGAACAGTGGAACCCAAGAGCGCGGCATAGTGCAGGGGGCTTCTGTGTCTGTCGTGTCCGCCAACGGTAGCGGTAATGCATGCACCCAACATGTCTTTCTTCTGTCGTCCCCCCCTTTTTGTGGTCTCCCTGTTCTTGTGTGCATTAGCATCATCAGGTGGAGGAGCAGTGGCACCGGAGCACCAGGGGGCTGCATCCCACATGGCCATGGAGGGCCACACTACGGAATCGGACTTCCCCAGTGGGACGGAGGGCGAGGGGAGCTCCACGGCGGGGACAGGAGCTGAGACCAGTGACAAGGACTCATCCTCTGATTGGAGCTCCCTTGTGGTGGCGGCAACATCTGTTCCCCCCCCATCTACAGGTACAGCCGCCACACCCCCTTCCAGCACCGCCCTCCCAGCAGCCCCTCAGCCTTAGCCCCGTGCCCGCTCACCCGGGAGGGTGGACATCACCTTCGCCCCAGACACCTCAGGCCCTGCCCCAGTCACCCCTGCTGCCCTCAGTGAGGAGGCCATTGACCTCCTCAGGTCCCTCACTGTTGGGCAGTCTACCATTTTGAATGCCATCCAGGGTGTAGAAAGGCAGTTGCAACAAACAAATGCATTCCTGAAGGGCATTCATTCTGGTCAGGCGGCCCTTCAGCGAGCTTTTCAGACTCTGGCCTCAGCACTGATGGCAGCCATTGTCCCTGTCTCTAGCCTCCCCCCTCCAACTTCCTCCACCCGACCCAATCCCCTGTACCGCAGCCTATCCCGATCACACCTACAGACCAGCATGCACACACGTCAACACACAAGGGAAGCTCAGGCAAACATAAGCACCACACATCCCACAGGCACTCATGCAAGCATCACACACATGCAGACACACCAACATCCACTGCCTCCACTGTGTCCCCCTCCTCCTCGTCTCCCTCCTCCCTCCCTGTCTCGTCTACACTCACACCTGCATGCACTACCTCTATAGCCACTAGTTCCCTCTCCAGCACACCCACCACCACACCCCGCTCACGTGCAGTCACCACCCCCACTACCATTCACACGTCCCCTGTGTACTCTCCCAGTGTGTCTGTAACGCCCCCTCCCAAGATACACAAACGCAGGCACCCACCCACCCAACAGCCATCCACCTCATGACAGCCTCCAGCGCATTCACCTTCACCCAAAGTCAGCAAACGAACACCTACTACAACCACCACCTCTTCCTCCACTCCCAAACCCCCTCCAGCTACCCGTCCCAGTGTGTCAAAAAAACTTTTCCTGTCCAACCTTGACCTCTTTCCCACACCTCCCCCACCCCGTCCGTCTCCTAGGTCCCGAACTAGCACCTAAGCCACAACATCTCCGGGACCAGTGGTGCCTGTAGTCACCGGAATCTGGAGTGCACCGGCCACCAGGGCAGCCAGTGTAGCAGGGAGCCACAGCACAGACAGTCCCCCACCTGTGAAGCATCAGAAGTTGGCCAGTGCCCGGCGGGAGAGGGGGAAGACTCCAGCCACCAAAGTCGCTCCCAGAGGTCCCGGTGGGAGTGTGGAGTCAGCTGTGACACCTTCCAAGGTGGGGAAGGGCTACAAGAAACCCAGCAAGTTTGGGAAGAGCAGCACGGCGGGGAAGACCGCCATCATCCCCGCTGCCCAGGAGGCCACCGCCATCATCCCCGCTACCCAGGAGGCCACCTCCAGCACCAACCCAGCTGCCCAGGACAGGACCGCCAGCACAAGCCCACCTGCCCAGGACAGGATTGCCAGCACAAGCCCAGCTGGCAAGGAGGCCACCGCCAGCACCAGCCCAGATGCCCAGGATAGGACCGCCAGCACAAGCCCACCTGCCCAGGACAGGACCGCCAGCACAAGCCCACCTGCCCAGGAGGCCACCGCCAGCACAAGCCCAGCTGGCCAGGAGGCCACCACCAGCACCAGCCCAGCTGCCTAGGACAGGACCGCCAGCACAAGCCCACCTGCCCAGGACAGGACCGCCAGCACAAGCCCTGCTGGGCCATGAAGGACCGCCAGCAAAAGCCCCGCTGGGCCATGACGGACCGCCAGCAAAAGCCCCGCTGGGCCATGAAGGACTGCCAGCAAAAGCCCCGCTGTGCCATGAAGGACCGCCAGCAAAAGCCCCGCTGGGCCATGAAGGACCGCCAGCAAAAGACCCGCTGGGCCATGAAGGACCGCCAGCAAAAGACCCGCTGGGCCATGAAGGACTGTCCGCAAAAGACCCGCTGGGACATGAAGGACCGCCAGCAGCTGAGTCCCTGCAATGGAGACCACCGTCTCAAGCACCGCTGAACAGGCACCGCCGTCTCAAGCACCGCTGAACAGGGCACCGCCGTCTCAAGCACCGCTGAACTGGGCACCGCCATCTCAAGCAACACTGGCCCATGAGCGCCAAGGGCACTGACGCTACTGAGTCCGTCACGGGCAGGATGAGGCACTCTGGGCACCATGCCCCCTCCAGAATCAGTGGGGAATGTCATCCACTACCTCTGTCCTTAGCAGGATGAAGCACTCTGGGCACCATGCCCCCTTCAGAACCAGTGGAGAGATCCATCCACTACCCCTGTCCTTAGCATGATGAAGCACTCTGGGCACCATGCCCCCTCCAGAACCAGTGGAGATATCCATCCACTACCTCTGTCTTTAGCAGGATAAAGCACTCTGGGCACCATGCCCCCTCCAGAACCAGTGGAGAATGTCATCCACTACCTCTGTCCTTAGCAGTATGAAGCACTCTGGGCACCATGTCCCCGCCAGAACCAGTGGAGAGATCCATCCACTACCTCTGTCCTTAGCAGGATGAAGCACTCTGGGCACAAGGCCCCCTCCAGAACCAGTGGAGAATGTCATCCACTTGAGAGACTGTGGCTTTGCACTCCCCAGTATAGAACAGTGGGCAAGCCACCCACTGTAGAGACTTGAGAGACTGTGGCTTTGCACTCCCCAGTATAGAACAGTGGGCAAGCCACCCACTGTAGAGACTTGAGAGACTGTGGCTTTGCACTCCCCAGGATGGAACAGTGGGCAAACCACCCACTGTAGAGACTTGAGAGACTGTGGCTTTGCACTCCCCAGAATGGAACAGTGGGCAACCCACCCACTGTAGAGACTTGAGAGACTGTGGCTTTGCACTCCCCAGGATGGAACAGTGGGCAAGCCACCCACTGTAGAGACTTGAGAGACTGAGACTTTGCACTCCCCAGGATGGAACAGTGGGCATATGGCCCCATCGTGGATTTGGCGTCGTGCACTCAACCGGCTGAGGTGCCCCCCCTTTCCCTCCCCCTGAGGTGCCTGTTAACTTGCTCTCTGATGCCCCTGCAGTGTTCTCTCCGTCATGGTCGGGGATCTTGTGTGGGCCTCGCCCATACCGTGTGGTCCCAGTGTTCCACTGACTTAATTAGAGCACTACCTGGACTACTATGCTTGGTATATATTTTGTACATGGTGTATATATATATATATTTCTTCCTACTTGCTTTTAATATATTACAATGGTTACACTCATTTTCTATTGTCTTTGCATTCTTCCATGGGGTTTGGGGGGTGAAACTGTGTTGTATTGATATGCAGTAGTGTGTGTGTTGTAGTGGGTGGGGGTGGGGGTGTTGCGTGCTGCGTGTGAGTGTCACTCTCTTTTCCCTCCCCCCTCCCCTGTGTCGTAGGTGCAGTACACACCGTGGTCTTCGCCGCCGGCGTTCGTGCTCCTGGTAGAGGAGCAGGAATACTATCGCAGGTAGAATTTGTAGTTCCGGCTCCATGGTGTTCTCGTTCCTCGTGGGGTGTGTAGAGGTGAGCATTTTTCCTTCGGAATTCCTGTTTCCGCCGTGTTTTTATCCGCGGTGAATCTGCCCCGAAAAGGTGGCGGATTGGCCTGTCATAATAGTGTGGGCGGTACATTGTCCTCTGCCTCTCTGTTGGCGGTGACCGCCATGCTGTTTGTTTGTACCACCGTGGTGGTTGGTGTGTTAAAGTGGCTGTCTTTGTTGGCGGTTTCCGCCACGGTCGTAATAGCAAAAAAAATTCTGCCGGCCTGTTGGCGGTCTTACCGCCGCTTTATCACCGTCCGCCAGGGTTGTAATGACCACCTTGATTTTTCTACTGTGGTTCATCTACAGATTGTCAGTCATAGACGAGTGACTTGAAATTTACTTGGAGTGGAAAGAGTGAAAAAAAATTAAGGAAATGGAAAGAATGAACAAGTGAAAGGAAATTAAATGCAGCAGTAAAAACAGATGGCAAAACATAGGGGGTCATTCATGACCGCCAGGGCCGGGGACGGAGGAAGCACCGCCAACAGGCTGGAGGTGCTTCAGGGGCAATTCTGACCGCGGCGGTAAAGCCGCGGTCAGAAAAGGGAAACCGGCGGTTTCCTGCCGGTTTTCCCCTGCCCCAGGGAATCCTCCACAGCGGCGCTGCAAGCAGCGCCGCCATGGGGATTCCGACCCCTTCCCGCCAGCCTGTTCCTGGCGGTTTACACCGCCAGGAAGAGGCTGGCGGGAATGGGTGTCGTGGGGCCCCTGGGGGACCCTGCAGTGCCCATGCCACTGGCATGGGCACTGCAGGGGCCCCCTAACAGGGCCACATTAAGATTTTCATTGTCTGCAAAGCAGACACTGAAAATCGCGACGGGTGCCACTGCACCCGTCGCACACCAGCAACTCCGCCGGCTCCATTCGGAGCCGACTTCATCGTTGCTGGGGCTTTCCCGCTGGGCGGGCGGCCTTTTGGCGGTCGCCCGCCCGCCCAGCGGGAAAGTCAGAATGACCGCTGCGGTCATTTGACCGCGGTACGGTCTTCTGGGGGGGGGAACTTTGGCGGGCGGCCTTCGCCGCCCGCCGAAGTTGGAATGACCCCCATAGTTTGAAAAAAGGCATACCATGGGAAATGGCAAATCCAGAATTTTTGAAGTGTATTTAAATCATATTGCTCTATAGTCGTTTAAGGCAAATTGTGTTGTAAAATAGTTTATTCTTTAGCCAAAGCTTTTTCAGTGTTTACTCCAGGATGGTGAACATTCCTGGCACCTGAAAAGAGTAAGGGATAGCAGGCACACAGTTAAATTAGTGGAATATCCCATTGTTTTCCTTTTCAGAACCTCTGAATAGATATGCCAAGATATCTAGCATTGCACTATAAAATGCAAACTTTAGGTACCTTTTCTGTGATGGGAACACACACACTATGGGGGTCATTCCGACCCTGGCGGTCATTGACGGTCAGGGCCGGGGACAGAGGAAGCACCGCCAACAGCCTGGCGGTGCTTCAGGGGCAATTCTGACCGCGGCGGTAAAGCCGCGGTCAGAAAAGGGAAACCGGCGGTTTCCCGACGGTTTTCCCCTGCCCCAGGGAATCCTCCACGGCGGCGCTGCAAGCAGCGCCACCATGGGGATTCCGACCCCCTTCCCGCCAGCCTGTTCCTGGCGGTTTACACCGCCAGGAAGAGGCTGGCGGGAATGGGTGTTGTGGGGCCCCTGGGGGCCCCTGCAGTGCCCATGCCACTGGCATGGGCACTGCAGGGGCCCCCTAACAGGGCCCCATTAAGATTTTCAGTGTCTGCAAAGAAGACACTGAAAATCACGACGGGTGCCACTGCACCCGTCGCACACCAGCAACTCCGCCGGCTCCATTCAGAGCTGGCTTCATCGTTGCTGGGGCTTTCCCGCTGGGCGGGCGGGCGGGCGGCCTTTTGGCGGTCGCCCGCCTGCCCAGCGGGAAAGTCAGAATGACCGCCGCGGTCATTTGACCGCGGTACGGTCCTCTGGCGGGGGAACTTTGGCGGGCGGCATCCGCCGCCCGCCAAAGTTGGAATGACCCCCTATGTCTGGATGTGGATTATAGAAGAGAGAGCATGTGATCCACAAACAGTTGATCAGCATGTAAAGATCACCAAGACATCGAGTTGCTGCAACCAGATTGGGAACTAAGCTCATCTTGTCTCCCTGATGGGTGATTGGCCATGACCCCGGAAGTCAATACCACTTGCCCTGACCGTGGACCACCAGCCTTCTATCTGCCTGCAAAGAACAAGGTAAACTGTGAGGAGGAGGTGAGCACCTGGAGGGAATAAAGCCCAGCAGGGATCGTGGCAATGAGACCCCGGGGAGCAAAGTGTGACACATATGTCCATTCAGAACAGTTATGAGGGTGTGGGATGCCTGCCCCTCTCGTCATCAAGTTGATGACCCCAACAGCCACTGGGAAGTTTGGGTTGTCACCCTGATGGTGCTGTATGCTTATGACCCCCACATGCCATCATGAAGATTAGACTCTTCATCCTGCTCTGCTGTAATCCAGGCTACCTTCGTATGCCAGAGGGGACTACCACAAAGAATAGGATTCTCACCCTGGATTATTGTGACAAGAGGACCCGACTGAAAAATCTACAAGGAAGAACCTGCACTAGAGACCACTGCTTGTGGAAATACTTACTAAAGGCAAAAAACAAGTGGAGTAGAAGTTCAACAGTGCTATGGGTCTTCTGGAGACTGTGGTCTTTCTACCCTCTCTTCTCTGGGATGAAATGTTTCAGTACTTGAGATATTGTGTTAATCATATAAGGAACAGAATATGGTTGTCCAACTGTACTGCTTCTCCTTATATTTTTGCCCACATTACTGATGAGGTCCAGGAAGAGAGAGAGGAGGATCCCCTAGATATTTTAAGCTTTCCCATTCTGGTGGATCAAGCTATTGCTTAATTATCACTGGCTGATTGCCTGGTGGCAAGGACACAAATAGGGGTAGCAGACTAGCTGCCCATGTAGCGAGTACAGCAAACACAACCACAATAAATGACAATGCATTTGGAAGCAGTGTGATAAGCACAGGTGATAAATGAGATACTACAGTACCTCATATACAGTCTCTTATGAGATCACAATCAGAACCTCGTGGAGATTCGGTTCATAGCCTAAATATTACAAAAGCTAGTTTATGACCATGTGATAAGCAAAAGACTAATGTGCATGGACGCAGATCCACTAAGTGAACCTTGGACACCTGTGACAATGACAGTGATCATTCAGACATTCAAACAGGTACCCTCTTACTACTAAAACACCATGTGGGCTCAGGAAATAGAGATAGGACTGCATTCTTATCCCCTCACTTAGTGAATACTACTATAAAGTTCCTCAGGATTTCTGAAATCCTTGCAAATGTTAAGGAAAAATTGCAGACTGTTTTTGAGTGTAACAATCCCAACTCGGCTGACATTATTCAACTCTTGATAGTTATAATGTCTGTAAAAGTCTGAGACAAGCTGGTGGCTATGGCCAATTGACCACAACAGAATTCCAGAGATAATGCATCTTTGACCACTGCTAGGCATGGACTGCTAAAAGCAATAACAAGACCTTGTCTACTAAATCTTTGGAGTCTGCCTTTGCTCACAAGAACAATTGGGAACAATCTGAGTAGAATCCCAAAATAACAATCCAAACTGTTTGAACAGCTGAGCAGTGTGTGGAACGGAAATAACATTGATCAAAAATAATTTAAAGTCTTTGCAAAAACAGTCTTTCCAACAGAGGGTCAGAAGGAGAAGCAGGAGTGGACAGAGAGTTTGAAAAGTTGGGAGAGGCCATGGGCAGTGTCCGGGAAAGTTGTTCCATCTGGAAACACCCCCAATTTAAAGTGTGGACAGTCAGAAAACTTAGAATGAGGATGCCCAAGCCATACTCAGGAAATAATGAAATACATGAGCAACCCAATTTCTCATTACCTCCTTTCCCAAACCAATATTCTCTATTTAAGGACAGCAAGAGTAGGACCAGTTAAGTAAGTATATCAAAAAGAACTCCATGTTTGATGTGGTGCAAGGATGCCTATGGTGTCAGCAGAATTGTTCCTGCACAGAATCAATCCACAGAGGTGTTTTCCTTTTTCTATGTGTGCTGCAATATGCACAGAAAGAGGAAAAAACGAGGAGAAATAAAGATATCTCTCCTTGTTGCCCTGGGGAGGCGTAAGGTTTTGGCGCATCCCCAGGTTTACGGGTTTATTGGCTCTCATAAGTCTGGGGATGTGTCAAACCTCTTGGGTGTTTTGCTCGGGGAAATTCACAGCAAAGTCTAAGGAAAGCCTCCCTGGCACAGAATCCGGCAACACAGCGTCTTGCCCTGTCTTGCCTTACACCATATCTATGAGGCCATTCAAAGCCACGCGAATATGAATTTTTAGTCTGCGCTACTGCACGGGGTTCTTAAATATGCCCCCCTAATGTATATAGTGAAGATGTGAAAAATAATCCTACATACCTTTTCTGCACCAGCACAGTGCAGAATATAGGATCATGCTACTGCCCAGGTTTTCTGCATAGGGGCAGCAGATGCCCATCTTAATGAAGTGTCTGAAAACATTATCCTAGGACCACCTCCTACTTTTGCTGTGGCACACCCTGGAGGTGGATTATTATTAACTACAAAGACACAACATGTCTCAATGCCTACACTGTCAAAATATTACATATTTTTACTTTCTTCCTCTCATTTTACCTTTGCATTATGTAATGTGCTAAACCTAGCTTTGTTGTTCCCTTCCACTCAGAAAGAGGAAAATGAAGAATAGAAACTAGCAATAGGATATGCGGTAATTACTTTCAATGAGATGGGGGAAAATCAGTCTTCACAAGTATTCTATTCTATTCCATTCTATTTATTCCATTCTTTCTATTCTATTCTATTAGCAAGGCTTGTAAAGCACATGGGTACCCACAGCGGGCCTTCCAGCGCCAGCAGATCTCGATGGAGAGAGACTAATAAGAACCATTAGAGATAAAGATGAGTTTTTAGTTTCTGAAACTTGTTAGGTTGTTGGTTAATCTCAGACAAAGAGGTAAAGAGTTTCAGAGATTGGGGGCAAGATGTATAAAAGAGCGACCTCTGCCTCTGTTGGCCCTGGGCCTAACCAAGAGACCTAAATTATTTAGTCTGAGATCTCTGTTGGGATGATACGAGGTGACCAGTTGATGGAGAATACGCAGGCTCAATGTGTCATGCACTATGCCATGAACTGTATTCTGGAGCTAATTGGCAACCAATGCAGGGTCTTGAGTACCGCCCAAGGAGACTGTGTTTTTGGAACAACCAGCAGTGTTCAGGCTGTGGCATTCTGGATGATTTGAAGTTTATTAATGACAGCCTTTGAGCTGCCTAGGTAAAGTGAGTTGCCATAGCCCAAATGGGATAAGATAAGTCCTTGAATCACAGTCCTACGAGCCTCTAATGGTAGCCATTTTAGTATTTTCTTAGAGCATTAAGGAGGCCAAAACAATATGCGGTTACCTTCTTTGCCTGCAAAAACATGGTAACAAGGCTGCTGGTCCAATATGACCCCTAGGCTCTTTACTTCCAGGGCTGGGGGGTGTCACTCCCTAGGGTACGGAGACCAGTTCATTTGCTGGGTGTTGGGTTGTTGTCAACTACCAAGACCTCAGTTATATTCCTGTTCAGTTTTAGGCACCTAGCTGCCATCCAAATGGACACCTTTTCTATGCAGCTGATCAGTCTTAGAGAAGTGGATTCTGTGTCGGGCGATAGCAGAAATGAAAATCTGTTTATCATCTGCATAAGGGACCTTAGATAAAATAAATGAGAAGATGACATCTGAAAGGGGTTAAACAACTCATGCAGATATTTAAGACACCTTTATCTTTTTCAAAATGGCTTTTGGCTCTCCTATCATTTACATTAGCAGGGTCATTTAGCATGGCTATGGGAGATTCAGCATTATGAGACCAATACTATCTAATACTAGTTGCCTCAGGAGGTAGGTGAAGGAAAGACAGTATTTTTAGCAGAACTATCAGCAAAAGCATTCCCATGGGATACTTAATCATGGTCGGATTGTTGAGTAGTACATCATTATCACTACCTCCCTTGAAAGGTGAACAGCATTGCACAAACCTTTAAAATAGGATTCTTTTTTCTAGGCATACCTGCAGAAGTAAAGATGTCACTCTGATACTATTGACACCCAAATAATTGGAAATCCCAAATTCTATTGTAAATCAGTAAAGACAGCAACACTTTTCTTTCCTTTCCTTTCTTTTCCTTTGTAGCTCAAATATAGGCTGGAGTAGAGGCTAATAGTGATAAAAACAAAAATAACAAAACATAAAACAAAAAAAAATCATGAAATACAAACTAAATATAGGACAAAATTGAATGCATAGTCGTTCAATAAAATGATTAAAAGAACTATATTTAGGAATTACATGTAGTACTCTAACTGCAATCCAATTAACATTTGGAAAAATGTTCATAGTGGGGTCAGGGGATTTCTAATACAAATCCAAACTAAGCAACATATAGAAAAGTGTTTGGATGGGTGAGACGTAAGGCCTTATTACAAGTCTGGCGGTCCTAGGACAGTCAGACTCGCGGTGACTGTCGGACCGCTGCAATCCACCACTGGTTCCAGATGGGCTTATGGCTGTTGGTCTAATAGTCAACCATGGTAGCGCTGAATTCAGCTGATCATGACTACTGTTTCCACCAGCCTTTCCATAGCGGGGACCCCACCATGGATACGCTGGCAGAAATACAGTGCTGGGGGCCACCCAGGGGCCCCTGCACTGCCCATGCCCATGACACAGGCAGCTCAAGGGCCCCCCAGCCCATGAGCCTTGGAATGTGCACTGTCTGCTGTGCAGACAGTACGCATTCTGAGGGTGCTGTTATGCCACAGAATTAGCCTCTGCTCCTTTAAGGGAGTTGAGACCAATTCAGAAGCACTGTTCCTGCCAGTCAGCCTGGTGGAACGTTGTAATATAATGTACCAATCAGTAAGCCCAGCTGGAACATTGTAATACAATTGGGGGAACACCGCTGGCATGACGGCAGCGTCGTTCAAGCAGCTTTGGTGGTCCCACGGTGGGACCACCAAAGTTGTAATGACCCCCTTATTATTCCCACTACAAACATACCAATCTTAGGGAAAAAACAACAATTGGAATATAAAATATACATTCCAAAATATTTAACATAAAATAGAGCAATATATATAATCATTAACTTAAGAGTAATATTGTTAAAAAGCATAATTATGTAACAACAAGTTAAAAGATATAAATAAAATACTGTAAATACATTTTAATAAACCTATGACAATAATATTTAGAAACTATGAATTCACACTAATACATTAAAAAATGTAATTTTCCTTTTTGAAAAATGAAACATTTAGAAAATGTTAAACATTTCATATTTTAATGTAAATTTTTCAAGAAAATAAAAATGGCCAAGAGTACTGTAAACAAACAAAACAATTACATGAAATAAAACATATAAAAATAAAATAAATATCTACACCCTTAAATGTGTGAAGTGGCTTAGATCAAAAGGTCTGACCAAAGATTGGAGGGTAGTGAAGATGCACTATAAACATATGAAGAGTTAAGGGTATAAAAGAAACCTGGCAGAAGTGGGATTTAAACCCAAACCTGCATGAGGAGATCAGATAGCTCAGTTACACTGAAGATCAGGATCTCTTGAGTCTGGCGCCTTAGACTACTCGGCCATTCTGACAGCTGTGGCCAAGCACAGGTCAGTCTGTTCAGTCTGCACTTGCCAATGCTGTTGGTTACAATGACCATACCAATGTCATAGGTGTAAAGGCCCCACAACACAACATGGCTTAAAAAATATAGCCAGGCATAGACTTGACCAACAATGGAAGCAGACTTTCTTTTGTCCTGCAAGAGTAAAACATGTTTTTCACACCTCACTGATTTCAAAGACCATCTCTGTCTCAGCATGTATTCATGAGGCTACAATTTTAAAGTGTGAACATAAAAGTAGCTGTAGGAGTGTTGGTGCACATTCTCAAGACTGGGGACCTTTTGTGTGTTAGGTGAACATGATAATCACTACTCTACAGAAACAACCTTTACAGTTTTACTGATGGACAAACAACATGTCTAAGGTTCCCCTTCAAACTCTTCCCTATGAAGGATTGTTTTATTCAGCAAGATCACATAGAATAGCTTATCATTTAGAAATCAGCACCTCAGATTACGATTCCTAATGTGAGTCTGACGTGTTTCATGTTGATGTTTTGGTTGTGGACAATTCATTTTCCCAGTAGGAGAAACAATCTCTTTGCTTTTGTGATCATATTGTATGTAAATAATGTATTTGTGGAACAGCTACAGGACTATTCTCGGATTGTCCAGAGCTGGGCATTTTGACATTGTGTCCTGATGATAGTCTTGATGACTTCTTGGCCTCAAGAGACTAAAATGTTGATGGTTTCTTCTCTCTAACATCAATTATAGTATTATATTGCTTATCAGTCCATATCATTCATGGAACAGAGAAAGAATCAAACGGGACTATGGATCTGTAAACACGTGGTTAGGAGGAATTTTTGCCTTCCAGTGACCTTATGTTCTGATTTATTTTATGATTTTTTTCGATCATTTTGTTTGCAAAAGTGTTGCCGTATCAATATTCTTAAATTGCGTCTTTGACCCTGAATATGATATGCTTTATGTATGGTGAATTGTAAACAATATATATATTTTTTTTTTTCTGTTAGAACAGTACACTTTTGGTCTCATTGTTTGCCTCTTTAGATTGATTACATGTCTGTATTGTGAGACTAACAAATTAAAAAGTGGATAGCAAATAATTCCTCCAGGAACATTTGTTTCTGTATATAAGATTCAATTAGGCAATTTACTGATTTTTTTAACTCCATCAGTGCCCATGTTGCACCTATTTGAAACTCTAGACCTAACAGCCAACTCCTAAGTTGAACATATGGGAGTCTACTAACCTCAAACACTTTGAAGTCCCTTTTATGAACTTCAATTGACCTTACCAGTCCCCATTCTAAAAAACAACAAGCATTCTACAACCTACCACAGTACCAAACTAATGAACAACTTTTTTTCCATCCTCTGATTGGTAGAATTCTGGATTAATACACATAGGTAGGAAAGGTGGAGAACACGTAGTATCTCCATCCTTAGCAATAGCTTCATTCCAGTTATACATCAATACTTTAATAATCACAATAATGAACACCTACCTTAAAACCTTTTTAGAAGGTGGTTTATTAGTATGTGTAGGTAGATACCCACCACTAGTAATGATGCCACAATAACAAGATCAGGTCCAGTGAAGGTCTCAATAAATGGATCCCTTGCTCAGCCCTTAATAGCTGTCAATGAGCAGGCAGGCTTAACTTAGAAGACAGATGTGTAAAGCATTTAAAAACACCCATACATTAAATAAGCACGACACAACACACAACAAAAATCTAACACCAATTTATAAAATTAGGAAACATTTTGGGGGTCATTCTGACCCTGGCGGTCGGTGACCGCCAGGGTCACCGACCACAGGAGCACCGCCAACAGGCTGGCGGTGCTCCGTCGAGCATTCTGACCGTGGCGGTTCAGCCGCGGTCAGAAACAGAAAGTCGGCGGTCTCCCGCCGACTTTCCGCTGCTCGGGAGAATCCTCCATGGCGGCGGAGCGCGCTCCGCCGCCATGGGGATTCTGACACCCCCTACCGCCATCCTGTTCCTGGCGGGTCTCCCGCCAGGAACAGGATGGCGGTAGGGGGTGCCGCGGGGCCCCCATAAGAGGGCCCCACAAAGTATTTCAGTGTTTGCAAAGCAGACACTGAAATACGCGACGGGTGCAACTGCACCCGTCGCACCTTCCCACTACGCCGGCTCCATTCGGAGCCGGCGTCCTCGTGGGAAGGTAGATTTGCCCTGGGCTGGCGGGCGGCCTTTTGGCGGCCGCCCGCCAGCCCAGGGCAAATCTCAAAATACCCTCAGCGGTCTTGCGACCGCGGAGCGGTATTTTGTCGGGGGAAGACTGGCGGGCGGCCTCCGCCGCCCGCCAGTCTCAGAATCACCCCCTTTATCTTTAAAATGACACCAAAATGACAATCATCCAATGTAGGGAACAAGTGATATGAATTATTAAAGAATAAATGTAAAACTAGCTCTTAGAAGCAAATAGCACTCAAATGGTTATAAAAGGTCAGACTAGATCAGGACAAAGTCAATATTTCCAGCCACCTGTGATATAACACTTTTTACACTTACTTCTAGTAGTGTTTCTTGTTGCAGAAAAGTGGTCCACAACATCAATCCAAGGTTCAAGAATCTTAGAGTTCCTCCTAGGGGCATTGGGATTATGATTCCCATAATGCATCTGGCCAAATCCTTAAAAGTCCACTGAATGCTGTCCAGCGGGGCTCTTCTGGCAAGGGTTAATGCAGGTGACTCTTGGTAGCTCCTTCATTTATGTCACTTACAGGGAGTTAATTCCTGATTCCTTTAGAAGACAGCTAAAGTCCTCTTTGTGAAGCTCTGAGTGTGCAACAGGTGCAGTCCTTGTGAGTGCAGTCTTTGGGAGTGCAGTCCTTTTTGGTGCAGACCAGGGGCTCAGTACCGCAGCCCTTCTTCATCCTCTTGTTTCCAGGCAGAGATTTTTAGGCATCCACAGCACCAATTCAAGGGGCTAGAAGCTAGGAGATTGTCCTTGGGATGTTGAGACTATGTTTCCCAGAATGTACTTATCAAATTCCTTCAAAGACCACTGGAGGCTGTCCAGCTGGGGTCTTCTTGATGGAGATATAGCAGGTGAAGCTCTGTTAACATGTTGCTATCAGAGAGGAGAGTCCACTTCTTTACATCTTCAAGCCAGTCCTTAAGGCTGTAGTTCCTCAGTGTGCAGCAGGTGCAGTCTTCCAGAGTGCAGTTCTTTGGGGAGCAGACAAAGGTTCCAGCAGGACAGTCTGTCTCCTCTTTGGAATTTCAGGCAGTGATCTGAGTTGCTGGGCTACTTCCCCATATTTATTCATTGTTCCTGGGCTGGCAAGCAGGGGAGGGGGCACCTCTGACCAATGGGATACAGGGTGCAATCCTATGGGGTGACCACTTCCTGTTAAGTGTGGCAGAAATCCATCCCAGGAAGCTCTATTCTTTCAAAATCCAAAATGGAGAATGTTTCTTTTGGGGTTGAGATCTTGCACAGCCATCCCACTGGTGTGGTTAATTTCAATTAATCCCCCCAGCCCCTTTGCTAATCTAATTACTGGGGCTTGCTCCCATTTGGTTGAGGAGGCAGGAAGTGGGTGTGAGCCTGTGTCTTGCGCTGCCATTCCCCTTTGAAGATGATTATGGCTACCCAACCCCCTTCCGGTCTTTTAGTCTGCAGCTTGCTGATCTCCACCCACCAGATGTACCTTTGACTCAATGCAGGTGACTTCATACCTCTTCAAGGTAGCTTGACTCAGCCTGGGAGAGGCTGGCCAATCAGAGAAGAGCTGCTGGTAGGCTTGAGTTTAGCTCATCAGAAAAGCCAGTTCTATCACTTATCTTCTGTGGTAGTTATAATAAATCTAAAAGTGGCAAGTTGGATTGTTTTCTAACAATCATTTTAAGTCTAAGAATGGCATTTGTAGCTCTTTCCCAGCAACAGTTATACATTAATAGAGTATTCCCATGTTAGTTTATGGAGCTAATGTACTTCAATGGGGAAAATTAAAGTGGTAGTTTTTCCCTCATCAGGGCATAGAAAACATATTTTATAATGTCTTGTTTATACTTACAATATACTGTAAAAATGAGATTGTTTGAGACTTTGGAAGTACCTTTAATTTCAAAGTCCAATTTACATATAAATTTAATTTAAAGGCAGCCAGCAAAGCAGGGCTGGTTTTTAAATTGACAGAAGTGCACACTTAAATGAAATAAATCTGCTGGGCCTCCAACTCTACATGCCCTACCATACACTAGGGACTTACAAGTAGGTTGTCATGCCGATTATGTTCATATGCCTAATTTGCATAGACCTTTTAATCAAAGCACACACCCTGGGTCTGGTTAGCAGAGGCCAAGACATCTTCAGAGTCAGAAACCAGCCTTTCATGGTCAGAACTAGGGGCAGAAAGTTGGGGGGGGGGCACTGCAAAAAGTCCTGCTTTATCCAAACCTGAAACTTTAAAACAGATTCAATGCAAGAACCACTTATTATGCAATAACGTTCAATTATATGAATACCTAGAGCCCATAGGTTATCTGGACTCAGTAGCCTACATTAAAATGTAAAAACCCCACACTTAAGTACCAATACCCATTCAAGAAGCAGTCTCTAAAAGTGTACCATCTAATAGATCTATTAAATTAAATATTATGAATTAATTATTATAGATATTGAATAAATATTAAAAAGATAAAAATGAAACTGTAAATACCACAACACAAATAAACCAAAACGGTAATAAAACAGTAGCTGAAATTCAATAAAATCAAAACTCAAACAAAGTAATAGTTTTCAAATAATACAATCCCTAAACCACTCAGGTGAATAGTTTGTCAATAAATATATTCCTATGATTTAACATACCAAGAAAATCCATCAAGTATGAGTGTTTTTTCAATGGACATTTTGTATCAGAGGGATTGGAAACTTATGAATATTCTTTCTAACAAAAATACGGTGAATGTTCACTGAGGTAAGCAATTTAATCTTTAGAAATAGAAGGGATTGAAGGAAGGGATACATTTGGAACACCAGAGGTTTGATAGTCCTATGTAGTAGTGCTATTTAGAAACTTGAAAAATTGACAACGGAACCTTGAGGAAGAGGCAGGAAAACACAAAACACCTTTAAATTATTAGGTCTTGTCTCCCTTTTATAATCATCCTTTGTTTGTGTCTGTATCCCAGCACAGATAAAAATGTTCTATTGGAAACGGATTGAATATAGGACATTAAATAGGCCAAATAATCATATGACAAAGTGAAGAATGTATGGTTCCACATGTAATGGGTTCTGAATCCATTTTGGAATGAACTGTGGAATAGATTTATTTTTCAAGATATTATTTTAACATTTGTGTTTTATGAGCCTGAGAAATAAAGAATGTACATGTATTATGCTACAATATTTTCAATTGAACTTAACTATGTCAAATGGTACATTAAGGGGGTGATTCTTACCTTGGCGGGCGGCGGAGGCCGCCCGCCAAAGTACCCCCGCCAGAACACCGCACCGCGGTCGTCAGACCGCTGCAGTGATTCTGGGTTTTCCACTGGGCTGGCGGGCGACCGCCAAAAGGCCGCCCGCCAGCCCAGTAGAAAACAACCTTCCCACGAGGACGTCGGCTCTGAATGGAGCCGGCGGAGTGGGAAGGTGCGACGGGTGCAGTGGCACCCGTCGCGTATTTCAGTGTCTGCAAAGCAGACACTGAAATACAAAGTGGGGCCCTCTTACGGGGGCCCCTGCAGTGCCCATGCCATTGGCATGGGCACTGCAGGGGCCCCCAGGGGCCCCACGACACCCCATGCCGCCATCCTGTTCCTGGCGGGCGAACCGCCAGGAACAGGATGGCGGAATGGGGTGTCAGAATCCTCCATGGCGGCGCAGCGAGCTGCGCTGCCTTGGAGGATTCATTTGGGCAGCGGAAAACCGGCGGGAGACTGCCGGTTTTCCACATCTGACCGCGGCCAAACCGCCGCGGTCAGAATGCCCTGCGGGGCACCGCCAGCCTGTTGCCGGTGCTCCCGCCAACCCTGGCCCCGGCGGAATGACCCCCTAAGTATTGTGATGTAGAGTTGTTACTGGCTTTGAGGGTTTGGGCTCTATCACAGGGCTAAAACACTGACATAACTGCTTTCCTAGGCTTCAGACTTACAGTTTAATTACAGTAGAGAGCCTTCAAAAAATCCTCATTCACTGCCATTATTGTGCAAATTTCTACTCCACAAAGTTTCAAAAATTCTAACATTTCTTATTAAAAAAACTCCATTCAAGATAAAACCATCCATGCAGTCAAAATACCCTTAACATCCCAATTTTTCTTTTTTAAATCAACAGCATACAGCAAACCAAATAAGTAAAGGAGTTTCTTAAAAAAATGATCTAATAATATATTGAAAGTAATTCCTTTCCACAAAATAAGGACCCATGGGAAAAACACCTGATTACAGTCTTCACTTTTGTTGAAAAGAACGCAACAAATACATTCCGAACTCCTCTCAAATCATGTACATTAATTTTAAAAAAGTTAATAAAACTCAAAAGCATTATACCATTGCATCTATATAGAAACATTTACATAAATGACCTGTCTTCGTAGCAAATACTTTCTTTAACACATAAACATGATTAAACATTCCTAAACCCCAAATAACTGCTTAAAAGACTTAGGGCCTCTACACGATGCTGGCGGTCGCAAGACCACCAGCCTCACAGTGGCGGTCAGACCACTGAGGCTGTGGTGGTCCAACTGCCACATTACAAGTTTTGTGGTTGGACTGCCAACCGACCACCATCTCCTCCAGGATCCATGATTTCGTGCTGGTCTTGGTAGTAATCAGCCAGGGCAGTGTTGGACTCATTCAGAGGGTGCTGGTTGCCCCACTCTGTGCTACAAGATAGCACTTAGCTCGACTATCTCATAGCACTGTTCGTACCAGCGGGAACACTCTCTTTTAAGGTTTCCACCGGTCAGTCAGGTCAGGCAGGTGGACACCTTATAAAAGGGTGGGGGGACGCCATTGCCATCGTGGTGGTGTCTTCCCCTCGCAAGTTTGGTGGCATATTTCTAAGGAAGTGATGCAACAGATCGGTATTTACAATGCAGTGCACCATGGTGCATGTTAACATTTTTGATGCTATTGTGGCGCTTTGTTTGGCATGTGCCAAAGCGTTTGATGTTAGTCCAGCAAAGCTCTGCAAGGCCCACAGGAAAGGGCCTAGCATCACTTTAATGTCTGCCCTGGGGCCGCATTAAAAATAAGGCTAGAATGGTGCAGTGAAATCTTGTAAATTTAATTACACCATTTTTTTGGGCCTCCCTACAGAGGAACACCCCCCTTGCATACATCATACCTAGCGCAGGCATAATGTGTGCAAGTGGTTACAAAGTGGTTACAAAGTGGTGCAATATGGTGCAGGGTGAGGGCCTGATTAGCGCCGCCGTAGTGTCATAAACATGACGCTACGGCGGCTTCAAGGGGCACAAGGGCCTTGTAAATATGCCCCTTACTACACTTTAGTATAAAAATGCCCTCACGCACACATAAAACAACTAGCAAAATAATCATTAAGATCAATCCTAAGTGATACAAAGAGCCGCAACCCAACCTCTATCCTTGCTCAAATGCAACTAAATGAAAAGAAAAAAGAACAGAAAAAAAAACATTATTACCCATAACCTGCTGTTTACTTGAAACAAAAAATAGCTGTTTATTACATCCTGTGAATTTTACTTTTCTGTAAAAGGCATAATTTTGTTTTATTTAATTTTTAACTTACATTGTATAAATATGACTAATTAAGGATTGAGCAGGGAATTTGTCAGGCTGATGTTTAAGCCCTGACCCTCTTCACTTCATATATCTATAAGCTAGTCAGATTTCTAGGTTTTCTGGGTAACAATGCCCTGGAGCTGGGCACCACATAAATCCCCATGTTTTTGTATGCAGATATCACTCTCCTTGTCTCCAAAACCCCTGCAGGGCTACAAGGCATAGGCAACTGTTTCCTATCTTTCTGTAATGAATGGGGCCTGGAACTAAATATCAGCAAGACTAAGTTCATGGCATTCAACCCCTATAAAGCTGTAAAACCTTTCATCTCTTTGCAGGATGAACCCCTTGAACAAGTACACAATTTTGGTATTTGGGAGTTAGACTGTCCAATAGGATAAACTGGTCATTGCAGATTAGCAAGATTGTTTTAAAGTTCCAGCAGAAGTCAGGAGCTGTAATCAAGATAGTAAAGACGATCAAATCTAGAATTTTCTCTTCAGGTGTAGAGATTTACAAAGTGAAAGTTAAGGTCTCAGCACTCTCTGGATTGGAGATATGGATTATATGAACAATAATGAGCCTGTTATGGTTGAGAACTGGTTCATTAGGACCCTATTGAAACTCCAGCAGAGTGCTCCTCGTCTTCCTCAGTTTCTTGATTTGGGTGTTTACCCAATTACCTTTACTCTGAAGCAGAAACCTCTACTGTACTGGCACAGACTATGGTCCACAGATGAACTGGGGGAGTACAGGCTCCCATTAAGGTTACTTTTAATAGTAAGGGGCTATCCAAAAATCTCATGGTTAGCTTACTTTAAGTGAATGTTATTCAAACTAGATCTGTATATCCTGTCCTTTGGGATTCATCTGAGCAACCCAGCACAGTTTCAAAACTATCAATTAAAGAAACAATTAAATAAAAGCTCAGGGAGTACCTTTAGATAGAGGAATTATACAGCTATATCAGTCAGGTAGTTGACAGATACATTTGCATATCATAAAATCACTTTTTCTTAGGAATCAATTCTTGAAACAATTCCTGGTGACTCAGCCAAGCTATTATATCAGATATGGGATGGATTTTACCTATCAACAACATTTGAGGCAAATAGGGACAAAATGTGCCTAGCTTGCAAACTAGAGATCAAAACATTGCTTAATTTGATTTTTCTTCTGCAGTGCACATACACTTCCAAGAGGGATATGGATTGAACCGGTGTGCCGGCTTCTAGGAGTAAGACAGTATGCAACTGTGTTGAGAATCTTGAGCTGTGACACAAGTGATGTGATCATCACTAGTGTTGTTAAATTTCTGAGACCGGCATGATCTCTACAGAAGAGATTCTCAACTTGTGATGCTAATAATTCTATCACTGATCTTTGATTTGGGTTTAAAACTATAGTATTACTTTCAGTGGTCTGAACCTAATGACAGCCCTAATGCATGCCAACTTCACACAAGAATCTCAAAGCGAGGTTGGTCTTTTCAGTCATGGTGGTTTGTTCAAAGACGTACTTGCTCTAGATGACAAATAGCAGAATCCAATGCACTTTGAAAACCGACCAATTTTTAAATCAATGTAGTTTAACTGTTCAGTGATTTTAACTCAGTAGTTTATTTCAAGCGGTAGCTTGTATGTATGCTGTTTTTGCATACACTTGACATGAAGTTGAGGGTAGGGTCTTTATGTTTAATGGTTTCCACTTTTGCACCTAAGAACTTTGTCTTTTGTATCATGTGTGTGCACTTTTATATGTTGCTGCTATTGTTGAGATTTGGATTGTGTATCCAAAATAAACAGATTGACTGACTGTAAAAATAATATAATTTTTATGTTATTATGGAAAAAAAAGGTGTGTGTGTGTGTGTGTGTGTGTGTGTGTGGGTGTGTATAAATATATTTATTTATATATATATATATATGTTTTATTTTAAATGTTTACTTTTGCTGTCAAATTATAAATCATAAAAATACATTATCAAAAAATCCTATAAATTAGACAAATTTATGTTTTATATTTAAAAACATTGTTTCAATTGTTTACGGCAAAAACAATTTATGTTCAAGTAATGACATGAATGATTATGATTTTGCATTAAATAAAATGCAAAAAGTTTGTTTATTGGAGAAATAGTTGGGGAAGAGTGAAATGTAATATTCTAACTCCATAAGGACTAACAGCAGGGAAAAAAGATTATAGTTGATGTTGTCAGATTTACTATTCACATTTGAAAACAAATAACATTGAGAAAAACGCATATAGGTATGAAAGTCAAATTGACTATTGTAGCTCCAGCCTAACTAACATGAGTTAAAATACTTAAATTAGGGTCCTCCAGTTTACTATTCTATCTCCAACCCAGTTAAAAATTGTGAAAATATATATAGTTGAGGTAATGTCACACAACCTAATTTACAATCGAAATAGTGCACATAACTATAGAGGTCACATTTTACACCAAATCAACTAACACGGGGCTCTGGGGAAATGCACACAGCTGGCATCGAATTTAGTATTCTACCTTTAAACCAACAAACTTTATGGAAAATTGATATAGTTAGGGTAATCAGATGTACTATTTCAACTCCAACCCACGTAGAATTGGAGAAAATGCATATGGGGTCAGATTAACTATTCTATCTCAACTCAACTAACTTTGGGGAAAATTGATATGGGGCAGATTTACTATCCTAACTCGAACCCAACTAACACAGTAGAAAATTCATATTGTTAGGGGGGTTAGATTTACTATTCTAACTTTAACCAATATAACATTTAAAAAGATGCATACACTTAGGAGTCAGTCATTCAGTCAATCAAACGTTGTACAACCTTCTTTGGCAATTAAAGTATAAAACAAATCATAAAAATACATGGCAAGCAGCCATAATAAAAACCACTATGAAATTTATAAATACAGCACTAATAAAATAGATATCTAAAAACAGTCCAAAAATTGGGCCTTCTATATCTTGAGAATCTCAGACTCCAAGGCAATAGGACCCTAGGAAAAAGTACTAATGGACTCTGCAACCTTTGAACCACAGAGTAAGAAGTATCTAGGGGTGCTGACTCCAAATTCATTGTGCTGATCCATACCTATTTCTAATCCTCAAAGGGGGACAAAATTTACTACATCAACACAGAGCTCCAGATTATTCAACTTTTGCTGGAGTGCGAAGGCCTCCTTACAGGATTTAATCTTAGAAGAATGTAAAATTGGAGTTGTGTAATGCTTTCTTGCATTAGAGTATAAATAACAGAATAAAAAAAAGTGCATTGTACTTTGCTGGGTAACGTTGTTGCAAGGACATCTCTACATTAGAGAGCCCCAAGCAGCATTCCTGGGAAATACAACAAAAAATTATAACAAATTAAAATGAAATTCTGCTAAATAAAACCCAGGATTCAAATTGTAAAATCAGGAGACGTAGGGCTCACACCAAATTGAAAATTTGATTAAATTGTGATTAACACTGGCACCCAATTTATCAAAATGTGCCTGGTGGCATTTGCTCCGCCTTACCAGGAAAGTCTCCTTCATCTGGGGGACAGCCTTTGCATTTATAGTCACAGGATTCTCATACCTTTCCAAAAGGCCTAACTCTAAAAATACCTGACGTAATATAACTGAACCAAGGGATAGCATAAACAGTGCCCATGGTGAGACAATCCTCCAATACATCTCTTGAAAGTTGCACTTCCGGTGTCCCTCAGATTCCAAGCCATACAAAAAGTGGTTCCCACTCAATCTTATCAACCAGAAGAGTCAGACAGTCTCTGATTGTCACATAAAGGCAGGGGTTGACAGGGGCACAGCCAGCAGTCTTAAAAAAAATAGTTTTAGACCTGCTGCAAACGCCCGGCACCCTTGTATCCCCACACTCCAGCTCCATAAGACGCCACAGAAATACATTTACTCTTATACATATTAATAATTTCTCTGATTGACCTGTCGCCAAGCCTCCATGCAAAATTAAAAATTTACTCTACAACTCTTTGACTTTGGGCAGCCCCGTTATTATGCAAAGTTTTCCAAGTTAAATTTCGGGCCAAAAAGAGTTCAAAATAAATAAAAGACTTATCTCTTAAAATTTCAATCCACACCAAATTAAAAGACCTAGGCCTGATTTAAGAAATGTGGAACTGCACTGCCACTTTTCTTGCACTCCTTAGCACCCCCCTAACACTATCATGTGTGTACTGTATCTAGGATATGGTGCACCAGGGAACTAGTGTCAAAATTGTTTGCGCTAGTTCAGAGCTTTTCACAATTAGCGTCAACATTTTTGACACTAATCCCGGAAAGCCCATTGAAATAAATGGTGTGACTCCTTTTAACGCCTGCTCTACGCAGGCATTAAAAGTGCCCCAAAAAAACGATACAAAGAACTTACTTAGATTTCTGTGCGCCATTTTTTTAGCCCCCTTAACGAGGAACACCCCCCTTGCATACGTTATGCATGGTGCAGGCATAATGTGACGCAAGGGGTTACAAAGTGGCGCAATGCATGCATTGTGCCACTTTGTAAATTTCGCATGGCGATTTTGGGCTCATTGAGCCACATTAGTGTAAAAATATAATGCTAATGTGGCACAAGGAGGCGCTAGTGGCTCCTAAATCTGCCCGCTAGTTTTCACATTTTTCAGAACCATGCTCATTGCAAATTATTTCTTTTAGGTTTGTTTTAGGATCCAAGCCCCCATAAAGCTACAAAACACATCTAAAAGAAGCTGCAATCCATTAGTGTTTCTCAACATTAAAACCACATCATCTGCACACTTTTTATAGATGCTGTAAAAACATTAGTTAAAATGGGAGCCCAAAGTGGAAGGTTTTCTTTAAAAAGATCCAAAGAAACTCCATCTGAGCCAGGTGCCTTTCCAGTAGGGCTTTGATTAATGACAGCAATCACATCCTTTACTTCAAAATAATCTCTAAGGGCATCATCCATTCCTGAATTATGATCTCCTGCAACTCTTAAATCGTTAGCAACAGTGTTCTTGCCAGGATTAAAAACCCTACTCAAAAAGTCAACACACACTTGAAATGGTACAACAGTATCTAAAATTATTTTTTCATACCCAGTGAAGAAAAGTTGATTTACAACCTTCTACCAGGCTACACCAGACTAGCAGCCCTTTCTAGATCCTCCAAGGCAGCCTTCCTTAACGCAGACCTTCTTGCCTCAAGGGTGTCCTTATAGAACATCCAAGAACTCTGGATATCCTCCCTGTAATAGAGAACAGGCCAGTTTCAACTTCTTATGGGCCAGAGTGCATACATGATTAAACTAACCTGTGGGAGGTGAAGGTTCCTCTATTATATTTAACCTCAATCTTTCTCGACTGTGGCACAAAGAGAACCGAGAGCATATATATTAGGCCTGGGTGATTCCTCCCCCGATGTCAGTGTTAGAAGAAAATGAAAATTCTCCTTAACCAGACTTTTTGTAAAGAGCCCCTTGCTTACCTTGCCCCTTTCACTTATTATGCCCTCACTGCACAAGTTGATTAGTGGTATAGTCTCCAGGATCCCTGCCCTATCCACCAAGTGCAAATCAAGGACAGGTACCAGGGGATTTTGATCACTGATACATGAAGCAATAACTGCATCCCTTATCATTATTTCTACTAGGTCCAAAGACAAAATAAAATAGTCAATCTCACTTTCCTTAGTGGCCCCAGTGTAAGTAGTATCTACTATTTGTGAGAACATTGCTTTTATTTGGGCAGGTTGTGAGTCCTTTCCAAGTATTATGTTCAAAATCCTGTCAGGTCCAACGTACAAGTTCACTACATACGTCTAGGCTCAACCTCTGATAGCTAAAGCACAGAGGTAATATGCTTGATTTAAGTAAAAGATGTGAAATGTATCTATCAGTATCAAAAATCAAAACTAAATACCATAAAAATCCCACAACCAATTTCTAATAATAGAGAAAGTTCAATAAGAAAAATGACATAAAAAGGGCTAAAGTCCAATAATAGGAACAGGAAACATGAATTGTTTTTCTTTTAGGGCAAAAAGCACCAGTGAAAAGCAAAGAGCCAAACAGAAATCACTATTCATAGTTGACCAGGAGCTATGCTCAATTTCAGGCTGAGCAGGATGCAGTGGAGTTTGAATATGCCTAGTGGGATGCCCCAGTCAAAGATTTTACTTGCTGACCAAGTCTCTGAAATGGAAAATGAAATCCTGCAGAGGGGCAAGGATTCAAGTGGTATTCAGTGAAGTTTGCTTGAAGTCGAATAGCAGAGGTCCCACTAAAGTCACTGATTTTGGAAGACAAGCTCCAAGCAGGAAAATTCTACTTTTACACCTGCAGAAGTGCATTCATATGTTAGATGCTTTGCATGCCTTCACTAAAGACTTCTACATTTGGACATAGGGCCTGATTTAAATTTTGGCAGACGGGTTACTCCGTCACAATGGTGACGGATATCCCATCTGCCAAAATATAAATCCCTTGGGAAATAATGGAATATATTTTTTGCAGATGAGATATCTGTCACCATTGTGATGGAATAACCCGTCTGCCGAAATCTATACCAGGCCCTTAGGGCCAGATGTATCAAACAGTTTTGTGATCGCAAAAACTGCATTTTGGTTTGTATCAAATCCAATTTGCAATTCAGTAACTTGTTACAAAATCGCAAATTGGATTTGCAGTTACATACCGATTCGGTATTATGAAGGGGCGTGTCAAGGGCGTCCCTTCCTAATACTGAATCGCAGAGGTATATGTGATTGTTTTGTGATCGTGAATGCGGTCGCAAAACAATCGCAGTTACCATCCATTTCAAATTGGTGGTAACCCATTCACAAAGGGGACGGGGTCCCCAAGGGACCCCGTCCCCTTTGTGAATGCATGTGAAAACATTTTTTAAGACCAGGCAACGGTCTCACAGACCACTACCTACTCTTAAAAAATTTAAAGAAAACTTTTTCTTTTTCATTTTTAAATGCATCCCATTTTCCTTTAAGGAAAACGGGCTGCATTAAAAAAAAAAAAAGATTGCTTCATTGAAAAGCAATCACAGACATGGTGGTCTGCTGAGCCCAGCAGGCCACCATCCCTGTGATTGTATCCATCCACAAAGGGTCGCAAATTGTGACCTACCTCATGAATATTAATGAGGTGGGTCCATTTGCGAGCCCGTGCGAATCTCTATATGAAACTCTTGGAGTTTCATACATTCCAATAGCGATTACTTAATTGCAATTAGCAAAAAATCACAATTTGGTAATCACGATCGGGAAACAAGATACATTTGGCCCTTAGTCTCTTTTTTAGTAGCTTGCAATCCTCCAGCCCAGCAAGAACAGAACTTTTATCTGATGAAGTCTTTTCAAAATTGGACACCTTTGCTGTGAGGTCCTACTGATGTTTGGAAAGTCTTTCTTGAGCAATTTCTCTTGGTATTTCAGAGGTTACCAGGATCTCCAGGACAGTGCTTAGGTGCCAAGACTCACTCAAGCAGAAGCCACCAGCAGGATCCAGTGCAGTCCATTTTCTACTGTCAGGTGCTCACTAGTAGAATGGCATCTTGTAGTTTGTTTTGTCTTTGTAGACACACATGAGGTCAACAACTAACCCTTGTAGTCTACTTCTCAGTCCTGGGTAAGGGTGGGAGGGGTTTTAGACCTTCAGGTTTTCCCACAGGTGACAGAGTGCAGGTATAGCCCTCTTTTGTTCTTCCACAGGTCTGGATTTGTTCTGATGAGTAGGGGGTAAGTGTCACTTTAGAAGTATTCACAAACCTATTCATTTTGACGTGACTCCAGGACATTCTGTAACCAATGAGAAAAAAAGTTCTTAAGGGCAAATCTTTCTGATTTTGCAGCACATCATGTTTGCTTTGCTGCAAACTATCACAGCGTGCACTCTTGTATGTAAACTCCAACATGAACTCTTTAGTGCTTGGTGATGTTTGGTGTCTCAGGCAGGGGTGTGTCCAAGGCAACGAGCAGTTCCCTCCTCTCAATACCACCAATCTGGTTCTGGGTTCTGCTTTCCCTTTCACTCTGCTGGTACCAAGTTGACTACAGTTGTTCAATACACCAAAGGCTTCTCTTACCAAGGTTTCCCTTTACACTTAACTGTAAATGGGCAGGCCTCAACCTGGTCCCTTTCAAGTTAATTAATTTCCTGAGCTCTCGCCAACTGCCCTTCCTAAGCTCGGAAAATCATCCTACCCCACCCAAAGGTCTTCTTGCCAAAAGGCCTAAGACATAATTTTGCTCTGGGAGCGGTTTTTATACCTCCGTAAGAAGAAGCAATGACAGGGGTCAGCTGCTGACAGAATAATTATTGCCAGAGTACCGCAGGCAAAGTCTAACTTTTTAAAAGTTACTTTTCCTGTATATTTACCACAAAACAAACTTCACCACTAAAGTGTCTTAGTAAAATTTAAAATTAGTTTTTGAATCATTTCTGTGGCAGACTGTTAGCAAAAATAGAATTTTAATTGCACTTTAGTTATCCTCATAGGATTAGCTAGAGGCCTTAACAGGAAAAATAGCTCATGTGGTCTAGTCACCGTAGGAACATGTAAACACATAATTTGTGCATGTATTACTTTTAAATACTAGGCGCTCTACCTTATCCGGATATAAGGCCTAATTAGTGGTGACTCAATTAATATCTAGAAGTAAGGTTCTTGTCTGTCCAAAAGGTTTATTTTGACAGTTTCCCTGCAGGTTTCAAAGAAGTAGCAGTTGCAGTCACACTACATGTGTATGCCTAAAACTATGCTTTCTGTGTTAAGTTAGTGAACAGCACAACATGTGATGCAGTCCAGAAGTAAAATGTAATTTTCCATGCCATTTCTATTCTACATACCATTTCCTTCTCCATACAGAGTTAGACTATTCTGTCATGGTTAAAGGAGTCAGAACACACACTGGGGACTGGACAGCAGTTCCCCTGTGTGCAGACTTAAAAAGATAAGCAGCAGAAAAGGTGCATAGGGTGGGGGGCAGATTTGCTAGTCTAACTCCAGCCTACCTAAAATGGAGGAAAAGGCATACAGTTAGGATGTCAAATTTACTATTTAAATACAACTATAATTGGTGAAAATGCATCCAGTTTGGATCAAATGTGTTTCTCCAATCCAGCTAAATTGGAAAAAATAAATAGTTAGACAGATCAAAAACGTTTATAACCCGATCCCAAGTAACATTGGGGAAATGCATGCAGTTGGGGGTGCGTCAGATTTAGTATGTTAACTCGAACCCCGCTAACATTGGGGAAAAATCATACAGTAGGGGGCTTCAGGTTTATTGTTCAAACTCCAACCCATTTAACAGTGGGGAAATGTACACAATTGTGAAGGTCTGATTACTTTTCTAATTCCGAGCAAACACTGTGGAACATGCATACAGTAAAGGGGTACAGATTTACTATTTTAACTCTGAACAAAGCAATATTAAAATAAAATTATTTGTAATTAAAAATAAAAGCAAAATGTAACACAACATACCAAATAAAACGTACAAGAGAAGAAAACTGTTAAAATGAATTTGAATTGTATACATATGTATATATATATATATATATATATTTTTTTTTTTTACTGAAAAAACAAAGGTTAAAGTATTATAGTTAGGCAAGAATTTGAGTGACAGCGCAACATTATAAACATATAAACGTAGTACAAAACAAACAGCAACTATATTTAGCTCTGGCAATTATAACGGGTGCTGTAAATTAGCTATAAGTTATGACTCTTCCATTCACTGTTTTCTTCTCAATAATTTCATTGCAAATATTGCAGTGATATTATCAATGGTGTCATAGAAAATGCCATGAGTGATGTAACATGTTGGGTATTTAGCAGCGCATGGCAAGGGTATGAGTCATAGTTACCTTAGGAGGTGAGTTAAAATTACCAGGTCCCAGTGTAGCTGGTGAATTTCAGTGGTTTTGTACATTTAAAAAGTTATTAGCAACAGAAAAAGACATATCCTAGGGAAACATGATCCTAACTATAACTACTCAGTGGCAACTGCCACAGGATTATATATATGTGTGTGTGTGTGTGTGTGTGTGTGTGTGTGTGTGTGTGTGTGTGTGTGTGTGTATGTTATTGACAGTCATTCAAGACTTGGGAACTCAGTCCCCTGTCCTGAACTTAAGAAAAAAAGATATAAGGGGGAATGATAGGGATACCCTGCATCCTCTATGCCGCATGGGAGTGACCCAGAGGGACCCAATGGGGGCAGAATTTAAAAGAAAGGGCAATTTCTGTCACATTCCCACAGGTCTCCTGTGGGATCGTAAAAAATAACCAAAAACAAAATGGTTTTGTGGAGTTGCATTGGTAAATTAATGGGAGGGGGTGCACGGCCCCACTCCCCAAGCCATTATAGGCCCTGGAGAGCTCACCTCTGGGGCTGCATTTCAGAAGGGGAGGGGGCATATGGCCCCCCTCCCGGGCCACTTTACACCCAGGGTAGCCCACCCCTAAGGCCGAAATATGTACAAAAGGGAGTAGCTGCCCAGGACCCCCTCCCCAAGCCTTGAAAGGTCCCTGGTAGCCCACCCCTGCGACTAAAATGTGCCAAAAAGGTGAGGGGACACCCAGGGATGATCCCTGTGGGAGAGAACAATGTTGGCTCCCACAATGCAGCATACAGAAGCAAGTCTGACACCCCAGGAAGCCTGTGACTCCCACAAAAGCCCCCAACATTTTGTATATGAGGGGTGCCCTGGCTGGGCACCTGGACATTGACCTATATGAAATGTAGACCATGGGGATTAGGTTCCTGGGGCCTCAATAGGCTCAGGGAGGATGAGCTGCACAGCATCCCTCCCCTTAACAAAACAACCCTGGGGATGGGGTCTATGGCCTAGTAAGGCTAGTCGAGGGAGGCCACTTGGCCACCTTCCCCTTCAAAATAAGTAGGCACTGGGGAATGGGGACCCCGGAGCCTTAGGAGGCTCGGGGAGGGGGGGCACATGGCCTAACTTGAGGTAAAAGGCTGTGGGATGCAGTCCCCAGGGTCTAATGAGGCTTAAGAAGGAGGGGACCGTCTCCTTTAAATAAAGTCTCTGGGGGATGGGGTCCCCTGGTCTGTTGAGGCTCGGGATGGGGGGGAATTCCTGTTTTTCTATAATTATAGTTTCATTCCATTAAAATTCTAATTGTATGCCCGATCGCCTGAAATGCTCAAAAGGCTGTTTATGATACAGTGACCACCATCCGCAATGCCTTGCCTGCTCTTCTTGCTGCGGTGATGCCTGTCTGAGACGCGCTGTCTTCCCGTTGCAGATTCCTCTCTGAGAACAAAACTCTTCACACTGGTCTTTGAAGGTAATTTTCAGCTGGACTAACCTTGTTCCTGTATCCGACCAGTGCTCCAATGTGGTTATCCCAAACTTGTGACTTTCCCCTGGTCTAGCACGAACATATGACTGTGAGTGACGCTTTGTTCTTTTAGGAGAATTTGGGCCTGATATAGGGCCCGATTATGAGTTTGACAGGCCGACCATCGGCCCCCCAGACCCATGGGAGGAGACCGCCATGAAGCTGAAAGTCTACCCCTGGCCCTATTACAATGTTTCCACTTGGCTGACCTATGGAAACCTCCATACTAGGAGGTTTCTGTCGCTAGCCCAGGGGAAACAGTGCAGTGGCATTGGTCTCTGCTCCTCAGGGAGCCAAGCCAAATGCCATTCCACAGAGGGTACCCCACACCCTCAGAATTAGCACTGTTTGCCATAGCAGACAATGCGCATTCTGAGGGTACTGGGCAGGGGGACCCTGCAAATGGAGGAGGCAGAGGAGAGGGGAGTGGTGTGGCGTGGCGCAGGAGTGCAGGTAAGTGTTTTTTTTATTATTAATATTTTGTATTTAATTCTCCCCCCTCCCTCCCAGCCCACCGCCCCACCCCTTTAAATTTGTGCAAGCCGCAACTGTGTTTGTCAGACTTAACCATGAAGGGGGGAGTAAAGCAGCACCAAGGAAATCACAACAGCACTTCATCGATGCCCTGATAAAGTAGGCAGTGAGGGGGAGACCTAGTGTAAGCCATTGGCTGCAGTTTTCAAAACTTGCAATCCATCCTTCATTGTAGAGCAGGGGATTGCTTTGTTAGCCCACTACCAGCATAAAGGGCAGACATAAAATGTATGTATCTTCTTTGAAGGTCCATGGGCTGATCCAAAATGTGCCGAACAGCATACCAAGCCAAGAAGTATAAGGACTGCCAGGTGCTTTGAAGAATGAAGTCGTCTTCTTACTATTGAGAATATTTTGCCCTTATTAAGTCCTGTATTTGTATATTAAGTTAAAGGATTAGATACTGTATTTTAGGGCCATCTAGTGCAATGGTTTATTTTTCATTGCAAACATATGCACTCTACGTTTCGATAACAGCATTGCTATTTACATAATTTAAATTAAAAATAAATAATTTATTGTGTAATCTACAAAAAATACATTCCAAAAATCTCATGTTTTCCAAAGCCTGGTCTATTGCCCTTGTCAATGCTTGCTTTGTTTAACTGTTAAACTGGCAAAAGAAACCCAAATCTACGAAGACTCGTATGAGAAAGCTCGATTTTATTCACTTAGTTGAAAAACGGAACTGCGGGTACACCAGACAGGTGAGAAGATGCAGAATCATTGGTGAAGCAGGGACAGGAATCCTAGGGCATGGAGGTTTGCGCGGCCCAAGAGATAAAGGCCCATATTCATACTTTTATAGCGCCGCATTTGCGTCATTTTTTTACGCAAAAGCGACGCAAACTTGCAAATAAAAATTGTATTTTGTAAGTTTGCGCCGTTTTTGCGTCAAAAGCGGCGCAAATGCGGCGCTATAAAAGTAGAAATATGGGCCCAAGCTTGTGACGGTGTCCTTCTATTAAATATATTGAATTGGGTCTCGTGACAGCCTTATTACGCCACTGGGCAGGAAAGACTTATTTATGTTCACTTCTTGGGCATGTCTTCCCACACCCCAGTTTAACCGTCCACATGTGCATTCACTAAGCTTATGTTGGTGCCTTCTCGCTCATAAAATACGTTTAAAAGATGTCCTGGTGCCGACATATTTTCCACCGTTCAAAAAAGCAAAGTCTAGTGCTATGTGCTTTTGATAAATCCTAAATCGCCTACCAAATGGTTCGTTTTATCATCGCTTTGACGCAGTTTCGGGGTCTCAGAAGAACTGCAGAGAAGTAGCATCCACAACACCTCTCTGATGGTTCCATTATGCAGCAGTTTGCCCACCTTTATTTCCGCCGACGGATTCACGTTTAATGGCTCACCTTAAATTACAGCGGTGGCGGTAGTTGCGGCCGCTCAAGGGCGAAGCAGCCGCGACGAAGGACATTATTTATCGCAGGTTTCTTTCTAAGACGGCATCCACTGCCCACGTCCACCTAGTCATTAATCAATGTAAACAATCGCTAGTGAGATAGATGGGGACTCTGGTTTAGCTACAAAGCATTAGTGTATGCATTAGTTTTTCATTTACAGAGCATTTGTGTCCATGTGATTGAAAACGCATAGCATTATACTGTCTACCATCAATGAGAGCAAACCACTGTAGTTTTTAGCTAGTGTCATACCCACAATCATTGTGCTAGTAGTAAAGTGTACCGTTGAATATCCATGGGACTGCAAAATAAGGTAGACTCGCCAGTGGACATTTGATTTGTTGATTTTACTTCGCAATATGTTTTGAAATGCTGCTTTTTCTCGTTTTATTTTATTTTAGACAGGGATGCAAATATGCATATATTTCTTCTGTTTATCACACAGCAGTCACAGAAATTTTGAAGCAAACTAAAGATCTCACCATTCCTGCTACCTCATAGCAGAGTTTTAGTAAGGGGGTTCCTAGTTGGCTACGGTAGGCACCAAAGCCAGGCAGTAACCACACCTCTAGTCAGGGCAAGGGAACTACAAACCTATGACATTCCCTGCTCACCCCACTGGTAGCTTGGCTCGAGCAGCCCTGCTTATCCCAGCTGCAATGTGTGAAGCCTTTGCACAACATACACAACCCATTGAAACAATAAATACACCACAAAAAGAGACTTCACAATAAATTATATAACTAATAAGCTGTATTTCACATAAACAATATAGACCAAAATGACATGAATCAGTAATATCGTGCCAAACAGGCACTAGTCAAACCATAGCATAATGAATACATATATAAGCACAATTCCCACATTGCACATCATGAAAAACATTATCCACCTTCCCACTGTATATAAGGCAGATCCTACAAATATGTGTGTCTCAGGGGAGGCCGACCTGGGAAGCGCTGCAGCCAAAAGAGTGCCGCGGGAAGAGCAGATCCCTGGATCCTAACTGCTGCGCACCCAGCCTAAGCAGTGCAAGCCACGGGTGCAGATTTAGGGTCTCAATCCCCAGCTCCTGTGGGAGACCCTGAACGATCCCCACAATCAACTCCACACAGCAGTTGCCCGCGTCTATGTGGTGCAGATTCTTTTCTTTACACCTAGGTGTTAGGTGCCTCAGGGTTTCTTCTCTCTTCCTACCCAAAGCGACATCCTCCTGGTGAGATGGCCCAGGGACGTCTTCCAGCATTGTCAGTAGCGTACCGTCTTCTCTGCTGCCTCAGCCCTGGGTCTCAATGGGGAATCACCCCAAGTAGGTGTCTGCTTGTACCCCCGGGGAACATGATGGAGCGGTCCTTGTCCACACTCAGGAAATCTTCGTGCACTGTGCCTGGGGGGACAGAGGGAAAATTGCTCTCCTCACACTCAGTAGAGATTAAAGGGGGGAGTGTTCTCCACACGTGGGAGGCACAACTCCTAGCCAAAGATTCTAGTGCTCACCTTGCACTCAGAAGTAGAAACAGGGGGAACGAGGGGCACACCACCCAGCCCCTGGAGAACAACTGTGAAAACAGGGCCGAGAGCAAGCAACAGGCCAGCACACCAGGGTCCTTGCAGGTGAAGTGGCAGTCCTTCTTCTGGCTCAGCAGGCCACAGGTCTGCACAACAACATCGGTCCAATGGTGGTTCCTTGTAGCATAATAGCCCCCTCCAGGAGCATCTGGTTCCAGGTCCATTCAGTGTCTAAAATCATGGGGAACGACCCCTGCACTTATACTCATTTTCTCTTTGATCTCACTGGGCACTTCAATTAAACTACAGAAGTGCACAACACCCACTTCTAAACCCAGCCCTGGTTTCATACATCAGTAGGGGGTAAACAAGCCCTTCGTGTGAGGGCAGGACACAGCCTATAGAAATGTAAATGTGCCCACCTCTCCCTCCCCCTCTCCCAGCCCAGGAAAACCATTCAGTATGCAGATGTAATCCTATTACACCTCATGTCTCCCTGTGTAATGGCTATCTAGAAAGTAAGCACAAAGCCCAACTGTCACTCTACCCCAGACATGGATTTGACTCAGGCTGCAAAGCTCAAGAGTTATCAGCACAGAGAAATGCCTACTTTCTATAAGTGGCATTTCTACAATGGATATAAAATATCCACCTACACCAACAAGTAGCATTCCTTGCTACCATTCCAAACATGCCCAAGCTGCTCCTCATCGATCAGAACATACCACTAAGAGAAACGCAAGGGCATTCCTAATAAAACCTACGAGAGAGGCAGCACTCACAGCAGTTAGAATCCAAATAGGCTGTTTGTCACTACCAGGATAGGCCACACAATAAGGCACATGTCCTGCCTTTTACCTGCACAGCACCCTGCCCATAGGGCTACCTAGGGCCTACCTTAGGGGTGACGTATATGTAGTAAGAGGGGAGTTTCAGGCCTCACAAGTAATTTTATATGCCTAGCAACTGTGGCAGTAAAATGTGCACACAGGTCCTGCGGTGGCAGGCCTGAGACAGGTTTGAAAGGCTACTTCTGTGGGTAGCAGAAGCTGAGCTGCAGGCCTACTAGTAGTGTTTAATTTAAAGGCCCTGAGTATAAGGGATATCACTCTACAAGGGACTTACAGGTAAATTAAATGTGCCAATTAGGTGTAAGCCAATAATACCAAGTTTAGAAGGGAGAACACATGCATTTTATCACTGATTAGCAGTGATAAAGTGCCCAGAGTCCTAGAGTCATCAAAAGCATGTCAGAAAAACAGGAGAGGGAAGGGAAAAACTTTGGAGATGACCCTGCAAAAAGGGCCAAGTCCAACAGAAAGGCAATTATGTTCACCTTCCTGTACAGAAGGCATCCCCACATTGTTGTCCCCTTTTCTTGATGCAAGAACGTTCACAAGGCATGAATGAAACAAAAGAAGATGAATAATAACAAATCTCCCAATAGTAAGAGGACAACTTTGCCCTTCAAGTGAATTTGGAAGCACTTCCACATTTGTTCATGATATCCCTTCGTCAGATGTTAGGCTCGCCTATTATGATGTACCCTCAAAACGCAGAAGGAATGGTGGCTACTGCGGTTAGAAAAACAGATATGAAGTTTCATTTCCAATGGATAAGTAGTTTCCTTTAACTTTTTTATGGCTACTGCCAAAGTTGAATATGCAAAACAGAGCCATGTGTCTTGAAATAAAATGAATGTGCACGAAAAACTATCTTGCATATATTCAAAATTATATCGCTGAACCACTATTACCTACTGCAATGCTCCCTGCACCCACATTGTCTCTGAATGATAGGGACAACATTTGTAGTTAAACATCAGCTGGTTTAAGTTGCCATAAACAAAATATGGTTGTATGTACTTAGCTCAATGCATGTCACAGTGAGTTATAAATGTAGTGAGTTTTTAACAAATATCACAAAAAATATTATTTGAGATTGACTGTGCTCAGGAGTTAGGCACACAATAGCTTCTCATAAAACGAATGATGAGCTATGCAGTAAAACCTGTACCTTTTGTGTTTTTCCTGCCTGAATTTTGCATGTTAAAAGCAAGAAACATTTGTCATAGGAAACATTTACTGAATGAGGGAAGATCCGCAGAAGTCAATTAGGAATCACCAACTGCCATGATTATTCCTTATTCGTGGTAGAGAATCTTTTAAATGGTCCAGCATGGGGGTTACTGGAGCCCATGATATTAGCAGTTGTTGGTTGAATGTCATAATATTGGGTTCCCCTCATATTGTAATGGAGGCTCAAGTGTCAGAAGAGTAAAATATCCCAAAATTAAAAAAAAAAAGAAAATCGTAAGAACGTGTTCGAATTAAAAGGTTGTCACATAAGATTGTCATTACATGTGTACCAGACTCCTAGTATATTCACAGCAGAGCTCTTTATTGATGATCACACACATTAGGGAGACATTTAAATTTGCCGTTTGAAAGGGCCCTCTACCTGCTCAAACCACACCTCTCTCCTGGAATACACAATACCAAATGACCCCCTTAGTCATCAACCAATTTCACAGTAACAGGCCTTGCCAATGCCAGTCACCCACAAGGTACTTCGTCTCACACACACACAAACAAGCAAGTGGATTTGAGGAAAGGGAGAAGCTGTAATTAGCAAAGCCCAAGTCTAAGAGGTCTTCCTGCCTTTGTTCTTCACTCACAGTGTAATTTCTGTGCACAAAATATTAATTAACCAGTTACCAATATATGTACAAGTCTCAAGCCTCTGTGCAGGCATTTATGTTCCGGGACCATAGTAGGAAATGGACATCCTTTGTGTGGTTTATACCCAGACATTTGGTGTTTTTGCTGGCTGTAGAATGCTGGGCACGTTGACCTCTGGCCCAGCTATCACCCACCCCAGATGTTTTTTTGGAGACAAGCAGCAGGCACACAGGGCTAAGAGAAGAAAAATGCCAACTTTCAAAAAGTGGCATTTTTAAATTGTATTGATATATTCAACTTTCCCATTAAAGAGAATTAAGCATTACAATTCTATAGGTACTAAACATGACAAGTCTACCTTCTTCCAATCACAAATTATACTTAAAAAAGTTATTAAGCAGTCCCCCAAGCTATCCTTCGAGAGGGATAGGCCTCACAGTAGTGAAACATGATTCTGGGAGTTTTCATTACAGGACATGTAAAACTAAAAAGCACATGCTCGGCATTTTACGTACACAGCACCCTTCCCTATAGGCTACATAGGGCCTTCCTTAGGAGATCCTTATGTGTAATGAAAGGGGAATTTGAAGGCGTGGCAAGTGGTTTTAAATGCTAAGTTGACATGGCAGTGAAACTGCACATACAGGCTCTGTGGTGGCAGGTCTGAGACATGTTTAAAGAGCTACTTATGTGCATGGCACAATCAGTGCTGCAGGCCCACTAGTGGCATTTACTTTACAAGCCCTGGACACACAAAGTGCACTTTACTAGGGACTTATAAATAAATATAAGTAAATTAAATATGTCAATTGTGGATACACCATTGTTACCTGTTTTAGGGAAGTGAGCACAAGCACTGGTTAGTGGTGGTAAAGTGCCCAGAATCCTAAGGTCAGCAAAAACAGATCAATGAAAAGTGAAGGAAAAAAGGCAAACTTTTTGGGGGTGACCCTGCCAAAAGAGCCATTTCCAACACCCCTGCAACCAGAATTAGATTGCCTGTGTTCTGTCCCTGCCTTTAAACATGGTTAAATTGGCATAACCCTAATTAGCATATTTAACTTACATATAAGTCACAATCATAATGCTACACTCAGTAAGTACAGCTCTAAGAAGTTCCATGCGGATTTTGAAGATGAAAGGGGAGACTATGGATTTGTTGGGTATGCTCTGCAGAACAAGGGATGTATGTGGGAGCTTGCCTCATCTGCATGTGATGTTGGGAGGTGGTAAAATAGAAGGAAAACCATTGCACTTGGTGAGACAAGCCCATTTATGTTTCTAGAGTGTGAAGCAATGCCTGGTGGTTGATTGTTCTGTAGGCCACAGAAAGGATGGAGTTAGATCAGGAGGTAAAGAAGTTGACTACTTTAAGGGCAGATTTTTCACATTGCAGCTTGGTCTGAAGGTGTATTCATAGTCATGCAGAGTGTTATTCAAATTGGTCAATTTTGTATTTAAATGACTGTTGCTTTTTTCTGATAAAAGATAGATGGGTGATAGTATGGTACTTGGAGTGACTTTGTGGGTCAAAGGTGGGTTTCTTCAAGATGGGGTTGATCAATTTCTCCTCCTTGACTCTTCTTCATAACTATTAATTTCTGCTGATTTAATTTCAGCATTTCACTAATACTAAAATCCAAACTCAGAAGCATTTTATAACTGGAAAACACAGATATATCGCCAAACCTAGCAGACATGTACCCCTGCCCTGAGTGCCCAACTGTACAGTCGTTTGGATCCGTGTTGCTGATTTTTTGTTACAAGCGAACACAGATCATATTTGTGTGCCATGATGTAGGCCTGTTTCATGGTTTGAGGTCTTGTTGGGAGGGACCCCCAAAGTGGTACCCTAATAATGGTGGGAGGCTACTTCCTCCACCAGGAGTTAAGCAGCACAAGCTTGGTGGTGACAGCACAGGAACAGTGACTGTGCTGAATGTATGTGTGCCTGGGAAGGGTATAGTACGAGGATAGAGCAGTAGTGCGTAGTGCATGTGTGGCTAATGCATGTACTGATTGCTTATATGCCTGAGAGCAATACATTACATGAGAGATGTAGTGCTATGCAGAGCATAGTCAGAGACTGAATGGGCTGGTTGTATGAGTGATTGCAATAAGGGCAACACATGAAGGGTGAAGAGTTGTGCACCTAGCACATAGCAGGTATGTGTGCTTGCAATACGTATGTCTTGAAATAACACACCTTGGTTAAAGATAAAAAGCTTCAGTGCTAAATGGTGCACGCAGGCAGAATGTGTGTGCGCTGAATGCATGTGTACATGTGAGGGTACAATGCATAACAGTATTAGTGCTCAACAGAATGTGTGCTATGAATGTACATTGAATGAGTGTACCTGCAATGGGACTGTGTATTAAGGATCCTGAGTTCCATTGTAGGAAATCCAGGCCTGCCTGTAGAAGATATTAGGAGGAGAGGGATACCCCTCAGACAGATCTGAGAGCATCCTGTGAGCAGGGTGAGGACACAATGGAGAAAAGTAACAGACTCACATTACATCCCAAAAGTCTGCTTTTTGATTCGGTGATAGATCACCAGGTGGGGGCCAGTACTCATATCTGGAAAGCAGACAAGGCTAATAAGAGAATCATAACAATTAGGACTGGAGTCTGGGATTAACCCTTTGATGCAGATATCACTGTGGCTAACATCGAGGTGTAAATTCTTGCCACTCCTGTGATTTATATTATCAGAGATGTGCCTGCTGTGACAGACCTCTTTCATGAAGGAAGATGAAAAGAAGTGCCCACTTCAAAAGAAACAAAACCCTAACACAAAACTTCAGAGACCCAGACACTAAATTACAGTATTGGCTGTATCGCTGTGGCCAACTGTTCGTGCTGTGGCTAGGACAAAAAGATTATCACTGTGATGTGCGGCTGTTGCACTCCAACTTCACAGAACTGTTTCCCTGAGGATCGCAGGATGTCACTGAGGATGTCACATCCTTGCCAGAGCTCCATTTGGGAACCAAAGAACACCTGCCACTTTTTTCCTAGAGGAAGAGCATCTCAATTCACTGGAAACCAACCAGGAGTGCTTCTCAATAGGAGAAGCCTGTGTGTTAGACCTGACAGCCTTAGGGTGGTCACCCCTAACTTTTTGCCTGCCACCCTCCACTTTTTGGACACTGTTTTTGCTGGCTTTTAGACTCTGCGCACTTTACCACTGCTAACCAGTGCTAAAGTGCATATGCTCTCTCCCTTTAAACATGGTTATCTTGGAACATACCTGATTGGGCCGGTAGATTTAATGCTACTAGTGGGCCTGCAGCACTGGTTGTGCCACCCACTTTAGTAGCGCCTTTTCCTTGTCCCAGGCCTGCCATTGCATGGCCTGTGTGTGCAGTTTCACTGACACCTCGACTTGGCATTTAAAAGTACTTGCCAAGCCTAAACCTCCCCTTTCTCCACATATAAGTCACCTCTAATGTGTGCCCTAGGTAACCCCTAGAGCAGGGTGCTGTGTGGGGGAAAGGTAGGACATGTACCTGTGTAGGTTACATATCCTGGTAGTGTAAAACTCCTAAATTCGTTTTGCACTACTGTGAGGCCTGCTCCCTTCATAGGCTAACATTGGGGCTGCCCTCATACAGTATTGAAGTGGTAGCTGCTGATCTGAAAGGAGTAGGAAAGTCATATTTAGTATAGCCAGAATGGTAATACCAAATCCTGCTGACTGGGGAAGTTGGATTTCATATTACTATTCTAGAAATGCCACTTTTAGAAAGTGAGCATTTCTCTGCACTTACATCTTTCTGTGCCTTACAATCCACGTCTGGCTGGGCTTGGTTGGCAGCTCCTTGTGCATTCACTCAGACACACCCCAAACACTGGGTACTCAGCCTCACTTGCATACATCTGCATTTTGAATGGGTCTTCCTGGGCTGGGTGGGTGGAGGGCCTGCTCTCACACAAAGGACTGCCACACTCCCTACTGGGACCCTGGCAGATAGGATTGGACTGAAAGGGGACCTGGTGCACTTCTTAGCCACTCTTTGAAGTCTCCCCCACTTCAAAGGCACATTTGGGTATAAAACAGGGCCTCTGCCCTACCTCATCAGACACTTGCTGGAGAAGAAACCTGAACCAGAAACTACATCCTGCCAAGAAGAACTGCCTGGCTGCTCAAAGGACTCACCTGTCTGCTTTCTACAAAGGACCGCTGCCTTGCTGTTGGCCTGCTGCCTTGCTGAACTCTTGTCTGGCTGTGAAAGTGCTCTCCAAGGGCTTGGATAGAGCTTGCCTCCTGTTCCATGTAGTCTCAGGACCAAAAAGACTTCTCTTTTTCACTTGGACGCTTCGTGCGCCGAAATTTTCGACGCACAGCTTGTTCTGCGGCGAGAAAAACGCTGCACACCGACGCTGAACGACGCGACACCTTCGGGACGACCGGAACTTCGACGCATGGCCTCGCAAGGACAACGCCGCCCGACCTCCAGAGGAGAAATCGACGCGACGCCTGCTGTGAGAGCAAAACTTCGACGTGCAGCCCCGCAGAACGACGCGCAGCCGGAAAACAAGCAGGAGAATCCACGCACAGACCCGGGACATCCGGTAATCCCCGGGATCCACAGAAAGAGACTGTCCGCGCGCCGGAAAATGACGCCCGCCTCCCCGCGTGAAAAATAACGACGCAAGCCCGTGTGTCCTGGGGAGAAATCGACGCACACACCATTTTTCCACGTATCTCTTCTTCTGTAGCCCTCTGAGGAGATTTTCCACTCCAAACCAGGTACTTTGTGCTTGAAAGAGACTTTGTTTGCTTTTTAAAGACTTAAGACACTTTGGCCCTCATTCCGGGTGGAGGGCAGAGGAAGCACCGCCAACAGGCTGGCGGTGCTTCCCGGGCCATTCTGACCGCGGCGGTAAAGCCGCGGTCAGAAAAGGGGAACCGGCGGTTTCCCGACGGTTTTCCCCTGGCCCAGGGAATCCTCCATGGCGGCGCTGCTTGCAGCTTGCAGCGCCGCCATGGGGATTCCGACCCCCTTCCCGCCAGCCTGTTCCTGGCGGTTTACACCGCCAGGAAGAGGCTGGCGGGAACGGGTGTCGTGGGGCCCCTGGGGGCCCCTGCACTGCCCATGCCACTGGCATGGGCAGTGCAGGGCCCCCCTAACAGGGCACCACAAAGATTTTCACTGTCTGCTTAGCAGACAGTGAAAATCGCGACGGGTGCCACTCCACCCGTCGCACCCCTGCAAATCCGCCGGCTTCCTCTTTGCAGGGGCTTTCCCTCTGGGCCGGCGGGCGATCTTTTGGAGATCGGCCGCCGGCCCAGCGTGAAAGTTGAAATGACCCCCACGGTCATTTGACCGCGGCGCGGTCTTTGGGCGGTTTCCGCCCGGCGGGCGGTGCCCGCCGCCCGCCGAGATCGGAATGACCCCCTTTATATCACTTTTCAGTGATATCTCTACAAATTCACATTGCAACTTTATTCGTTTTGACCTACAATTATCCTGATAAATATTATATATTTTTCTAAACACTGTGTGGTGTATTTTTGTGGTGCTATATGGTGGTATTGTATGATTTATTGCACAAATACTTTACACATTGCCTTCTAAGTTAAGCCTGACTGCTCGTGCCAAGCTACCAGAGGGTGGGCACAGGATAATCTTGGATTGTGTGTGACTTACCCTGACTAGAGTGAGGGTTTTTGCTTGGACAGAGGGTAACCTGACTGCCAACCAAAAACCCCATTTCTAACACTGTGCCACCGTGTTCAGTTGTGCACATTGTGAACTGACCAACTTCACCATACAGGAATCAGACTTGGGAGTGCCCAAGGAAAGGGCTCTTGTGCATCACTGAACATTGTCACAGCAGGAGAGGGGCTAAGACCAACAACGGACCTTTGGGCCCCGGGGGGGGGGTTCACTGCTGAAGGTTCTGTGGCACCATAAACACTTTTGACTGATAGCTTGAGGAGTCAAAGAGGAACCCTTGAGTATGGGCTAATAGTTTAGCATTCCCTGATGTTATAAATCTGATCTCTAGTTGGCAGTGGTTTGCACCCTGTCCAAGTAGGGACCCTCACTCTAATCAGGGTAAGGGAGTCACATAGCTAAAATATCCCATGCTCACCCCCTTGGTAGCTCGGCACTAGCAGTCAGGCTTATCTTGTAGGCAATGTGTAACGTTTTTGTACACACACACAGTAACACAGTAAAAACACCACAAAAGTACACCACACCAGTTTAGAAAAATCACCCACATTTATCTGAGTAAAACAAGACCAAAACAACAAACATCCAACATGCACAAGTAAAGATATCATGTTTTAAAAGTTTAAATGAGTTGTAATCTGTAGGAATCAATAGTTGTATCTTTTAGCACAAAGTACCTGGGATACGTCAAAAACAAGGATGATGCGGGTGACAGGTGAAGTAAGGTGCCAAAAAAGAAAAGCAATGCATTGATTACTTACTGCGCAGTAGAGGTGTTGCATCGATTCTTTCCTCGTAGGTGAAGCAATGCGTTGGTTCCTTACTGGCAAGGGAGGTGATATATCAATTCCTTCCTTGCAAGAAAAGTGATGGGTTGATTTCCTGACACTCAGCCTTGGTTCCTTACTGCGGTGAAAGGTCAATGAGCAATTGATGCACACGGACAATGCATGGAAAATCTGGACTCACTCTGTTGATGGAGCCATGGCAAAACAGGCCCTGCATCAATTCTGCAGCCGAGAGACAACCGCTGCATTGATTCTCCAGCTGCGGGACAGGCGTTGTTTTGATTTTTTTCCACGGCACGTCAGTCCATGGATTTTCTCCTTCAGGTCACCAGCTCACACTTCCAAAGGCCCAGAGACTGGAGTTGGCACCACTTGGCAAGTCAGAGCTCTCAGCAGAAAAGATTAGGGACTGGCAGATTAGGTCTTTGATGTCCCTGAGACTTCTTAACAGGAGGCAAGCTCAGTTCAAGCCCTTGGCGAACCTTGGGAAGCAGGGTGTAGAGAACAAAGTCCAGTACTATCACTCTCAGGACAGTAGCAGAAAGCAGCAGGCCAGCACAACAAAGCTAGAGGCAGAGTGGAAGTCCCTCCTACAGCACACAACTCTTGTTCCTGGCAGAAGGTCCTCAGTCCAAAAGTGTTCTATGTGATGTCAGAGGTCCAGTACTTATACCCATTTCTGTCTTTGAAGTAGGGGACCTTCAAAGAGAAGTCTTTGTAGTGCACAAGACCCTGCCTTTCCCAGCCCTGGACTCAGGCACACTCCGGGGGGTTGGAGACTGCTTTGCTTGAGGTTCAGAACAACCCTATTCAGGTGCAAATGTCAGCTCCTCCCACCACTCTAGCTCTGGAAGACCCATCAGCCTGGTGATGGGCCATCATGATTTGCAGGGCACACCTCAGCTCCCTTTGTGTGACTGTCAAGAGTGAATGCACAAACAGCCCAACTGTCATCCTAACCCAGACATGTAATCCAAAGACAGGCAGCGGCACAGAATGGTTAAACGAGAAAATGCCCACTTTCTAAAGTGGCATTTTCATACCTACAATTCAAAAACTAACTGCACCAAAAGATGTGTTTTTAAATTGAGACCCCACACTCCATAGGTATATCTGCTCCCAATAGAAAATTACACTTAAAAGGTATGTCAAGGCAATACCCATGTTACCCTATAGAAGAGTTGGGTCTTGCAATAGTGAAAACTGAAGTTAGCAGTAGTTCACTATCAGGACATGTAAAACACACCAGTATAATGCCTACCTTTCAAATACAATACACCCTGCCCATGGGGCTGCCTTGGTCCTACTTTAGGGGTGACTTACATGTAGTAAAAGGGAAGGTTTGGGCCTGGCTAGTGGGGGCACTTGCCAGGTCGATGTGGCAGTTTAAAACTACCCTCACAGATACTGCAATGGCAGGCCTGAGACTTTTTTATAGGGCTACTCATATGGGTGGCACAATCAGTGCTGCAGGTCGATTAGTAGCATTTGGTTTACAGGCCCAGGGCATACACCATGCACTATACTAAGGAGTTACCATTAAATCAAATGTCCCAGTCATGGAGAAACCAATCACCAATACATTATAGAAAGACAGCATATGCACTTTAGCACTGATTAGCAGTGGGAAAGTGCCTAGAGTCCTAAGGCCAACAAAAACAAATCGGAAAAAATAGGAGGAAGAAGGCAAAATGTCTTGGGATAACCCTGCAAAAAGGGCCAGGTCCTGATGTGGCTGCAAGTGGATGGGAAATAGCCTGGAATACGTTACATGAAGAAGGGTGGGATAGGGATTGGCCTGACAACTACTAGAGCCCCAACCTCAAAGGGGATTGTGCTATTGCATTTGAATGATGCATCAGTTTGCATGTGCAGGGTTAGAAATAAAACTACTGCATACCACATTTCCATATAAAAGCAAGTATTTGGCTAGACATTGATTTATTGTTCGTACTGTCTGCACTTTGAGGTAGAAGTGGTGCACAATGACCTGTACCTATATCCCCCCTTTACGGGAGCCTTGACTGCTTCAACACAGCTACCACTGAGATTCAAGTGCAGAGGGGGTACTTGGCCTAGTTGAGCAGGATCCATAGTAGGTCAGACCCAAGGACATAAGGAGTAAAATGCCTCAACCACCACAGATGGGTCAATTATCCCCTGCGTGCCCCGTGGCCCTCTGAAAGGGGTTCACTATTAAACATTTTATTTCAACATAACATTACAGAATTAGTGAAAAACGCACCAAAAGGGATTTAAAAAAATGACTATGAAAGTGATAGTGGGTGTTTTAAGTGGGCTGAAAAGAGAGATTTTTTTAGAGAATTTGTAGTAGAGTAGAAAGCAATTTTAGCCTTCTGTGTACTATTTCAATGTGTCTCGTAGGCACTCATTATCCTAATGAGACTACTGGATTTTGAGCAACAAGATCGTCCACGATGTGGGGGATTGAGTCTGGCCCACGGTAGATGACGCTTGTCACTCCAAATCTGGGTTTTGCTCCGGCTAAGTAGCAGTGCCTCATCTCTCCCAAATGGTAGAGACAATTGGGCAGCCGAGCGCATGACATCTCAGTACTTCTGATGGAAGTTGTGGTCACTCAGGTCACAACTGGTTCTCTCATACACAGTACGGTCTCATATATACATGACAATAGAAGCAGTATAAGTTTTAAAGATTGGTTTAATAAAACAACCGCATTTTGGATAACAAAGCGTGAGCTGCAATAACCAGAACTATTTAACACAGTAATATTAAAATGGTAACGATGAGAGTGAAGCACAAGAATAAGGCTACCATAGTGCCACTAGATTATTCTCTCTCTAAGGTAAATTTCGAGCACAGCATGTTAAGCTCTAAGCCTGCCTTTCAGGTTCCCCCGGGAGGACATCAACCCTCATACCTGAGCAAAAGTCTGTAATCCGCATCAGCATCTGCAATGGGGCATTCAGCACACAGTTGTGGTTCCCTGGCTGGAATCTCCCTCTTGACGTGTACTAGGACTAGAAAGTGTTTTTATAACTAACACGCAGATGTTCTAAGAAAATGTCCTTACGTAAGGATGTGTATTTTCTACGAATGCTGGAGACTAAACTTCTACCATGTGTACCAGCAATGTACCAGACTGTAGCCTTGCCAGCCTTGACAGTCTTGACTGGAGCACAGGGCGATCAAGAATGCATTATTTGAGAACACAGGGGGTCATTACAACATTGGCGATAAAGGCCGCTTACCGCCGTGCAGAAGACCGCCAACACACCGCTGCGGCCGTGGAGTTCCACCACAGCTATTATGACCCACAGCTCAGAATCCGCCAAAATTTAGACACCCACACAAGTCCGCCACACCAAAGGTCAGTGATAAACTGGCGATAACAAAACCTCCACCGTCACGCCAACAGGAATACGCCCACATTATCACAACCCATGAATCCACGCGGCGGTCTTTCAACCGCGGTATTCCATTGGCGGTACACACCGCCGCGCTCAAAATAAACACACATTTACAAAACACTACCATATTGGACAATTCAAAATACACACACCTGATACACATACACACACCACTCCCACACATCCAATACAATATAAAACACACACCCACATCACCCACAAACCCTTACGACCACAATTGCGACTGAAGGCCAGAGAGAGACACCACCATCTACAAACTAGCATCCATAGGCACTCAACACCATCACTCACACAACATCCAAGCACAAAACACCACACACCCCTAAACATCACCCCACACATCACAACACACACCACCCCACACATCACCCACACCACCCCATGGCACCGCAAAGACACCCCAGGTTCTCTGAGGAGGAGCTCAGGGTCATGGAGGAGGAAATCATCCAGGTAGAGCCACAGCTATTCAGATCACAGGTGCAGCACACCACCATAGCTAGGAAGATGGAGCTATGGTGCAGAATCGAGGACAGGCTCAACTCAGTGGGACAGCACCCAAGAACACGGGATGACATCAGGAAGAGGTGGAACGACCTACGGGGGAAGGTGCGTTCGGTGGTCTCAAGAAACCACATCGTGGTTCAGAGGACTGGCGGCGGACCCCCACCTCCTCCCCCACAACTAATAACATGGGAGGAGCAGGTCTTGGCTATACTGCATCCTGAGGGCCTCGCAGTAGTAGCTGGAGGAATGGACTCTGGTAAGTCAAATCTTAACTATTACATCCCCCACCCTACCTGCATGCTATCACATACCCCCACCCTCACCCCCATCACTCCAACTCCTCACAGATGTCCCACTATCACAACCCACCCATCCCAACACCAAGGCCTGCATGCAACACCAAAGCATGGACACCCATCACCAATGCATGGCCACTGCACATACCCACACACACCGCTAAACAATTATCACACAAGGTCCCACACAAGAATGCAAGCACTGGGGTACAGGGTCACCCGCCTATTGCACACCAAGGCACACACAGATGCAATAATCATGCCTTTACACCCCTGCAGGACCCCTACCAATCGTCACCGGTCAGGAGGGTCCAGACATGTCCACACCACTCACAGAAGAGGTCCACAGTGATGACAGCAGCTCTGTCCAACTGGATCTAGATGACCAGCCCGGCCCATATGGGACCTTGGGACAGTCGGTTCCCCTCACACTGGCACAAGCCACAACAGAGCCTCCCCCCTCCGGAAACACCAGCACAGCACCCACCCAGCGGGCCATACCTCGGTCCCCAGGACACGTCAAGCAGCAGTGTGTCCACCACTACAGGGAACCCAGGCTAACCCACCACCCCAACAACACCAGGGACCTGGGGACAGTGATAGTGGGCACACAGTTCAGGGGACAGAGGCCCAGGAACACAGGGGAACTGAGAGGGCTGCTGTGTGACAGGGGGAGGACAGGCCCAGGGAACCCACTCTCCACGAGGCCCTCTCCAACATCATAGGAGCCTACCACCATTCCCAGGAGACGATGGCAACGGTACTGGCCAAGATTCAGGAGACCCAGCTGCTGCAGGAGGAACAGTATTTGGGGTTCAGGGAGGAACTCAAATCCATCAACACCACCCTGGGCACCATTGTGGGGGTGCTGAAGGAACTCGTCAACACCAGGAGGGACACTGTGGCATAACAAGGGCCCCTAACACTATCCTCGATGATGAACTGCCCATCACCTCCGCCGGCGCTAGTGGACAGGAGGCATCGCCACAGGACCACGACACCAGCACCCCACCCCCTGCAGATGGAGAACCACCCCGCAAGCGGTCCCTGAGATCCAGGACAAAGACAGAGAACAATGCCAAGACTCCCGGCAAGAAATGAGACCTCCCCGATTGTCATCCTTCTGTCCCACTTTGTCATCCTGTCCATCCTTAAACTGCCCCAGCTCCACTTCCAGTGCCCCTTTGGACAATGCACCTGTGAGACTAATAGACTGGACTCTGCCATAGACATTCCTCCACCATCAACCCTGACCATTTTACAACACCCTCAAATATTTAGCACTTAAGTAAACACCCTTAAAGCACAAAACAATCTGGAGTCAGTCTGTGCTTTCGAAGATGTGTATTTCCAATAACTGTGTGAAAATGCTATATCCATTGTATTTTCAACATACCTATTTCACACACCTCTAGTCCATGCGGAAACAAAGCAGATGTCACACAGTGGGACCCACATCTGTGAAATTGAAAGGGAAAGTGACAACTCAGGGTCCATACACTGGGTGAAAGTGACAGACAGATGAGAGGTAGAACAATTTTATCAGATGTAGCAGACAGTGATGTCTTCTTACCTGTGTCTCACTGGAAGTACTGTTGGATCACTGTGTTTCTGTTGTCAATGTCCTCTTCTTCTGCTTCGTCTCTTTCACTGTCCACAGGCTCCACAGCTACCACAACACCTCCATCTGGACCATCCTCCTGCAGAAAAGGCACCTGTCGTCGCAAAGCCAAGTTGTGAAGCATACAGCAGGCAACGATGACCTGGCACACCTTCTTTGGTGAGTAGAATAGGGAACCACCTGTCAGATGGAGGCACCTGAACCTGGCCTTCAGGAGGCCGAAGGTCCTCTCTATAACCCTCCTAGTTCGCCCATGGGCCTCATTGTAGCGTTCCTCTGCCCTTGTCCTGGGATTCCTCACTGGGGTCAGTAGCCATGACAGGTTAGGGTAGCCAGAGTCACCTGCAAATGTCGAGGGAAATCTGTTAGACACACACTAACTCTTAGGGACATCCCCAGACCCAGATACCTAGTCACACTGTATAGGGTCCATGTCCTCACCTAACAGCCATACACGGTGCCTCTGGAGTTGCCCCATCACATAAGGGATGCTGCTATTCCTCAAAATGTAAGCATCATGCACTGAGCCAGGAAACTTGGCGTTCACATGGGAGATGTACTGGTCGGCCAAACACACCATCTGCACATTCATTGAATGGTAACTCTTCCGGTTTCTGTACACCTGTTCACTCCTGCGGTGGGGGACCAAGGCCACATGTGTCCCATCAATGGCACCTATAATGTTGGGGATATGTCCCAGAGCATAGAAGTCACCTTTCACAGTTGGCAAATCCTCCACCTGAGGGAAAACGATGTAGCTGCGCATGTGTTTCAGCAGGGCAGACAACAATCTGGACAACACGTTGGAGAACATAGGCTGGGACATCCCTGATGCTATGGCCACTGTCGTCTGAAAAGACCCACTTGCCAGGAAATGGAGTACTGACAGCACCTGCACTAGAGGGGGGATACCTGTGGGATGGCTGATAGCTGACATCAGTTCTGGCTCCAACTGGGCACACAGTTCCAGGATTGTGGCACTATCAAGTCTGTAGGTGACAATTACATGTCGCTCCTCCATTGTCGACAGGTCCACCAGTGGTCTGTACACCGGAGGATGCCGCCACCTCCTCATCTGCCCCAGCGGACGTGCTCTATGGAGGAGAACAGTGAGCAGAGAATCAACCAACACTGAGGTACGTTAACACAACTTTATTCCTCAATTTTTTAAAACCACTATGTGCCTGTATTAGTGTGTATTCAAGGCCTAGATATGTGTGATGCATTTAAAATTAATGCCATGTGGCCCCCTGAAATGGCGTCTGCCTGACCTGTAATGTAGGACAAGGGGACATGAGGTAACTGCGCTGGCGTTGTACACCGTCGCGGTAGGCGGTCGAAGACCGCGGCGCAATCCTGCATTGGTTAACATTGGGCCGTATGGGTCCCAGGAGCCAATGATGATGTACGCCGGCGGTGACGGTACGCACCGCTGTGGACGTGACCACCATTTTCTCTCTGTTCGATCACTTTATACCTGATCTTCGACAGGAGAGGACCTACACTGCAAGTGCTGCTGTGACCTCAGTCTGGAAGAGACAATGGCTCATGTGTCTGGGGAAAGGGCCCCTGCCGTCAGCACGGAGGAGTTGGAGAAACTAGTGGATGGGGTCCTCCCCCAGTACACGCTACTCTACGGTCCTCCAGACAAACAGGTAAGTACACTGTGAGCATGCCCAATGGGCAATGCCTGTATGGAGTGGTGTGGATGGAAGATGGGGGGGGGAATAAGGCGTGCATGAAACAACGGTGAGTGCATGTGCATCATGGCAAGGGTAGGGATGCGGGCCAATGACTGTGACGGTGCGGACGGTTGTATCTTCTCCTTTTCCCCATGTACTATTCCTGCAGGTCTGCGCCCACCAGAAGAAGGATATTTGGCGTGCCATCACCAAGGAAGTCCGGGCCCTTGGGGTCCACCACAGATGAAGCACCCACTGCGGAAAAGATGGGAGGACATTCGCCGCTGGAGCAAGAAGACGGCGGAGGCCCAGCTGGGGATGGCCTCTCAATGTGGGAGGGGTGCCCGTCGCACCATGACCCCCCTGATGTTCCGGATCCTGGCGGTGGCGTATCCGGAGTTGGATGGGCACTTGAGGGCATCACAGCAGCCACAAGGGGGTGAGTACACTCTCATTCAGCTGATTCTGAGCGCAGTGGAGGTGTCTGGGTGGGGGAGGTGGGCTGTGATTTCCCCTAGGCCAGGGCGAGTTTAGTAGGCAAGGTCCCGTCGTAAGGCAGGCCATGTGGCACCCCACCCCACCTGTGTTCAGAGCCAACTATACCTAGTCAGGCTCCTGTGACTTCCATGTGAGCAGCAATCGGGCATAGGCTTTGTACCCCATGTCCCTGTGATTAATTAGGGAACTCAAAGTGCACGGCGTAGTGCAGGGGGCTTCTGTGTCTGTAGTGTCCACCAAAGATAGCCGTATTGCGTGCACTCAACATGTCTTTCTTCTGTCTTCCCCCCCTTTTTGTGGTTTCCCTGTTCTTGTGTGCATTAGCATCATCAGGCAGAGGAGCAGTGGCACCGGAGCAGGAGGGAGCTGCAACCCACATGGCCCTGGAGGGCGAGGGGAGCTCCACCGCGGGGACAGGAGCTGAGACCAGCGACACAGACTCCTCCTCTGATGTGAGCTCCCGTGCGGTGGCGGGCCCCTCTGTGCCCACCGCATCTACAGGTACAGCTACCACCTCCCCTACCAGCACCGCCCTCCCAGCAGCCCCTCAGCGTGTGGCCGCTCACCCAGGAGGGTGGGCATCTCCTTCGCCTCAGGTACCTCAGCCCCTGCCCCAGTCAGCCGTGCTGCCCTCAGTGAGGAGGCCACTGACCTCCTGAGGTCCCTCACTGTTGGGCAGACTACCATTTTTAATGCCATCCAGGGTGTAGAGAGGCAGTTGTAACAGACCAATGCATACCTGGAGGGCATTCATTCTGGTCAGGTAGCCCAACAGCGAGCTTTTCAGACTCTGGCCTCAGCACTGATGGCAGCCATTGTCCCTGTGTCCAGCCTCCCCCCTCCAACTTCCTCTACCCAGACCCACATCCCTCTACCTCAGCCTATCCCAAGCACACCATCAGACCAGCATGCATACACCTCAACACACAAGGGAAGCTCTAGCAAACATAAGCACCACACATCCCACCGGCACTCACACAAGCATCACACCCATGCACACATGCCAACATCCACTGCCTCCACTGTGTCCCCCTCCTCCACGTGTCCCTCCTCCCTCCCTGTCTCGTCTCCACTCACACCTGCATGCACTACATCTTCATCCACTACGTCCATCACCAGCACACCCATCACCACACCCTGCTCACTTGCACTCACCACCCCCACTACCATTCACACATCCCCTGTGTCCTCTCCCAGTGTGTCTGTGAGCCCACCTCCCAAGGTACAAAAACGCAGCCACACACCCACCCAACAGCCATCCACCTCACGACAGCCTCCAGCCCATGCACCTTCACCCAAACGTACACCTCCTGCAAACACTACCTCTTCCTCCACTCCCAAACCCCCTCCATCTACCCGTCCCAGTGTGTCCCAAAAACTTTTCCTGTCCAACCTTAACCTCTTCCCCTCACCTCCCCCACCCCTCCAGTCCCCTAGGGCCCGCCTTTCCAGGTCCCAACCCAGCACCTCAGCCACAACATCAGCAGGAACAGTGGTGCCAGCAGTAACCGGCTTCTGGAGTGCGCCAAGCAGCAGGGCAGCCAGTGTGCCAAGGAGCCAGACCACAGATAGTCCCCCACCTCAAAAGCATAAAAAGTTGTCCAGTGCCCGGCGGGAGAAAGGCAAAACATCTACCACCAAAGCCTCTCCCAGGAGTACAGTTGGGAGTGGGAAGACAGCTGCCCCACCATCCAAGGTGGGGAAGGGGCACAGAAAGATAGGCAAGTCGCTGAAAACCTGCACGGTGGACAAGACCGCCACAAGCACCGCTGCCAAGGACACCGCCGCCACCAGCACCGCTGCCAAGGACACCACCGCCACAAGCACTGCTGGCAAGGACACCACCGCCACAAGCACCGCTGCCAAGGACACTGCCGCCACAAGTACCGCTGCCAAGGACACCGCCCCATAAGCACCGCTGCCAAGGACACCGCCGCCGCCAGCACCGCTGCCAAGGACACTGCCGCCACAAGCACCGCTGCCAAGGACACCGCCGCCTCAAGCACCACTTCACAGGACAATGCCGCCACCAGCACCGCTGCCAAGGACACTGACGCCACCAGCACTGCAGGCCAATGAGCGCCAAAAGCTCCGACGCTACTGGGGCAGCCACAAGCAGGATGAAGCACTCTGGGCACCAAGCCCCCTCCAGAACCAGTGGAGTATCCCATCCACTACCTCAGTCCTTGGCAGGATGAAGCACTCAGGGCACCAAGCCCCCTCCAGAACCAGTGGAGAAAGACATCCACTATCTCAGTCCTTGGCAGGATGAAGCACTCTGGACACCAAGCCCCCTCCAGAACCAGTGGAGTATCCCATCTACTACCTCGGTCCTTGGCAGGATGAAGCACTCTGGGCACCAAGCCCCCTCCAGAACCAGTGGAGACTGTTATCCACTTGTGAGACTGTGGCTTTGCACTCCCCAGGATGCAGTAGTGGGCATACCACCCACTTGAGAGACTTGTGAGACTGTGGCTTTGCACTCCCCAGGATAAAGCAGTGGGCAAATCACCCACTTGAGAGACTTGTGAGACTGTGGCTTTGCACTCCCCAGGATGCAGCAGTGGGCAAACCACCCACTTGAGAGACTTGTGAGATTGTGGCTTTGCACTCCCCAGGATAAAGCAGTGGGCAAACCACCAACTTCAGAGACTTGTGAGACTGTGGCTTTGCACTCCCCAGAATAAAGCAGTGGGCAAACCACCCACTTGAGAGACTTTTGAGACTGTGGCTTTGCACTCCCCAGGATACATCAATGGGCATGGAGCCCCCTCGTGGCTCTGGCGTCGTGCACTCATCCGGCTGGGGTGCCCCCCTTCCCTTCCCCCTGAGGTGCCTGTTGTATTTCAAACTGATGCCCAAGCAGTGTTCTCTCCATTTTGATCAGGTATCTTGCGTGGGCCTCGCCCATCCATTTTGAATCCAGTGGTCCATGGACTGTAATGGTGGAATACCTTGGACTTGTATTCTTGGTGTATATATTTGTTTATAGTGTATATATATATTTTTGAGCACTGGATTTTAATAGATTACAAATGTTCAAATCATTTCCTTTTGTCTTTGCATTCTTCCGGGGGTGTTGGGGGGTGTAACTGTAATGTATCATGATGTATTAGTGTGTGTGTTGTTGTGGGTGAGGGTGGGGGTGGGGGTGTTGCGTGTTGCGTGTGTGTGTCACTCTTTTTACCCTCCCCTGTGTCGTAGGTGCAGTACTCACCGTGGTCTTTGCCGCCGTCTTTCGTGCTCCTGGTAGAGGAGCAGGAAGAGAAAGGCAGGGAGTATGTGGAGTTCCGGTTCAATGGCGTCCTGGTTCCTCATGGGGGGTGTAGAGGTGAGCGTTTTCCTTTCCAAGTCCTGTTTCCGCCGTGTTTTTGTTCACGGTGAATCCGCCCAGGTAACGGTGGTGGATTGGACTGTTGTAATAGTGTAGGCAGTACATTGTCTTCCGCCTGTCTGTTGGCGGTTACCGCTGAGGTGTTTGTTTGTACCGCCGTGGCGGTCGCAGTGTTAAAGTGGGTGTCTATGTTGGCGGTTTCCGCCATGGTAGTGATTCAATTTTTTTTACTGCCGGCCTGTTGCCGGTTTTACCGCCACTTTAACACCGACCGCCAGGGTTGTAATGACCACCACAGTGCTGAACTAAGCTAAACAGTGTGATAGAAGAAATTAAAACAAGATCGTAAGGACTGGTTATTGTAAAATAACAGTGTGAAGCTGAATAAAATATATCTAGGGCAAAGTGCACAGCCGCCTAGTATGTTAAACTAACGTGCATGGAGCTATACTTAAAATGGCTACACTACACCCTCCCCTTGTCGGTAGAAAGTGGTTTAAGTCGAAGTTAAAATGCCTTAACCTAAAATATATTTAAAACCCTACTTAATTTTGACAAGTTAAGAGTTCACAAAAAGCATACTACTTGACAATTTATAAGTGAGCATGCGGCTTAGTGGCAAATTGTAAAAAAAAAAAAAGTCTATTTAAACAGTTCCAAATTAATCACTTGCGATGGAACGGAGGAGATCATCCACTTCGGCAGATGACATAACAGGTAAGTCCACGCCAAAAACGAGAAAGGAGCAAGACCGCGGCGGTCATTCTGAGTTTCCCGCTGGGCTGGCGGGCGACCGCCAGAAGGCCTCCCGCCCGCCCTGCGGGAAACCCCCTTCCACGAGGATGCCGGCTCCGAATGGAGCCGGCGGAGTGGAAGGGGTGCGACGGGTGCAGTTGCACCCGTCGCGATTTTCAGTGTCTGCCACGCAGACACTGAAAATCTATGTGGGGCCCTGTTAGGGGGCCCCTGCAGTGCCCATGTCAGTGGCATGGGCACTGCAGGGGCCCCCAGGGGCCCCACGACACCCGTTCCCGCCAGCCAGGTTCTGGCGGTGAAAACGGCCAGAACCAGGCTGGCGGGAAGGGGGTTGGAATCCCCATGCAGCGCCGCCGTGGAGGATTCCCTGGGGCAGCGGGAAGCCGACGGGAAACCGCCGGCTTCCCTTTTCTGACCACGGCTTTACCGCCGCGGTCAGAATGCCCCCGGAAGCACCGCCAGCCTGTTGGCGGTGCTTCCGCGGTCGTTGGCCCTGGCGGTCCATGACCGCCAGGGTCAGAATGACCCCCTATATGTTGTAATTATGTCAGCATGTTCTGGTGATATATAGCGAGGGTCTGACCTACTCGTTCGGAAACCCCCCGAGGAGGTGAAAAAACATTGATGACACCCGCTGGTATCTATTGGTCACAATAACCACCTGCCTGGACGTGTCAGTGAAGCATTAAACGTACCATTCTGGACCCACTCATTGAGCTCATTTATAGTTGCATTTGTGTACTTTTGCCAATTATCAAATTTTGCAGGGGCAGGTATACTGGGCATGTTTAATTCTATAATTGTTGCTAAGCCTAAACAACTTGTTTGCTGTACCGTTTCATTTAAAAAGATCATTTGAACAGGGATGAGACATGCTCTAAACAATGTTTCTCTACCCTTGGTCTGCCAATTTTTTGTTCCCCAAACACTTTTCAAATCAACATATTTTGACCAATATTCATAACCTTCAATTGATAACCGGGAAACAAAGGATTCCGAATATATACATTTCGTGTTGGTCAATAACATATGTATATCCTTCCTAGGAGTTACCTTAAAATAATATGACTCAGCATTTTTTTGACGATGCCCAGAAAAATACGCAAACTTTTCAGTATACGTTTTTGAACTCCCTTGCGGGGGAGTTGGGCAATGTTCCCATTGTGTGTAATTAAATATCCTTTTTGGACTGCTCGCTCTATGTATGAAGTGGTGCCCATAATAATTATAGCAAGACATATCACCATAATTTTCTTTAAACTGGTAAACATCTTAGTTTTCAGAGACAGTATAATATTGCAATTCTGTCTTCATAGAATCAGCTGTTTTCACATCCCAATCATCAGATACAATGCCTGGTATGACTATATCGTTCATGGATAATTTTAACACATACGGTATTTGAATAATTTCAGAGGGACCATATATATCAAACATTACTTTGTCTCACACAATCCCATCAGGAATTGGCACTGCAGAAATGCTCACAAAAGACAAGTCTCTTCGAATCTTATGTGATGAAAAATGTGGTTTCAAAACCTCCTCCACCAGTTCAACTGCTGATCTCTCGGGAAGAAAATGACCATGTATTAACAAGAAAAAGGTAATGACAAAACCGATCCAAAGCAGAAAGGCTAGGACAGCCAAGGAAAGCCATACATAGTTCCATGGAAAAATGAAATATGTTTCTTTAAGCCAATGTATTAGCTTACGTGCACCTGACAGATCAGCTGTTGAAGAGGCAAACGAGTCTGATGAACCGTCGTTGTAGTCGGCAAAATAACCAGAGGCTGTTCGTGCAAATGGCATAGCCGTGGCCAACGGTGGAGTTGGTGTTTCCTGTGGAGGTACACTTTAGACAGCACCATCCGTTTGGCTTGTAGTCGTAGTGACTTGATCAAATGTTTCTAAATTGCTTGTTGTTAGTGGAACTAATGCAAGATCATCATCCACCCTCCCCAAGCTCGGAGAGGTATCAGTGTTGGTATAAACAACTTGAAGCGGAACTTCTTCTCCAGTAGTGAGAGGGATTCAGGAACTACTGGACGTTCCTCTTGGTCCGCTGTGCAGAGTCGCCCACTTGTTGTAGTTTGACATTGTCAATGGAAACAAAGCAATTTTTTTTGGCTCCTGGCAACGGTGGTAGAATAACAGTTCTGGTACTGTGTATCCCCAATACAGGGACCGGTGCTCGATAAGAAGGGCCAAATTCTTTTTTCACTGCAACCTTTTCACATACAAGATCCCTAACCCTGGGAATCTAGCCGGTAGATGTTACTGGCACATCCTTAATTCCTGTGGAGGCAGCACTTTTAGAAGAGTTATCTTCACGGAACTGCTGTAATTCCTGTAAAACAGTGACACAATAATTTATGTCAAAAGGTGTTTCTGCTGCCTCCACGCCAGGACCATCAAGATCTGGAACAAACATTCGTGTTCCGAACAGGCACTCATATGAAGTACGACCCCCAGGGACTTTCTAGGCAGGTTATTCAGTGCTCTCTGAACTCCATATAGGTGGGTTAGCCAACTACGACCCGTACCTAAGACTCTGGCTGTTAAGGATTGCTTTAAATCGCGGTTTAATCGCTCCACAACACTATTTCCCTCGGGATGAAATGGAGACGAGTACTGGAGTTGGACCCCCAATGAAGCCATGGTGTCCCTGAATGCCCTTGAGGCAAAAGCAGGGCCCTGGTCCGAATGGAATGCCACAACTGCATATGCACAGACAAACACTCGCAGATCTTTAATAACAGTCCGAGCGTCAGCTGAGCGTTGCGGTCACACCCACACAAATCTGGAGCAGAAATCAACAGCCACTCCCCCTCCATATAGTCGCTTACGACTGCGCATACAGCAGAATATTGATGTTTAATTCCAATCGCTGGTTGCGCAGAGCCATCGGTGTACATGACTATATGATATTGATCAATAGGCAAGGTGTCTGCTGGAACTGGATATTCTACTTCATATTGTAGAAATTCTTGAGTTTGTATTTTTGGGTCTTAAATGTAGTCTACATCAGTGGCTGTTAGAGACGTAGCCCATTGTCTCCATCGTGGATGAAGTGCTTTCGCGTTCGGAACGCTAGCTTTTGTAACAGCCTCTAGGGCTGGAATAGGAGAAATGACAATAATGCGTTTTCCTTGGGCAAGAGGACTTTCTTTAATAACAGCAATCTGCACAGCAGTGAGAATTTTCTCCGTGGGTGCCAAGAGTTGTTCAGCAGCTGAATACAAATGTGATTTGTATGCAATTGGGACTGTCTCACCTTCATTAAATGTTACATAAGTGAAACCGATGGCCCCAGCTTTTACCCTGATGACCAAATGTGTTTTATTGTCCCTTGTGTGTAAATGTTTTGCTGCTAGCATATCTGTCTGTAAATCTCAAAGAGTGGGTGCATGTTCAACCGTCCAGAATTTACTTGAGAAATCGGGACGTATTAAGTCATATCATGGTTTTATGCGTGTTGCATAATCAAGAATGTATGTTCTGCCAAGATTTAGAAAGCCCAACAACGATTGAAGTTTTTTAATCATATTTGGTGGTTGCAATTGTGCACATTTTTCAAAAAATTGTAGCGCTAGGCTCTTCCCTTCACTCGACAGCTCATATCCCAAAAACAGGACGCCGAGGAAATCGATTTTTGATTTTTTAAAGTTACATTTGTAGCCGAGTTCGGCAAACCCTACAACAATGCAGGCTACCCGTCTTAAATGTTGTAGTAACTCGTCATCCGTGAGATATATATCGTCCACATATGACAATGCTTCAGGATCTATCTTGTGTAAAATAGAAGTCACACGAGCCACAAACAGTCCTGGGCTGTTCTTATACCCCTGGGGTAAACGACAGAATTTTTTCTGGGAGCCTAATGCGCTAAAGCTTGTTAAGTCTCTGCTTTCAGGCACTATGGGGGTGATTCTAACCCTGGCGGTCGGTGTTAAAGCGGCGGCCAACCCGCCAACAGGCTGGCGGTAAAAAAAATGGGATTCTGAGCCTGGCGGGAACCGCCAACACAGACAGCCACCTTAACACTCCGACCGCCACGGCGGTACAAACAAACAGCGCGGCGGTCACCGCCAACAGACAGGCGGCAGACAATGTACCGCCCACACTATTCCAACTCACCAATACGCCACCTTTTCCGGGGCGGGAGCACCGCCGATAAAAACATGGTGGAAACAGACTATGGACGGGAAAACGCTCACCACTACGCACTCCAGGAGGAAGGAGGACAGCATGGAACCCGAATTAAACATCCTACCTGCTCTCGTCTACCTTCTCATCTACCACGAGTACGAAGTCCGGCGCAGACGACAACGGTGAGTACTGCACCTACGACACACGGGAGGGGGAGGACGAAAGGTTACGGGCACACACATATGCGACCCCCCCCCCAACTATGTACTCACCAATGCAGAGCACCAAGTCACAGTGACACCACCCAAACACCCCTGAAAAATGCCAGGACATAATCAAATTTGGAATAAATATTTATGTACCAAAAAGCTCCAGAACATTATCGTACAACCATGAAAGATATTCACAACAAAACTAATGACATACACATCAGTGTATAACTGAAGTACCAAGTCCTGCACATCCTACGAATTCAGCATGTCCGTGGGCCAAAGTCTTGAGAAATAAGGGCAAAGCCCACACAGGAGACCTGAGTCCTTTGGAGAGAACACTGCAGGGGCATCAGATGTAAAAACTACAGGCACCTCAGGGGGAAGGGAAGGGGGGGGAACCACAGCCACATGAGTCCACGACGCCAGATCCACGAGGAGCCACCATGCCCACTGGACCATCCTGGGGAGTGCAAAGCCACAGTCTCTCAATGTCTCTACAGTGGGTGGGCTGCCCACTGGACCATCCTGGGAGTGCAAAGCCACAGTCTCTCAATGTCTCTACAGTGGGTGGGCTGCCCACTGGACCATCCTGGGGAGTGCAAAGCCACAGTCTCTCAATGTCTCTACAGTGGGTGGGCTGCCCACTGGACCATCCTGGGGAGTGCAAAGCCACAGTCCATCAGGTGGATGACAGTCTCCACTGGTCAAGGAGGAGGCATGGTGGGCACAGTGAACCATAAACGGTGCTTGAGACGGCGGTGCCCAGCGGAGCGGTGCTTGAGATGGCGGTGCCCAGTGGAGCGGTGCTTGAGAGGAAGGGCCCAGCGTATCGGTGCTTGAGAGGAAGGGCCCAGCGGAGCGGTGCTTGAGACGGCGGTGCCCAGCGTAGCGGTGCTTGAGAGGTAGGGCCCAGCGGAGCGGTGCTTGAGATGAAGGGCCCAGCGGAGCGGTGCTTGAGAGGAAGGGCCCAGCGGAGCGGTGCTTGAGATGAAGGGCCCAGCGGAGCGGTGCTTGAGACGGCGGTGCCCAGCGTAGCGGTGCTTGAGAGGAAGGGCCCAGCGGAGCGGTGCTTGAGACGGCGGTGCCCAGCGGAGCGGTGCTTGAGAGGAAGGGCCCAGCGGAGCGGTGCTTGAGACGGCGGTGCCCAGCGTAGCGGTGCTTGAGATGAAGGGCCCAGCGGAGCGGTGCTTGAGAGGAAGGGCCCAGCGGAGCGGTGCTTGAGATGGCGGGGCCCTGTTCAGCGGTGCTCTTCTCCACGGCGGGGCCCTGTTCAGCTGTGCTCTTCTTCACCGCGGGCCCTGTTCAGCGGTGCCTATCTCCACGGCGGGGCCCTGTTCAGCGGTGCTCTTCTTCACCGCGGGCCCTGTTCAGCGGTGCCTATCTCCACGGCGGGGCCCTGTTCAGCGGTGCTCTTCTCCACGGCGGGCCCTGTTCAGCGGTGCTCTTCTTCACCGCGGGCCCTGTTCAGCGGTGCCTATCTCCACGGCGGGGCCCTGTTCAGCGGTGCTCTTCTCCACGGCGGGCCCTGTTCAGCGGTGCTCTTCTGCACCGCGGGCCCTGTTCAGCGGTGCTCTACTCCACGGCGGGCCCTGTTCAGCGGTGCTCTTCTCCACGCCGGGCCCTGTTCAGCGGTGCTCTTCTGCACCGCGGGCCCTGTTCAGCGGTGCCTATCTCCACGGCGGGGCCCTGTTCAGCGGTGCTCTTCTCCACGGCGGGCCCTGTTCAGCGGTGCTCTTCTGCACCGCGGGCCCTGTTCAGCGGTGCTCTACTCCACGGCGGGGCCCTGTTCAGCGGTGCCTATCTCCACGGCAGGGCCCTGTTCAGCGGTGCTCTTCTCCACGGCGGGCCCTGTTCAGCGGTGCTCTTCTTCACCGCGGGCCCTGTTCAGCGGTGCTCTTCTGCACCGCGGGCCCTGTTCAGCGGTGCTCTTCTCCACGGCGGGCCCTGTTCAGCGGTGCTCTTCTGCACCGCGGGCCCTGTTCAGAGGTGCTCTACTCCACGGCGGGCCCTGTTCAGCGGTGCTCTTCTCCACGGCGGGCCCTGTTCAGCGGTGCTCTTCTGCACCGCGGGCCCTGTTCAGCGGTGCCTATCTCCACGGCGGGGCCCTGTTCAGCGGTGCTCTTCTCCACGGCGGGGCCCTGTTCAGCGGTGCTCTTCTCCACGGCGGGCCCTGTTCAGCGGTGCTCTTCTTCACCGCGGGCCCTGTTCAGCGGTGCCTATCTCCACGGCGGGGCCCTGTTCAGCGGTGCTCTTCTCCACGGCGGGGCCCTGTTCAGCGGTGCTCTTCTCCACGGCGGGCCCTGTTCAGCGGTGCTCTTCTCCACGGCGGGCCCTGTTCAGCGGTGCTCTTCTCCACGGCGGGGCCCTGTTCAGCGGTGCTCTTCTGCACCGCGGGCCCTGTTCAGCGGTGCTCATCCAGCAGGTCAAGGGAGCCAGACCTGGCCTGGACTCCCTGCTCAGTCGCCCTCGGACCGTGACGTTTCTGGACCCTTTGGGGACGGACTCCTGGCCTCCTTAGTGTCCTCCTTCCCAGCTGGGATGTGGCATGTGGGGTCCACCTTCTCCGCACTCCTGCTGCCCTTCCGCTCCTTTGATGGGGCTCTCGGGCCCTTGCCTCCCCTAGATGGTGTGGGTGGTGAAGTGGCCGCACATTGCTCCTTGGGGGCAGCCCTGTCGGTCCTCGCATGGCGGCCCTTGTTTTTGCGGGTCCTCTTGCCGGGGGGGGGGCTGGACGTGTCCTTGCTGCTGATCGATGTGTCATGCTGGCAAAGGGTGGGCTCCAGAACCCAGGCACAACAGTGACACCCGAAGCTGGGCTGGTGGTGGCTGCGGTGCTCTTGGGACTCTTTGAAGATGGATGGGGGAGCTCATCGGGGGGAAAGAGGTTAAGGTTAGCCAGGAAAAGTTTTTTAGGGCCAAGGTAAAGGGTAGGAGAAGTGGAGATGGAAGTGGAGGTAGAGGAGGTGGTTGTAGGAGAGTCAGGTGTGCTGTCATTGGGTGAAGGTGCTGGTGCTGTAGGCTGTCGTGAGGTGGATGGCTGTTGGGTGGGTGTCTGCCTGTGTTTGTGTGTCTTGGAAGAGGGGGTGACAGACACAGTGGGAGAGGACACAGGGGACGTGTAAATGGCAGTGGGGGTGGTGACTGCACGAGTGTGGACTGTACTGGAGGGTGAGGTGGTGATGGAAGCACTGGCTGATGTTGGGGTGCATGCAGGTGTGAGTGTAGACATCACAGGGAGGGAGGAGGGAGACGAGGAGGAGGGGGACACAGGGGTGGCAGTGGCTTTTGGCATGTCTGCATCTGGGTGTTGCTTGGGTGAGTGTTTGTGGGATCTGTGGTGCTTGTGTTTGGATGAGCTGCTCTTGGGTGTTGAGGTGTGTGCAGGCTAGTCTGATGGTGTGGATGGGATAGGCTGAGGAACAGGAGACAGAGAAAGGCTGGAGGCAGTAAGAAGAGGGAGGCTGGAAACAGGGACAATGGCTGCCGTCAGTGCTGAGGCCAGAGCAGTGAACGCTCGTTGATGGGCAGCCTGACCCGAATGAATGCCCTCCAGGTACGCATTGCTCTGTTGCACCTCCCTTTGCACACCCTGGATGGCATTCAAAAGGGTCGTCTGCCCAACAATGAGCGTCCTTACCAGGTCAATGAGCTCCGCACTGAGGGCAGCAGGGGCAACAGGGGCAGGGGCTGAGGTGCCTGGGGTGAAGGAGACGCGCGCCTTCCTGGGCGAACCGGCACGGAGCGAAGACTGAGGGGCTGCTGGGAGGGCGGGGCTGGTGCGCTGGGTGGCGGCTGTACCTGTAGAGGCGGGGGGCACGGATGTTGCCGCCACCCCTAGGGAGCTCCCATCCGAGGACGTGTCGCTTTCGCTGCTCTCACCAGCGGTCCGCGTCGTGGTGCTCCCCTCGCCCTCCGGATCACTGGTGCCCTCGGTGTCTGTTCCTGGGCCTACCGGGGCCTTGTGTCCTGCAGCTCCCTCGTGCTCCGATGCCAAATCTCCTCCGCCTGATGATGCTAATGCACACATGCACAAGAAGATGAAGAGAAAGGGTGGGGGGAGAAAAAAGAAGACCAGGTTGAGTGCATGCAATGTCAACACCGTTGGCGGAGAGGACAGACACAGGTGCCTAATGCACGAAGCCGGGCATTCGGGGTACACTACTCAGTACTACTGACTAAGACAACAGGCCAAGAGACGTCAAACGCGCACATGGGAGATGCTGGACCTTCAATGGCTGTACTTGTCACCCTACCGAGGTGGGGGCCGGGGGCACAGGGCCATGCCTAAGGGAGAGGACTACACTACAGAAAGCACCCTGGCCTAATGTCACCCACAGCCCTCCTCCCCCACCCAGACGCCTCCACTGCGCAGAAAGATAGGAGAATGTGCTGATACTCACCCCCTTGTGTCTGCTGTGATGTCTTAAAGCGCCCATCCAATTCAGGGTAGGCCACCGCCAGGATCCGGGACATCAGGGGGGTCATGGTGCGACTGGCACCCCTCCTAGGTTGGGAGGCCATCCCCAGCAGTGTTTCTGCGGTCTTCCTTGTTCCGCGGCGGATGTCCTCCCACCTCTTGCGGCAGTGGGTGCCCCGTCTGTTGTGGACCCCCAAGTTCCGGACTTCCTTGGCGATGGCACGCCAAATCTCGATCTTCTGATGGGCGCTGACCTATTTGACATTTACAGGGTGGAAAGGAGGAAATCATGAATGACCTGCATGTTAGATGTGATTGGCCCCCCCCACCAACTTTGCCATATGGCACATGCTCTCATCTGTCGGGCGTTGCACTCCTCATTCGCCCCCCACCCCACCAACTTACATCCACCCCAATCCACACAGGCATAGCCCATTCCATGTGCACCCGGTGTACTCACTTGTTCATCTGGAGGACCGTAGAGTAGCGCATACTGGGGGAGGACCCCATCCACGAGCTTCTCCAACTCTTCAGACGTGAAGGCAGGGGCCCTTTCCCCAGTCGCAGCAGCCATTGTATCTTCCAGACCGAGGTCACAGCAGCACTTGCAGTATAGGTCCTCTCCTGTGGATGATCAGGTCTCGAGTGATTAAGCAGATAGAAAATGGCGGTCACGCCCGCGGCGGTGCGTACAGCGGCGGTGCGTACCGCGACCACCGGCGCACTTCGTCATTGGCTCCTGAAACCCATAGGCTTCAATGTTAACCAATGCGGCTTTGCGCCGCGGTCTTCGACCGCCTACCGCCACGGTGTGCCCCGCCAGCGCATTGACCTCACATCCCATTGTCCCACTTCACAGGTCAGGCAGCCGCCATTTCAAGGGCCTACATGGCTTAATTTTGACTGCGACACACAGGCCTAGGCCTTGCATTGCCACACATACACGCCTTTCAACCCATTGCCATTCTTTAACTGTGCAAGCTGTCTGTACGTACCTGTGGTTTGGCTGACTCTGTGCTCCATGTTGTCCTTCCTAGGCACCGTCCGCTGGGACTTGCGATGAGAAGGAGGAATCCTCGCGTGTACCGACCGCTGGTGGACCTGTCGACAATGGAAGAACGCCATATATTACTTCGATACAGACTTGACCGTGCCACTATCCATGAACTGTGTGCCCAGCTGGAGCCAGCCCTGATGTCCCCCATCCGCCAACCCACAGGGATTCCCCCTCTGGTGCAGGTTTTGTCAGTCCTCCATTTTTTGGCCAGTGGGTCATTCCAGACCACAGTGGCCATGTCATCTGGAATGTCTCAGCCTATGTTTTCTAAGATTTTGAGCAGAGTGTTGTCTGCCCTGATGAAACTCATGCAGAGCTACATCATTTTCCCAGAGGAGGGTGACTTGCCTACAGTGAAGGGTGATTTCTATGCCCTTGGACATATCCCCAGCATCATTGGTGCCATTGATGGGACCCATGTGGCTTTGGTACCCCCAAAAGACGATGAGCAGGTGTACCGAAACAGAAAAAGTTATCATTCGATGAATGTCCAGGTGGTCTGTTTGGCTGACCAGTACATCTCCCATGTAAATGCCAAGTTCCCAGGGTCAGTGCATGACGCGTATGTGATGCGAAATAGCAGCATCCCCTATGTGATGGAGCTGCTACAGAGACAACGTGTGTGGCTAATAGGTGACTCTGGTTACCCCAACCTGCCGTGGCTACTGACCCCAGTGAGGAATCCCCGGACAAGGGCAGAGGAACGGTACAATGAGGCCCATGGGCGTACTAGGAGGGTGATTGAACCTTTGGCCTCCTGAAGGCCAGGTTTAGGTGCCTGCATATGACAGGTGAATCCCTAATGTACTCACCAAAGAAGGTGTGCCATATCATCGTGGCGTGCTGTATGCTTCACAACCTGGCTTTGCGACGCCAGGTGCCTTTCCTGCAGGAGGATGGTCCAGATGGTGGTGTTGTAGAAGCCGTGGAGCCTGTGGAGAGTGAAGAGGAGGAAGACTCAGAGGACGACACAGACAATAGGGACAGAGTGATACAACAGTATTTCCAGTAACACCCAGGTAAGAATCACCCACGCCATTTCACAATTGCTTCTAGCCTCCTGCATCTGTACTTTCTGTAGTTCCCACCAGATCTTTTTGGGTAATTTTTGTTTTTCCCTTCCCTTCTCAGTGCTGTATGACTCAGTGCCTGACTTCTGCTTGGTTTGCCCATGAACTACAGCATATTGACATTGGTATGTTGTCATCACTAATTGACAGAACAGATATTGAACAGTAATATGTAATACATTTAATACAGCATGACTCCAAACTGATTTGTGTGCAACATGTGATTTATTTACAGGGCTAGATATTGGTACATGTGATTATAAGGGTGATGGGTGGGGGTGGAGTAATGTCCATGGCAGAGTCCAGGTCTCAGTCTCACAGGTGCATTGTCCTTTTGCCTGTGGAAGGATGGAGCAGAGGCAGTTCATGGTTGGACAGGGTGGCAATGTGGGACAGTGGGAAGAGTTCAGGGGGTATGTCCTGCTGGCGGGGGTCTTGACATCCTACTCTGTCTTTTTTTTGGATCTCAGGCTCCTCTTACGGGGTGGTTGTTCTTCAGCAGGAGGTGGGGTTCTGGTGGCCTGCCGTGGTGTTGGGGCCTCCTGTCCACTAGCGCCGGCGGAGGTGGTAGGCTGTTCCTGGTCCGGGCTAGTGACAGGGGCCCTGTGTGGTGCCACATGGTCCCGCAACGCGTCTTCTATCCTGTTGAGGGCCAGGACGATGGTCCCCATTGCGGTCCCGATGATTCTCAGCTCCTCCCTGAACCCCATGTAGCGTTCCTCCTGCTGTGCCTGGATCTCCGTGAACCTGGCCAGTACCGTCGCCATCGTCTCTTGGGAGTGGTGGTAGGCCCCCATGATGGTGGTGAGGGCCTCTTGGAGAGTGGGTTCCCTGGGCCTCTCCTCCCCCCCCTGTCGCACAGCAGCCCTCCGAGCTGCCCGGTTTCCCCCGGCCTCTGTCTCCTGGACGGTGTGCCCGCTCCCACTGCCCCCAGGTCCCTGTTGTTGTTGGGGTGTTGGGTTAGCCTGGGTGCCCTGTAGTGGCAGACACACCTCTGATTGACGTGTCCTAGAGACAGAGGCATGGGCCCGCTGGGTGGGAGCTGTGCTGGTGTTGGCAGAGGGGGTCGGGTCTGGTGTGGCCTGTGTCTGGGTGAGGGGAACCGACTGCCCAGAGGTCCCCGATGGTCCGGGCTGGTCATCAGGTTCAGTGTCGACAGAGCTGCTGTCCTCACTGTGGGCCTGTTCCGGGGGTGGGATGGACATTTCTGGACCCTCCTGGCTGGTGTTTTGGCGTTCGGGTCCTGCATGGGGTAAGAGAGTTTGGTTATTGTTTCTGTGTGTGCAATAGCGTGCGTGTTATGGGTGCCCTCATCCCCCAGTGCAGGCATTCCCTTGAGGGAGGTGTTGTGAGGGTAGTTAGTGGGGGGGGGGTAAGTGCAGTGGTCATGCTTGGGTGATGGGTGTCCATGGATTGTGTTGGCATGCAGGAGTTGGTGTTGGGATGGGTGGGTTGTGCTGGTGAGACATTGTCAGGGAGGATGTGTGCTGGGGGGTTGGGGGTGAGGGTGGGGGTGTGGGTTGGCATGCTGGTGGGGTGGGGGGGATCTAGTAGTTGAGATTGGACTTACCAGAGTCCATTCCTCCGGCTACTCCTGTGAGGCCCTGAGGATGCAGGATGTTGAAGACCTCTTGCTCCCATGATGTAAATTCGGGAGGGGTGGGTGGGGGTCCGCCGCCAGTCTTCTGGACCGCGATGTTGTGCCTGGAGACCATCGATCGGACCTTCCCCCGTAGGTCGTTCCATCGTTTGCGGATGTCCTCCCTATTCCTGGGATGCTGTCCCACCGCGTTGACCCTGTCCACGATCCGCTGCCATAGCTCCGCCTTCCTAGCTATACTGGTGTGCTGCACCTGTGAGCCGAAGAGCTGGGGTTCCACTCTTAGGATTTCCTCCACCATGACCCGGAGTTCTTGGTCCGAAAAGCATGGGTGCCTTTGGGGTGCCATGGGGTGGTGTGGGTGAGGTGTGGGGTGGTGTATGTGATGATGAGTATGTTGGTGTGTGGTGCTTTGTGCTACTATGTGGTGTGTGTGATGGTGTAGTGTGCCTCAGTGTGTATTGCTATGGATTGTCTGCTGTGTCTCTCTCTCCTTCTCTCAGTAATTGTGGTCGTAGGGGTTTGTGGGTGATGTGGGGGTGTGTTTTATAGTTGATTGATTGTGTGGGAGTGGGTTGTGTATGTGTATCAGGTGTGTGTATTTGTAATTGTCCAATGTGCCTGTGTTTTGGTGCTGTGTGTGTATTTTGACCGCGGCGGTGTGTACCGCCAATAGAATACCGCGTTGGAAAGCCCGCCGCGTTGATTCGTGGGTCGTAATGGCATGTGCGTTTTTCTGTTGGCGTGACGGTGGAGGTTTGGTCATCTCCAGTTTATCGCTGCCCGCTGATGTGGCGGGCTGCAGTGGAGGTCGGATTTTTGGAGGTTTGGCCGTTGTGGGTCAGAATGACCGTGGCGGCTTTCCGCGGCCGCGGCCGTGTTATGGCGGTCTTCTGACCGGCGGTAAGCGCCTTTTACCGCCGAGGTCAGAATGACCCCCTATATTCTGACAGAAGAACCCATTAGAGATATCTAAAGTTGTTTTGTATTTTTTCCGCACTATGTTGCTCATGAGTGTAGTGCTATGCGAGTTTTGTATAGCATATGTACGTGTATGTCCGTTTAAATGTCTGTAGTCTAAGAATATTCTGTGTGAATGGTCCGGCTTAGCTATAGGGAATAAAGGGTTATTCATCGGTGAGACACAGGGGTCAATCACACCCTGGTATTCTAATTGCGTGAGTATCTCTCTCACCGGTGCCCTTGCTTCATGTTTTTTGGGATACTGCGGTTGTGGCTGAGGTTCACTTTTAATGGGAATTACATGGTATAGAGAGTTCCTATCCCACTCTACGTGATTTCTATATAACGCAGGTGCTTGTGCTAGAGCCCATTCTATAGAATAAGACTCAGCGAGTTCCTTGGGAACAAGGGGTGAGAAGGAAGGTTTAATAACCTCTTCTCCATATGGGCAGGTGTGGAGAAAATCAGGCGGCCAATCTTGTTCGGCCAACAAGATGTCATATATTTTAACTACACGGTCCCAAAAGATTGCGTGTATAGTGCGTTCAATGTCTCCTTCCAGTTGTAGTGTTACTTTAAACACCCTATTGGGTTCGGAGACACGCATGTCCGCTGTTTCTACTTCTATAAAGTCATCAGTTGCTTTCACCTCCAGATGCTCTAGAAGATTCCGGTGAACTATTGTGACCTCTGCCGCGCTGTCTAGCAGTGCTAGAGCCTAGTTCTTGTTCTTCAAGAGAACCCTCTTCCTAAGTGGCATGTCGAACTGAGACAGCTGCCACTTTTTTCTTTTTAAATTGTTGTTTTTGTTGTACAGGTTTCTCTTCCTTTTTAACAGAAACCTCCGAACAGTGTTGTGATTCCTGTCTCGGTTTCACGTACTCTGTTCTCCGCTCTGATCGCCCACCTCTCTCATTTCTCTTTTCCGATGAGTCCTTAAAGGAACGAGATTGGCGTGTATCAGTATGTTGATATCTATCAGGCGTTTTTATATTCTCTCTATCCTGAGATTATATCTCTTCTGTGGGGTCTCCACTCGTGGAGATTATCCCCTTTCTTTTTTAGGTGATTGTTGTTTTTTCTCCCAGCGTTTCTTAGTACCCTCAGGTTGCTGTTTAGTATTATCTTTATTAATTTTACCTTGAATTTGAGGTTTTTGTGGTCTAGCCCCTAGGCTATCTCGACCGATACTTGAATAACTTTCCTCTATTATTTTAGACAGCTCTTGTTCCTGATCTTGTTGCGGAACGTCACAGAGCCGCATGCGCACTGGGAGTGCAACTGCTTCCCCTTTAAGGTTACTTAGGATGATTGAAGAAACTGTGGCAAAATTGCCCATCAGTTGCATTCCCAAATCTAGGGCCAAAGCAGCCCCGTATTCATCTTGAATTTGTTTAAGCACTTCCGGTAGGTTGGCAAGTGTGGGTGTACCGTGTGCCATTGTATAGAGCACAGCAAATACCGTGCCCCATGTGTTACAGTGTTCAACTGTAGGGACCATCCCAAAGGGCAAGCACATAGTTAATATTCTATGTTTATCCTGAGGTCCCGTATGGGGAAATACTGCCTCCAGCGTATTCATTTTTTGTGCTAGCCAAAACGGAGTCTCCTCTTGTTTGGCCGGGACCTTACCCATAATTGAAATGTACAGTCACCGGATTTATACCTGGTGTTACTGCATGTGGTTGTGCTGGAGCAGCACGCGCTGGGTTTGTATTTAAAGTTTGCATCACAAATTGTACTAATCTTCTATATATTGCTGTTAACTCAATGTATAAGCGTCGAACCTGAGCTACTGCCAAATTCGCAACTGCAGGATGTGGTGTATATGTGGCCAATAAAGGCCAGGTAGGACCGTCATTAATTAGTCGACCTAACCTTACTGGTAATATTGTATGGGGTAGGGCACCATCAAGCCAATTATTATGTTCTTGATAAGATAGAGGTATCTCTAAGTATGCGTACGCTCTGTATTGTCCAGGCGCGTTCGCAACTGTATATGTATGAAATGTATTTGAGTTCCCATCAACTGCTGGAAATGTGACCCAAGAGTAGAAAAGCTCTGTTCTATAGGCTGCGTGGGCGTCCACCACAAACGTGACTGGACCTCCCTGGGCCGTAAGGCCATGTGCTAGTAAGTGTGTTGTGAGAGGTTGTCTCATGTTAAGAGCTATTTGTACAACCTGGGGATTCGCCATCATAGAAGCACTAAGAGTTCAGAGAAGGCACACCAAGATGGGGTCTTTTTTCCTTTTAAGGTTCAAGCTTGAACAACCACCAGCTAAAATAGGATTACCTATGTGGCTGTGATGGAAATCCTCAGCACCATGGACGTCTCCGTATATGGAACTGAGGTGTCATTATATATAATGAGACTCAGATATTTCGGTGGACCCGAAAATTAGAGCCTGACCAAACGTTGGCGGCGCCATTCGCATAGGCTCTCATTATCCTAATGAGACTACTGGATTTTGAGCAACAAGATCATCCACGATGTTGGGGACTGAGTCTGGCCCACGGTAGATGACGCTTGCCACTCCAAATCCGGGTTTTGCTCCGGCTAACTAGCAGTGCCTCATCTCTCCCAAATGGTAGAGACAATTGGGCAGCCGAGCGCATGACATCTCAGTACTTCTCAGGGAAGTCGTGTTCACTCAGGTCACAACCGGTTCTCTCATACACAGTACGGTCTCATGTATACATGACAATAGAAGCAGTATAAGTTTTAAAGATTGGTTTAATAAAACAACTGCATTTTGGATAAAAAAGTATGAGCTGCAATAACCAGAACTATACAACACAGTAATATTAAAATGGTAACGCTGAGAGTGAAACACAAGAATAGGGCTATCATAGTGCCACTAGATTATTCTCTCTCTAAATTAAATTTCGAGCACAGCATGTAGCTCTAAGCCTGCCTTTCAGGTTCCCCCGGGAGGACATCAACCCTCATACCTGAGCAAAGGCCTGTAATCCGCATCAGCATCTGCATTGGGGCATTCAGCACACAGTTGTGGTTCCCTGGCTAGAATCTCCCTCTTGACATGTACTAGGACTAGAAAGTGTTTTTATAACTAACACGCAGATGTTCTAAGAAAATGTCCTTACGTAAGGATGTGTATTTTCTATGAATGCTGGAGACTAAACTTCTACCACGTTTACCGGCAATGTACCAGACTGTAGCCTTGACTGAAGCACAGGGCGATCAAGAATGCATTATTTGAGAACACAGTGCTAAACAGTGTGATAGAAGAAATTAAAACAAGACCGTAAAGACTGGTTATTGTAAAATAACAGTGCAGAGCTGAAAAATATATATCTATGGCATACTAGGCCTATATATCTATAGGCCTACTATGTTAAACTAATGTGCATGGAGCTATACTTAAAATGGCTACACTACAAATGATTGCTGGCCTATTTTGTAGTTCCCAGGTTGTCCGATATCTGCTGTCAATTGGTTGTATAAAGTCCACAGGACAAATCAATGTTGACTTTGCAAAGTAACAAGTTTACTTTCCTCCAAGGTATGGCATAGGTACAAGTGGAAGCCGGTAACTTTAGCAGGGAAGCATCAAGTGGACACACACACACACACACAATTACTCATACCCATGCATTCACATACGTGTGTGCACACACACATCCAATCACAGCACTCACTCTCAAAAAATTCATACGTACACACACACGCACGCACCAAGCATAAAATAAATCACCCTTACCTGCACAGCTCTGCTTTGGAGGTCCCAGGGATTGGAACTGCTATCTTCTCTCATTGGCTGACCTTATGTCAGTCACTGACACCTTGTCACAGAGTGTGGTGGGTCAGCAGCTCTCCCTGACCACATCCCACTCTGTGACGAGGTGTCAGTGATTGACACTCAGCCATAGGCACTTCATATCTTGTAATTGAAGCACCCAGGTACCAGGCAATAAGTGATGCTCTGCCTCATCATGAGAGGGAGGGCCTAAAAGTGCTTTTCCAGGCTGAGGAGGTCAGACCCATAGGAGCTCTGACAATCTGACAAAGTTCAGCTCTGCCAGCCAGGAGCCTGCACAGTTATCACAAGTCTAGCTCATGGCAGCCTGACTTGACCTTACCTCCACCTGGCAGGCAATGTTCTTGTCAGGCAAAAGGTGGGAGTGCATAGTGTCTCCGCTTTTTTAGATTGGCCACACTGATGGGTATAGTGACTACAAAACAGTGAGGCACTCTTTCTCTTTCTGCTTATAAACTTATTGTACCCTCTTTTGGATGCAGTAATATTTTCTCACCTATAATTTGTTTATTCCAGGGCATTTAATGCATAAGCATGGGATATAAGGTGCAATTGTGCACCCTTTTCTTTGTACTCTGCATGTAAACCCTGCTGCTTCCCATTTTATGTTTTTAGAGCAAGCTAGCAGTAGGAGGTGAATGAATGAAGGCTCTTAAAGCCAACCAGTCAATGGAATAGAATATTGTACAGTTAATTAAAACTATCATAATACACAATACAAAACAATTACTGTTAAAATAAATTGTGCGTACAGGGTTGAGAAAATGGCATGTTTTAGTCTACCAACAATCCATCTTTTAATATCAAAAGATGGACAAGCACAAAGGATGTGGGCCAGCATATATTTGCAATACAGGCAAAATCTGCAAAATCTGCAATATGGATTTGATTTCATATATTTCCATTTGAGGGTTATTTCTCCATGTCAAAAATCTCAAACCTTAGTCTCAGAAATTGGAATTTTGTTTATTGTGCAATCAACAAGTCCAGACAATTTTTGCATCTCTGGGTTTCTGTAGAAATCAAATACAAATGTATTGTGATATTTTGCCACAGGGTTGAGTAAGTCTGATTCTTTGCATTTCACAACTAATGTTTTCTTAAGACACTGCTTGAACACTTGGGTACGCAGAAACTACAAATGTGGTGTTTTGGGGTTGAAGCTCCATTATGGAGTTCTGTAGCAGCTAACCTCTGCTGCTGCCTTCATGTCCCACCATCTCACCACCCTTTCAGAGTCCACTGACATGATCTGTATGTTAAGTTGAACCTTGGAAAACCTGTGAGGAGTAAAGTAGCCCCTTGGCCTCACCGAGCGAGGTGCACCCTACCTGTATCTGTACCTAACAGAGAAATTGGGCTCAGGAGTTCATTGACTTCTCCGATACAACAGTTTACTCACTGTCTCCTCATCACTCTCGGATATTGATGAAATGTGTTCCTCAGCTCTGGGCCCAGTGTAGAATATTGGAAATGGGGCACATCTCTACCTGGCCTAATCCATGTTAGTTAATACATAGATTTCAGGGACCTCAACAGCTATACTATTTTGAGCACACACTGACTGTTCTCTCTGTGAATACCGACTAATTGAATTGGAACTTTCTAGTCTCAGTCATGCAGTTATTTATCTTCAACGAAGAAAATGATCATCTGTGCAATAGTATACTGTTATGTATAAGTTTGAACTTGTCCTTATGCAAAATGCTTGTTTGAAGTTGGAGACCATCCTTTTGCTGAGCACTGCCATTTCCATGGGGTCTTTTATTGAACTGTTTAAAAGTGTAAAAAACAAAAGAGATAAATTACCAAACAACTCATTGAGATAAGGGAACATTACTCAAAGTGATAAATGTTAACTTTGAAAATTTGATTTTGACCTTCAACTCACAAGTGTGAATCTTGGCAAGACTGATAAATTGGGTTCCATTAGAATGGGTATTAGTAACACTTGTTATCTGCAAGGCTTAAAAATGGCAAAAGTGAACTTTTAGTGATTATTTTATAGAGTTAGAAAACATTATTCCCCACACTGGGACTTTGAAGGTTTTCTGTCAAAAAATGGGTGAAATGGTGTATGGGTAAGCACTTTAAGATAGTAAAGTTGATCAACACCTACTAGACCACTTTATAGGGTAAGCTTGGTGGCTGTCCCATATCAGTTTTTTTTCTCTGGGATGTGTAAGTAGTACATTTTGTGCCTCTTTATGTTAGTAGCATTTGTTCGAAATGTGTGGATTTAATTCTTTACAGAAAGGAAATTTTGGGAAGCATTGTGGTAACTTTCATTAACATTAAATATTATGAGCAAGATGTATGTACAATGCATGTAGTAAAAGTAGTCACAATATGAGCAGTGACTTTTACTGAATGCATTGGCATTTTGTGAAAAAGCCTAAGTACAAATAGGTTGGTTCACAAAATACCGAACTGTAGTTGGCCACAATCCAACCTGCTCTATTAATAGTTTGCATATTATTGAGGTAGGACGCAAATTCCAACCTACTATGATTTGTTGTCATCACAAGGAATTCAGCTTGCTGTGGACACCAGGCCACCATGTCTTTAATTGCATTTAAATAAAACAATCATGTATTTAACCCTTAGATGCGTGTGTCTGGCAATAACTGACAAATGTACACCCTCCCCAGTGCATCTGCCGGCTGTTGACCGACACCGGGGAGGGCTTAAAATAATTCTCTGGTGCTAGCACCAGAGGATTGCTTTTGAAAAAAAGCAAGAAGGGAGACATGAAGGGGCATATTTATACTCCGTTTGCGCCGAATTAGCGTAGTTTTTTTCAACGCAAATTCGGCGCAAAACTAACGCCATATTTATACTTTGGCGCTAGACGCGTCTAGCGCCAAAGTATGAGTAAAGAGCGTCATTTTTTAGCGTGAACGCCTTCCTTGCGTTAATGAGATGCAAGGTAGGCGTTCCCGTCCAAAAAAATGACTGCGCCGCAAATGCGTAGTATTTATACTCCCGGGCAAAAATCACGCCCGGGAGTTGGCAGGGCAGAAAACCCCGCATTTGTGCCACTTTTTAACGCCTGGGTCAGGGCAGGCGTTAAGGGACCTGTGGGCTCAAAATGAGCCCACAGCTGCCCTCCCATGCCCCCAGGGACCTCCCCTGCCACCCTTGCCCACCCCAGGAGGACACCCAAGGATGGAGGGACCCATCCCAGGGACATTCAGGTAAGTTCAGGTAAGTATACATTTTTTTTTTTTTTTTTTTTTGGCATGGGGGGCCTGATTTGTGCCCCCCTACATGCCACAATGCCCAATGACCATGCCCAGGGGAGAGAAGTCCCCTGGGCATGGCCATTGGGCAAGGGGGCATGACTCCTGTCTTTACTAAGACAGGAGTCATGTAAATGGCGTCTGGGCGTCGTTTAAAATGGCGCAAATCGGGTTAAGACGTTTTTTTTGCGTCAACCTGACTTGCGCCATTTTTAAGACGCCCTAACGCCATTTTTCCCTACGCCGGCGCTGCCTGGTGTACGTGTTTTTTTTCCACGCACACCATCACTCTCGGATATTGATGAAATGTGTTCCTCAGCTCTGGGCCCAGTGTAGAATATTGGAAATGGGGCACATCTCTACCTGGCCTAATCCATGTTAGTTAATACATAGATTTCAGGGACCTCAACAGCTATACTATTTTGAGCACACACTGACTGTTCTCTCTGTGAATACCGACTAATTGAATTGGAACTTTCTAGTCTCAGTCATGCAGTTATTTATCTTCAACGAAGAAAATGATCATCTGTGCAATAGTATACTGTTATGTATAAGTTTGAACTTGTCCTTATGCAAAATGCTTGTTTGAAGTTGGAGACCATCCTTTTGCTGAGCACTGCCATTTCCATGGGGTCTTTTATTGAACTGTTTAAAAGTGTAAAAAACAAAAGAGATAAATTACCAAACAACTCATTGAGATAAGGGAACATTACTCAAAGTGATAAATGTTAACTTTGAAAATTTGATTTTGACCTTCAACTCACAAGTGTGAATCTTGGCAAGACTGATAAATTGGGTTCCATTAGAATGGGTATTAGTAACACTTGTTATCTGCAAGGCTTAAAAATGGCAAAAGTGAACTTTTAGTGATTATTTTATAGAGTTAGAAAACATTATTCCCCACACTGGGACTTTGAAGGTTTTCTGTCAAAAAATGGGTGAAATGGTGTATGGGTAAGCACTTTAAGATAGTAAAGTTGATCAACACCTACTAGACCACTTTATAGGGTAAGCTTGGTGGCTGTCCCATATCAGTTTTTTTTCTCTGGGATGTGTAAGTAGTACATTTTGTGCCTCTTTATGTTAGTAGCATTTGTTCGAAATGTGTGGATTTAATTCTTTACAGAAAGGAAATTTTGGGAAGCATTGTGGTAACTTTCATTAACATTAAATATTATGAGCAAGATGTATGTACAATGCATGTAGTAAAAGTAGTCACAATATGAGCAGTGACTTTTACTGAATGCATTGGCATTTTGTGAAAAAGCCTAAGTACAAATAGGTTGGTTCACAAAATACCGAACTGTAGTTGGCCACAATCCAACCTGCTCTATTAATAGTTTGCATATTATTGAGGTAGGACGCAAATTCCAACCTACTATGATTTGTTGTCATCACAAGGAATTCAGCTTGCTGTGGACACCAGGCCACCATGTCTTTAATTGCATTTAAATAAAACAATCATGTATTTAACCCTTAGATGCGTGTGTCTGGCAATAACTGACAAATGTACACCCTCCCCAGTGCATCTGCCGGCTGTTGACCGACACCGGGGAGGGCTTAAAATAATTCTCTGGTGCTAGCACCAGAGGATTGCTTTTGAAAAAAAGCAAGAAGGGAGACATGAAGGGGCATATTTATACTCCGTTTGCGCCGAATTAGCGTAGTTTTTTTCGACGCAAATTCGGCGCAAAACTAACGCCATATTTATACTTTGGCGCTAGACGCGTCTAGCGCCAAAGTATGAGTAAAGAGCGTCATTTTTTAGCGTGAACGCCTTCCTTGCGTTAATGAGATGCAAGGTAGGCGTTCCCGTCCAAAAAAATGACTGCGCCGCAAATGCGTAGTATTTATACTCCCGGGCAAAAATCACGCCCGGGAGTTGGCAGGGCAGAAAACCCCGCATTTGTGCCACTTTTTAACGCCTGGGTCAGGGCAGGCGTTAAGGGACCTGTGGGCTCAAAATGAGCCCACAGCTGCCCTCCCATGCCCCCAGGGACCTCCCCTGCCACCCTTGCCCACCCCAGGAGGACACCCAAGGATGGAGGGACCCATCCCAGGGACATTCAGGTAAGTTCAGGTAAGTATACATTTTTTTTTTTTTTTTTTTTTGGCATGGGGGGCCTGATTTGTGCCCCCCTACATGCCACAATGCCCAATGACCATGCCCAGGGGAGAGAAGTCCCCTGGGCATGGCCATTGGGCAAGGGGGCATGACTCCTGTCTTTACTAAGACAGGAGTCATGTAAATGGCGTCTGGGCGTCGTTTAAAATGGCGCAAATCGGGTTAAGACGTTTTTTTTGCGTCAACCTGACTTGCGCCATTTTTAAGACGCCCTAACGCCATTTTTCCCTACGCCGGCGCTGCCTGGTGTACGTGTTTTTTTTCCACGCACACCAGGCAGCGCCGGTCTGCTTGCGCCGGCTAACGACATTCAATAAATACGGCGCCCGCATGGCGCTTCAGAATGGCGTTAGCCGGCGCAAATTTTTTGACGCTAAACTGCGTTAGCGCAGTTTAGCGTCAAAAAGTATAAATACGGGCCGAATTCACTTCCACAACTACTCCAGCCTCCTCCCACCCATCTGTGAAGTTGGCACACTGATGTTTCAGTTTCCCCACCGGCGACAGAGAAAACTCAAGGTGAGAGCTTGCTCTGTCATCGGTGAGGTTTGAGGAGGGGCGTGATGCCTTACCAGGTGTTATAGAAGCATCATTGGAAAGGGGAGAGTCTCCCCATTCAAACAATTCCTTCCTGACACTATTGCTTGGCTGTAGATTGCAGCACAGCTGCAATCCACAGCCAGGATATGCCACTAGACACCAGGGATGTCATCTGGGGGGTCGGCAGTCTTAGTGATGGCCCCCTGCAGGTCAATATTTTTTTTTTAAAGGTATTTTTTTCTCCAGGGGCGAGATCGGGCCCCAAGAGGATAATAAAAGGAAAAAAAAAATGAAATTGTCAGGGGGGGGTCAGCCCCCTAGATCACAGGCCCCCAGGGAAACCACACAGATATAAAAATCATGACTGCCAGTAGGATATATTTACATATATATTTATCCTACTTGCAGTCATCAGTAGGTAGTTAAAGTTAGGACCTAATTTCCATAGGAAGAGCGTTTTTTGTTTTACCATTAACTTTGGCACCGCTTGATGAATCTTCATGAATCTTCATGAAAGTTTCAAAACGTATATATTTCATTCGGTTCAGCTGCTGTGTTGAAAAGTTTGTGGTGATTCATCAAGCAGGAGCTGAGAAGAAGGGGGGGGTCCCAAAACACGTTTTCCCCATGCATTTTCCGATGAGGATTTTGAACACTACTACAGCCTGAACCGCAGGACCGAATTACCCCAAATGTAGCAGAAAGCTAGCTCTTGGTCCAGAAAGTGTGATTTTTGTGAGTTGGTGTAAATCTCTTAAGCAGTTTTAGAGATATTAAAGGAAAAAGAAATATAGATTTCTAGGGACTTGGATCCTCTGCGAATCCGGCTGTCCCCATGCTGACTGGCTGCCACCACTTCAGCAAGGACGTTTTGGCAGCCATTTTGTGACTCAGCTTGAACTGAGTCCCCCAAAAAAAGATAAAAAAGAAAAGGGGCAAGGGTAGGGTCTCTCTGAGACCCTACCCTTGGTACAGGGGTTCCCCACAGACCCCACCAAGGTTAAAAAGATGTTTTTTTTTTTTGGAAAAATCTGCAGATAGATCTGTGTTTTTTCCCGAGATTTGGAAAAATGTGTTTTCCCGCACGAGAAACATCTGGAACCACAACAACGTTGTCAACGCAAGCAGAACCACGCTTGCGTTAACAAAGACTCAATTTTTCTCTGCCTTAACCATGTATATGCTGAACAATGCACATGCGTGGTTAAGGCAGAGAAAAAGGAAGTCAGCATCGGGGGAGGACGTGGTCAGGTAAGTCGGGCTGGGGGTAGTTTTAGGGCGGGTGGGGGTAATTTTGTTTTTAGGGGTGGGTGGGCAGAGTAATTTTGTAGTTAGGACGGGTGGGGGCAGGTTTTTAGGGTTGGGGTCGTGGTCATTTTGTATTTAGGGCAGGTAGGGGTGGATTTTTTGTGGTGGGAGTGGGGGGTTGGGGTAATTTTGCATTTAGGGTGGGTGGGGTAGTCAGGTTTTAAGGGGCCGGGTGGGGTGTTGGGTTAATTTTGTTTTTAGGGTAGGAGTGGGGTGTCAGGGTAAGACGCGATCAGGTAAGTGGGGCTGGGGGAAGGTTGGATTGGTAGTTTTTAAGGGTTAGGGGTGGTTGGGTTATTTTTTTAAGGGGTGGGGGTTGGGGTAGTTTTGTTTTTAGGGTGGGGGTTGGGGAGGAGTACTATGGTTTTTAGGGGAGGGATGGGTGTCAGGGGAATTTTGTTTTTAGGGGTGGGGTCAGGGTAATTTTTGTATTTAGGACAGGAGGGGGCTGGGTTTTTAGGGGTGGAGGTGAGTGGTCGGGGTAATTTCGTATTTAGGGCAGGTGGGGGATCGGGGTTTTAGGGGCAGGAGTGGGGTCAGAGTAATTTTGATTTTAGGGGCAGGGTAGTTTTATTTTTGGGGTGGGATCAGTTGTTTTTAGGGTAGGTGGGGGTTGGGGTAGGTTTTAGGGCTCAGGGTGGGTGGGGATATCAGGGTACGTTTTAGGGGTGGGTGTTTCATTTTTGGGGTTGGTGGGGGGTCGCCGTAGTTTTATTTTTAGAGCAGGTTGGGGGGTCGGGAAATTGTATTTTTAGGGCAGGGTCAGGGGCTGGGGAAATTTTATTTTTAGGGGTGGGGTAGTTTTTTTTTGGGGTGGGGGTCAGTTTTTACAGGTGTGGAGGGTTGAGGTAGGTTTTAGGGCTCGGTAGGTGGGGTGTTGGGGTAGTTTTTAGATATGGGTGGGGGTCGGGTAGTTTTATTTTTCAGGCAGGTGGGGTGTCGGGGTAGTGGTATGTTTAGGGCGGGTGGGGAGGTGCCATGTGAAAACCATGCATGCCTTACCACACATGCCTTTACTAGGAATGCCTTTACAATGAAAAATAGTTGTAAAGGCATGCGTGGAAAAGGCATTAGTGGAAACAATGCGGTCATTGTTCTGACCGCATTATTCAGCCACGCTCTTCCTTTAGTTTGCCTGGTGGGCCAGGTCCCAGGTGCATTGATAGGGGAATTTTTTTAGATCAATGGTGGGGGTCCCATGGGGCCATCCCCTGCAGCCCCGGGGACCGACACCTCCTCAGGCAATGTTCCTAGTTCAATGCAGGGGCCTGCGTGGTCTCCCCAAGATACCCGGGGACCGCCATCTCCCTGTGTTAAATCTATTAAATTAATAAGGGGGGCCCGCATGGCCCATGCAGTCCCACGGACCGCCAACTCCCTGGGGTAAAGTTATTTACAAAATGTGGGGATCTATGCAGTCATCCCTGCCACCCAAGGGGCCACAACTTCCCAAGGGCACTGACCAATATGTATAGAGACAGGCCCAGTGGGGACCGCCACCTCCACACAATGTACTAAATTAAATGCAGGAGGCTAGCATGGCTCCCCCGCAACCCCAGGGTCCACCAACTCCCAGAGTAATGTTATTAAATTAATTTGTGGGGCCTGCGTGGCCCCCCACAGCCCTGTGGACAGGGACCTCCCCAGGGCAATTTTCTTAATTCAGTGTGGGAGGCCCGCGCTGCACCCAGCAGCCCCAGGGACAGCTACCTCTCTAGGTTAAAGTTAATGAAATAATGTGGGAGGTCCGCGTGGGGGGCCATGAGTTATAGTAACTTTAGGGCGCGAGTTATAGTTACTTGAAATAACTACATTTAACTGCTGAATTTCAATGGTTTTGTACAAGTAAAATCAAAACCTAACTGTAACGTCCTTTTGTTTTTTCAGTAAAAAAACACAAAAACACAAACAAACAAAAAAATATATATATATGTGTGTATATATATATATATATATATATATATATATATATATATATGTAACAATAATTGAAATCTAATGTTATAGCACTGTTGGAAAGGTATGACACATATTTGTATTTAAGTTAATAAAGATCCCACATGTATTTGGTATTTTTGTATACCATGTGGGTCTTATATTTGTGTACCTATACGTAGAGATGTCAATTTCTACTGTCTCAGGCGTTGTTACCTCAGCCACATTTGTTTCTCTGTTGTATTCTGGAACTTGTAATCCTGCGTGTGTAGTGAGAAAGGCAAATCCATAAACCACGTGCAAACAAAATCCTGATTGAGTGTATGTTTCTAGTTGCATAATAATTACAACACATACCGAATTGTATATTGGCACTTTTGTTAGTTGCCTTTGTTGGCCATCTAGCACATAGTCATTTAAACAACCATATATGTATGAAAATCTGTGTGGCCCCATGAATGTGACAATCTCATATAGAGGTTGCAAACAGCTATCCACAGTTCATGCACTGTCCCACTGAGCTACCTTACCAGTTGTCTTCCAAAGAGCCTAAGCACACGGTACGTTGCTTGTGGTCACATTGGAATGGATGCTCTACCTTGGAATAATAGAGCAAGGGGTCCGAGCCAGGGCCAGACTGGGCACACAAAGCAGCCCTGGCAATTTTGTTGGACCAGCCCTGAAGGGGGGCTGCAAGTGTGAAGCACTGCTGCTTTTGTTACTGGAGGCCAATATTGCAGCACTGCTCCAAAAGCGGCCCCCTGTAACAAAATCGGCCTTCACCACTGCAAAACCGGCCCCCACCCTTCCAGCCTCCTGGGGAAATGCCTAGTGCCTGCTACTGCCAGTCCGGCCCTGAGTGTCTCTATAGTTTAAAGTATACCTGCCATATTTCCATCTTGAAGTAAAGGTAGATGTTGATGGTGTCAAAAAATCACCTCCTGTTTCAAAAAAGACTGCACGTTGTAACCTGTCCTTCACATGCACTGGATCAGGCCCAGAGTGAGACTGAATTCTAGTGTGCGACACTCCAATGAAAAAGAGAGTCCCTGAAAGATTCTAGCCTCTGAAAACAGCTTGTATCTTTTCGAAGTTTAAAGAAGGTCCGAGGTGAGGTTACTTTCTACTGGATGAGACTAATCAAACCTGCAGCCATGTTTGAATCCGAGTTGAATCCGCGCTGGAGTAAGTCTCTCTTCTCTCTCTCTCTCTCACTCTCTCTCTTCCCCCTCCCTCCCACTACCTTCCCCATCACTACTTACCCCTCTCTCTCTTCTCCCTCACTACCTCCCTCTATCTCACAGCTCATGATGTCCCACATATTCTGCCCATCTGTTTATATGCGCAAAATGCCTCTGTATACTTTAAAGTGTCACGGTGTTCAATGCCTCACTACATTCCTTGATGACTGTATGAACCATCTGTTCCGATACGTTTGTTGTGCAACACAAAATAATAGGTTGCCATGCCACTATTTTGCCTAGTGAAATCAGTTGTGCTTTAGACTTTGGAACAAGGCTGTTTCACCAATACTTTTTTAACGCTTTTAAGCTTGGCTGGCTCTCATTCACAAGTGCGCTCCAGAGTAAAAAGTGTCAGATAAGGCACAGAACATGATTTCACATTCAGCGCTATATCGTTTAACGTCCACAGCTCACGTTCTATCACACGCTGTGTGCCAAAGTCCTACTGTAATTCGTGGGTAATCTCTTGACTCAGTGGTTACTCTCTCGCCCCTCCCTCCGTTTAGATTTTTTTCTAATGTGTGTAGCCACACCAGAATTTGAAAAACTGACATTAAAGTTACAGACAACAATCCACAGTGCATGCATCATCCCACTGAGCTATCTTACCAGTTCCCTTCCAGGCGGCCTGCCTACACGGTTGCGGTACTTGGGGTCACATTGTGATGGATTCTCTCCATTGAGATAAAACAGCGAGGGGTCCAGTGTCCCTGTCAAGTTTATACCAAATGTATATAACTACCACGTGTCCAACTTACAGTAAAAGTAGATGTTAATTGTGTAAAAAAAAAACTCTCCTACTGTTTCAACAAAGACTGCACCTTGTAACCTGGTCCTCACGTACACTGGATTAGACCCGGAGTGAGACAGCATTCTAGTGTGCCACACTCTTGGAAAAAAGAGTCCACGAGAGATTTCAGGTTCTGAAAATTACTTGTCGATTTTCAAAGTGGGTTTGCTTTCCAATGAATGAGACTAATCAAACTTGCAGATATGTTTAATCCATGCTGGAATAAGACTCTTTCTCTTCCTCTTTCTCTCACTCACTGCTCACGTTGTCCTACACATTCTGCCCGCTTGTTTACATCTGTGTACTTTAACCCCTTCGCTGCCAGGCCTTTTCCCCCTCAGGTGCCTGGCCTTTTTTTGGCTATTTGGGGCAGTTCACACTTAGACCCTCATAACGTTTTGCCCACATAAGTTACCCACATCAAATTTGTGTCCTTTTTTTCCAACATCCTAGGGATTCTAGAGTTACCCAGAGTTTGTGGGTTCCCCTGAAGTAGACCAAGAAATTAGCCAAAATACAGCAAAAAATGTGTTTTGTTTTTTTAAAAAAAGGGAAAAAAGGGCTGCAGCTTGTGGTTTTTTCCCTTAAAATGGCATCAACAAAGGGTTTGCAGTGATAAAATCACTAGCTTCCCAGCTTTCAGAAACAGGCACACTTGAATCAGAAAACCCAATTTTCCAACACACTTTTGGCATTTTACTGGGTCATACCCGATTTTTACGATTTTTTGTGCTTTCAGCCTCCTTCCAGTTAGTGACAGAAATGGGTGTGAAACCCATCTTGGATCCCAGAAAGCTAAACGTTTCTGAAAAGTAGACAAAATTCTGAATTCAGCAATGGGTAATTCGAGTAGATCCTACAAGGGTTTCCTACAGACAATAACAGGTGAAATAAAAAAATATTGAAATTGAGGTGATCAAAAAAACAGCCGTTTTTCTCTACGTTTTACTCTGTAACTTTTTCCTGCGATGTCAGATTTTTGAAAGCAATATACTGTTACATCTGCTGAAATCTTGTGGTTGTGGGGATATATAGGGCTTGCAGGTTCACCAAGAACCCTAGGTACCCAGAGCCAATAAATGAGCTGCACCTTGCAGTGGGTTTTAATTCTATACCGGGTATACAGCAATTCTTTTGCTGAAATATAAATAGTGAAAAATAGGTATCAAGAAAACCTTTGTATTTTCAAAATGGGCATAAGATAAAGTGTTGAGAAACAGTGGTTATTTGCACATCTCTGAATTCCGGGGTGCCCATACTAGCATGTGAATTACTCAAATAGACGTCTTTTTTACACACTGTCTTACATTTGGAAGGAAAAATGTAGAGAAAGACAAGGGGCAATAACACTTGTTTTGCTATTCTATGTTCCCCCATGTCTCCTGAGAAATATGGTACCTCACTTGTGTGGGTAGGCCTAGAGCTCGCGACAGGAAATACCGCAAAACACAACGTGGACACATCACATTTTCCCAAAGAAAAAAGACCTGTTTTTTGCAAAGTGCCTAGCTGTGGATTTTGACTTCTAGCTCAGCCGGCACCAAGGGAAACCTACCAAACTTGCAAATTTTTGAAAACTAGACACCTAGGGGAATCCAAGACTGGGTGACTTGTGGGGCTCTCACCAGGTTCTGTTACCCAGAATTGGTTGCAACCCTCAAAATTTGGCTAAAACAACACTTTTTCCTCACATTTCGGTGACAGAAAGTTCTGGAATCTGAGAGGAGCCACAAATTTCCTTCCACCCAGCGTTCCCCCAAGTGTCCTGATAAAAATGATACCTCACTTGTGTGGGTAGACCTTGTGCCCGCGACAGGAAGTGCCCCAAAGCACAACGTGGACACATCACATTTACTCAAAGAAAACAGAGGTGTTTTTTGCAAAGTGCCAACCTGTGAATTTTGGCCTCTAGCTCAGCCGGCACCTAGGGAAACCTACCAAACCTGTGCATTTTTGAAAACTAGACACCTAGGGGAATCCAAGATGGGGTGACCCAGAATCCTTTTCAAACCTCAAAATTTGGCCAGAAAAACACTTTTTCCTCACATTTCAGTGATGGAAAGTGCTGGAATATGAGAGGAGCCACAAATTTCCTTCCACTCTGCATTCTCCCAAGTCTTCTGATAAAAATGGTACCTCACTTGTGTGGATAGGCCAGGTGCCTGCAACAGAGAAAGGCCAAAAGACTGTAGAGATTGAGTGGATAGCACAGTGAGTTGATAAACACATATCTATCTTTATATATCTTTAGGCTGACTCTGCTTTGGGGACCCACACAAGTGAGGCATCATTTTACTTGGTAGACTGAGTGGCACGCTGGTAGGTAGGAAATTTGTCCCGGAGCGGTGATCCTGCAAATAAACTGAGGAAACTATGCATTTTTAAGCAAATTCGAGGTTTGCAGAGGGTAAGAAAATATTGGGGGATCCATGCAAGCCATACTGCCCTAGACTCCTCCAGGTGTCTAGTTTAAAAAAAAGTCTGGGTTTGGTAGGTTTCCCCAGATGAAGCCCGCGCCCGGCACTAAAAACATAGGTGCCCTCCACAAGCACAGGTAGTTTTGTAATAGATCATTTTGATGTGTCCACATACTTATGTGATGTTCCAAACACTAAAATTGTGAAACAAATGCACCTAGGTTATGTTAAAAAGACCCCCCACCCACCAACCAAGTTCGTGGCATGCTTCATCATCGGGGTCCCACCTGAGACACATAGCAAATGAAAAAACTAAGGAAAAAAAAATCCCTGGCATCTCAGTAACTTCTGCCCCCCTTTGAGGCAGATGGGCCTATACAAATAGGTCGATCTGCCGCCAGTGGGGGCAGAATTGGCCATCATTAATGTGGGGCAGAAATGGCCATCAGTAATGTGCCCCCTTTGGGGAGGCAACCCTTACCAAATGGGCTGCCCCCCACACAAAACACACATACAAAAGATCCTTAGTGGCTAAATGGATTCTGCCCCCCCCCCATTGGGGGAATATAGGCCTAAAAAAATAGGCCAATCTCCTCCCAAAGGTGGCAGAAATGGACAACAGTTCTGTGCTCCCTTTGGGGGGTGGTCCTTGCTAAAGGGGGCACCCCCAACACAAAAAAGCGAAGGAAAAAAAATCCCTGGCGTCTTGGGGGCAGATAGGCCTAAAAAGAATTGACCGATCTGCTCCCAAGGGAAGCAGAAATAGCCATCACTAATGTACCCCTTTTGGGCTGTGATCCTTGTCCAAGGGGTGCCCTCCAGACACAAAAAACACACAAACACACAAACACACACACAACAGAATCCCTGAGGCCTAGTGGGTTTTGACCCCCCCCCCCCCCCCCGGGGGTGAGATCGGCCAAAAACAGCGACCCCTTAGTCAACCATCATCGTAAATATAGTCCTTGGTGTCTAGTGGGTTTCAACACCTCCCCCCCCCCCCAAGGCAGATCGGCAGAAAAAAAGGCCGATCTGCCCCCGGAGGGGGAGGGGGGGGCAAAACATGGATATAATTATGCCCTCCCGGGGTCACTACCCAAAATAAACTACAAAAACCATCCCTGGTGTCTAGTGCGCAATCATGGAGCAGAAATCCATTGAAAACAGGCACAGGGGGAAAGGAAAAATTCTTTCCTTTCCCCCTGTGTCTGTTCCCCCCCAAAGAGAAGGACTCATTTTTTTTCTGTCCTCTCTGTCCATGCGCTGGAAGCAAATGACTTCCAGCGCGTCCCCGGCAGCATTTGATGATGTCGGCGTGCTGTGAGCAAGGTGACGTCATCAGATTGCCACAGGGGTCGGGTGGAAGGGGAAGCGATTCCCCTTCCATCCCTGATGGGGGGTGTGAGTGGGAGGCTAGCACTCCCACCATGGGCAGGGTGCAGGACGAGCTGGTCTCGTCCTCGGCACACAGCGACCGTGGCTGAGGGCGAGACCAGCTTGTCCAAGGCACAAAAGGGGTTAAGAGTCAGGGGGGGTTATTCTAACTTTGGAGGAGTGTTAATCCGTCCCAAAAGTGACGGTAAAGTGACGGATATACCACCAGCCGTATTACGAGTTCCATAGGATATAATGGACTCGTAATACGGCTGGTGGTAAATCCGTCACTTTTCCGTCACTTTTGGGACGGATTAACACCTCCTCCAAAGTTAGAATAACCCCCAGGGTGTTCAGTGCCTCACTACATTCCTTTAGGAATGGTTGTATAAACACACTGATCTAATCTGCTATTGTGCTCGTCTGGCTATCATTCACAAGTGTACTTCTAGGTAATAAGTGCCATGCAAGGCATAGAACCTAATTTTACATTTATTGCCAGATACACTGCTATGTTGTTTCACCTCTACAGTTCATGTTTCATCACACGCCGTGTGCCAGTGTCCTATGGTAATGAGTGGTTAGTCTTTCGCCTTTCCCTCCATTTAGTATTTTTGCCATTTAATTGTCTGTCCCAGGGCAGCAGATGGCAGTTTGGCTTTGGGATGGGAGGAGTCTGTAGAAGGGACCACAGCAGAAGTCTGCACTAGCCTTGGGTCAAAGGTAACAGGAACCTCTATCCCCCCTATGCTTCTAGGAGTCAAATTTCTGTAGATGGGGGTAGGACGGGAAAAAGAATACAACCTGTTGCTCGAGGGGTTAAAAGGAAGTGTTGAAGCCAGCAAACTAAAGGGCAGATGATGTTTGTTGGATAACTGCGTTGGCATGTCTCTTGACAAGATGTACTCACCGCCTCGCTGCTTTTGGCTAGAAATAGATTTTAATTTCAGTTCCTTATTTTATGATGTTTCAGTTGATTTTAATGCCAAGAGCTGTGCTTTTTAATGTGAGTGTCTCCAACAATTCCAGCACAAACGGAAGTAAATCATAGTTTGCACTTACTGCTGAATTGTTCTCAATAACTAATGGACAGGATCCAACACCCCCCCAAATCTTGCACACCAGGAGGTCAAATAAAAACCCAAGCATGAGAGACCACATTTTTTTTTTTTTCTTTTACTTTTCATTTTCACAAAGATTCACAGATTCTACCAAAGTTCACCAAATTTTGTTTTTTTACAAAAAATTAAATTCTAAGGTGGTCCCAGGGGGGCCCCAGCTCCAAGGCTAGGGGGTCAGGGTATTCCAAACCTGCCCCCTTTTCTTTTTTTATGTTTTTTGGGACTCGGCTGAAGTCAAGTCCCAAAATGCCTGCCAACACTTCCTGGTTAAAGTGTTGGCAACCAATCAAATCTCAGCATGAGCTATCCGGGATCGGCAGAGCCTCTGCATCTCTGTATATCTGTATTTATTTTTCCTTTAATAGAAGTAAAACCACTGAAGGATTTACACTAAATCACAAAAAGCATTCTTTATAGACCAAAAGCTAGCTTTCTCCCAAATTCGGTGTCATTCCTTTCAACTTCACAATCCCTAACGGGAAAATGTATGAGGGAAATGTGTTTTTGGAACCGCCTTTTACTCGGCCCTCGCATGATGATGGATCATCCTGTATCTGTAAGTGTGTGTGTGTGTGTTGGTGTGTGTATGTGATACACACACCCACTGGCGGTCGCCAGTAGGTATTTATAGTTAAAACCTAGTTTCCATAGGAAGAGAGTATTTGGTTTTGCCAATACCTATGGTTCCGCTTGATAAATCTTCACAAAATTTTCAAAATTTATACTTGAGTGGGTTCACCTTTTGTCTTGAACATTTTGGAGTGATCCATAAAGTGGGGGCTGGGAAAAAGCAGGGGTCCCCAAAAATGTTTTCCCTATGCATTTTCTCATAGGAATTTTGAACACGACTGCAGCCCGAACTGCTGGATGGAATTACACCAAATTTGGCAGAAAGCTAGCTCTTGGTCCAGAAAGCGTGCCTTTTGTAATTTCGTGTAAATATGTATGGAGTAATTAGAGATAAAAAATATAGATATCTAGGCACGCAGATGCAATTGTTCCCATGCTAATATCTGACTGGCTGCCAACACTTCAAAAAGGAAGTGTTGGCAGCCACAAAAAACGCTTAAAAAAAGGGCCATAAAGGCAACCATGTTCTAAGTATTTTCTAAGTGTCCAGATTATTGTTCTAACAACATGGTAAACATACTTATGAAGTGAAGGCATTTTGAATGAGATACTAAACTTTTTCACATGTTTGGGCAATTTTTTAGGGGATATGATTTAGGTTGCTAAGAATTCAGTATGTATATAACTCTTACACTACTGATGGATTAAATTATTTCTTCTATGTTTATGATGAACTGTTATGAATGGTATGTTCTTTCATAAGATATATATATATAAGTTTACTGAATCAGTGATATCCCATAATTCATCTGAAATAGTATCATGATTACATAACTTTTTCAAGTGTTGGGAACCATAATATCAACATTATTTCTGTCATTTCTGTTATGTTCTTAGTATATTTTCGAGGTGACTAAGGCACTCACTTAACTTGACAAAGGCTTGTAGCCAAAAAGCATCTTTGTTTTGCACAAACAACCACAAGTGCAGCTATTTGGAGTTCCACTTCCTTTTTTCACCCAGTAAATGGCATTGGGGATTTGGATTTCTTATATTTATCTATCTATCTATATATGGCCAGTTGAAGGCTCCAGCTGAAATGCATCGCCATATTTGTGCATATTTGTGCCTTCTACAGGAACAGCTGAAGCAAAGATAAACGGAAGCCCTTGTCAGGGGATTCCCATTGACCTTGTTTTGATCCGTTTCTATTAAGGGCACTAGCCTTAGGGGAATGCTGGATGAAAGGATGTTTGTGGCTTCTCCTAGATTCCAGAACTTTTCATCACAGAAATGTAGTAAAATATGGGCCGGATTTCCAAGGCCCTAGCACCTCCTTTCGCCACACTAGCGTTGTATTTTTTTACGCTAATGTGACTCAAGGAGGCAATTTTTGCTGTGCCATATTTACAAAGTGAAGAAATGCATGCATGCACTGTGCCACTTTGCGACCCTTTGCACCACATTATGGCTGTGTCAAACATAATATATACAAGGGGGGCCATTCCGGGGTTAGGGGGCCTGCAAGAATGATGCAGTGAAATCAACAAGACTCCACTGCGCCAATTTTGCCATCATTTTTAATGCCTGCTCAAAGCAGGCATTAAAGTGACGCACCCATTTTAATCAATGGGCCTCGTTGCACTTTGCTGCACTGGCGTCAAAATGTTTGACGCTAGTGCAGCTAAGAGCCACAATAGCGTCAAAAATGTTGACGCTGTTGGCCTAACGTGCGCCATGGTACACCATATTGTAAACACGGTGCACCTCTGGTGTAGTTAGGAGGACAGGTGCGATGAAAGAAAACTGACGCAACAGCACTGATGCAGTTTCTTCTAAATATCCCCCAATGTTTTTTAGTCAAAGTTTGAGGTTTGCAAGGGATTCTGGATGTAAAAAACACCTGGTGATACTCATGCTAGTCAGCTTACTTGGATCCCCTAGATATCTAGTTTTCAAAAATGTACAAGCTAGCTAGGTTTCCGTAGGTGCAGGCTGAGCTAATGTAAAAAACTAGAGCTACTCACAGTGGATAAAAAGGGGGCAGTTTTGGTGCAAAAGAGCAATGCGTCCATGTTGCGTTTTGGCTGTTTCCAGTTGCAGGTACTAAGTCTACCCACACAAGTGAGGTACCATTTTTATTGGAAGACTTGTGGGAGCAAAAATATGAGAACATTTTTTATTACCAATTAGATTTTACTACATTTGTTCCTTTCAAATATAAGCCAGTGTACAAGAAAGATGACATTTTGAAAAATACCCTCTAAATCACACACTACTACAGGTACACACAGATTCAGAACTGTATGTAAAGCCACTGCTCCTAAACTCTATATCTTGTGCCCATTTCAGAAATACATAGATTTTCTTGATACCTATTTTTCACTCTATTTCGCTATATGAATTGGTTTATACTTGGCACTGAATGAAAAAAACATTGTACGGTGCAGTTCAGCTATTGGCTCTGGGAACCTTGGTTTCCTGGAGAGCCTACAAACCCTATATATCCTAACAACCAGAAGGGCCTAACAGACATAGTGGCATATTGCGTTCGTAAATCGGCAACTGTGTCAAAAAGTTACAGATGAAAATGTTATCACAAATAACCATTTTTTCCTACTCCTTTTCAGTCTTTCTTTATTTCAACTGTTATATTTCTTGGAAGAATCTTGAGAAATCTGCACATCTGACCCCCCTAATAGAAATCTGTAGCTTTTCTGGATCTCCCATGTGTTTCACAGTAGTTCCTACCACAAACTGGAAGAAGGTTGAGAGCACAAAAAATAGGGAAAATGGGCTACCTCTTAGAAAAATTCCCAAACTGTGGTACAAAACTAGTTTTTTTATTCAGCTCTACATATTCCTGAAAGCTGTGAAGATGGTGACTTTACTAAAGCAAACCCTTCATGAATGCCATTTTTAGAGAAAAACCAGACACTTTTATTTGGAGTGCATGTCCCAGAGTTTTTCTCAAAATACTCAAACTTTTGCTACATTTGGACTATTTTCTTGATCCTCTGCAAGAGACTCCATAAACCCTGGGTATCTTTAGAATTCCCAGGATGTTGGAAAAAGAGGATGCATATTTGACCTGAACAACTTATGTGGGAGAAAAAGTTATGGAGCCCTACGCTAAAACTGCCCCAAATAGCCAAAAAAGGACTCAGCACTGGGGAGGGAAAAGGCCCAGCAGCTTAGGGGTTAAATACAGCTCACTTTCTATTAGGTAAAACAGCATTCATTTAAAAAAAAAAAATTAAAACACGAATACATACCATAATGGTTTCGTGAATCCATTCAATGATTCGGAAAAGCTTTTCCAAATCATTAATTGAGCGTAGTACATTTAAAAAAGGTTTTAGCATTCATGAACTAATTGCTACAGAGGCCAACAAAGCCTGTTTTCCTATATATATTTAGGGGCTTGATACAGACACTTCACACTTACCTCCTGCTACTGAAACTTGTGACTTAAAGGCTGTCAAGCCACCTAGAGCAGAGATCAAAAAGTTTCATTTTTTTCAATGAACTTCAATGAAAAGATTATGTCGGATCAATATGTCCTGTAAGATAAACCATGCTGGTTAGGAGTGAATTGTCTATGACGTCACTGAGTCATATATTTTTGTTGTTTTATTTTTTACTATATTTAAAGAATAATCATTTTTTGTGATGGCACATTCATCAAGTCATGCCTTTTAGCTAATTTCTGTGATTTGACATTTCAAGTTTATCTTTATAAATACAAACTTAACATTCTCAGTGTTGTTGGATAGAGGACTTCCTGGTTTAGCTGCATGTGTCACAGATGCAATGTGACAATTTTGAATAATGGTTATAATATCATAAATCAAGAGTTGACATGATTAATACTAGTAACTACTTCGATGAGGGAGAGGTTTTAGGGGTTAGTTCAGTACAAAAAGAAAATGCTGAACTACTGAAAATAGCAAAGGTTAATGTTTGCATAGCTGTAGAAAAAAAGCAATTTTGTATTTATTAGGTGCTACAAATAAATATCTTGAAGGTTCATGAGGCAGGAATAAGATTCCTGCCACGCTGAGAGAAGCTGGCCATGGTCACTGTGAAATAGGTAAGATAGCAACTGCAGCTGTACCAATGCAGTGAATGTGGAGCCCTGCAAAGCCAGATGAAGCCCTAGGTGGGGAGTGGTTGGTCAGTGCTGTGGCTGCCCATGCTGCCATTGATTCCTTTATAGGGTTGTGTGATTGTGAGACCTGGCATTCTTGGTGTGGTTTCTCTTAATATTTTTGCCTTCAGACCTCCTGTTTTACTGGCCTCGTTTTTGCTGGCTTTAGGACTCTAGGCACTTTACCACTGATAACCAGTGCTAAAGTACACATGCTCTCTGCTTAAAACATGGAAAAATTGGTTTATCCACCACGGGCATATTTAATATACTTGTAGGTCCCTAGTGAAGTCCACTACATGTGCCCAGAGCCTTTAATTAAATGCTAATAGTGGGCCTGCAGAAAAACTCATGGGTATTTGGCACCTAGCCTGACTTATGGAGATGGACGAAGAAACTAAATATGTAGGCCTACAAAGAAATCATTGCTCTCGAAAGAGAAGTAAGAAGGGGCCCTCATCCACACAGCACAGTGCAAGCCTGAGATGCAATCATGGTATCCAGCCCATTTCTTGACCAGACTGGGCAGATAGTATCTTTGCAGGCTGGGGATGATTGAACATTATGGAGTGCAGGACCGTCTTCCCCCCTCCTCATGGATATGAGGACATGGTGTGACAGTTGCATTAACAATAATGGTTGTAAAAAGTATGCATTTATCAATCAATCAATCAATCAATCAGGGATTTGTAAAGCACACTACTCACCCGTGAGGGTCTCAAGGCGCTGAGGAGGGGAGGGGGAGAAGGTGAGAAGGTGGGGGGGGGGGGGGGGTGCTACTGCCCACTCTCCACTCCAATAGTTATGGTGAGTTTGTATCACACTTGAAATATTAGTAATCTACCATCATAGGAAGCTTTTAAAGTTCATTTTAGCTATATCCTACATCTGATACAGGTATCAAGTTGTTTTCTTTTTCATGATACATGGCAGCAACTATGACACTGATGTATAATAACTGTATGGTATAAGTTACTGCCAACTAAGTTTGTTAAATTAATTAAAAATCTATCTCAAGAAAGGAAAATAACCAAGAATAGTAATCTTGTATGCATTTCACAAACTATGGGTAAAATATTTTCAGGGACATATTCACCAAAGCAAAGTTGCAGTGCTGTGTTGTATTGCATGAATTGAAAGAGCTGAAAATACCATAACTACTATATAATGGTGCTGTTCAACTCCCTTCTTGTGCTGGTGCACTTGAGGCTGCCTACTGCCAGTGAAGGCACCCTCCAACAAAGGTGCTAGTAGCTGCATTACAGACAGGCTTTTTTTCTGCAGGAAGGGATACCTTCCCACACAAAACAATCCTAAGAGGCAATGTCCTCTTTCTTTGTATGATGCAGAAGGTATTGCACATAGAAAGTGGAAATAAGGAGAAGAAATAAACATATTATCTTCGTAACACAGTGGTTGGAGTAGTACACCATTTTGACACACTCCCTGGTTTACTGATTTCAGTGAATCTGGGTTTGAGTCAAATTCCATGGGTGGATGCACAGGAATGCGCATGGTCCACCCATGGAATACCTTCCACTACAAAGTGTAACACAATATAGTGCAAGCCGCTGAGTTGCATGATATTTTTCTAAAAAGCCATGCCAGTGGTCACAAATTGCCCCATGAGTGGCTTTTAAAGTCTTACTTAAGGCTTTGCGTCGCCTAGCACAACGGAACAAAAATGTAAAGGCTTAGGCTCAGATTTACAAGAAAGTGGCGCATCGGTCCTGATATGCCACTTTACTTGCATCGCCCCTGCCCCACCTAAGGACACCATGGTTACACTATATTTTCAGTACAGCTCACCATGCCGGTCATTTCCACAATAGCGTCATAATTTGTGATTCTATTGTAGCACTTTGCAGCATTAACACCATAAAGTGCAGCAAAGCACTAGGGAGACCCATAGGTTATTATGGGTCCGTGACCTTAATGCCTACCCTGTCCAGGTGTTAAAAATGACGCAGTGAAATCTAGTAAATTTTGCTGTGCCATTTTTCTTGGCCTCCTAACGGGGGAACGCCCACTTTGCATACAGTATGAGTGGCGCAGGCAAAATGTGGCACAAGGGGTTACAAAGTGGTACAATGCAAGCATTGCACCACTTTGTAAATATGGTGCTGAGAGAAGGCCTCCTGAACACCACATTAGCAGGAACAAATTACAGTAGTGTGGCACATGCGCCTTGTAAATCTGGCCCCCGGGAAATATGGGACGGAATGTGCTCATTTGCTTGAGGAAATCTGTTTTTTTTAATCCCGGAATGCTGTGCTCTCCATGACTACCGAAAACGCATTACAGGAACAACATCGGTCATTTACTTCTTTCTCACTCCACGTTCAATTTGCTATAGATGTAGGAAGAGGAAATTACATAGTTAGACAATAGAGTTGAGAATTTCTGTTATTTCTCCGAGAAACTCTAACTAATACTTGCTGTGACTGGGTGTTGCAGCAAAACCGCTTTATCAGATCCCCACTTTATTAAATCAGAGATGAATTGGACTGGCTCATTTTTCAAAAAGCCACACTTTGTTTTGTGCTGTAATCAATTCTGCTAAATTTGCTACCTTATTAAATGGGAGCACGTGACACTTTGACAAATCTCACCTTTCATCTGTGGTGTTGGAAAGCAGTTTTAGTATGAAAGAAAAGGAACGTGATTATCCTTTAATAGCAATGGCACCGACAACCAAATAAATTTACTGGACATTTTAAAATATGTCATCGATGATTCATTTGATAATATGCCGTAGAACGTCCAGCTTAGTCCTGCAGATATATACAAATTGATCATTAAGAAATTGGAAGAAAACTTCATTGACTTTTTTGCGAACTTTATTGCTCTGCCATTAAGCTGGTAAGACCAAAGACGGCTGCCTGGTTTGAAAAAACTGTGTCACATTTTTCCCCGATATTTTTTCTCTAAAACTCTCCATTATTTTGAGAGCGTTTTGCAGGTGCTCAAGGAGTTGGTCAACATCAGAGCAGGCATTATGAGATAATATTGACACAAATTATATTACCATACAGAATATAGTTAAAAAACTACAGAGAACAAAATTACCCCATTCTAGCACAAAATATCACTGTAAAAAATATCTAATAGTTTTGAAAATATAAAACTACTAAATTTCATAATTACAATAAAGCATAGCGAACCTACTCAAAACTAGTAAAAGAAATTGCAACAATTTTTTTTTTTAACTACAGCCTGAACCGGTGGAGAGAATTACTCCCAAGTTGGCAGAAAGATAGATTTTGTTCTGCTGATTGTGCTTTTTATTTGGTGTAAATCTGTTCAATAGTTGTTGAGAAAGTCCAAATTTGCATATCTAGGGCCGCTGTTCCTCCCTGAGGAGGTTGTGAATAATAACAAGCTTGTGCAGAGACCTACAGAACTCTGATTGGCTGCCAACACTTCAAACAGAAAGAGTTGGCAGTCATCTTGACACTCGGCCTTAGCCGAGTCCCTGAAAAAAAGTGAAAAAAGTAAAGGGACCAGCGTAGGGACACTTTGACCCCTTAGCTCTGGTGTTGGGGTCCCAGAGGCACCGCTCCAGGGCAAAATAGCACTTTAAAAAAATTGCCACAAATTTTCTATGATGTCGCAAATTCACAGCAACATTAAAAAAAAAAACAAGCGCAGTCTCCTGTGCTTTTTCTAGTAAAGCCCCTGGTTGGGCCATGTCCCACGGTGATATGAAAAATAAAGGTTGGAGCCCCACCCCTGTGCTTATTTATGCCCCGGGGACCACTACCTTCCCTGGGCTTAAATTGAATAGTATGCAAGGAGGGCATGTTCCCGAGTCAAATGTGTTAATTATAATAGTAGGGGTCCTGCTGACCCCCCCACAGCCCCTGGGACCGCCACTTACCCAGGGCTGAATTGAAAGAATGAAAGGGTCTGTCACGAACCGCTGGCCCGTGGACCACCACCTCCCTGGGGCTGTTTAAACGATGGAGGGGTGCTATGCAGCCCCACTCATGAAGCCAATAATGGCCCTGCAGACCACCACCCTCAAGGTTGTCTCCTGCTATGTCCTGGGGTCCACCAAGTCAGAGCAAATACTTTGCTTCAAGTAGGTGAGAGCTGTCAAAGTGCTCTCGCCCACTGGAAGCAGAGGTTTCATCACATACACTGCCCACAGAGATGCAGGCAGGGAAAGAGATGAAACAAGTGATTTTGCAGACAGGGAGCTGCATGCTTAGCATCTCCCTGTGTGCAAATGCAATGCTGGCTCCTGCAGGAGGAGGGGAGCTGCCTGGGACTACAGGGGCCTTAAGGCTCCCTGTGGTCCCATTGCACACTGGGTGCCCTGGGGGGCTCCTGGGAGAGATGGTCCCACGTGACCCCACTTCCTCTTTGAATAGAGGTGGGCCCTGGTAGATGGGGTTCCTGGGTGTCTCTGGGGCTGAAATCTTCAATGGGAGGGGGGCCATGTGGCCCTCCTCCTGCAATGAAAAGTGGTGAGCCCCGGGGGATGGGGTCCCCTACATAACATGGTTTTCCCTTTAATTTGCTAAGAGTATGCAAATGTGCAAATCACCTGGAAACTGTGCCCACTTGGCTCTGCACCATGTACCTTAGTAGTATGCATATGTCTTCTGCACTTTTGCCAGGATGATGTACAGCTTCCCAAGGGGGCCCCCAGTGTGTTTCCCGCTAATTTTGATGGTGCTTTTTTGATGTTGAGGAAGATGAGGACATCTCTACAAAACAAAGAAACACTTACTTCATACTAATAGGAAGAAGGACCCTGGTTTGGTGGAGATTTACGTTTTTGTAGTCTTGCTGGCATCTCTCTCGGAGGATTAATGTTATCACAGAATTCTAGAGAAACAGGCAACAGGAACAATCTTGTTGCCACAATGCACACAAGATCACTGGTGACATTTCCTTGTGCTCCATTACACAGCTGTAGTGTAGAATACATACTGGACATTTACCCAAGGATGCAGAAAGGACTTCACTTGGTTAGATATTTCATGCAAAGCTGTGGACTCTTGTTGGATAAAATGGCAGGTGATGTTCCTTTGTGGCAGAGTCATTCCCACTCACAGACCCATTTACACACTAATGCACCCACTCATAGACCCACTTGAACACTCACCCACTTACAGACCCACTCAGAAACTTACGGGCCTACTCACAGGCCCACTCAGACACTCATGCACACACTCATAGACCCATTCGGACTCACGCATTCACTCACAGCCCCACTCAAACACTGATGCACTCACTCACAGATCCACTTAGACATTCACACACCCACTCACAGAGACACTCTCACACCCAGACACTCTCACACTCAATCCCGCATAGACCCTCTCACACCCACACCCAGACAGACACTATCACACCCACTCTCACACCCAGAGACAACATCTCACATCTAGTCTCACACCCAGAGAGACAGGCCCTGCGGCCAACTCCTGCTGCACACGTGCAAAGGCCATGTCAGGAGTGGGGCTGGGTGGCTAGGGGATTGGCCTGTGGCCATGCCCTACAGCAAACCCTCTGCTGTGCATGGCTGAAGGATTTGCGCAGTTGTGGTTGGATTAACCTATAGTAATGAAAATCACTTTACATTAAAGAACCATAGAAATTCACTGAAAAAAACAAAGGTTACAGGGACATTATAGTTAGGAAATAGAAATAAAGAAAAACATAGAAATTCACTTACAAAAGCAAAGGTTACAGGGACGTTATAGTTAGGTTCTGAACTTACTTTGCACAAAACCAGAGAAATTGAGCAGTTAGAGGTATTTAAGTAACCAAAGCTCGCGGCCTAAGATAACTATAACTCATGCCCTAACCATTCACAGCTAATTACCCTGATATTACAGCACTCATGACAACTTTTGTAACATCAATAAAAATTTCAATTAAACTTTAGAAGTCAAATTATTGAAGAAAAAACTGTGCATTGTGGGTACACGAGTTATAGTTACCTTAGGCCACAAGTTAATATTACTTGAAATAGCTCTAACTGTAACTGCTGAACTTCTCTGGTTTTGTGTGTGTAAATTGAGAACCTAACTATCAGATCCTTGTAACCTTTGTTTTTTAAGTGATTGTATATATCTATATATATCTATATATATATATATATATCTATATATATATATATATATATAAATATATATATATATATATAGACGCACACACACATACATATCTACATCTCTACGTATGAATGCACAAATATAAGACCCCCATGTTATACAAAAATACATATGGGATCTTTATTAGCTTAACTACAATTAATATGTATCATACCTTTCCAACAGTGCTATAACACTGAATTGCATTTATTTTTTCTCACATATATATATATATATACATATATATACATACATATATATAGAGATAAATATATATATATATATATGTTTACTGAAAGTGAAAAAGGTTACAGGGACGTTATAGTTAGGCTCACATTTTATACCTACAAAACCACTGAAATTCAGCAGTTAGAGTTATTTAAAGTAACTATATCTCATGCCCTATGGTAACTTTAACTCGTGCCCCCGTCATGCACAGTCACGCCCCCGTCATTCTCATCAATAATTTTACTGCAAATATTACAGTGATCTTAGCAATGATGTCTTAGAAGATGTCATGAGTGATGTAACATTTGGGGTAATTAGCAGTGCAAGGCAAGGGTGCAAGTTATAGTTACCTTATTGCATGAGTTCTTATTACTTGAAAACACTCTATTTATAACTGCAGAATTTCTATGGTTTTGCGAGTGTAAAATCTGAACCTAACTATTATGTCCCTGTAACCTTTGGTTTTAAGTGAATTTCTATGTTTGTTTAATTCTATTTCCTAACTATAACATCCCTGTAATCTTTGTTTTTTGTGTGAATTTCTAGTTTATTTTTAACATTAAGTAAAATGCCCATCGCAATGCACGTTGGGGGGGGGGGTGTTGAAACCAGGGCCTGACCTGACATTGTGCTGCCCCCACCCAAGCTTGCTGCTCCTGTCCCCTCCATGCCTTTGCCATCCATTGCCCAAGATCATTCCCCTGCTCCCTCATTACAGCCCTGTGTGGCCATTGTTCTGCCACTTCCTGCCTACCCTGAACAGTTAGCTTGATGCCCTGTCTACCTCCTCCCTACTACCTGTTATCCAAGTCCATGCACCAGCCCCACTCCCTCCTGCTCTGCATGGTCTGATGTGCTGCCACCACCCTACATTTGTCCTTGCCCACTCCTTGTGCCCTCCACTGCCCAATTCTGTGCACCATCATTGCCCTCCTACTTAGTCTCTGTGCTTAGCTTGATGCTCCTACCATCCTTCCCCATGCACTCCAATGTCTGTGTGCTTGCCTCTGCTCCCTCCTTTTTGTTCACCATGTTCCATGAACCTGCCCATGCCTCTCCTATCTTCTCTAAGTGTTCTGTTGAGCTGCCACTGTCCCTTCCACCTGCCTAGCATGGTCAGATGACTACCACCTGTGCCTGCCATCTTCATCCTGCCTTTCTGAGTTCCATGCCCCTATCCCCTCCCTCCTGTGTTCCATTTTGCTGCCACTCCTTCTGTCCTCCATGTTCTGTTGTGCTGCAGCTGCTCCTCCTGCCTATCCCATGTGATCTGCTGTGAAGCCCCTTCCTCTGCCCTCTGTTGCAGGTGTCTAGCAACTACCCATATCTTCTGTCCTTTATGGTCCTTTGTGCATGCCCTTGCCCCTGCCCCCTCCCTCTTGCCCACTATGGCTGGTGTGCTGCCATTTACCCTATCACCTACCATGAATGGTCTTTTGTGTTGGCAAAGTCCCTCACACCTGCCCTGCCTGGTTGTTTTGCTGCCCCTGACCCCCTCCTACCTTCTCTGTGTTGTCTGTGTGTATGCCATTATAGTCCCACTGTTGCCCTCAATGGTGTGTTGTGCTACCAGTACCCATCCCACCTACCATCCATGGTCAGCATGCTTCTACAGCCATGCCCTTCTGCCCTCACCCTCTGTTTTCCATGCACAAGCCCCCATCCCTCCCTCCTGCCTTGTCTGTTCCATTGTTGTACCTCTGCACCCTCCCTCCTGTCCTTCATGTTATGCTGTACCTGTACCTGTCCCTCCTGCCTGGTCGACATGATCAGCTTGCTGCCCATGCCTCTTCACACTCTGCTCTCTGTTGCCCATGTGCATGGCTTCTGTCCCTTCCCCATTGCTTTCCATTGGTTGGTTGTGTTCTCTGCTTTCCCACTTACCCTGTGTGGTGTATTGTGCTGCTGCAACCCCTAATGCTTTCCCTGTAAGGTCAGTTTGGTGCTCCTGCACATCTCCCTCATGGACTCTGTTATCCCGGTCAATGTCCCTACCTCATTCCTCCTGCCCTCAGTGATCCACTGCATCATACCTGCCAACATTCTGAACTTGGTAAGAGGGAAATTTAAAATAAAAACTTGGGTAATTGATTTTCCAACTGATTTACATTGAAAAGGAGGAGATGTTTTGGCAGGAGACAAATAAAATAAAGCTGTTTTGGGCTTAAAACCATCTGGAGTCTCCTGCCTGAATGGGCCGTCTTGGCATGTATGGTTGTACTGCCACTGTGTAATGGGTGATGTAAATACATTCTTAGTTAGGAGATGTATTACGTGTAGCGTGGTTAGCATTCTTTTATTAGCGTTTCTATTGTCATGACATTCCATGTTCTGTAGTGCGCTCGAGCTGCTGGTTCGACGGGCATTCAGCCGTTGATCCGGTAGCTGGAGGCAGCTGGCTCTGTTGTGGGTCTGCATTTTGGAGAATAAACTTCGGATCTTCTTTCACTTGCAAGATCGACTTTGTGGTCATTCACCCCACTTTTACAAATGGTACCAGAAGTGGGGTGACCATTTTTTTAACATTCCTGCGACCCACCGACAGATTTACTGTGCCGAACGTAGTGAATGGATGGAGTCTTTAACGACTTTCACTGATGATCGAGCGGATTTAAAGACACTCAGTTTGACTTTTATTTCGTTCATTCCCAGGTGAGCCATTTTTTTTTGGCATAACTTTTCATTGGGTCCTGCGCATGAGGGAGAGTTCATCAGGTGGTTGCCTAGCAATGTGTTTCTTCGGATGCCATAGATTTACGCGCGAGAGGGTGTGCGCGTTTGAACAGCTGGGTGCCTAGCAACGTGTTCTCGTGACTTTAGTATCGGATCACGGATCGCCGCGTGAGTTTGTTTATCAACCGGTTGCCCGGCAACGTGCTCCTGACATCGGATTGGAATTCCACATGCGCGGAAAGGTGCGCGCGTCCATCATTTCCATAATTTCAAGCCGTTTCTTAACAATACGTCTCTCACGCGCCAATGCTAAGAAGATTGCTTATGATGATGCAATGACTGATTGACATCATTATATCAACGTGGTGACAGTTGCCCAACAATTTTGTTACTTCTTTGTGCATTTCTTCAAGTTATTGATTAACATTTGTCCAGAACGTGCTACAAACTACCTAGTACTTTACTTCAATTTAAGTTGTAAGAGCTACCATATTGATTTTTTTTTTTTTTTTTTTTTTTGGCACCATTTTGGCAAAACAACTTTCAGTTTTTATTCTAGTGACTTTTTTTTCTTATTAAATGGCTGCCACACATGGAATAATACAACCTCCAGTTGTTTTGCAAAAGCCAGGAAAACCAGATATCAAATGGACTGAATGGCTGCGTATATTTGATAATTATCTTACAGCCATTGGTGCGAATGAATATTCCCCAGTTAGAAAAATGGCCATACTTTTCAATCATCTTGGAGTTGCAGGCCAACGTGTTTTTGACAATTTACCTCCTATCACCCCACCAGCTGGAGGTGATAATGCATGGAACTGCTACGCTGAAGGTTTGGCAAGAATGAAGAAACAGTACTCTGATGAGCCCAGTGTTTTACTGGAGAGGTTTAACTTCGCTATGTGCAAACAATCTTCTGATGAATCTGTCGAGGAATATGTCGCCAATCTACGAGTCTTAGCTTCCAAATGTGAATTTGGAACCAATGTTGATACCTACATTCGTGATCAATTTGTTTTTTATTGTTTTCACACGAAAATACAAGAGAGACTTTTAGCATGCCGGAACCCTACTCTTGAGGAGGTGATTGACCTCGCTAAGAGCATTTAGAGGTCGATAACCACCTCAAGAGTCTTAGCTAATCAGAGTGCTACTGTTGATTGTGTAATTAATGATGATACTGTTTGTGCTGTGTCTAACAAGCAAGACAGAGTAGGGAAATTCAGTTCTCGTGGGCGAACTGGGAAGACTCCTCGTATTTGCTTTCGTTGTGGTTCCAAACTATACATTGGTAATGATCCTTCTTGCCCGGCAATAGGGAAAAGGTGCAATTCCTGTCGCAAGATAGGTCATTTCCACAGTGTTTGCCTTGCTCACAACACCAACAAAAATTACTCAAACAAAGTTAAGATTAGCACAATAGAGCTTGATGATGAAGTTGCTCAGTGTTCCAACAAGTTTTCGAATGTTCTATTAGCTGTTGATCTTCCGGATGACACTAGCGCAAAACCCATGAAGGTTATTAAGGCTGCATTATGTGATGTTTTTATAGATTCTTTTAAAATTCCTGTATTAGCAGATTCAGGAGCACTTATTACAATTCTTGCTGATCGGACTTTCTTCAAGTTTTGGCATGACAATGTCAATTTACTCACTACTGACATCACTCCGAAAGCATTCAGTGGATATGACATAGATCTACTTGGATATTTTTGGTCTGATTTGACATGTTTAGGTAGAACTATTCATACCAAGATTTACGTTGCTGTCAAAGGGCAAGATATTATAGGCTGGAAAGATTTAGCATGTTTAGGCATCATTCTCAGGCCTGGTCATGATTCTCCCATCATTTTAGGTGACTTACCAACCTCTTTGTCAACTAGCCACATTGCTAATGTCACCGTTCTTAATGATACTATGACCCAAATGATTTGCTCATTTCCCGAAGTATTTATGGATCATGTAGGTAGTGTGAAAGGTTATGAACACTGTATTAAGCTAAAGAATGGTGCAGTTCCCGTAATACACAAGGTAAGGCCTATTCCGTTGAGTGTCAGGGCAGATCTGAAAGCATTGCTACACAAATTACAGAAGGATGGTATAATTACCACAACCGATTCCTCAGAATGGGTTTCTCCCATTGTAGTCACAAATAAAAAGGATAATAGTTTGAGGTTATGTGTGGATTTAAGATCAGTAAACAAAAACATAATTGTTGATTGCCATCCCCTCCCACACATTCAGGAGATGATTTCCAAGGTCGGAGGGTCAAAACTTTTTTCAACCATTGATTTACACTCTGCTTACCACCAAATCACTTTGACTGAATCATCTCAGAATTGAACTACCTTTGTAACGCCATTTGGTGCATATAAATACTTACGCTTACCCTTTGGTCTTGCCTCCGCGGCTAGTGTATTCCAGAAACGTATGGATCAACTTTTCGGTGATTTACCTGAAGTACAAGCATTTTAGGATGATATATTAATCCACACTGACACTGAGGCCTTTACGATCAATGCTCAAAAAAGGTATCAAATTTGATTGGAATGAGAATCTTAGTGAAGTATTTGAGAAGGTGAAAGATTTGGTTGCAAATGCCTCCGCTTTACAACCTTTCAATCCATTGCATAAATCATTTATCATGGTTGATGCAAGCTTAAAAGGCTTAGGTGCTGTTCTCGGTCAATGGGTGGATGGTAAAGAAAGTAACGTAGCTTTTGCTTCCAGGACTTTATCAGGGGCGGAGACACATTACAGTACGATTGAAAGGGAAGCGTTAGCCTGCACATGGGCAGTTCAGAAATATAAAACATACATTTGGGGAAATTGTTGCGATCTTTATACGGATCACAAACCCCTCACTTTCCTTTTGAATGGTGATGGGTTGGGAAAAGCATCTGCACGTCTGGTTCATTTGTTATCAAAGTTACAAGAATACAATTTAAACATTAAGTACATACAGGGTGGGAGGAACTTTCGAGCTGATTGCTTGTCTCGGCTACCTTTACCAATTGATGCTTCTGTGGATACTGATTCGGAACAGGAATGTGTTGTAGGCTTTCTGGATATTTTGGCAGTTGCAAATAATAATATTACGGAGCAAGAGTGGAAAAATTCGATGTTAAATGATGAAATTCTATCCAAAGTAGTGTTGTTTTTGAAGACTAAATGGCCTCCAGAGAAGAAATTGTCACATCAACTCAGATGTTTCAGTCAAGTAGCTAAAGAACTTTCTTGTGAAGGTGAAATTGCTTGAGAGGTGATCTTGTGGTTCCTCCCGTTGATCTCAGAGACAGAATTGTTAAAATAGCACATGAAGGTCATCTGGGTATTTCCGCTACCACTAAAAGGATTAAATTATCCTACTGGTGGCCGGGCTTGGATAAACAAGTTTTCAACTACATTAATAGGTGTCCTGAATGCATAGTGTCTGATAAACATTGGAAGAATTCTATCAAACCTATGTTCCCTGTTCCTCTTCCACGGAATCCATGGGATAAAATTGCTCTTGATTTTTCAGGTCCTTATCACTTATTACCCAAAGACATGAGATACCTTATAGTTGCTATTGACTACTTTTCTAAGTGGGTCTACTATGCTTTTGTATCCAGTCCTGATTCTGACGCTGTTGTTTTGTTTTTAAGTAAACTATTTAAATTAGAAGGCACGGTTGGAACCGTGGTTACCGATAATGGTACACATTTTGTCTACATTTTTTTTCAGAATTTTCTACTTTCACATGACATTAAACACCTTAGAGTGGCATTATATAGCCCTTTTCTAATGGCTTAGTGGAAAGGATCAATCGATTTTTCAAAGAAGGAATTCAATCTGCATTAGCATCCAATGCTGATGTGGCTGAGTTTGTACAGGAAAAAATTTGGGCTTACTTAACGACTCCTCATTCTACCACTGGGGTTACTCCTTTCAAATTATTAAGGGGAAGGAATCCTAGGACCAAACTTGCCCCGAATTGGTTATCTGATTTTCTACATGAGAAATGTCATGCACAAGAGGAGGGTCTGGAGGAGGATGTTAATCTAAGAAATAGAATTTCTGACGAACAATTTAAACAAAAGGTGTATTATGACAGAAAGAACAATGTTAAAACAATTGATCTTAAAGTTAACGATTGGGTTCTTATCAAGAAACCTTTTCGTGTATGTAAGGGTGACTCTAAATGTTCTGTTCCGGTGAGAATTATAAAAAATTTCGAAGGCAGAGGATGGTAGAATAAGAATAGTGTCATACCGCTTAATGCTCAACAAGTCCAAATCTTTAAAAATGTTTATCGCTCTATCCATGATGGAGGTTCTATGCTGTCGACTGATGTTAGTGGCTATGGACCATCAAAAGCTAATGTTATACAGTCTAAATCAAGTTTGGAGTCAAGTACATGCTCGAGAATGGAACCGACATATACTCCAGGTGATGTGTTATCTGATACCTCAGATATTGTGCAGTATGAAGGTTCAAACTCTGCAGTTGTTGCAAAGCCTTCGGAATCTACTGTGGGTACAACAACAACTCTTAGCTCTGGAACAGTCAAATTACCTGCAAAATTTCAGGATTTCATACTTGTATAAATATGTATATATGTATAGCTTTATCATTTATTTGCATTGTATAAAGGGGGGAGGTGATGTAATGGGTGATGTAAATACATTCTTAGTTAGGTGATGTATTACGTGTAGCGTGGTTAGCATTCTTTTATTAGCGTTTCTAGTTTCATGACATTCCATGTTCTGTAGTGCGCTCGAGCTGCTGGTTCGACGGCATTCAGCCGTTGATCCGGTAGCTGGAGGCAGCTGGCTCTGTTGTGGGTCTGCATTTTGGAGAATAAACTTCGGATCTTCTTTCACTTGCAAGATCGACTTTGTGGTCATTCATCCCACTTTTACTCACTGCCTCTTCCTTGTGCCCTCACTGGTCTGTTATTTTGTCACAGCCTCCCTTGCCTGTCCCGCATGGTTGGTGTGTTGGCCCTGCCCCACTTTCCCCTGCCCTCTAATGCCCTTTGTGCTGCCACTGCCCCTCCTGCCTGCCCAGTGTGGTCAACTTGTTGTCTCTGCACCATCCTTTCTGCCCTCAATTATCTGTGTCTGTGCCCCTATAACCTACCTCCCCATGGTATTCTAATGAACAACTAGATTGCTAATATTTAATACAAACATGTGGCATGCCTGACAACATCTTGATGTAATCAAAACTGTAATACCTAAAGCCTTTCCTTTGGAAATTATAAAAATGAGAGGTTCTTATTCCCATAGAAATGATGATTAGTGCTCTAAAAAAAAAAAATGAGGGCATATTTTCTGGGTTCTCAAATAGCGAAAAGGCACTTTTAATTTTTTTTCTAACTTGATGTTTTTTTATCCAGTTGATTACTTGATTATATGTTGCACTTAGAGTAGAGAATGTGGCGTTACGGTCAGAGCTGCAGACTTTGCAACAGGGGAACCAGGTTCAAGTTTCGGCGACAGCTCGACATCCTGTGATTCTGAGCAACTGAGTAATCTCCCCATGCGTAAAGCCTAAAAGGAATGTGTCCTTGGGTGATGTAGCTGATGTTCATGTAAAGCACTCCAATACCTTCGTGGGTCAATCTTACGCTATATAAAACTAGAAAAAAAGAAAGAAATCGTTTTTTGCACACTTCTGCCATTTTGCTATATTTTGGCTATATTTGGGTGGTGCTTGAGCTGTGTTTGGGCTCTTTTTTCTTTGGTGGCCATCTTGGGAGACTTATTTGTTATGAAGCTCCCTAATCTCTTAATGTGCTGTCGTATCCTCAGTAGAAAATGCTTTCAGTTTTCCACTTCGATTCCATCACAGTGGCAGTCAGATGTACCACACTTTTGGCATAAATTCAGGATGTTAGCACTCTGGTTACTCATTAGGACAATGTAGTAAACTATTGATCACCAGGGAGTTAACTGGCAGTCTGCTGCTGGTGTTGGAAGTGCATCTTTCAGTCTAAATGTCAATTTTTTTTTTAATGAAATAGAAGAGGAAGACATTTGAAAACTCACCTAAAATGTGTCCTTACTTTTCTTTCTGCAGCACTAACCATAATTTCTATGACAAAATGAAGCCTCTCATTTTACTCCTTTCTAAATTAAATGTTTTACGTTTTACCAATTTGATCCAATTAATTTGGCCTCAGGCTTTTGTTATAAGTAAGACTGTTAGTGTTCTAGTTGTTCTTTAGAACACTCTGGGAGGCTGCAGTGAAACACAAGGGAATCCACTGTCAGGAAGTACAATAGGAAGATATTTGAGAACTGATTTCAAATATGTCCTAATTTTTCTTTCTACAGCACTAACCATAATTTCCATGACTACGTAAACCCCTCACTTTGTTCCTTTCTACATTAAATGTTTTAAGTTTTACCACTTTGATTCATTCAAGATGGCTTCAGGTGTGCCACACGTTTGTCATAGACTGTTAGCACTCTAGGTGTTCTTGAGAACCCTCGGAAAGGCTGCAGTAGAACACAAGGGAATACACTGACAGGCTGCTCATATTAGGAGTTCATGTTTTACTAAGAAGGGAATTTCAGACTTCATTCTCACATGGCTGGGAAAGATAGTGTCAATTTACAGAAAATATATTTGCATGTTATCTTCTGGAGCACCTTCCATAACCTCTGTGGAAAAATCATGAGAAAACTGTTTTCTCTCAGAAATGATTAATTAAATGCCAGCAGATGGCTTTTTCACATGGTAAAATCACCTTAGCAACAAATAATTTATATTGTTAATAAAATCTGTTATCATCCTTTATACTTTCTCCTTTTTGTGACCCTCAAAATCTGCCATTCACTACAAAGCATTTCAATGAGGTGCTATCATGTGTATTTGTCCCAAGATGGTTGCCATCACTTTCTGGTTGAAGTGCTGACAGCCAATCAAATCTCACTATGAAGTCTCTGCTTAGCCTCAGCCCTGATACACAAATTTGGAATGTCTTTAATATCTTGAAAGCTACCAAACGAATTTACACCAAATAACAAAAAGGGCGATTTCTGGACCAAGAGCTACCATCCTGCAAAATTTGGTGTAATTCAGTTCAGTGGTTTGGGCTGCATTCATGTCTTAAATCTCCATAGGAATTCACATGGGAAACATACATTTTTTTGACCCTCCTTTTTTCTTGGCCTATGCACAAGACCCAAGAAGGTACTTTTTTGGAACATTTCATGAAGATTCGTCAAACAGCGCCAAAGATATAGCCAAGACGAAAAATGTTTTTCCTATGGAAACTAGGTCCTAAATATAACTACCTACTGGCGACTGCCAGAAGGTAATATATTACCTACTGGCAGTCACCAGTAGGTAGTTGTAATTAGGACCCAGGGCCTGATGTACGGTTTAGCAGATGGGTTACTCCATCACAAGCGTGCCCTATGTCCTCTACGCCGTATTAGGATCCCATTATAGCCTATAGAGATCGTAATATGGCGGTCAAGATATCTGTCATGTTTGTGACAGAGTATCCCGTCCACCAAATAAGGCCCCTAGCTTCAAAAGGAAAAGCATTTTTTGACTTGGCTATATCTTTGCTGCAGTTTGATGAATCTTCATGATATTTTCCCAAAAAAGTGGCAGGGAATAGCTGCAGGGCCTGACCTCCTGCCAGGTGATGCATCCAAGCCCCTGAAGGCACTCAACCCTGAACAATGCACAGCCAAAGGATGTGTGTGGCTGGGACTGACCCCCTGTTGCCACCCAACCTTGCACTATGCACATCCTTTGGCCAGGCCCTGTGGCCCACCCCGTATCTAGGCAAACCTGGATTTGGGCATGCAGCCCCCTCCCTGGGCTGATTTTGGCCCTGTAAACCCCAGCCCCAAGGGCCCAGTCAATAAGTGAAAGGGGAGGAGGCTGTGTGGCCCCCCTCACTGGGCTGCCTTTGGCCCCAGGGACCACAGGCCCTAGGGCTTGGCCAGTATGTGAAAGGGGGCACATGGCCCCCTCTCCATGGGCCAATTTTGGGACCCCATCTTCTGGGGCCTTGTCAAATAGTGAACTTTATGGGGCCATGTGGCACCTCCTCCCTGGGACAATTTTGGCCTTAGGGACCCCATGCCCAGAGGCCTGACCAATTAATAAAAGGGAAGGGGAAGCACCCAGCCTCCCCCCCCGACAGGTCAATATTAGCCCTGGGGACCCATCCCCTGGGGCACAGCCAATTAGTGGAAGGGGTCCACATGGCCCCTTTTGCCAGGGTGATTTTGGCCCTAGTGACCCCATCCCCCAGGGCTTGACCTCTGTTGTTGGGTGACCTAGCCCCACACAAGGAACCCAGTGACACTGTTGGGGACCACAGGGTGGAGCTGAAATGCTCCCATATTCCCTGCTGGCTCCCTGCCAGCAGCGGGCAGGAAAACAAAAGAAACATCCACTTCCAGTGGGTGGGAGCAGTTTCCCTGCTCCCATCCCCTGGGAACAGACTCACTGTTTTATTACCCTTGGTGGGAGGTCTCAAAGCTCCCTCCAAATGACAGGAAACAACTATGTCCTGATGATCATCAAAGCTCCCTCCAAATGACAGTAAACAACTATGTCCTGATGATCAGCAGTCCCCAGCTCCAGGAGGGGGATGTGACGTCCCCTCTTTTCTTTTTGCAAGGCCTACCCCTGAGAGGTGGTGGTCCCTGGGGCCACAAATTGCTCAAGAATGGGACCTTGCGGCCACCCTCATATATATTGGCCTACCCTGGAGAAATAGTGATCCCTGGGGCCAAAATCAGCCATGGAGAGGAGCCATGTGCATCCCCTCCCCAACAGAAATATTAGTATTTGCACCAGGAGCAGGCCCAACCGGGGGGCCGAGGGTTAAAGAAGCGCAGGAGGCCGCAAATGAGTTTCTTTTGTTAATTTTTGTCAGGATTCACAGATCAGCCATCTATCTAATCTTTTGACCTTGGCAGGGTCCCTGGGGAACCCCACCTCCAGGACTAGGGTGTCAGAGTATTCCTACCCGCCCCTTCTCTGTTTTGTTTTACTTTTTTTGTGGACTCGGCTGAGTCCGAGTCCCAAAATGGCTGCCAACACTTTCTCAACTGCTGGTAGCCAATCAGATCTGAGCATGAGATCTTTCTGATCCACAGAAAACCTGTGTCCCTAGATATCTATATTTCTTTTTCCTTTAATATTTTAAAAACTACAGAACGGATATGCACCAAATCACAAAAATAAATCTTTCTGGACCAAGATCTAGCTTTCCTCCAAAATCTGGTGTAATTCAGTTCAGCTGTTTGGGCTGTACTTGTGTTTAAAATTTCTATGAGAATTAACATTGGAAGCACAGTTTTTTGACACACCCTTTTTCTCAGCCCCCTCTTGACAAATCACCCCGAAATGTTCAATACACAACAAGACAGAGGAAGTCACTTTTTTTTAAAGATTTCGGGAAGATTTCTCATACAACGCCAATCTTTTAAGCAAATGAAAAAAGCTTCTCCTATGGCAACTACGTCGTAGCTATAACTATCTCCTGGTGACCGAGATATATTTAGGTTAAGCTGCAGGGCAATGATGGGTCATAGAATTGGGCAACAGACGGCAGGAGGAGTGGGCAAGGACATCAAGCTAAATGAAAGGCAGTGACAGCACCATGCAGGGCAAGCGGAAGGGGGCTGATGTATGGACTTCGACAACTGAGGGCAGGGAGAAGGTGGATGGGGCAGCAAGCTAGCTGATCAGGGCAGGCAGGAAGGGCAGTGGTAGAACAACAGTAATACAGGGCTGTAATGAGGGAGCAGAGGCATGAACTTGGACAATGGATGGCAAGGAGGGAGGGGCAGGAGCAGCAAGCTTGGGTGTGGGCAGCACAATGCTAGGCTAGGCCCTGTGTCTAACTCCCCCCTCCACTGTACATTATGATGGGCATTTTACTGAACATTTAAAAAAAATTGAAATTCACTGAAAAAAACGAAGGTTACATGGATGTTATAGTTAAGAAACAGAATTAAAAAAACACTAAAAATGCAATAAAAAAACAACAGTTACAGGGTTATTATAGTTAGGCTCACATTTAAAACATACAAAACATAGAAATTCACCTATTATAGTTAGAGTTATTTCAAGTAATTATAACTCGTGCTCTAAGGTAACTGTAACTCGCGCCCCCACCAAGCACAGTTTTTTCTGCAATAATTTTACTGAAAATATTACATTGATCTTATCAGTGATGTTATTTTAGATGTCATGAGTGTTGCAATATGTGGGGCAATTAGCACTGCATGGTGAGGGCGTAAGTTATAGCTACCTTAGGTCATAGGCACCCCCGGGCTGAAATCAGACCAACAGGATGTCCCCTTTTCCATCAAAATGCAACCGGGTCCGGGGTATGGGGTCATCAGAGTTGAAATCAGTCTGGGGGGGGACTGCGTACCCATTATCCTCTTCAAAATGCAGCTGAGCCCCAGGGGATGGGGTCTCTGGGGCTGACATCAGTCCTGAGAGCGGGGCTGTGTGCTTGATTCCCTTTGTTGAAATGCAGCTGGGACCCGGGGATGGAGTCCCTGTGGCCGAAATCAGCTTGGGGAGGGAGGCCCCATGCGTTTGCATTTACATATGGTAATTAATTATTACTTTCCAATAAAAAACCCTCGAAATTAACTGAAAAAAACATAGGTTAAATTAACGTTATAGTTAGGTCTGATAAAAGGATCATTTAAAAAAAAAAAATTGAAATTTACTGAAAAAACTAAAGGGGGATGAAGGTTGTAAGATGTCATCAGTGATGTCATAGAACATGTCATGAATGATGTCATATGTAAGGGCATGAGCAATGGATGGCAGGGTGCAAGTTAACTGGTAAATTTCTTAGTTTTTTAGTACAAAATGCTAATGCTAAGGAATTCCTTGAATTTTTCCCCATTAATACCTTTGCACATGTTTGACGGATCTCCACAAAAAGTTCTAGACCTTTGCTTTTTCCGTATTAGCAGAGGATGGAAAGTTCCTCTGTGATTGGTGAAGGGACAGCAAAGATAAAAATGGGGTCACAAAACATGTTTGGGCACTAATGCATTTTTCCATTGATTTTTTACCCACATGTAGCAGTCAAACATCCAGTCGGATTTCCACGAAATTTGGCAAGATTACAAAATATGGTGTGTAGGTGATCATTATGGGCACTACAGGTTTTCCTAAGGTATAAGGCATTTAAACTTAGTGCTATCTATTGTTGCTGTAGTTTCATGGAATTTCACTATATCTTGTGGACGTACTCCAGTACATAGCAATGACAAGGCATTATGTGATTGTCTAATGATTGCCTTTACAAAAGTAAAGGCACTTTACAGACACTTTGACACTTTGTCTGTTTTCTGCACTAAACTGTATACCCCTTCATTATACGCTTCTTCAGTCCACCCTCTTTCATTCTACAGAACTCCACTCTATACAAGCCCACTCTACGCTATGCCTCTGCACTCTATGCCTCTCCAGTGTAACCCACGCCACTGTGCGCCACTCTTCTGTACACCACTTCACTGTACACTACTCCGCTTTATACCACTTCACTCTACAAAGCTCCACTGTACGGTATTACACTGTACACCACTCCACTTTATGCCACTGCAAAGTATACCATTCCACTGTAAGCTGCTGCAGTCTATGCTGTTCTACTCTACAAAAGTCCACTCTATACCACTCCACTCTACACTTGTCCACACTACACTTTTCTAATATATGTTACTGCACTCTATGTCACTCCACTGTATACCACTACACTCAACAAAATTCCACTATAAGAAAATCGACTGTATGCTACTCCACTGTACGCCGCCCCACTCTACGGCCATCCACTGTATGACTCTCCACTCTATACTATTCCAATCTAGGCTATTCTACTGTATGCAGCTCCTTTCTATGGTGCTACACTCTACTAGTCCACTCTATGACACTTCATTCTATGACACTCCACTCTATAACATGTCACTGTATGAACTTCCACTCTACACCACTACACTGTACCTCATTCCACTCACTGCCACTCCACTGTACACTATATGCCACTGCAGTCTACCTCCTATACTCTACCTTGCTCCATTCTACAACACTCTACTGTATTCCATGGAGTACCACTCCTTTAAGGGCCACTCCATTGTATGCCACTCCACTTTATACTATTCTACTCTTCACCACTTCACTGTATGCCACTCCACTCAACCCCAGTCCAGTCTATGCCAATCCACGGTATGCCACTACACAATACCTCACTCCAGTCTATGCCACTCTACTCTACAAGAATCCCCTCCATACTACTCCACTGCATACCAGTCCACTGTAGACTTCTCAAATCTATATCACTCTAATGTATGCTATTCCACTGTACACCCGCCCACTGTATACCACTCTACTCTATGCCGCCCCACCCTCCACTATTCCACTCTTCACCATTACATTGTACCTCACTCCACTCTAAACCACTCCACTCTATACTACTCAACTGTATGCCACTACTGTATGCTATTCCAAACTATGCCACTCCACTCTAAGCCACACCACGCCACTCTATTCCACTGAACTTTACTCTAGTCTACCACATCCCACTCCATGCCAATGCACTCTATACCACTTAACTGTATGATATTTCACTGCACATCATTCCACTCTATACAATATCCTCTTTGCCACTCCACTGTACACCACTCAACTTTATGCTGTTTCACTGTCTGTAACTCCACTGTATGCCATTCCACTCTACGCATTCCACTCTACACCACTCCACTCTATGGCACTGTGCTATATGCCACTCCACTGTATACTATTCCACTATACACTACTTCACTCTACACAATTCCACTGTACACCAGTCCACTCTACACTATTCCACTCTACACTACTCCACTCTATGGCACTCCACTGTACTCCACTCCACTATATGTTATTTCACTTTCTGCCACTCCACTCTACTTCACTCACCTGTATGCCACTCTACTCTATACCACCACACTCTACACTATTCCACTGTATGTTATTACACTCCACTCCACAACACTCTATGTTCTCCACTCTATCCACTCCATTGTACACTATTCCACTGTACATCACTCCATGCCACTCAACTCTACAACTCTACACTGTACTCTATTCCAGTCTATGCCACTCCACTGTACGTCACTCCCCATAAAAGCCACTCCACTATATGCTATTCCACTGTTTGCAACTACACTTTATGCCACGCAGCTCTATGCTATTCGAGTCTACACCACTCCACTCTATCCCACTCCACTGTATATTACTCCACTCTATGCTATTCCACTCAACTCCAATCCACTATACACACTCCACTCTATGCCGCTTCACTTTATGGTATTCAAGTCTATGCCACTCTACTCTATGCCAGTCAAGTCTATGCCATAACACTGTACACCACTCCACTCTATGCTTCTCCACTTTAGGTCATGTTAGTATATGCTACTCTACTGTATGCTATTCCAGTGCATGCCACTCCACTGTACCCCACCGTACTCCACTGTATTTTCTTACACTGTACACCTCTCCAGTCTATGCCACTCCAGTTAGCACATCTTCACTGTATGCTACTCCACTCTACGCTAGAGTATTCTACCCTGTTCCACTATAAATAATTCCACTGTATTACACACCACTCTACACTATTCCACTTTATACAACCCCACTCTCTGCCACTCTATTATATGCTGTTCCACTTAATCACTCTTCTCTATACCACTCCACTGTATGTTACTCCATTCTATGCCACTCCACTATACTCTATTCCAGTGTGTGTCACTCCACTCTACCCAACGCCACTGCATGCCACTCCACTGTACTCCACTCAACAACAGTATACTCCACTCAAAAGCAGTCCACACCCGTCCGCTCTACCACATTATATTCCACCCTGTAGCATTCTACTGTACAACAATGTACTCCTGGCAATGCCATTCTACAGCACTTTCCTTTACTCTATACCACTGCATGACACTCTATTCCACTCAACAACACTGTAAGCTGCTCCCTCTATACTGCACTACCTCACTTTACAATAATCTACTCTGAGATACTACTTCACTCTACTCCACTGTACCTCACTACTGCACTCTACATCACTCCACTGTATGCTACATTATACCACCCAACTCCATGACAGTCTATGCTATTTCACTCTACCATACTGTATCACACTATACTCTACCCCACTCCATTGTACAACACTATAATCCACTCTATGGCACTCTACTATACTGCACTCTACAACACACTAGTCCACTCTACTGTACCAAACAGCACAACACTTTAACCTACGATGTGCTACACCAGTCCACTCTACTCTACTCTACATCACTCTGCTTTAAAACACTCTAATCCACTGTATGCCACTCCACTCTACTCCTTGGCCTGATACTTTATTCCACTCTATGGCACTCCACTTTACACCGCTCCATTCTACCACCCTCTACTCCACTCTACGCAATTTCTCTCTACACGACTGTACTACAGTCTTTGCTATCATACTATACTGTACTTCTCTATGCCCCTATACAAAAGTGTACAATGCTCTATTCCACTGCACTGTACAAGACTGTACTCAAGTCTACAACACGTTCCAACACTCTACGGCACACCACTCCACTGTTCTGTAGAAGACACCACTCTCGTTTATGACAGTTTACTCAACTCTGCGCTATGCCTGTTCACTCTAATACAGTCCACACCACTGTAGTATACAACAGAACACTGCACTCTAAGACTTTAGTCTACTTAACGCTCTGCCACTCCACTCTACTTCACTTTACTATACCCCATTCCACTCTTCAACAGTCCAATCCATGCCACTCCACTTTACAACACTACACTGTATGCTATTGCACTGTAAGCTACTTCACTCTACCACAGTCCATCTTACTCCACTCCACTACACTCTACAACAGTATACTGTACAGCACTGTCTTCCACTCTACTGTACCAGACTCCACTTAAAAACGTTTGTGATAGTTAGGAACATTTTATTTATTCGTTCTATAGAAACAAACATAAACAACACAAACATTATGAATCCTAAACATAATTATAACATACATTTATAATTTAAGCACCCCTTTAAATTATTATGAATTAATTCATTCTTTATATACAAATCAAACTTAAAGTACACAAAAATCTGAAATTCTAAACTTATACCTTTAATTTTAATTTCCGTAATACATTCAAAGTATTATAACTTACAATCATACATACATAATGTATTGAACGCAGTGGCCACACTGTTGGTAGTTAAATTGAATATATATATATATATATATATATATATATATATATATATATATATTAGTTCAAGCTACTTACCCAGATACTAATGATATTAAACGTAAACAATTTCCCAATTAAAATTAGTAGAAAAAGTAAACAAGAGCCTGCAACTAACTTCTGTGAAAGAAGCAATAACTGCCGGAAAGCTTCACTTTGCCCGACTAAAGCTAAATTCGGAAAGGTTGTAACATTCTCCAGATTTAAACCCTTACATGCAAAGTAAGTACTGAAGTAGCACACAAATTAAACATAACCACAAATTTAACTGAACATATTTCAAATTGCAAACAATTAAATAGCAATTGTTTAAAATTATAAATACAAAACACAGTTACAAGGCAGTGAAAAAACACCACCAAACAACAGAAAAAGAAAACCAACAAAAACATACAGACAAGAACAATTAAACATATATAAATAGCTAACATATTTCTCTTTCTCATCAGTAAAATAGAATAAAGAAATTAAGAAAAGATTATTTCCAAATAACAAAACACAACCAACCTGAATACAGCAAATGTTGAAAATGTAAGAACATAATGTAAAAAATGGAAAAATCTAACAATTTTTAAATAGCATATAATTTGGATAATAAATACAAATAACATTTACTTTTAATAATTCATGTATCCACTTTCAGTAGAAAGATGCGTTGGAAGTGCACTAAATATTATTCTGATGCTTGCTATGACAGAACAACCACCAAAGAAGATACTGTTGAAAATGTAAGCAAACATAATCACCATCTAAACAATACTGAAATTCATGTTGGAACGTCCTTCAGGATTTAAGAGAAGTAAGCACAGGCTCACAGGAGCTCACAGGAGCCCACAGAGACTATACTAAAAAAAAAAAAAAAAAAATTCCTAAAGAAGCAACCAGTTAACTCTCTCTCATGGAATATCACAATCTCCAAGAAATTATTGATTTTGAACAAGCTATCTTTTTTAATATCTTAGAGGTTTATAAACTCACAGTAATAAAAGCGTGCTATTCCAACTACAACCAAAGTATAAGGAAGCACCTACAACAATCTACGCTTAGTAAAGAATATGCCACAAATGCAGGATTGGAAGGATTGGCATATGTGGTAAAAAAACAATAGCCTTAGCCTACATCCAAATCACAAAAAACTAAACACTACAACATACTGTTAAATTCCCTATACTATTAAAGAAACAAAAACAAACTCTCACTACTAATGAACTATCTCAAAGACATTTAGGTTGGTCACCTGCACTGACCAGGAGTAGGACACAAGCAGCAACACAAATTTCACATACCATGGTGGGATGTCAATGACAGCACCATGACTCAAGAGGCAAAATCTAACACTGCATTGAAGGAGGGGCAGATCCTTCCAAGAAACACTTGGAAGAGGCCACCCAACACTCTACTAGTATCTAGAAATACTAAAAAGAGAACAAAGCTAGCGAGGACTAAGGAAGGAACATTCTCTGACACAAAAAATATCTAAAGACATTAAACAAATGCACCAAATGCTATCAGGCAAAGTGTGATTGCTTACTGACGGCCAAAGGCTACGTTCCTTTGCAGCAACACCCAGGCACAAATAATCCATACAAACTTCACAATTTTATGAATAACAATTATTAAAACATTTTTATTACTCTGAAAAAATAAAATGAAAAGTAACATAATTACAGAATGATAAAAAGCTTTATAAAAAATACCTTTTCCACAAATCAAATGATAGACAATAAAATAAAGCACATATCGATCACAAACAGTACATAGACTAACAAAAATAACAGAACACATTATTACAAATTGACCAAATATGAACAAACACAATACAATAAAAAAACACTCAACAAATAAATAATTTAAGCAATGATTCATGGTTTTGTGGCTGAAGACCTCCATTGATGATATGAGAGCCATAAAAAAATAAAATCCATCAGAAACCTGTTAATAAATATACCTCCCCACAAAATACAAAACAACAAACAAAAACATTGTTGGAAAATGGTTTAGGTAAGGGCAGGTAAGTACCTATACTTAGCAATAGGCCACTGACCTCCACTTAGGTCCATTTATGTCTCAATAAATTAAACCCAGTTCAACCTTTAGTAGCTTGACAATGGGTGACAAGGCTTAAATTAGGAGACACACGTGGAAAGCGTCTAAAAATCACAAAACAGTAAATAAGTAAAACACAAAACACAATAAAAATCCAACACCAATTCTTAAAAATAGATTATATTTTTATCTTTAAAATGACACCAAAACGATTAAAATCGGATAAGGGGAACGGGAGATTAGAATTTTTAAGGAAGTAACGCAAATCTGGTCATCTGGTCGCACCTCGACCGGGGCAAAGGCAAAGTTTGAGGCCAACCGCGATGGAGCCCTTCTTGGATACAGCTCGCGGGAGGCCTTGGTCAAAAGTTTACCTTCGGGCAAAGGGCCATATGTATCTAAGATCCGTTTTGCATTTCTTAAATAGCAAATTTTAAGAAATCGCTATTTAAGAAATGCAAAATGGGATGTATGAAATTTGTGATTCGGTAATAGCGATTTCTTAAAATTCGCAATCGCTATTACCAAATCGCAATGAGAGAATGGGACTCCATTTATCTCTATGGGCCTGTAGGCCCATAGGTGCGAATGGTTTTGCATTTCCCAATTTGTGAATTCCAGTTAGGAATTTGCAAGTTAGGTAATGCAAACCCCAGGGTGCTGGGGGCCTAAGGCCCCCACTGATGCACCCCCAAAAAATATGTGTGGACAGGTGAAGCACGCACATGCCCTAGGCATGTGTGCGCTACATGTCATGTTTAAAAATGCATTTATAATGCATTTTTAAAAATTGCACATGCTTACCACCAAATTGGATTTGGGGGTAATTGCATTTCCTAAATACCCAATTCGCATTTAGGAAATGCTTGATACATGTGGTTTGGAAATCATAAATAGGAGTTCCCTATTTGCAGTTTCCTATATAGAGAATCGCAATTTGCAATTCTCTAAATGGTGTTGCAATTTTAAGGAATCGCTATTTTAGCAATTCCTTAAAATTGCACAGCAAATGCCTTTAATACATCTTGAAAGGCATTTTTGCAATCGCAAACGGACGAATTTTGCGCTTCACACCATTGTGAATGCAAAATTGTTGATACATCTGGCCCTTAGTCGTTGTCTTGAAGACTTTCTTCAGCGGGACCAAGTCGCCAGTCAATTCCTGGAACTGTTCTTTGGATACGCGCCGTGATAGCCCTCGGTGGAGATTTTTACCTTCGGACTTAGTTGTTTTTTTTAGATGAAAATCCTTCGACCGTGGCTAACCTGAATCTTCATACAACGTCCCTGGAGCCCTCTTCGGATACACTGCCTGGGAGGTCCCAGAAAACTTCCTACATTCAGACTTTTTCAGAGATTTTCTTCACCATGACGAACCTGCAAGTCAGGCCGGGTCGCGGTTGAGGCAAGCCGGCTACAGTTGACATGGCAAGTGTTTTTTTCCGAAAGTTCTCAAAATTTCTCCAAACTTCTGGATCTTCTTCCAGATGTTCTTTTAAAGTTCTTTTGAAGTCCACAGCTCACCCCAACGTTCCAGAAGCCCTTGAGATGCTCCTTGAGGGTGCGGGCTACAACTCCTAGAATGCACCTGCCGCAAACTCCCTTTTGGTTTTCACCTGTAGCAAACAGGGAGTTCCTCCTTGAACCAGTTGAAGCCAGGCAAAGTTCTTCTTGTGGTGGAGCTCAAGTGTGCAGCTGGTGCAGTCCTCCAGAGTACAGTGTCCAGGTGCAAGTCAGGGGTCCAGCAGGGCAGTCCTTTTTCTTCTGTAGTTCCTCCTTGTTGGAATCTGGTAGGGATCTGCCAGTTTTATCCTTGCTCCTTGGTAAAGAATAGGGAGGTCCTGGTTCTCCAATCATGTGCAGGGCCCTTCCCCCTGTGATGACCACTTCCTGGGAAGTGTGACAAGAATCAAGCCTAGTAAGCAACATTCCTCAAAAATCCATCATGGCTGAAAGTGATTTTTGGAGGTAACATCTGGCTGAGCCCAACCACTGGTGTGGCTAAAAATCCTAAACACACACCCTCTCCTGCCCTCTCCTAATCTAATCAAGGGGACACCTAATTGTCTGGGTTTAAAGGATGTGAGGGAGGTGCTGGGGTGCTCCAAATGTCCTTCCCTGCCTTTGAAGACCAGTTTGGCAGCCCTCCCACCTTCCTGCTTTCCCATCTGCTGAGGGAAGATCTCCTCCCCGGACACACCTCTTTGTGTTCAGCCAGGACCCTTCACACCTCATCAAGGCAGCCTGGCCAGGCTGCCAGAGGCTGGCCAACCAGAGCAAAGCAGCAAAACACTGCAGGGCTGAAGTTGGCAACTTTTCATGTAAAGTTTAAAACTCTTTACCTGAACAAGTTATATGAAATCCAACAATTGTAAGTTGTGGGATTTAATATAACAATTAATTTGATACCAAACCTATTGTATCTGATACTTAAGGGGACTTTATAAATTACAATAAAGTCTCCCCATTCTAGCCTATGGAGGCCATTCACCACAATGAGGGAAAAACAAACAACCTCTGTATGTATGTTTGGTGGATTATAAATCCGCTTTCGATTCGGTACAGCGTAGCCTGCTGTGGGTAAAAAGAAACTCCTGGGGTATCCCGCCAGGATTATTAAAAGCAGTGCAGATGGTGTATTCTGACACATGCATTAGAGTGAAAATTGGGGATGGTACCTTTCAATCAAGGAAGGTGGGGACTGAACGTGGTTTTAAACCAGGCAGCGTCCTAGCGCCCTATCTTTTCAATCTTTATTTATCAGATCTGTCCTATATGGTAAATGGAGTAAATGTGCACCCCCCAAAGATTGGGGATCTCTTCATCTCAAATCCACTTTACGCTGACTATATTGTCCTTTTAAGTTACACGAAAATTGGATTACAGCATTTGGTAACGAAATTGGCAGACTTTGCAGCACAAACTGGTTTAGTTATAAATGAGAAGAAAACATAAACTATGGAAATAAGCAGCAAAAGACAGAAAAAATATAAGTGGTACCTTCAAGGCTCAGAACTTGAACAAGTCAAATTATATAGATACTTGTTGGTACTATTAGATGAGAGAGGATAATGTCTCCCCCAGATAATGGATTTAGTATGAAAAGGAAATACATTGTTGCTTGCTTTACGCTCTGTATTAAGAGTGTTAGATGGTTCCAGTTACAAACCTCTGTTACAAGTGATAGCCTCCAAGTTAATTTCAAGTGTTACTTATGGTAGTGAAGCCCTGAGGGGTAGGGATAACATCACCCTGAAAAGGATTATTGGAAAAGTTTTTAGATTGCGTTTCCATCTTCCCAACAAAGCATCTCAGGCCAAAATTAGTCTGGAGTTTGGGTATGTGAATCAAGTGATTGCAAGACAGAGGGCCTATATTAAACTTTGAAAAAATATGCAACTTGCAAATGAAAATGGGTTAAATATAGCTCTTTGTAATGAGCTTAATATGGAACCAAGATGCTCCTCACGGTTATAGTTTGAGCAGTCCGTGAATGATCTGGGTGCCTCTTCATTATGGGATAAGAGTTTGCCAGTGGCTGCTTTTAAAAAAAAGAAAAAGTTCCTGTTTATGGATAAGAGTCTCCTTGCTGGTATATTTCTTTTGTGGTTTATAATCAAGGAATATAAAATGCTAAAATGCCAGGTGTATCTGGACCGGGGTTGGTCAAAAAAAGAAAAAGATCTATTTATTAAATATAGATTTGGTCACCTTCAAGAGTTTGCACAATTAGCAAGCTCAGGATTAACATCATCTTGCTCCCTATGTGGGAGTGGAGTAGGGGGTCTGCTTCACCTGATTTGTATATGCCAAAGCTTAGGGCAAGAACAAAGAAGGTACCTCAAGGTATAGTTCAATCAGAGACTCATACGTACTTGTAGGCAGGGTGTGATTGCCTGTTTATTCTTCATTGAATGTTAGGTTAGTAAAGTTTCTAAGTCAGTCCTCGAAAAAAATGGAAGTTCGGAGTACACTAAAATCAGTAGTGGGTGCGGAACTAGTTTGAATTCTGGTCATTAGACTTATAACTGACAAGATGCCAGCCGACATACAGAGTTTGCTAGTCAATAAGGTCTTAGCCAATGAGATAGTGGTATGGTAGGACTTTTATTTTCCTTTCTTTTTCAATCCAATTAACAGTGGACTGTTTTAAGGAGAATAAATACTGACTAATTAAGTTTCATATGTATCATCAAGAATGTAATGGAATTTTATTTAAGGTCTTACAATTTGATTAAATTATAAGACTATGGGCCTCATTACAACCTTGGGGGGCGGCCTCCGCCGCCGGCCAAGGTCTAACCGCCGTGCAGCCACCAATGCGGGCGCACTCCCGCGTGCCCATTTTAACAACCCTGCATCACTGCGTTTCCGCCCGCCGGCCCAGCGGGGATGTCGGACGCAACAGGCTCCTAATGGAGCCGGCGTTGTTGCGGCCGTGCGATGGGTGCAGCTGCACCCGTCGCGCTTTTCACTGTCTGCTACGCAGACAGTGAAAAGCAGTGTGGGGCTGTGCTGCACTGCCCATGCCAAGTGCAGGGGCTGTGCCAGGGGCCCCGCGACTCCCCTTCCCGACAGCCTTTCCATGGCAGTCTCTACCACCATGGACAGGCTGGAGGGAAGAGACTCGAAATCCCCTGGGCAACCCTGCAAGCAACGCTGCCCTGGAGGATTTAAACCGCCGGGACAGCCATGTCGGTAAACTGCCGGTCCTTGCTGTGCGACCGCGGCGCTTCCGCCGCGGTCGTATTAGGCAAGATTGCACCGCCAGCCTGTTGGCGGTGCAATCGCCAAAACAGCCCTGGTGGTCTTTGACCGCCAGGGTTGTAATGAGGCCCTATGTTTTTTTAAATTGTACTAATGAATATTATGGGCTGTGTAAAGGTCTCAATTAAACTAAGGATGTGTTTTGCACAAGCCCCTTAGGACCTTGCTTCAAAAGGTTTTAGTTGGGTAGTCAAGTTATGACATAATTTATACTTTTTAATAATGTATTGGTTTACCACTGATTCACACCCTTGTCTTTCAAAGTATAGGTGCTCACTAAGAATTTAATTAGGATAATTGCTTTTTGCTGATTTTTAAATTGTTATGGTTTTAATTAACTAAACCATAAAAGTGTCTGTCTGTCAGAATTTGTCTGTTTTACCTCACCAGGGCTTATAGAACTATCTTTATAAGGTCCCTGCTTATAGGTATATGACACCCAGCCCTAGGGGCACATAGGGCACACCTTAGGGGTGACTTATATGTAAAAATAAGGTAGTTTAAGACTTTGGAACTACTTTTAATTCCAAAATCAAATTTGCATGTAACTTTAATTTGAAAGCAGCCAACAAGGTAGGCCTGCCTTTAAAATGACACTGGGCACCTCAGCAGTGCACCTATGGGTGCACTACCTATGCTAGGGTCCCTAAACCTACATGCCCTACCATATCCTAGGGACTTCTAGGTAGGTTGACTTAGCCAATTATAATTAGCCTAATTTGTATACTGATTTTACACAGAGCACTGGCCCTGGGACTGGTTAGTAGTACACAGGGCACCATTAGAGTAAGGAAAACACCAGCAAAAAGTGAAAAATGGGGGCAAAAAGTCAGGGGGGCGCTCTGCAATCAGCCCTGTTTTCTCACAAACATAATCACTCAATATGATCAAGTGTACTCCAGTGAAACCTTTCAAAACCTGATAAACATTAAAAATATGAACATCGCTCCAGGAAAACAGTCAAAGACAAGGAAAGATAAAACAAGAGTTTGGTTAAAAAACTCAACTATTTTTCCTTGTGAAAATATGGAAAGCATTGACCATCCAAAAGCATAAGTTTGACTTAAAACAAATCTATCAAAGAAAATACAGAAAAACATCCTCCAAACAGACATACTACATGCTTATACGAATACTCAAATCAAAATGCCTAAATATAGTTCAAAAATAACATATTGTTCAACAATAAAAACACATATAGCATAAAAAAAGATTTAGGGACACATAGGGCACCTCAGACAACTATGTCAAAAACCCACACTAAGCACAACATAAAAAACTTAAAACGATACAAATACTAATCTTACTAACAATATTGTGCCGTCCTGGACATATTAAGTGTAGAAAATAGAAAAGTGTAGAAAATAGAATAAAATTAAACATACCTTTACAGGAGAACAAGAAACCACTAAACCAGAGAGCTGGTGTAAAAAAATAATGAAAACAGACTGTAAAATAAATGGTAAAACAGTTAAAAAAATAATGGAAATGAAAAACATCTTTCCTATTATACAAAACAATGCAACGAGTAAATGAATATAATGTATATCTTATTCTAAATAATGTGTGAAAACTATTAAATACATGAAAAAGTATTTATGTACACTATCTGTAATATATAAACATTTGAAGAAAATTTAAATGGACAAAGAAAACGGTAAAAGTTTTTTTACAGGATATAAAATACAATAAGCATGTAACTATACATGAAAAAGTTTATAAAACTGAATATGCATATAAATATTTATTGTTTACGATTATAAACTAAAACAAGCATTGGCAAAGTCAATAGCTCTGGCATAGATCACCAGCCTTTTAGCAATTATTGTTTTGCAATGGCTTTTGCAAAACTTTATTATTTGGGAAGCTGCTACTGACTATAAGCAAACATTATTTTGGTCTCAAAATACACACATTACCATAGTGCTCCCTGGCACTGAAGTGAACTACTTTGTGTGTGGATATGCTCCTTGTGAGGGAGCAGCATGCTATAAGTCATTGTGAACAAAAAAGTGATGGATGGAATGATTGAAAAATCTCAACCACTGGTAAATATTCAGGCTGCATCCCAATCCATTGTTATTTTTCACACCATGCTGCTTCAGTTTGGACCCAGCTATATGCAAATCAGTATTGACCCTGCTCCAATGGGAAAAGTCCAGTTAAACTGCCAATCCAGCTCCTCCCTGAACCAGAAGCCATGCAACTCAGAACCAGTTTCTCCCTACTTAGAGATCATCATCCAAGTATAGTTTGATTCCAGTGCCACAGAGTGCACAAGACCCATGTTTGGGCATACCTGTCCCACTTAGGATGGAACACTAAAGTGTACAAACAGTCCAGCCTGAACTGCCAAGCCGAGAACAAGGGAGAAACTGGTCCTGGGTTGCTTATGTTCTAGTTCTTCCACTCCAAAACTAAGTAAATTGGTGACAATATTTTACTATGATGGGGGGATAAATTTGCCATTTCCACTCCAGAATTAACCATATTGAGGAAAATTCTTGCCTTGGTGTGCTCAGATCCACTATTCCCACTCCAAACTTAACCATATTGGAGAAAGTGTTTGACTTGTGCACAGCTAGATGTACTATTATCACCCTTTGTTATCATTCCATGATTAACCACTTTGGGGAAGTGGTGAACTTTAGAGGGGGTCTGAAATATTATTCTCACTCCAAAACAACCACTTGGGGGAAAGTGTTGGACATATGGAGGGAATGAGGTGCAGATTTACTATTCCCATTCCAAACCTTACCACGTTGGGAAATGTTTTGACTTCAGAGGGTATATTACTAGTGTCACTGTAAACTGAATCACATTGCGGAAAAGTGTTGGACTTTGGAGGGGAAGATTCACTATTCCTGATGCATACGTAGACACATTGAGGAAAGTGCTTGTCTTGGGAGGAGGGGAGTTATGGGTCAAAATTACTCTTCGCACTCAAACAATATAAAAGATTTGTTCTTTGTTAAGGGTGTTAAACATACTGTTCCCCCTCCAAATGTAATCAGTCATTGGAGAGTGTTGAACTTTGGATGATGTCAGATTTTTTATTCCCACTCCAAACGTAACCACTTAGGGGAAAATGTTGGCCAGAGGGATAGATTTACCTTTGCCACTCCCAAATTAAACACTTTGTGAAAAATGTTCGACTTTAGATGGACCAGATTAACTATTCCCATTCAAAATTTAGGGCCTCATCACAAGTTTGGCGGTCATGAGACCGCCAAACTCGCAGTGGTGGTCGGAGTGCCGCACTTCTAGTGGTCTGCCCACCAGATTATGACCTTGGTGGTCGGATTGCCAGGAGACTACTTCCACTGCCAGGTTTAAGGATCCAGAATGGTTGGCAGTGGTTGAAGGTGTGGTCAGCCACGGTGGCACTGAGTTCAGTACTGCCGTGCTGATCACGACCTCCCTTTCCACCAGCCTTTTCATGGTGGGGTCCCTGCCATGAAAAGGCTGGTGTAAAGGCAGTGCAGGGTCCCCCCTGCCCAGTACCCTTGGAATGTGCACTGTACAGTGTGCATTCCGAGGGTGCTGGGGGCAACCTCTGTGTGACAGCATTGGCCTTGGCTCCCTGAGGAGCTGAGACTAATGCGGCCCCATGGTTTCCACTTAGTTGACCAGTTGAAACCTCCTAATATGGAGGTTTCCACTAGTCAATCCGGTGAAAACATTGCAATAGGACCGTGGGGAGACCTCCAGCTTCCCTACAGGTCTGGTGGGCCGCCAGTTGGCCTGACAAACTCATAATGAGGCCCTTAACCATTTTGGGGAGAGTGTTGGATTTTTGGGCAGGAAGGGTGGCCGAGAAGACCACCAAATCATGGCCATGGTGGTATCCCCAACAGAATACAGCCAAAGCACTGCCGGCACCGCCACTTCGGTCTTGCTGCCACAGACAATGGTAGCCACCTGCTGGTCGGCAGAGACCATGTTTCTGCAGGACAGATTGCGAGGTTGCATACCACCAAGGTTTCCCCCATGGTCACACCACCTAGGAAACCCAGGTGGAAACCAGCTGCATAAAAGGAGACACTCACCTTCAGAAAGCCATACTTGTGTGAAGCAGCCATAGAACCAGAACTAGAAGTCTCTCTGCTGCTCTTGCTCACACAAAGACAGGAATCTGTGACAACGACGACAGCAACCATGAGTACACACTCTTGCCTGTTGCTGCTGTGTATTATCAATTTTTGTACAGACACACAAGATACATTCGGGAAGGGGATGCAAGAGCGACACTCACATGTAACAGCACACAAACACACACACTCACATACAGCATGCAAAAAACACATACCGTTTCACAATCATACTACTTATCGATCGACTTACAAAGAACTCCGTATCCAACAATTCATGCACATAACACACACACAGTCAAAGCACACAATGCCACACAACTCACCAACAAACACATCACAACACAAACAACACACAATACTAACCCAGCAAAACCCCTTGAACACACAAATGTTCATCACACATTGCATATCCTACCACTTTCTGACAAAATCATTACACACAACCTCACATACTGCCTAAACAATACACGTAGGCCAAGCAGAACACACACACACATACAGACACACAACTTATGTCAGCCAGGAGCAACTCCATACTAGGTAAAAACATGAAAGACAAAGATGTAACCAGGAAACCAACAAGTGGTTGGTTCAAGTAATTATTTTAGCCTTTAAATATTAAAGCCAAAGGCCATAAGCCAGTCCATTAGTACAATGTCACAATGCGCACAGTGACATTTGTGTACCCCGAACTTGGCTCCTGACTGCCATGTAACCTCCACAGGTAGGGGCTTCTATGGGACAGGCAGGCAACCCAGGGGTTACCTGGTGGGGGTGCTGAAGGGGGTTTGGGTTTAGGTCTTGCAGGGGGCCTTTGGGATCTGGCTTGGAAGGAGGAGGTTTGACCTTGGCCTTAGGTTTAGGGGCGGGTTGTTTTGTAGATGTAGGGCAGCAGAGGGACATGGGAACTTGCAGGGGGAGAGGGGATGTCTTTCAGGTGGAAGGGCCAGACTTGGGGAGGGACAAAGAACACTTAGGGGTACAACAGTATAGGAGAGGAGTAGGGAAAAGGGCAAACTCTGAAAGGAAAGCTTTTTTAGACACACAGGGACAGTCATAGCAAAGGGATTTGTGTGAAGAGAGGGAGAGGGAGTGGTTGTCTGAGGTTTTGGTGTGGATGTCTTGGGTGTATGTTTGTGGGAGGTATGCTTGTGGATGGTGGGTATCTGTTGGGTGGGTACGTGGGGGTGTTTATGTGTCTTGGGGGTGGAGGTGCTGTGGATGTCGTGGTGGATGGATGAGTGTCTCTTGGGGTGGATGTGCTGCATGTAGGTGTGTCTGTGGTTGTGTGTCTATGGGTGTGGTGACTGGGGAGGATGTCTGATGGTCTGCTGTGGTGCTGTCTGTGGGTAAGATAGGTGTAGTGGCTGGATCTGTAAATGTGGTGCGGTGCCTGCAGGTGTGTCAGATGTACTGTCAGTGATGTTGGAGGTGGTGGGGGTGTCAGGGTAGGTTGTGACTGTTGCTGTGTGTGCAGGTGAACGGTGCTTGTGTGCAAGCCGGTAGTGTGTCTTGTGGTACTTGTGTTTGTCAGAGCTACCCTTGGATGTTGAGGTGGATGCATGCTTTTCTGTCTGTGTGCTTTGGCTGGGTCAGGGATGGTCCCAGATGGGTCCGCTACCGTCAGGGAGTGTCCACTGGAGGGGAATCCCTATAATGATGAACTGCATCCAGTCTCCTCCATGGCACTGCTCTCGCACTTCGGGCCACTGGGTCCCTCGGTGTCGGTGGTATCAGCACTCTGGGTCCTGTGGCCAGCAGCTTTATAACTCAGCTGTGCCCTGTCTCCTTCTCCTGCAGATGCTGATGCAGAGAAACAGAGAGCGAGAGAGGTTCATTACATTCTTAACAAACACATACATTGTACCATGCACAACAGTAACAAAAAATCTATGTCTAATAAAGCCCCGGTAGGAACCATTTAGAGCCTACATTATGCAAAAACTACATATTTCCAACAATTCTATATGACTACAGTATCACCCAGAACATAAGCCAACCATCAAACTGCTACATCACATTCCCATCAATTCAGCTGTTACACAAACAAATCATGCACAAGCTGAATTAGCTACATCAAAAGTATCTCCCTATACAGATCATCACTGTGTAACAACAAATCATCCTTAGAAAATACTGTTAACTGACAACACATCATGCCTCCCCCAATCTACACTTGGCCAGTCCATCACCAGTAGACATGTAACATGAATGTAAACTCATCTCACTTAAAATACAACACAACATGCTCCTTTGTAATCACATACCTAACATGTGACTCTCTCCATATCGGTCACAATGTCAAGTTCCTCAGATGAGACATTACATATGGTATACCCAAATAGTGTGTCTCATAAAATAACATAGCTTGTCATTGAAACATCTATCAAACGTGTATAAAAAAGGTTTATAAGGCATTCCTGGACCCACTTATCTAACACATTGACACATAGACAACAAATTTATGTCTGGCAATAGGGGCCTACTTAGCACACATGACACAATCACATACAACCTCAGGGAGCATACCAACAACTTAAACACAATGGACACTAATCATGAGCGTGAAGACCACATACTATTCCACTATTCATGCTGAGTAGCAACCTCTACATTACTACATCAAACCACCTACATCACTAACAACTGACCAGACATGTGTAGCCTAATACCTTAGTATAGACGTAACACTTACTTAAACCACTACTAATGTAACCATGATTGACACATACACCAAGAGTCCAGCAAATTGACTGACAACATATCCCATACCACCAACATGTGTATGTCAAGTGGGACCGCTGCTGCGCTATTAAGTTAGGCAGAAATGAGCTGATCCATTACAAAATCTTTCAAAACCGCCTCAAATTAGCAAAGGTAAGTCTAGCAAAGAAGAGTTCTCAACATAACAATAGGCATGAAGTATCAATTGACACATGATGTAGGCACAAAAGAGTTATGTTGCACCAATATGGGCATGGTACTGCCCTATGTAGCATTGGCCAAAATACATGGTCCAAGGGATCAGCAGGCTAGCCACTTACCTCCTCAACACCATATACATGGAACAACATTGTTTTTAAACACATTTCAATGATATGTCTTGTACTATTAATGTGTTATTAATACTATGATTTTCACTATGTAGGGTATCCACCCATCTATTTCAGGACACAGGATTACTTGGCCCTGTTACTCATCTATCAGAGCCTATGTTGCACATAGAGCAAGCTCAGGCGGAATTGGACTGGTCAGAGACCAAAGAGCTATGCAACTTCCCAACTGGGTGTATGGACTGTGGAACAGGTGGTGGGAAGTATGACACAGTAGGTTACACATATGTGTAGCGATGTAGAGTTTCACAGTCACATGTGCCGTCATACTATTTGGGTGACATAGGTGAGTAACTTCCCTATATACAATGCAATGGGCACATCTGTGTTTCAATGTTGGCAACTGTAGTACTATGTCTTCCTATGAGACCCTTTTCCTGTTGCACACAGCTGAGATATTTAGACATCATACACTTAACAGACAGAGGCATGTATGTGTGTTTAGTCAGTACTTACCCCATTGTGGCTGCTGTGCTGCCCGCAAACGCCTCTCCAACTCAGGGTAGGCCACCGCCGAAATGCGGACATTAGTGGGACAGGGTTTGACGGGCACCCCTCACTCATTTGGAGGACATCCCCAGCTGGGCCTCTGCGGTCTTCCAGTCCCAGCATCTCAGGTCCTCTCAACACTTCCTACAGGGAGTACTCTGCCAGCTGTAGACCCTCAGGGTCCATACTTGCTTGGCCATTGCATGCCAAATTCCCTTTTATGGATGGGCGTTGACCTGCATGGATGACACAGACAAAAGGAAAAAGTAATGTCGACATGCACCATACCAACACAAGTGGACAGAACACTTCAGTGACAGCAACTAGGCGAACATTCCCATCCTCTCAGTTCACACTCATGCACAATTTAGCATCTGCATGCATCCACACCTTCACTACTTTACATTTCAGGTACACCATCATACACCATACCTCTCTCACATTGGTATAGCATTGGACTCACTTGCTCCTCTGGTGCACCATATAGCTGTTCAAACTGGGGTAGGACATCCTCCACAAGCTTGGGCAGCTCTTCAGGCATGAAATCTAGGGCCCTATCACCTGCAAGATTTGGCATGCTAGCTCTCAGAGGCAGTACATAGCAGCTCAGGTAATGGAGGTCTTGCTGGCAGCAGTGTCAGGAGTCAAGTGAGCAATACTGCAGAAGATGGTGGTCACATCTGCCATGTACAGTACCATCACTGCAGGCAGACATTGCCATTGGCCCAAGTCTACCAAAGACAGCAATGTGTTCCAATGGCAATTTACACTGTGGTTGTGACCACCTATCTCTCTGATGACATCTTCTGCCGGCCCTAGGTCACTTTCACGTGTCCAATACAGTAGGTCAGGTGGCTGGCATTTTGAGCACATTTCATTTATGGAAAAGTTTTGGAATTTGCCTCATAAACTAAGCCCTATATTGTGCTGAATATCTGTAAATACTGCCTTCATGTTTAGTTGCCTATTTGTGCATGTGAGTAGTAAAAGCTGAGTAACTGAGGTATTTGTGGTGATAGAAATATACACCTATTCTCAGGATCCTGTGTGGGTTGTTAATGTAGATAATGTGTTAGAATATGTGCACAACATGTAAAGTCGGTTGGACTAACAAACACAGAGAGTCACAGATATAAAAAGCATGTTTAGACATTAAATAAATGAGGGAATGTGCACCAAAGGGAGTGTCATAGGATGCATAGCTATATGCTGTGCTGGAGATGACATAGGTTGAAACCGACCTCGACAGCTGATGTGTGTGACTTGTGTATGGACATATACATAATTGTTTTTTTTTCATGTTACTTACAATATTCATATGTTTCCACATAGTTACCCTGTTGAGAAGAGGAAGACAACCACCAGTGTACCACCCACTAGTAGACCTACACACCATGTAGGAGATACATACTATCCAGACATATCGCCTGAATAGGCATACAATCATGGATCTTTGTAATCAGGTGGAGCCAGATCTGATGCCTGCCATTCACAATCCCTATAGTATACATCCCATCGTTCAAGTCATGTCAGTGCTGCACCTAATGGGCACTGGGTCCTTTCAGAATACAGTGGCCGTTACTGCAGGGATGTCTCAGCCCATGTTCAGGCTGGTTTTGAAGGATGTACACCTGAAACAGGTTGTGGAAACACCTGGACAGCTACATCAGGTTTCCCCAACAAGCAGATTTGGCCTATATGAAGGCAGAGTTTTATGCTATGAGACACATTCCACTTGTGGTTGCATCTATAGATGCCACCTATGTAGCCATTGTTCCCCCAGTGCCAACGAACAGGAATATAGGAACAGGAAAAACTACCACTCCATCAACGTTCAAGTGGTGTGTCTGGCAAACCAGTACATTTTACAAATCAGTGCAACGTATCCAGGATCTGTCCATGATGCCTTTATCATGCAGAGCAGCAATATCCCACTGCTAATGACACAACTCTTCACAGAGAGGAACTGTCTGGTTGATAAGTCAGATTTGAAATGTGTTTGCAAAGTATGTCTCCTGCCATCTCAATAGTGAATGTCCTAGATATATGTTTGTGTTCTACCTATTTGCTTACAGGTGACTCTAGCTATCCAAACCGTCCTTGGATGTTGACACCAGTGAGGAACCCACCCACGTTATGGGAAGTCATCTACAATGAGGCCCACGGAAGGACAAGGCATGTCGTGAAGCAGACATTTGGGTTCATGAAGGCAAGATTGGACATTTCAGGAGGAACCCTCCTCTACTCACCTAACAAGGTATGTCAAATAATTGTTGTCTGCTGCATGCTCCACAGTCTTGCCCTGAGACATCAGATACCATTCCTACCAAATGAGGGGGATCCATCAGAACCTGTGGATGGAAATGCAGATTTGCCAAGTGATGAAGAGCCAAATGAAGATGAAGCAGGAGTCTCCAGGGCAGATCTCATCAATCAGTATTTCAACTGACTAAAGGTATGTGATGTCTTCTTAATGCTGTGATTTCATTTTGTAACCTACAGTTGATGGGTGGCATGTCACCTCCTTTTTACCATCATCTATGGGGTTATAGGTAGCTCCAATGCCTATGAGTGAGTTGTGCATGAAGACTGTAAATGTGTATTGTGTCCTGGACAGAGTGGTACGCAGTGTCATGTTTTGTTATAGCAGATGCAAAGTCATAGTTGTGAGCATGACTTGTCTGAACTGAGGAATATTTTCTGCTATGTCCTATCCATTATCTCTGTCAATCACAGATTTGTCGAGTTCCAGTTTGGCTCCTCATCCTTTGCAAGTTACAGACAGTGTCAGAAGCAGATGGGAATTGCAGGCAAACATGAGAAGTGGACATAGCTGAAACCAGCAGTTCGGGCTGGACTGTTCCCATAGGGAAGAGGGTCAATGTTGATTTGCATTTGGCTGGGTCCAAACTGGGGTGGCATGGTGAGCAGATTAAACCCAGATCAGTGACTGGGTGTGAGTGGTTGAAAAGTTTCAGCACTCTGTCCATCATCCTTTTGTGTTGCTAAAGTTGCCCTAAGTGGGAAGAGTATGCTGAGACGTGGGTCCCTTGCTCACTGTGCCACTGGATTCAACCTAGCCTGCCTGAGGAAGGGTGATACCCTGAAACTGGTGGCAGGATGCTTGTTTCTTGTCCAAGGAGGACCTGGCTTGGCAATTTGGGCTGGACTATTCCCATGGGGAACAGGGTTAAGAGTGATTTGCATGTGGTAGGATCAAAGTGGGGTGGCATGGTGAGCAGAAGAATGATGGGTTAAACCCAGATCTGTGACTGAGAGTGAGGGGTTAAAACATTTTAGCACTCTGTCCATCATCATTTTGTGTTTTTAAAATTGCCCTAAGTGGGAAGGGTATGCCCAGACGTGGGTCCCTTGTTCACTGTGCCACTGGATTCAAGCTAGCCTGGCTGATGAAGGGTGATACCCTGAAACCGGTCCCAGGATGCTTGCTTTCGGTCCAGGAGGACCTGGCCTGGCAGTTCAAGCTGGACTGTTCCTATGGGGAGCAGGGTAAAGACTGATTTGCATACGGCTGGGTCCAAACTGGGGTAGCATGGTGAGCAAAAGAACGAAGGATTAAACCCAGATCTGTGACTGGGTGTGAGTGGTTAAAAAGTTTCAGCACTCCGTCCATCATCCTTTTGTGTTGCTAAAGGTGTCCTAAGTTGGAAGGGTATGCCCAGATGTGGATCCCTTGCTCTCTGTGCCACTGGATTCAAGCTAGGGTGGCTGATGAAGGGTGATACCCTGAAACCATTCCCAGGATGCTTATTTCTGCTCATTCTGCATCCTTTTGTGTTGCTGAACCAGGTACTCATTGCCATGAGTATGTGGAGTGCAACTAACATAGCATTCTGGGAGTTGTTGTTCTATGAGTTGCAGGTACTTCACGCACCATTTCCAAAGGCTGTGGGACCAGCTGAGTTTAGTGGACATGTGGCATGCCAGCGAGGGGGTATAGGTCATTTGGATAGTGGGTGGTGTGTTGATTGGGGTAGGGTAAGGTGGTGAGGGAGCATGCCCGACTTACCCGACTTCACCCCCCAGGTAATCCTGTCAGGCCCTCAAGATGCAGTTTGTCGAAGACCTTCTCCTCCCAAGATTTGAAAGTAAAGGGAGTTGGTGGGGGCCCACTGCCAGTCTTCATTACTGCCAGCTGGTGCCTGGTTGCCGTGGACCATACCTTCCCCCTGAGGGTTTACACCTGTTCCTGATGCTTTCCCTTGTACGTGGATAGCTGCCTACATAACTGACCCTGTTGACTATTCTTTGCTATAACTCCATTTTCCTGGCTATAGATGTTTGCTGGACTTGTGCTCCGAACAGGTGTGACTCTACCCTGACAATTTCGTCCACCGTGACCCTTAATTCATCATCCATGAAACCTGGGTGTTTTTGTGGGGGCATGGTAGTGGTGGTGAAGACAGTGTAGTGGCATTCTAAGTGAAAGGCTGCAGAAGAAGGTAAATGGTAAGGCTTATGTGCTGTGATGTGAGTGGGTGACGGTTGTTGTAGACTGGATAAGATAATAAAATGTGTGTAGTGTATGTTGTGCAGATGTGTGATGTGTGCGTAATGAAATGTATATGGGTGCCTATTCTTACTTTTTTGTATGTGTCTAATATGTTGGTTGACTGTGGCTGTGTGTGGCTTTTCGGTTGCAAAGGATTGCAGGTTGTGAAGGGGTGTGTTATATAGTGCAGTGAGTAGGTGTGTCAGGTGTGTGGATGTGTGTCAGGTGTGGGGTATTCAAACTATCCAATGTGGTGTTGTGTTCAGTGTGATGTGAGTTGAGACCGCCTCAGTTTGCACCACCAATGGTTTTCCGCCATGGAAGAACCGCTGTCATGATTTGTTGATCGTAATCTGATGGGTGGATTTTTGTCCTGGTGGCGGGGCTTGTGGTAGGAAGCCTCTTTTCCCCCACCACTGCCCTGGCACTTGCTGTTTATTGGCAGACTACACGTTGTAACTCTTAATACAGCGGTCAGATTACTGCCAACATGGCAGTCTTTTGGCATCTGCACCGTGGACGTATTTCCCAAAAATCGCCAAGGTCATAGTGAGGCCCTTAATATTCCCATTCCACATCTAATCACATTGGGGAGAATGTTGCATTTGTGTGGTGGTGGGGAGAGATTTGCATTCCCCTTTCCAGACTAAACCAAATTGGAGAGTTGTTTATTTTTACTTGGGGTAGCAAGATTTAGTATTCCCACACCAACCTCCCCAGTGTGGTCAAAAGTGTTTGAATTTCAAGGGGTTATATTTACCATTTTCAATCCAAACTGAATCATGTTGAGGAAACTGTTGGTCTTTGGAGGGAAGGTTTACTATTTCCATTCCAAACTTAACTACACTGGAGAAAGTGTTGGACTTTGGGGGTTCTATATTTACTATACATGACCCTAACAGGGAACATGTTGGACTTTCAGGGTTAAATTTACTATACCCACTCCAAACATAACCACATTAGGGAAAGTGTTGGACTGTGGGTATGGGGTAGATGTATTATTTCCTGTCAAAACATAACCACTTTGGGGAAAGTGTTGGACTCGGAAGAGGTTCAGATTTACTATTCCTACTACAAACTTAACCACCTTATATAAAGTGTTGAGGTTTGATGAATGCATGACATTTAGCATTCCCACTACAAATGTTAACACATTGGAGAAAGACATACATTTTGGGTAATAAATCAAAAATTCATACTTCAATCTAAACCACATTTGTCAGATCAAAGTTTTACAAATAATATTTATGTTAAGATCTAAACCAATTTGTTACAATTAGAAAGGCCTAACCACACCAGTGCATTAGATAAAAAACAAAAAACAAAAATAATGAAAAATACCAATTACATAAAAAATAACAAACACTTAAAAAAAAAAAAAAAAAAAAAGCAGCATTATGCATCTTTTAAACTTTTAAAACTAAAAATACACTGTAATCAAAAACATGATTTGAAAACAAAACCAAAGAAAAAAGAAAATTTAAAATAACTTGTACCCTTTATTTCAAAACATTCTAAAATTATTTGAATAACAAAAAACTACAAATTAAAAAATTAAAAATTATTAAAATACAAAAACACTAATCAAAAAAGTGATATACAATTGGAATTATTATAAACATAAAATATTAAAGCATACTGTTCATTCCAACTTAAGGGTATCAGTGCACTCACCTTCTGTACCATATCGTACTAAGGCTATCAAGCCCTGCTGATTGGCTCAAAGAAAGTCAACCAATTCTTAACCATGCCTGTCTTCTTAAGTAGGGCCCAAAGCTTAGATCATCTGACCCAGTCAAAGGTCGAACAAAGTTCATAAATGACAAATAAAGCACCACGTTCCTTTGACCACAGTATATTGATCACTTAACAGCAATAGATTAAGGGGCATATTTATACTCCGTTTGCGCCGAATTTGCGTCGTTTTTTTCGACGCAAATTAGACGCAAAACTAACTCCATATTTATACTTTGGCGTTAGACGCGTCTAGCGCCAAAGTTCATGGAGTTAGCGTCATTTTTTTGCGTGAACACCTTCCTTGCGTTAATGATATGCAAGGTAGGCGTTCCCGTCTTAAAAAATGACTCCGATGCTATTGCGTCGGATTTATACTCCTGGGCAAAAATGACGCCCGGGAGTGGGCGGGACTAAAAAACCAGCATTTGCGCCAGATTTTAGCGCCTGGGTCAGGGCAGGCGTTAAGGGACCTGTGGGCTCAGAATGAGCCCAGAGGTGCCCTCCCAAGCCCCCAGGGACACCCCCTGCCACCCTTGCCCACCCCAGGAGGACACCCAAGGCTGGAGGGACCCATCCCAGGGAAGAAAAGGTAAGTTGTGGTAAGTTTTTTAAAACAAAAAAATTTGTGGCATAGGGGGGCCTGATTTGTGCCCCCCTACATGCCACTATGCCCAATGACCATGCCCAGGGGACAGAAGTCCCCTGGGCATGGCCATTGGGCAAGGGGGCATGACTCCTGTCTTTGCTAAGACAGGAGTCATGTTAATGGCGTCTGGGCGCCCAAAAAAAATGGCGCAAATCGGGTTAAGATGATTTTTTTGCCTCAGCCTGACTTGCCCCATTTTGGGACGCCCAAACGCCATTTTTCCCTACGCCGGCGCTGCCTGGTGTACGTGTTTTTTTTTCACGCACACCAGGCAGCGCCGGTCGACTAACGCCGGCTAACGCCATTCAATAAATACGGCGCCCGCATGGCGCTTCAGAATGGCGTTAGCCGGCGCAAATTTTTTTGGCGCAAAACTGCGTTAGCGCAGTTTTGCGTCAAAAAGTATAAATATGGCCCTAAGAGTCTTCTCTAATGCCATACAACACTGATGCCATAATGTCAGAGGCCTCTGACAAAGGCATGATTCTCTGGAGGATTATATGACAGTGGAGTCCCGGAAAGAAATCGGTCGATAACATCCTGGATCCTATTATCTTCCTCATTAATGTGCACAGTAATAGCTGTGTGCCATGTGCTTGGGAGCTTTGAGACTGCAGATAAATTAAGTACATTAGTAATGCATTGTGGAACAATTTACAAAAGGTCTTTTGTAGACAGGTGTTGGAACAACTTTTAGATTGATGCTACGAAAACCAAATTTTTTTGAATTTTCATGCAGGGTTCAAATCCAGAACTAGTGGCATTGATAACACTTTCTGCATTCTTTCGGTCAAATGGAAATTCATGGACATAGTATGGGGAGACATCTTTGAGGCTTTTATTGACCTTCATGCTGCTTTTGATTGGGTCCCCAGGAAAAACTGTGGGATTCACTTTGAGGGATGGGGACTCCTCTAAATCTGTAATATATAGTTATGCTTCTTCACGAAGGGGATTTTGCCATGGTCCAGTGTGGCATTAATGGGAAATCGACTGAGGTTATTCCTATTGAGCAAGGTGTGGCAAGGTTGTGTCCTAGTGCTAACACTCTTTCTACTATACATCATATAAAACTATGTCAGATACCTGCTGGAATGTGCCAATGACTCCCCCACCTTGGCAGGACATAATATCTTGATGCTCTTCTTGAACCCTTCTTTTGTCTAAGATGGCTCTACAAAGTTTCAGTTGGTTCAGCTTGAAGTAGGGCCTTGAAATTACTACCACTGAAAGTAAGATGATGATTTACTCAAGGACAAGAAGCGTATAGGAAGCTATCATTATGGCTGAGGAATCATTGGAATCATTGGAAAGGGTTTGGAAATCTGACTGTCTAGGAATTTGTCTGGCGGAATCTGGTTCCTGGGAACCACAGATATTAAAAAATTAAATTGCGGCTAAGCATAGAGTAGGAACGATATGTAGATTTGTTGAAAGCACCAGTTGGTTCCCAATCCTTCCAGCTACAGCAATTTACACGTCTCAAGAAAGGGGTGTGACTCCAAATGAAGATGAGTTATGGGGCCTCTGAAATATATGCATGCTGAGTGTCCCTATAAACAATTTTTTTAGAGCTGTCACATTTTAAGGTAAGGCAAGCCATTAGTGCAACTATGATTGAATTTAGGCACTATTGAAATAGAAGTACCACCAGCATTGAGACCATTATTATACTGTGTACATATTTGGAGTACCAGTGAACTACACCACTATAGAGATGGGCTTGCAGAGATTTTAAGAATGCAATCATTGCAAAAATAAAATAACTGGGTTTTGTAAAACAACATTTGGAGGGACCTGGCCTTAACAAACTTTTGGGGAAAGCCCTCCTGCACTCAATTTGGTGTAGCACAAATTGTTAAAAAAGCGATTTCACAAGAAAGCTGCTGCTCTAAGGAAACAACGTGACTATATGGATAGTCTAACGAGATCCTTTTTATTACAAAAAGCTGCTGGAAAATCCAAAAAATTCTAAGATTACATCTGTCCAGCCCGTACATGTACACTGTTTTTACAATTTAGATAAAGGACTTTTCCTGTTGAAGCTTTTACTTCATTCTGGGAGGTTGCTAGATCTGGGGCTTCCCATTAATTCTTTTGCCATTGTGCTAAAGAAAATGAAGAACATCTGCTGTACGTTTGTCCTTTGTATGCTAAAGCCAGGAATAAGTGTATAGTTCCACTTTGCCTGTCCTTGAGATTGACGCAACCAGGACAAGCACTTTGGATTTTCAAAAGTGACACTTCAAAAATAGTTGTTGTTGCTGTGTCCAAATTTCTGTATGCAGCCTGGTTAATTAGGCAAAACTTACTACATAATTTGATATCATGATATCTTATGGAGTTTGTTCTTGATGCTTTTTATATTTAAAGTTTTTTATTTAATTGATTTTACTGTTCTTGTGATAATGTATGCCTTGTGAGTCTTTAAATTATTAATGTTGGCTTGTTTTATCCTGCAATGTTCGTATGATGCTCATGATAACATTTAAATTTTGATCAATCAATAAATTTGGAAATTTGAATTTTGAAATTAGTAATGATAGGCACCCAAAACTCTGGCCTAGACCTATAAAAGGTCCATCGCGTACCCACCTAGTCTAGGAGATTTATTTCCAGGATATTGTATGATGGCCAGAAGGACTTCTAATTTAAAGAAGATAATAAGTGGTTGGCTATAGGCAGTGGCCTCCCAATAGTTACATACTTGAGAGTTTAAACCATAAATTATTTAAAGTACATCATCCACTTATCAGCTGGAACATTACTTACTAAAACATCATGCACTCTAATGAGTCACTCAAATTCTCAATCTTCCAGCATCCCCCATCATCCATCACTGCACAATCACTGTCTACTTCATTCTAGGTATCCTGGTGACTGGTTTTCTAGCTTTAAACACCTGTTTATCTTCACTCCCTAACAAAATAATAACACCTCTATTCCTGTGTAACTAATTAGGTGCATCTTTCAAAGGTTTATTGGGGTCACTACAAGCACTACTAAAAATCATGGATTATGATTATTTTTGTGAATAAATGGCATCATACGACATTTTAGATATTGTCCCCTAAGGTAACAAATGCACCTGTAAGATCCACACACAGTAATGGTTCAACCAAAATGTGATCCATAAATAAAATTATGTTCAGCCTATGAATAAATTGTTGATGTCTCTTGCTTGACATTTCAGCAAAGCTGCTTGTCTGCCTTGGCCAGACCCACCGGCCTTGCACTGGGAGATGCATAGTTTTGATTACAGACTCTGAATGCTATAATATAGGGATTATGGTGACTAGAGATAGATTCCACAGTGCCCCCGCTACAACAAAGGAATACAGAGTATGAGCAATGAAAATAGAACCAATTACAGTGCCCCTACTCCAACCATTGAAAGTGAGGATTTGGCTATCCACATAGCCTATTCTTTAGATGTAATTCATTAGTTCATATTGTAGCAGATTCTGGTGCGGAATAACCCTTCTAGCATCCATGCCCATCTGTAGGGTAATCAAGTCCCTAGTGAAAAAAGAATTATATTATGTGGTACCCAGGTCAATTTTAGAGTTAAGATCTCCGCCTAAGATTACTCTGACACAGTTATGAATAGAATAAGATCTCTGTTTCACAGTACTAATAATCTGTAACAGGGTTTGGATACTACAATTTTTGTCTCTCTGATTAACATTATTCTAAAAATTAATTTAAAAAATAGTTAAAAGTGGTAGCGTGAACAATCAATACAACCTCGATGGCAGGATGTAAAATGTGATTGGAATCATCTTAGGAAACAAGGTTGTGTGTAAAAGTATAGCCAACCCACCCTTAGGTCTACCTGCTAAAGAAGGAACTGCTGGCAAATAAAAACTGTGATATTCATCCCAAAAATATTGTTCATTGACCAAATTCCTTAAAACATAATCACATGAATCTTTTTATTCTATTCTACCCAATCCTCATCTGATTTTTTGGACTGCAAATTCAGCAATACTCCATTTTATCATATTAAAGCATTGAGCCTCAATGTGTGAATTCTAGCTGATTTATGAGAGTCAAAATCAGACCAACCCAACTCCATGGGCAAAACCATGGGCAAAAACCTCGGGTCCAGCATTTGGGTTTTGGCAGTCAATCTCAGTTAGGCCTGACAGTGGGGTAAAATGTTTACCTGACCTCATCATCTAAGGTTACTCTTTTACTTCATCACAACGAGGGACCACCTGAGTGGGTCCTGTGACTTGAAATAAAGGTTTGAAAAAAAAGAAGAAAAAAAAGTGGCATAATGCCAATGCCTGACCCTTGCAAAAAAACATGACTGGCTTGGTGAATAATGTTATGGATCAAAGTTGGGTACCTATAATTGATTACAGCACAATCCATGTGAACACCTTTCCTAGTAGGGCCAATCCATCCAACCCTCCACATAAGTGATATCATCAAAATCAGACATGTTAAACATGTCTAGTGAGCCAGTGCAGACTTTATTTTTTTATTGAAGAGTTGTCTCTGTAGCACACGGTCTTAAAAGTGAGACATTACTAAGGACAGCCACATATGAGCATGTCAGGCAGTAGACTGATGGTTACAACTGGCTTTCTCCTTTGCAGACTAGATGGCAGCTCATATTTTACAAGTGCAGACTTAACTGAGTACCCCGGATGGTTGCCATTAGAATAGCTCCTTCATTTCCCAGTTGGGAGTCTGGCAACCACTAAATTGGGCTTGAGTAGGAAGAACGTCTCTTGGACTACATTAGCAACTACCTCATGGGGTGAATCTCGATATGTTGGTCTCCCCTCATAAGGCACAAAGCACATTCTTGATATGGTTCGTTTATCAGCTTCCTTCTCTAAACCACCTACATGGTAAATTAATGAGCTAATACAAGGCTCTATCATGGTTCTTAATTTCACAAAAGGAGTATCCCACCCAAAGTCTAAATTAGGAGTGTTGGGGGTGTTGGTGTAGTTGCATAGCATGGACTGTCAAAGGCTTATATGGTGCAAGCCAGGTGTTTGCGTCTGATTTCCCTGTGCACTTTGCAGTGCTCTGCCCCTCCTCGTGCACCAAGGAGATCCTGGGATCTGTAGTCTCACATACAACAGCCTTGCAGGTGAATAGGAGTCCATGTAGTGTGTCCTTTTCTGGTGGGTTAACAGGTATACTAAATAGTGCTCTGCATCTTCTCCTGCCCCCAGGGGGGTCCTGGGGCCTGGGTCTCACAAAGACAGCCTTGCAGGTGAAAAGAAGTCTGTGTAGTGTATCCCACATTGCAGGGCTAACAGGTGCATTTTGTAGTGCTCTGCCTTCCTTCCTGCCCCATGGGGATCCAGCGACCCATGGTCTCACAAAGAACAGCCTTGCAGGTGGAAGGAAGTACATGTAGTATGTATATTTTGATGTTTTAGTACCATTTTTTGGTTTGAGTTTCATTGGTGGTTGGGTTAGCATTATAGTTAATATAATTGTTTACATTTCTAATAATAATACTTAATTTTGATTCATAGTTTAAATGTATTCAATTTATTCTTTAGCATATGCATCCATTATGTTAAACAAATTATAAGTGTAAATTGTTTTGGTTTCTTTAATGTGAAAATGTTTGTACACTTTATTTACATTTTGTAATTCATTTGATTACTTTAAAAAAAGTACTTAATTTGTGGTAAAGTTTGAATTTTGAAGTTAGATTTCTTTTTTCTAAACTTTTTAAAATTAATTTAATAACTGTTGTAATGTTTTATGTTTTTGTATTCATTAATTGTTAAGAATTTGACAAAATTGCTTTTTTGAGGCATGTTAGTATATGTATTTTAATATGTACAAAGTGTTAAACATTATGTACTACAGAGCTAGCATAGTGGATATTATTTAACAACGGTATGTATTTTCCATATTTGTTAAGTGGAGTGTGAATCGTAAATATGAAGTTCCTAAAGTCCATCAGTTTCCTCAGGGTTACCTACTTTGGAATGGCAATAGTAAATGTGAACCAACTCAGAGTTCAACACTTTCATACTCTTTCTTAATTTGGAAATGGAATAGTAAATATGATCCCCTCAGAGTTTATCACTTTACCTGACATTGCTTACTTTGGGTTTGGAATATATATTTAACCCCACCTAAGTCAAACACATTCTCCAATGTTGCTTACATTGGAGGTGGAATAGTACACCTAATGGGTCCAACACTTTCTGCGATGTTGCTTAATTTTGAATTACAGTATGAAACATGACCCTTCGGCAATGTTCAGTCATTTTCCTATTGTTTCTTAGTATGGAGTGGGTATAGTAAAAATTGCCCCCTACACTCCAGCTCATTTTTCCATGCTGCTTATTTTGGAGTTGGAGTAGTTAATCCTAACCCCCTTAAGTCCAACACTTTCCTTACTGTTGCTTACTGTGGAGTTGGAATAGTAAATTGCTTAGATTTGAGTGTGAATACCATATTTGACCCCACCTTCCCGTCAAATACTTTCCACAATGTTGGTTAGTTTGAAGTTTGATTAATGAATTTAACCCCCACACCCTCCAAATCAAACACTTTACTTGATATTGCTTAGTATGAAGTGATAATATTAACTTTGAACCTTGTAAATTCCAACACTACCCCTAATGCTGCATAATGTGGGTTGGAAATAGTAAATAGGACCACCCCGCCGATGTTCTACACTTTTCTCAATATTGCTTAGTTTGGAATAGGAATAGTAAATCTAACTGCATGTTATCAGAGCCCAAAACATTCCCAATGTTGCTTGGTTTGGCCTGTGAACAGTAAACCTGATCCCCTTCCACCAAGGTCCAACACTTTCCAAATTACTGATTAGATTAGGGTTGGAAAAGTTAATTTGAGTGCCGTAAAGGTCAAAACTTTCCCAGTGCTGCTTAGTTTGGAGTGGAAATAGTAAATCTGCCCCCTTACTCAAACACTTCTCCAAAGTTGCTTAGTTTGCAGTAGGAATAGTAAATCTGATTCCCATAAAGTCCAACACTTTTCACAGCATTGCTTAGTTTGGGGTCACAATAGTAAATATTGCCAGTCTAAATTTCAACCCTTTCTCCACTGTTGCTTAGTTTGGAGTTGGAGTAGTAAATATGACTCCCCCAAAGTCCAACACTTCCCCAATGTTACTTTAATTTGAAGTGGAAATAGAAAATATGACCCCTGCATGAGTCCAGCATTTTCTCCAATCCTGCTTAATCTTCAATGATAACAGTAACTCTGACCACCCCAAGTCCAACATTTTCCCCATTGTTGTTTACTTTGTAGTGGGGATAGTAAATCTACCCTCACTCACCGAAGTGCAAGCTTTCCCCAGACATTCTTAATTTGGAATGGAAAACCTAAATCTGATCCCATCAAAGCACAACACTTTACTCAATGCTGCTTAGTTCGGAGTGGGTATAGTAAATATGACTCCCTCGGGGTCTAATACTTTCCCCCACTGTTGTTTAGTTTGTAGTGGGACCAGTAAATTTCAACCCCCTAAAGTCTAAAATTTTCCCTAGTAATGCTTGGTTTGGAGTGGGAATAGTAAATGTGACCCCCACCAGTCCAGCATTTCCATAATGTTGCTTAGTTTAGAGTAAGAATAGTAAATATGTCTCTACAGTCAAATATTTTCTCCAGTGTTGCTCGGTGTGGAGTCAGAATAGTAAATCTAACCCATAATACTGTGTAGTTTAGAGTGGAATAGTAAATCTGCCCCCCACAAAGTCTATCAATTTTCCCAATGTTGCTTAACTTTGAGTGAAAATAGTAAAATTTGCTCCCATCAGAGATCTAAACTTCTACAGTGTTGTTTAGTCCGGAGTGGAAATAATAAATATGACTTCCCCTAGTTCAACGGTTTCCCTAATGTTGATTAGCTTGTAGTGGGTATAGTATCTCTCAACTCTTCTCCCTCCCCCCACCGCCTTGGGTCTCACACTCTACTCAGTGTTGCTTAGTTTAGAGTGGCATTCATAAGTGTCACCTCCCTCCCTGAGTCCCCCACTTTCCATAGTTTTACTTTTTGTGCAGTGAAAATACTATCTTTGTTCCTTCCTTTTCCCCATGAACCAACACCTTCTCTTAATAGTCCTTAGTTTAGAGTGGGAATAGTAAATATGACCATTTCAGAGTATAACACTTTCCCTAATGTTGTTTACTTTGCATTGTGAATTATAAATTTAAAAGTCCAAAACTTTCCGCAATGCTGCTCAGATTGGAGTGCAAGTAATAATTATGTAAATTCAAATGTTGAAACCTTTACATTTTATATGTATTTTATGCACTTTTTTAGAAACATGCTACATTTTCTATAAAAGTAAGTTTTTGTAACGTCTATTTACAAATAAATAATGCATGTTGTGTATTTCCTTTCAAATTATTTTAATGAGTCATAGATATTTTAATAATTAATTTTGTTACCGATATACAAATTGCAATTTTCAGTTTCTTTTATTTAGCCCCTTCGTTGCCTGCCCTTTTCCCTTTCAAGTGCCAAGCCTTTTTTTGGCTATTTGGGGCAGTTTGCGCTTAGGCCCTCATAACTTTTTCTCTACGAACGCTACCCTCACCAAATTTGCGTTCTTTTTCCCAAACATCCTAGGGATTCTAGAGGTACCCAGAGTTTGTGGGTTCCCCTGGAGGGGGCCAAAGAAATTAGCCAAAATACATCAAACATTTCGTTTTATTAAAAAAATGGGGAAAAAAGGGCTACAGAAGAAGGCTTCTGTTTTTTCCCCTGAAAATGGCATCAACAAAGGGTTTGCATTGCTAAAATCACTGTTTTCCCAGCTTTCAAGAACAGGAAGACTTGAATTTGAAAAACATATTTTGTCTACATAATTTAGGCATTTTACCTTATTTTCACTATATTTATTGCTTTTAGCCTCCTTCCAGTTTGTGAAAGAAATGGGTGTGACACCAATGCTGGATCCCAGAAAGCTAAAAATTTCTGAAAAGTAGAAACAATTCTGAATTCAGCCAAGGGTCATTTGTGTAGATCCTACATGGTTTTCCTACAGAAAATAACAGGCAAGAAAAAAAAAATATTGAAATTGAGGTAAAAAAACATAAATTTCTCTCCACATTTTACTCTGTAACTTTCCTGCCATGTCAGATTTTTTAAAGCAATATACCATTATGTCAGCTGAACTCTTCTGGTTTCGGGGATATATAGGTCTTGTAAGTTCATTTGAACCCTGGGTACCCCGAGCCAATAAATGAGCTTTCACCTTGCAATGGGTTTTCATTCTATAGCGGGTATACAACAATTAATTTACTGAAATATAAAGAGTCAAAAATAGGTATCAAGGAAACTTTTGTATTTCCAAAATGCACAGAAGATAAGGTGTTGAGAAGCAGTGGTTATTTGCACATCTCTGAATTCCGGGGTCCCCATACTAGCATGTGAATTACAGGGCATTTCTCAAATAGCCATCTTTTTTACACTGTCGTACATTTGGAAGGCAAACATTTAGAGAAAGACAAGGGGCAATAATACTTGTTCTGCTATTCTGTGTTCCCCCAAGTCTCCCAATAAAAATTGTACCTCCCTTGCGTGGGTAGGGCTAATGCCAGCATCAGGAAACATAACATGTACACATCACATTTTTAGATTGAAATCTGACGTGTTTTTTGGAAAGTGCCTTGCTGTGGATTTTTTACCTTTAGCTCAGCCGGTACATAGGGAAAACTAGCAAACCTATACATTTTTGAAAACTAGACACCTAGAGGAATTCAGAACGGGGTGACTTGTGCGGCTCTCACCAGGTTCTGTTACCCAGAATCCTTTGCAAACCTCAAAATATGGCAAAAAAACATTTTCCTCACATTTTGGTGACAGAAAGTTCTGGAATTTCTAGAGGAGCCGCAAATTTCCTTCTACCCAGCATTCCCCCAAATCTCCCGATAGAATTGATACCTCACTTGGGTGGGTAGACCTAGTGCCCATGACAGGAAATGCTCCAAAACACAACGTGGACACATCACATTTTTCCAAAGAAAACAGAGCTGTTTTTTGGAAAGTGCCTACCTGTGGATTTTGGCCTCTAGCTCAGCCTGCACCTACGGAAACCTACAAAAACTGAGCATTTTTGAAAACTAGACACCTAGGGGAATCCAAGATGGGGTGACTTGTGGGGCTCTCACCAGGTTCTGTTACCCAAAATCCTTTGCAAACCTCAAAATTTGGCAAGAAAACACTTTTTCCTCACATTCTGGTAACAGAAAGTTCTGGAATCTGAGAGGACCCACAAATTTCCTTCCACTCAGCATTCCTCCACATCTCCCAATAAAAATGGTACCTCACTTCTGTGGGGAGGTCTCGTGCCAACAAAAGGACATGCCCCAAAACACAACATGGACACATCACATTTTCCCAAAGAAAACAGAGCTGTTTTTTGCAAAGTGCCTCTCTGTGAATTTTGGCCTCTAGCTCAGACCGTACTCAGGGAAAACAACTAAACCTGTGCATTTCTGAAAAGTAGATACCTAGGGGAATCCAAGATGGGGTGACGTGTGGGGCTCTCACCAGGTTCTGTTATCTAAAATCCTTTGCAAGCCTCAATATGTGGCAAAACAAATGCTTTTTCCTCACATTTTGGTAACAGAAAGTTCTGGAATCTGGGTAGGTCTAGTGCCTGCAACAGGAAATGCCCCATAACACAATGTGGACACATCAAATTTTTCCAAAGAGAACAGACCTTTTTTTTTTAAAGTGCCTAGCTGTGAATCTTGGCCTCTAGCTCAGCCGGCACCTAGGGAAACCTACCAAACCTGTGAATTTTTTAAAACTATACAGTACACCTAGAGGAATTCAGAATGGTGTGACTTGTGGGGCTCTCACCAGGTCCTGTTACCCAGAATCCTTTGCAAACCTTAATATTTGGTAAAAAACACTTTTTCCTCATATTTTGGTAACAGAAAGGTCTGGAATCTGAGAGGAGCCACAAATGTCCTTCCACCCAGCTTTCCCCCACGTCTCCTCATAGAAATGGTACCTCACTTGTGTGGGTAGGCCTAGTGCCCACAACAGGACATGCCCCAAAACACTACATGGACAAATCACATTTTCCCAAAGAAAACAGAGCTGTTTTTTGCAAAGTGCCTAGCTGTGGATTTTGGCCTATAGCTCAGCCCGCACCTAGGGAAACCTACCAAACCTGTGCATTTTAGAAAACTAGACACCAAGGGGAATCCAAGATGGGGTGACTTGTGGGGCTCTCACAAGGTTCTGTTACCCAGAATCCTTTGCAAACCTCAACATTTGACAAAAAAGTACTTTGTCCTCACCTTTCTGTGACAGAAAGTTCTGGAATCTGAGAGGAGCCACAAATTTCCTTCCACCCTGCGTTCCCCAAGTCTCTTGATAAAAATGGTACCTCCCTTGTGTGGGTAGGCCTAGTTTCCACGAAAGGAATGCCTCAAAACACCACGTGGACACATCAAAATTATCAAATGCAAAACTACCTGTTTTTGCGGGGACACCTGTGTTTTTGGTCCTGGGCTCAGCAGCAGTAAAGGGAAACCTACCAAACCCAAACATTTCTGAAAACTAGACACCCTGAGGGAGTCCAGGGAGGTGTGACTTGCGTAGATCCCCCAGTGTTTTCTTACCCAGAATCCTCAGGAAACCTCAAATTTAGCTAAACAAATCAACATTTTCCCACATTTCTGTGTGGGATCACCGCACCGGGACAGTTTTCTACCACCCAACATTCCCCTCAATCTCCCAGTGAAAGTGATACCTCACTTGTGTAGGTGGGCTGAGTGCCTATGACAGGGAAGAGCCAAAAACATGTTGCAATTGAGGGGGAACCAAAGCGGGTCCAAAAGGGCAGTTTGGAAAAAACATTTTTAGGCTGACAAGTGGGGCAGAATTTTTATCTGTATAAATGAGACAATGCTGGGTGGTAGGAATTTTGTGGATTCCTGCAGATTCCAGAAGGTTCCATCACAAAAATGTGGGAAACATTTGTGATTTGGAGAAAAGTTGGAGGTTTGCAAGGCAGTGGGTAAGAAAATGGTGCATGTGAAGCACACTACCCTGGACTCACCCAGATGTTTAGTTTTCAGATGGGTCTGGGTCTTGTGGATTTTTCTACATGGCAGTGTCCCAAAGTCCAAAAACTGCAGCCCTCACCATTCCAAGTTAGACAAGCTCTCATAGCCCAAAAGTAAAACCAAAACACAAAATGATCAAACGTCCTTTTGCTTGTTGTGGGATAAGATGTTTTAGTGTGTGGGCTAGAGGTAAAAGACTGTTATCCTCCTCAGTTGGGGTGGGGAATAACCATGCCCATACTGGTTGGTAGCCACCAACCTACTATTTTTTATTTTTTTTAAATTCCCTGCCACCTAGTCAGCTTTCTGCCCCCCGGGGAGTGGATCGGGTGTAATTGCCCCATCTGCCCAGCTGTGGGCAGAACAACTTTGGCCCCATTTATTTGGGGTGGGGGTATGGCCATACCTCCACCCTCTTTTTTTGAAAAGGAAATCTTCCCTGGTCTCTGGTGGGCTTTCTGCCCCCCCTCGTAGGCAGATGAGCCTTATAAAAATAGGCTGATCTGCCCCCAAGGTGGACAGAAATGGCCTAAAATAAATTTGCCCGCTCCCAGAGGAGCAATCCTTGCCTAAGAGGTCACTCCCCTTCCGTGAAATTGGCACAAAAAAAAATCCCTGGTATCTAGTGGTTTCTTGGGGGCAGATTGGCCTAAGAAAAATAAGCTGATCTGCCCCCAAGGTGGGCAGAAAAGGCCTAAAATAAATTTGCCCCCCAGGGGAGTGACCCTTTCCTAAAGGGTCATGCCCCATCTGTTAAAAAAAATAAAAAAATACCTAGTGTCTAGTGGTTTTTTCCCCCCTCGAGGGAAGATTGGCCTAACTAAAATAGGCCCCCAGGGGAACGACCCTTGCCAATGGGGTCGCTCCCCTTGCCTGAAATGTTTTTGGGAAAAAGACAAATCCATGTTGTCTAGTGGTTTATGCCCCCCTTGGGGGCAGATGGCTTAATTAAAACAGGCCGATATGCCCCAAGGAGGGCAGAAATGGCCTAAAACAATTTGCCCCCCAGGGGAGCGACCCTTGCCTAAGGGGTAGATCTACTTATCAGTGTAAGCAAAAGCAAAACAATCCTTGGTGTCTAGTGGCTTCTGCCCCCGCTGGGGGCAGATCGGCCTAATTAATATGGGCTGATCTTCCCCCAGAGGGGGCAGAAAATGCCTAATAAAAAAAATGCTTTCCAGGGAGCGACCCTTGCCTAAGGCTTTTGTGAACAAATTATTCTGAACGGAGCATATTATGACATTTATTTAACAAACAAATTTACACTCCTAATAGAATACCTGACTGGTTTCAGTGCTATGAACAGCCATAACTGATAAATCAATAAACTTATATGAAAACATGTACAGTGTAGTATAAACATGAACAGATACAGTAGTCTGAGGTTCATTAGGAATCTTTCTCGCTTTTATGTTTCTATTTGCATAACCATTGATCTGGCAGCATTTAGTACTAATCAAAAATGCATCCAAATTCCTATTTTTATCCATATTTAAAAATACTAAGAATTAAACAGATCTTTTTCTACCAGCAACTGTCAGTAAAATTGAAAAAGTAGGAGTCTTATGAAAAACATATAGGGCCTGATTATGAGTGGGTGGTTGTTTTCTGACCCTATGTAAACTGCTATTTGCACAGAAGCTGGAATTATGATTTTAATTGTATTTGAAGTATCTGCTAATTATAGGATGTGTTTAACAGCTCAACTTTGGTCAATTTTGGCAGGCCAAAAAGTGAAAAGGCATATGCCATATACCGTATCATGCGGATATTGGTGCATTAAACACCAAAATCCGAATATTATGCCCCAGAAACGTATACTTGGTGCTATTTATTGGACCAGATGAATTATGTACCCCGTGGTACTGTTAGTAATCAGGTGTGATAAATAGCACCTATACTCCTAAGCAGGGGCATTCTAATCAAGGCCATAGAGTTTTTTTTGCAATTTACCTAACATATTTATTCCATTGGCGGTACACACTGCTGCGCTCAAAATACACACACTCTTACAAAACACAACCACATTGGACATATCGAAATACACACACCTGATACACATACACACACCACTCCCACACACCCAATAAAATATAAAACACACACCCACATTACCCACAAACCCCTACAACCAAAAACTTTGAAGAAGCCCAGAGAGACAGCAAAGCAAAGACAACACCAGCATACAGAGGAAACAACACCATCACACATACACATTCACGCACAAAACAACACACACCCCTAAACATCACCCCACACATCACAACACAAACCACCTCACACATCACCCACACCACCCCATGGCACTGCAAATACACCCTAGGTTTTCTGAGGAGGAGCTCAGGGTCATGGTAGAGGGAATCATCCGGGTAGAGCCACAGCTATTCGGATCACAGGTGCAGCACACCACCAAAGCTAGGAAGATGGAGCTATGGCGCAGAATCGTGGACAGGGTCAACACAGTGGGACAGCACCCAAGAACACGGGATGACATCAGGAAGAGGTGGAACGACCTATGGGGGAAGGTGCATTCCATGGCCTCAAGACACCACAATGTGGTTCAGAGGACTGGCGGCGGACCCCCACCTTCTCCCTCACAACTAACAACATGGGAGGAGCAGGTCTTGGCTATGCTGTATCCTGAGAGCCTCTCAGGAGAAGCTGGAGGAATGGACTTTGGTAAGTCAAATCTTAAGTACTTCATCCCCCACCCTACCTGCATGCTATCACATACTCCCAACCTCACCCTCACCCCCATCACTCCAACTCCTCACATATGTCTCACTATCACAAACCACACATCCCAACACCAAGCCCTGCATGCAACAACAAAGCATGGACACCCATCACCAATGCATGTCCACTACACAGACCCACACAGACCCCTAAACAATTATTAAACAAGGTCCTAGACAAGAATGTAAGCACTGGGGTACAGGGTCACCCACCCATTGCACACCATGGCACACACAGATGCAATAATCATGCCTTAACACCCCTGCAGGACCCCTACCCAACGTCACCGGACAGGAGGTTTCAGACATGTCCACTCCTCCCACAGAAGAGGCCCACAGTGATGACAGCAGTTCTGTCCAACTGGCTCTTGATGACCAGCCTGGCCCATCTGGGACCTCGGGACAGTCGGTTCACCTCACACAGTCACAGGCCACCACAGAGCCTCCCCCCTTAGGAAACACCAGCAGAGCACCCACCCAGCGGGCCCATACCTCTGTCCCCAGGACACGTCAAGCAGCAGTGTGTCCACCACTACAGGGAACCCAGGCTAACGCACCACCCCAAGAAGAGCAGGGACCTGGGGGCAGTAGTAGTGGGCACACGGTTCAGGGGACAGAGGCCCAGGAAAGCCGGGGAACTGGGAGGGCTGCTGTGCGACAGGGGGAGGACAGGCCCAGGGAACCCACTCTCCACAAGGCCCTCTCCAACATCATGGGAGCCTACCATCATTCCCAGGAGACAATGGCAACGGTACTGGCCAAGTTTCAGGAGACCCAACGGCTGCAGGAGGAACAGTATTTGGGGTTCAGGGAGGAACTCAAATCCATCAATACCACCATGAGAACCATTGTAGGGGTGCTGAAGGACCTCGTGAACACCAGGAGGGACACTGTGGCACAACAAGGGGCCCCTGACACCAGCATGGATGATGAACTGCACACCACCTCCGCCGGCGTTAGTGGACAGGAGGCACCGCCACAGGACCACGACACCAGCACCCCACCCCCTGCAGATGGAGAACCACCCCGCAATCCGTCCCTGAGATCCAGGACAAAGACAGAGAACAATGCCAAGACCCCGCCAAGAAATGAGAGCACCCTGAATGTCATCCTTCTGTCCCACTTTGTCGCCCTGTCCATCCTTAAACTGCCCTAACTCCACTTCCTATGCCCCTTTGGACCATGCACCTGTGAGACTAATAGACTGGACTCTGACATGGACATTCCTCCACCATCACCCCTGACCATTTTACAACCCCATCCACTATGTAGCACTTCAATAAACAACCTTAAATCACAAAACATTCTGGAGTCAGTCTGTGCTTTCACAATTGTGTATTTGCAATAACTGAGGGAAATAGCAATGTCCATTCTATTGTCAACATACCTATGTCGCACAGCTCTAGTCCATGAGGTAACATAGCAGAGGTCACACAGTGGGACCCACATCTGTGAAATGGAAAGGCAAAGTGACAGGCCAGGGTACATACACTGGGTGAAAGTGACAGACAGATGAGAGGTAGAATTTTTTTATCAGATGTAGGAGGCAGTGATGTCTTCTTACCTGTGTCTCACTGGAAGTATTGCTGGATCACGGTATTTCTGTTGTCTATGTCCTCTTCTTCTACCTTCACTCTTTCAGTGTCCACTGGCTCCACAGCTGCCACAACACCTCCTTCAGGACCATCCTCCTGCAGAAAAGGCACCTGCCGTCGCAAAGCCAAGTTGTGCAGCATACAGCAGGCCACAATGATCTGGCACACCTTCTTTGGTGAGTAGTAGAGGGAACCACTTGTCATATGGAGGCATCGGAACCTGGCCTTCAGGAGGCCGAAGGTCCTCTCTATAACCCTCCTAGTTCGCCCATGTGCCTCATTGTAGCGTTCCTCGGCCCTTGTCCTGGGATTCCTCACTGGGGTCCGTAGCCATGACAGGTTGGGATACCCATAGTCACCTGCAAATGTCGAGGGACAACTGTTAGACACACACTAACCCTTAGGGACAACCCCAGACCCAGACAACTATTCACACTGTATAGGGTCCATGTCCTCACCTAATAGCCCCACATGGTGCCTCTGGAGTTGCCCCATCACATAAGGGATGCAGCTATTCCTCAGAATGTAAGCATCATGCACTGAGCCAGGAAACTTGGCGTTCACATGGGAGATGTACTGGTCGGCCAAACACACCATCTGCACATTCATAGAATTGTTACTCTTCCAGTTTCTGTACACCTGTTCACTCCTGCGTGGGGGGACCAAGGCCACATGTGTCCCATCAATGGCACCTATGATGTTGGGGATATGTTCCAGGGCATAGAAGTCACCTTTCACTGTAGGCAAATCCCCCACATGAGGGAACACAATGTAGCTGCGCATGTGTTTCAACAGGGCAGACAACAGTCTGGAAAACACGTTAAAGAACATTGACTGGGACATCCCTGATGCAATGGCCACTGTTGTTTGAAAAGACCCACTTGCCAGGAAATGGAGTACTGACAGGACCTGCACTAGAGGGGGGATTCCTGTGGGATGGCGGATAGCTGACATCAGGTCTGGCTCCAACTGTGCACACAGTTAATGGATTGTGGCACGATCAAGTCTGTAGGTGACAATTACATGTCGCTCTTCCATGGTCGACAGGTCCACCAACGGTCTGTACACCGGAGGATGCCGCCATCTCCTCACCTGCCCCAGCGAACATGCTCTATGGATAAGAACAGCCAGCAGAGGGTCAGCCAACACTGAGGTACGAAATAAACAACTTAATTGCACACATTTGTCAATCCGCTATGTGCTTGTCTTAGTGTGTATGCAAGGCCTAGATATGTGTGACGCATGTAAAATTAATGCCATGTGGCCCCCTGAAATGGTGGCTGCCTGACCTGTAATGTGGAACAAAGGGATGTGGGGTAACTGCGCTGGCGTTGTACACCGTCGCGGTAGGCGGTCGAAGACCGCAGCGCAATCCTGCATTGGTTAACATTGGAGCCTATGGGACCGAGGAGCCAATGACGATGTGCGCCGGTGGTGACGGCCATTTTCTGTCTGTTCACTCACTTGATACCTGATCTTCGACAGGAGAGGACCTACACTACAAGTGCTGCTGTGACCTCAGTCTGGAAGCGACAATGGCTCAAGTGTCTGGGGAAAGAGCCCCTGCCTTCACATCGAAGGAGTTGGAGAAACTAGTGGATGGGGTCCTCCCCCAGTACACGCTACTCTACGGTCCTCCAGACAAACAGGTGAGTACACTGTGAGCATGCTGTACGGGCAATGCCTGTTTGGAGTGGTGTGGATGGGAGATGGGGGGGAATTAGGTGTGCATGATACGACGGTGAGTGTATGTGTGTAAGGAAATGCCTCCTTGGCATGGTTGCCCCCTGACTTTTTGCCTTTGCTGATGCTATGTTTACAATTGAAAGTGTGCTGAGGCCTGCTAACCGGGCCCCAGCACCAGTGTTCTTTCCCTAACCTGTACTTTTGTGTCCACAATTGGCAGACCCTGGCATCCAGATAAGTCCCTTGTAACTGGTACTTCTAGTACCAAGGGCCCTGATGCCAAGGAAGGTCTCTAAGGGCTGCAGCATGTCTTATGCCACCCTGGAGACCTCTCACTCAGCACAGACACACTGCTTGCCAGCTTGTGTGTGCTAGTGAGAACAAAACGAGTAAGTCGACATGGCACTCCCCTCAGGGTGCCATGCCAGCCTCTCACTGCCTATGCAGTATAGGTAAGACACCCCTCTAGCAGGCCTTACAGCCCTAAGGCAGGGTGCACTATACCATAGGTGAGGGTACCAATGCATGAGCATGGTACCACTACAGTGTCTAAACAAAACCTTAGACATTGTAAGTGCAGGGTAGCCATAAGAGTATATGGTCTGGGAGTCTGTCAAACACGAACTCCACAGCACCATAATGGCTACACTGAAAACTGGGAAGTTTGGTATCAAACTTCTCAGCACAATAAATGCACACTGATGCCAGTGTACATTTTATTGTAAAATACACCACAGAGGGCACCTTAGAGGTGCCCCCTGAAACTTAACCGACTGTCTGTGTAGGCTGACTAGTTCCAGCAGCCTGCCACACCAGAGACATGTTGCTGGCCCCATGGGGAGAGTGCCTTTGTCACTCTGAGGCCAGTAACAAAGCCTGCACTGGGTGGAGATGCTAACACCTCCCCCAGGCAGGAGCTGTGACACCTGGCGGTGAGCCTCAAAGGCTCACCCCTTTGTCACAGCCCAGCAGGGCACTCCAGCTTAGTGGAGTTGCCCGCCCCCTCCGGCCACGGCCCCCATTTTTGGCGGCAAGGCTGGAGGGAACAAAGAAAGCAACAAGGAGGAGTCACTGGCCAGTCAGGACAGCCCCTAAGGTGTCCTGAGCTGAAGTGACTCTAACTTTTAGAAATCCTCCATCTTGCAGATGGAGGATTCCCCCAATAGGGTTAGGATTGTGACCCCCTCCCCTTGGGAGGAGGCACAAAGAGGGTGTACCCACCCTCAGGGCTAGTAGCCATTGGCTACTAACCCCCCAGACCTAAACACGCCCTTAAATTTAGTATTTAAGGGCTACCCTGAACCCTAGAAAATTAGATTCCTGCAACTACAAGAAGAAGGACTGCCTAGCTGAAAACCCCTGCAGAGGAAGACCAGAAGACGACAACTGCCTTGGCTCCAGAAACTCACCGGCCTGTCTCCTGCCTTCCAAAGATCCTGCTCCAGCGACGCCTTCCAAAGGGACCAGCGACCTCGACATCCTCTGAGGACTGCCCCGGCTTCGAAAAGACAAGAAACTCCCGAGGACAGCGGACCTGCTCCAAGAAAGGCTGCAACTTTGTTTCCAGCAGCCTTGAAAGAACCCTGCAAGCTCCCCGCAAGAAGCGTGAGACTTGCAACACTGCACCCGGCGACCCCGACTCGGCTGGTGGAGATCCAACACCTCAGGAGGGACCCCAGGACTACTCTGATACTGTGAGTACCAAAACCTGTCCCCCCTGAGCCCCCACAGCGCCGCCTGCAGAGGGAATCCCGAGGCTTCCCCTGACCGCGACTCTTTGAATCCAAAGTCCCGACGCCTGGGAGAGACCCTGCACCCGCAGCCCCCAGGACCTGAAGGACCGGACTTTCACTGGAGAAGTGACCCCCAGGAGTCCCTCTCCCTTGCCCAAGTGGAGGTTTCCCCGAGGAATCCCCCCCTTGCCTGCCTGCAGCGCTGAAGAGATCCCGAGATCTCTCATAGACTAACATTGCGAACCCGACGCTTGTTTCTACACTGCACCCGGCCGCCCCCGCGCTGCTGAGGGTGAAATTTCTGTGTGGGCTTGTGTCCCCCCCGGTGCCCTACAAAACCCCCCTGGTCTGCCCTCCGAAGACGCGGGTACTTACCTGCAAGCAGACCGGAACCGGGGCACCCCCTTCTCTCCATTCTAGCCTATGTGTTTTGGGCACCACTTTGAACTCTGCACCTGACCGGCCCTGAGCTGCTGGTGTGGTGACTTTGGGGTTGCTCTGAACCCCCAACGGTGGGCTACCTTGGACCAAGAACTGAACCCTGTAAGTGTCTTACTTACCTGGTAAAACTAACAAAAACTTACCTCCCCCAGGAACTGTGAAAATTGCACTGTGTCCACTTTTAAAACAGCTATTTGTCAATAACTTGAAAAGTATACATGCAATTTTTATGATTTAAAGTTCCTAAAGTACTTACCTGCAATACCTTTCGAATGAGATATTACATGTAGAATTTGAACCTGTGGTTCTTAAAATAAACTAAGAAAAGATATTTTTCTATATAAAAACCTATTGGCTGGATTTGTCTCTGAGTGTGTGTACCTCATTTATTGTCTATGTGTATGTACAACAAATGCTTAACACTACTCCTTGGATAAGCCTACTGCTCGACCACACTACCACAAAATAGAGCATTAGTATTATCTATTTTTACCACTATTTTACCTCTAAGGGGAACCCTTGGACTCTGTGCATGCTATTCCTTACTTTGAAATAGCACATACAGAGCCAACTTCCTACATTGGTGGATCAGCGGTGGGGTACAAGACTTTGCATTTGCTGGACTACTCAGCCAATACCTGATCACACGACAAATTCCAAAATTGTCATTAGAAATTCATTTTTGCAATTTGAAATTTTTCTAAATTCTTAAAATTCCTGCTAGGGCCTTGTGTGTTAAGTCCCTGTTTAGCATTGTCTTTTAGAGTTTAAAAGTTTGTTAAAAGTTTGAAATTAGATTCTAGAAACAGTTTTAGATTCTTTAAAAAGTCTTCCAACTTTTAGCAAAATAATGTCTGATACAGAGATGAATGTGGTGGAACTCGACACCACACCTTACCTCCATCTTAAGATGAGGGAGCTAAGGTCTCTCTGTAATATCAAAAAAATAACCATTGGCTCCAGACCTACCAAAATTCAGCTCCAGGAGCTGTTGGCAGAGTTTGAAAAAGCCAACCCCTCTGATGGTGACATCACAGAGGAAGAAATTAGTGACTTGGAGGCCAATGTCCCTCCTCCAGTCCTAAATAGGGAGAACAGGACCCCTCAAGTCCTGTCTCCAACTGTGTTAGTCAGAAATAGTGAGTCCCTCACAGGAGGGTCCCACATTTCTGAAATCACTGAGGATGCTCTCAGTGAAGATGACCTCCTGTTAGCCAGGATGGCCAAAAGATTGGCTTTAGAGAGACAGCTCCTAGCCATAGAAAGGGAAAGACAAGAGATGGGCCTAGGACCCATCAATGGTGGCAGCAATATAAATAGGGTCAGAGATTCTCCTGACATGTTAAAAATCCCCAAAGGGATTGTGACAAAATTTGAAGATGGTGATGACATCACCAAGTGGTTCACAGCTTTTGAGAGGGCTTGTGTAACCAGAAAAGTGAACAGATCTGACTGGGGTGCTCTCCTTTGGGAAATGTTCACTGGAAAGTGTAGGGATAGACTCCTCACACTCTCTGGAAAAGATGCAGAATCTTATGACCTCATGAAGGGTACCCTGATTGAGGGCTTTGGATTCTCCACTGAGGAGTACAGGATTAGGTTCAGGGGGGCTCAAAAATCCTCGAGCCAGACCTGGGTTGACTTTGTTGACTACTCAGTGAAAACACTAGATGGTTGGATTCAAGGCAGTGGTGTAAGTAATTATGATGGGCTGTACAATTTATTTGTGAAAGAACACCTGTTAAGTAATTGTTTCAATGATAAACTGCATCAGCATCTGGTAGACCTAGGACCAATTTCTCCCCAAGAATTGGGAAAGAAGGCGGACCATTGGGTCAAGACAAGGGTGTCCAAGACTTCAACAGGGGGTGACCAAAAGAAAGGGGTCACAAAACCTCCCCAGGGGAAGGGTGATGAGACAACCAAAACTAAAAATAGTAAAGAGTCTTCTACAGGCCCCCAAAAACCTGCACAGGAGGGTGGGCCCAGAGCCTCTTCACAAAACAATGGGTACAAGGGTAAAAACTTTGATCCCAAAAAGGCCTGGTGTCATAGCTGTAAACAGCATGGACACCAAACTGGAGACAAGGCCTGTCCCAAGAAAGGTTCCACTCCAAACTCCCATCCAGGTAACACTGGTATGGCTAGTCTCCAAGTGGGATCAACAGTGTGCCCAGAGCAAATCAGGGTCCACACTGAAGCTACTCTAGTTTCTGAGGGTGGGGTGGATTTAGCCACACTAGCTGTCTGGCCGCCTAACATGCAAAAATACAGACAGCAACTCTTAATTAATGGGACTAGAATAGAGGGCCTGAGGGATACAGGTGCCAGTGTCACCATGGTGACAGAGAAACTGGTTTCCCCTGGCCAATACCTGACTGGAAAAACTTACACAGTCACCAACGCTGACAATCAGAGAAAAGTACATCCCATGGCAATGGTTACTTTAGAATGGGGAGGGGTCAATGGCCTGAAACAGGTGGTGGTCTCCTCAAATATCCCAGTGGACTGTCTGCTTGGAAATGACCTGGAGTCCTCAGCATGGGCTGAGGTAGAACTAAAAACCCATGCAGCAATGCTGGGTATCCCTGAACTGGTGTGTGTAAAAACAAGAGCACAATGCAAGGCACAGGGTGAACAAGTAGAGCTGGAGTCTGGAAGAATGGCCCAGCCTACCAAGAGAACAGGAAAGTCAGTTGGGAAACCAACTGCAACACAGCAAAAGAAAGGGAACCTCTCTTCTCAGGAAGAGGTTCTGACCTCTGAGGGAACTGAGCCTTTGGAGCTTGAACCTTATCAGGTTGAGCTCTTAGGCCCAGGGGGACCCTCAAGGGAGGAGCTGTGTAAGGGACAAGAAACCTGTCCCTCTCTTGAAGGCCTTAGGCAGCAAGCTGCTGAAGAGTCCAAAGGCAAGAAAAATGGAACGCATAGGGTCTATTGGGAGGATGGACTCCTGTACACTGAGGCCAGAGACCCCAAACCTGGTGCCACTAGGAGAGTGGTAGTGCCTCAGCTGTTCAGGAAGTTCATCCTAACATTGGCCCATGACATTCCCCTTGCTGGACATTTGGGACAAACCAAGACGTGGGAGAGGTTAGTCAACCACTTCTACTGGCCCAATATGTCCAACAGGGTTAAGGAGTTTTGCCTCTCCTGCCCCACCTGTCAAGCCAGTGGTAAGACAGGTGGACATCCAAAGGCCCCCCTCATTCCACTTCCAGTGGTGGGGGTTCCCTTTGAAAGAGTGGGTGTGGACATAGTTGGTCCACTAGAACCTCCCACAGCCTCAGGAAATATGTATATCCTGGTAGTAGTGGATCATGCTACCAGGTATCCTGAAGCTATTCCCCTTAGGTCGACTACTGCCCCTGCAGTAGCCAAGGCCCTCATTGGTATCTTTACCAGAGTGGGTTTCCCTAAGGAGGTGGTGTCTGACAGAGGTACCAACTTCATGTCAGCATACCTAAAGCACATGTGGAATGAGTGTGGAGTGACTTATAAATTCACTACACCATACCATCCACAAACTAATGGCTTGGTTGAGAGATTCAACAAGACATTAAAAGGCATGATCATGGGGCTCCCAGAAAAGCTCAAAAGGAGATGGGATGTCCTCTTGCCATGTCTGCTTTTCGCTTACAGAGAGGTGCCACAGAAGGGAGTAGGATTCTCACCCTTTGAACTTCTGTTTGGTCATCCTGTAAGGGGACCACTTGCCCTTGTTAAAGAAGGCTGGGAGAGACCTCTCCATGAGCCTAAACAGGACATAGTGGACTATGTACTTGGCCTTCGCTCTAGAATGGCACAGTACATGGAAAAGGCAACCAAAAACCTTGAGGCCAGCCAACAGCTCCAGAAGTTTTGGTATGACCAAAAGGCTGCACTGGTTGAGTTCCAGAAAGTCTGGGTTCTGGAGCCTGTGGCTCCCAGGGCACTCCAGGACAAATGGAGTGGCCCTTACCCAGTGCTAGAAAGGAAGAGTCAGGTCACCTACCTGGTGGACCTGGGCACAAGCAGGAGCCCCAAGAGGGTGATCCATGTGAACCGCCTTAAGCTCTTCCATGACAGGGCTGATGTGAATCTGTTGATGGTAACAGATGAGGATCAGGAGGCAGAGAGTGAACCTCTCCCTGATCTTCTGTCATCAGACCCAAAAGATGGCACAGTAGATGGAGTGATCTACTCAGACACCCTCTCTGGCCAACAGCAAGCTGATTGTAGGAGAGTCCTACAACAGTTTCCTGAACTCTTCTCCTTAACCCCTGGTCAGACACACCTGTGTACCCATGATGTGGACACAGGAGACAGCATGCCTGTCAAAAACAAAATCTTTAGACAGTCTGACCATGTTAAGGAAAGCATCAAGGTGGAAGTCCACAAGATGCTGGAATTGGGAGTAATTGAGCGCTCTGACAGCCCCTGGGCTAGCCCAGTGGTCTTAGTCCCCAAACCTCACTCCAAAGATGGAAAGAAAGAGATGAGGTTTTGTGTGGACTACAGAGGGCTCAATTCTGTCACCAAGACAGATGCTCATCCAATTCCAAGAGCTGATGAGCTAATAGACAAATTAGGTGCTGCCAAATTCTTAAGTACCTTTGACTTGACAGCAGGGTACTGGCAAATAAAAATGGCACCTGGAGCAAAAGAGAAAACAGCATTCTCCACACCTGATGGGCATTATCAGTTTACTGTTATGCCCTTTGGTTTAAAGAATGCCCCTGCCACCTTCCAAAGGTTGGTGAATCAAGTCCTTGCTGGCTTGGAGTCCTTTAGCACAGCTTATCTTGATGATATTGCTGTCTTTAGCTCCACCTGGCAGGATCACCTGGTCCACCTGAAGAAGGTTTTGAAGGCTCTGCAATCTGCAGGCCTCTCTATCAAGGCATCCAAATGCCAGATAGGGCAGGGAACTGTGGTTTACTTGGGCCACCTTGTAGGTGGAGGCCAAGTTCAGCCACTCCAACCCAAGATCCAGACTATTCTGGACTGGGTAGCTCCAAAAACCCAGACTCAAGTCAGGGCATTCCTTGGCTTGACTGGGTATTACAGGAGGTTTGTGAAGGGATATGGATCCATTGTGACAGCCCTCACTGAACTCACCTCCAAGAAAATGCCCAAGAAAGTGAACTGGACTGTGGAATGCCAACAGGCCTTTGACACCCTGAAACAAGCAATGTGCTCAGCACCAGTTCTAAAAGCTCCAGATTATTCTAAGCAGTTCATTGTGCAGACTGATGCCTCTGAACATGGGATAGGGGCAGTTTTGTCCCAAACAAATGATGATGGCCTTGACCAGCCTGTTGCTTTCATTAGCAGGAGGTTACTCCCCAGGGAGCAGCGTTGGAGTGCCATTGAGAGGGAGGCCTTTGCTGTGGTTTGGTCCCTGAAGAAGCTGAGACCCTACCTCTTTGGGACTCACTTCCTAGTTCAAACTGACCACAGACCTCTCAAATGGCTGATGCAAATGAAAGGTGAAAATCCTAAACTGTTGAGGTGGTCCATCTCCCTACAGGGAATGGACTTTATAGTGGAACACAGACCTGGGACTGCCCATGCCAATGCAGATGGCCTTTCCAGGTTCTTCCACTTAGAAAATGAAGACTCTCTTGGGAAAGGTTAGTCTCATCCTCTTTCGTTTGGGGGGGGGTTGTGTAAGGAAATGCCTCCTTGGCATGGTTGCCCCCTGACTTTTTGCCTTTGCTGATGCTATGTTTACAATTGAAAGTGTGCTGAGGCCTGCTAACCGGGCCCCAGCACCAGTGTTCTTTCCCTAACCTGTACTTTTGTGTCCACAATTGGCAGACCCTGGCATCCAGATAAGTCCCTTGTAACTGGTACTTCTAGTACCAAGGGCCCTGATGCCAAGGAAGGTCTCTAAGGGCTGCAGCATGTCTTATGCCACCCTGGAGACCTCTCACTCAGCACAGACACACTGCTTGCCAGCTTGTGTGTGCTAGTGAGAACAAAACGAGTAAGTCGACATGGCACTCCCCTCAGGGTGCCATGCCAGCCTCTCACTGCCTATGCAGTATAGGTAAGACACCCCTCTAGCAGGCCTTACAGCCCTAAGGCAGGGTGCACTATACCATAGGTGAGGGTACCAATGCATGAGCATGGTACCACTACAGTGTCTAAACAAAACCTTAGACATTGTAAGTGCAGGGTAGCCATAAGAGTATATGGTCTGGGAGTCTGTCAAACACGAACTCCACAGCACCATAATGGCTACACTGAAAACTGGGAAGTTTGGTATCAAACTTCTCAGCACAATAAATGCACACTGATGCCAGTGTACATTTTATTGTAAAATACACCACAGAGGGCACCTTAGAGGTGCCCCCTGAAACTTAACCGACTGTCTGTGTAGGCTGACTAGTTCCAGCAGCCTGCCACACCAGAGACATGTTGCTGGCCCCATGGGGAGAGTGCCTTTGTCACTCTGAGGCCAGTAACAAAGCCTGCACTGGGTGGAGATGCTAACACCTCCCCCAGGCAGGAGCTGTGACACCTGGCGGTGAGCCTCAAAGGCTCATCCCTTTGTCACAGCCCAGCAGGGCACTCCAGCTTAGTGGAGTTGCCCGCCCCCTCCGGCCACGGCCCCCATTTTTGGCGGCAAGGCTGGAGGGAACAAAGAAAGCAACAAGGAGGAGTCACTGGCCAGTCAGGACAGCCCCTAAGGTGTCCTGAGCTGAAGTGACTCTAACTTTTAGAAATCCTCCATCTTGCAGATGGAGGATTCCCCCAATAGGGTTAGGATTGTGACCCCCTCCCCTTGGGAGGAGGCACAAAGAGGGTGTACCCACCCTCAGGGCTAGTAGCCATTGGCTACTAACCCCCCAGACCTAAACACGCCCTTAAATTTAGTATTTAAGGGCTACCCTGAACCCTAGAAAATTAGATTCCTGCAACTACAAGAAGAAGGACTGCCTAGCTGAAAACCCCTGCAGAGGAAGACCAGAAGACGACAACTGCCTTGGCTCCAGAAACTCACCGGCCTGTCTCCTGCCTTCCAAAGATCCTGCTCCAGCGACGCCTTCCAAAGGGACCAGCGACCTCGACATCCTCTGAGGACTGCCCCGGCTTCGAAAAGACAAGAAACTCCCGAGGACAGCGGACCTGCTCCAAGAAAGGCTGCAACTTTGTTTCCAGCAGCCTTGAAAGAACCCTGCAAGCTCCCCGCAAGAAGCGTGAGACTTGCAACACTGCACCCGGCGACCCCGACTCGGCTGGTGGAGATCCAACACCTCAGGAGGGACCCCAGGACTACTCTGATACTGTGAGTACCAAAACCTGTCCCCCCTGAGCCCCCACAGCGCCGCCTGCAGAGGGAATCCCGAGGCTTCCCCTGACCGCGACTCTTTGAATCCAAAGTCCCGACGCCTGGGAGAGACCCTGCACCCGCAGCCCCCAGGACCTGAAGGACCGGACTTTCACTGGAGAAGTGACCCCCAGGAGTCCCTCTCCCTTGCCCAAGTGGAGGTTTCCCCGAGGAATCCCCCCCTTGCCTGCCTGCAGCGCTGAAGAGATCCCGAGATCTCTCATAGACTAACATTGCGAACCCGACGCTTGTTTCTACACTGCACCCGGCCGCCCCCGCGCTGCTGAGGGTGAAATTTCTGTGTGGGCTTGTGTCCCCCCCGGTGCCCTACAAAACCCCCCTGGTCTGCCCTCCGAAGACGCGGGTACTTACCTGCAAGCAGACCGGAACCGGGGCACCCCCTTCTCTCCATTCTAGCCTATGTGTTTTGGGCACCACTTTGAACTCTGCACCTGACCGGCCCTGAGCTGCTGGTGTGGTGACTTTGGGGTTGCTCTGAACCCCCAACGGTGGGCTACCTTGGACCAAGAACTGAACCCTGTAAGTGTCTTACTTACCTGGTAAAACTAACAAAAACTTACCTCCCCCAGGAACTGTGAAAATTGCACTGTGTCCACTTTTAAAACAGCTATTTGTCAATAACTTGAAAAGTATACATGCAATTTTTATGATTTAAAGTTCCTAAAGTACTTACCTGCAATACCTTTCAAATGAGATATTACATGTAGAATTTGAACCTGTGGTTCTTAAAATAAACTAAGAAAAGATATTTTTCTATATAAAAACCTATTGGCTGGATTTGTCTCTGAGTGTGTGTACCTCATTTATTGTCTATGTGTATGTACAACAAATGCTTAACACTACTCCTTGGATAAGCCTACTGCTCGACCACACTACCACAAAATAGAGCATTAGTATTATCTATTTTTACCACTATTTTACCTCTAAGGGGAACCCTTGGACTCTGTGCATGCTATTCCTTACTTTGAAATAGCACATACAGAGCCAACTTCCTACAATGTGCGTCAGGGCAAGGGTGGTAACGTGGGCCAATGACTGTGACGGTCCGGACGGTTTATTTTGTACCTTTTTGCCTGTACTATTCCTGTAGGTCAGCGCCCACCAGAAGAAGGATATTTGGCATGCCATCGTCAAGGACATCCAGGCCCTGTGGGTCCACCACAGACGGAGCATCCACTGCCGGAAAAGATGGGAGGAGATTCGCCGCTGGAACAAGAAGACGGTGGAGGCCCAGCTGGGGATGGCCTCCCAACGTGGGAGGGGTGCTCGTCGCACCATGACCCCCCTCATGTTCCTGATCCTGGTGGTGGCGTATCCGGAGTTGGATGGGCGCTTGAGGGTATCACAGCAGCCACAAGGGGGTGAGTACACTCACATCCATCTGATTCAGGGCACATTGGAGGTGTCTGGGTGGGGGAGGTGGGCTGTAAATTCCCCTAGGCTAGGGCGAGCCTTGTAGGCAAGGACCCTTTGTGAGGCATGCTCAGTGGCACCCCATCCCCACCAGTGGTAAGAGCCATCTACACCTAATCAGGCTCATGTGACTTCCATGTGTGCAGCAATCGGGCATAGGCCTTGTACCCCATGTCCCTGTGATCAATTAGGGAACTCAAAGTGCATGGCGTAGTGCAGAGGGCTGCTGTGTCTGTAGTGTCCGCCAACGGTAGCGGTATTGCATACACTGAACATGTCTTTCTACTTTCTTCCCCCCCTCTTTGTGCTCTCCCTGTTCTTGTGTGCATTAGCATCATCAGGCGGAGGAGCTGTGCCACCGGAGCAGGAGGGAGCTGCATCCCACATGGCCACGGAGGGCGAGAATACGGACTCAGAATTCACCAGTGGGACAGAGGGTGAGGGGAGCTCCACGGCGGGGACAGGAGCTGAGACCAGCAACACCGACTCCTCCTCTGATGGGAGCTCCCTTGCGGTGGAGGGCCCCTCTGTGCCTACCGCATCTACAGGTACAGCCGCCACCCCCCCACCAGCACCGCCCTCCCTGCAGCCCCTCAGCATGTGCCCCGTGGCCGCTCACCCAGGAGGGTGGTCATCTCCTTCGCCCAAGGCACCTCAGGCCCTGCCCCAGTCAGCCCTGCTGCCCTCAGTGAGGAGGCCATTGACCTCCTCAGATCCCTCACTGTTGGGCAGTCTACCATTCTGAAGGCCATCCAGGGTGTAGAGAGGCAGTTGCAACAGACAAATGAAACCTGGAGGGCATTCATTCTGGCCAGGCAGCCCAACAGCGAGCATTTCAGACTCTGGCCTCAGCACTGATGGCAGCCATTGTCCCTGTGTCCAACCTCCCCCCTCCAACTTACTCCACCCAGACCCAATCCCCAGTACCTCAGCCTATCCCAAGCACACCATCAGACCAGCATGCACTCACCTCAACACACAAGGGTAGCTCTGGCAAACATAAGCACCACACATCCCACAGGCACTCACACAAGCATCATACCCATGCACACATACCAACATCCAGAGCCTCCACTGTGTCCCGCTCCTCCACGTATCCCTCCTCCCTCCCTGTCACGTCTCCGCTCACACCTGCATGCACTACATCTTCAGCCACTACCTCCATCACCAGCATGCCCATCACCACACACCGCTCACGTGCACTCACCACCCCAACTACCATTCACACATGCCCTGTGTCCTCTCCCAGTGTGTCTGTGAGCCCTCCTCCCAAACTACACAAACTCAGTCACACACCCACCCAACAGCCATCCATCTCACGACAGTCTCCAGCTCATGCACCATCACCCAAAGTCAGCAAACAAACACCTCCTACAACCACTACCTCTTCCTCCACTCCCAAATCCCCTCCATCTACCCATCCCAGTGTGTCTAAAAAACTTTTCCTGTCAAACCTTGACCTCTTCCCTTCACCTCCCCCACCCCTTCCGTCCCCTAGGCCCCGCCTTTCCAGGTCCCAACCCAGCACCTCAGCCACCACATCACCGGGAAAAGTGGTGCCAGCAGTAACTGGCTTCTGGAGTGCGCCAAGCAGCAGGGTAGCCAGTGTCCCAAGGAGCGAGGCCAAGGACATTCCTCCACCTCCAAAACAAAAGAAGTTACCCACATCCCGGAGGGAGAAGGCCAAAAGACCTGCCACCAAGGGCTCAGCCAGAACAACAGTTGGGAGTGGCAAGACAGCTGCACCACCATCCAAGGTGGGGAAGGGCCAGAGAAAGAAAGGCAAGTCACCGCCAACCTGCACAGCGGACAAGACCGCCACCGGCACCGCCACATGCACCGCCGCCATGGGCACCGCTGCCAGCACCCAGGATACTGTGCCCTTGACCTGCACCGCAGACACTGTGCCCTTCAGCAGTAGCAAGCTCAGTGAGGCCGCCACCAGCACTGCCGCTCAGGACACTGCCGCCAGCAGCAAGCTCTGTGAGTCCACCACCAGAACCGCCGCTCAGGACACCACCGCCAGCAGCAAGCTCTGTGAGCCCCCCACCAGCACCGCCGCTCAGGACACCGCCGCCAGCAGCAAGCTCTGTGAGGCCGCCACCAGCACCGCCGCTCAGGACACCACCGCCATCAGCAAGCTCTCTGAGCCCCCCACCAGCACCGCCACTCAGTACACCGGCGCCAGCAGCAAGCTCTGTGAGTCCGCCACCAGCACCGCCGCTCAGGACACCACCGCCAGCAGCAAGCTCTGTGAGCCCCCCACCAGCACCACCGCTCAGGACACCGCCGCCAGCAGCAAGCTCAGTGAGGCTGCCACCAGCACTGCTACCCAATGACCGCCGCAAGCACCGCCGCTACTGAGGTCGCCACCAGCACCGCCAGCGGCCACACCACATCCTGTGCCAGTGGCACCAAAGCAGACAAGGCTGCCATCCCCAGTGGTCATTCGTATGAGGCTGGTGGTCAGTTCCAGGGGCCTGGACAGCTTCCATGTTGCCCCACCGTCAGTGGAGTGTCACATCCACTACCTCAGTCCTTGCAGGATGAAGCACTCTGGGCACATAGCCCCTTCCAGAACCAGTGGAGAAAGGCTTCCACTACCTCAGTCCTTGGCAGGATGAAGCACACTGGGCACTAAGCCCCCTCCAGAACCAGTGGAGAAAGGCATCCACTACCTCAGTCCTTGGCAGGATGAAGCACTCTGGGCACAAAGCCCCCTCCAGAACCAGTGGAGAAAGGCATCCACTACCTCAGTCCTTGGCAGGATGAAGCACTCTGGGCACCAAGCCACCTCCAGAACCAGTGGAGAAAGGCCTCCACTACCTCAGTCCTTGGCAGGATGAAGCACTCTGGGCACATAGCCCCCTCCAGAACCAGTGGCGACTGTTATCCACTTGAGAGACTGTGGCTTTGTACTCCCCAGGATAAAGCAGTGGGCAAACCACCCACTGGAGAGACTTGTGAGACTATGGCATTGCACTCCCCAGGATAAAGCAATGGACGAACCACCCACTGAAGAGACTTGTGAGACTGTGGCTTTGCACTCCCCAGGATACATCAATGGGCATGGAGCCCCCTCGTGGAGCTGGCGTCGTGCACTCATCCGGCTGAGGTGCCCACCCTTCCCCCTGAGGTGCCTGTTTTATTTCGATCTGATGCCCCGGCAGTGTTCTCTCCGTTTGGATCGGGTATCTTGTGTGGACTTTGCCCATACATTTTGGGCCTAGTGGTCCACGGACTCTGTAGGTGCAATACATGGACTTGAATTCTTGGTGTACATATTTGTTAATAGTGTATATATATTTTTGAGTAATGGATTTATCATGATTACAATCGTTCAAATAATTTCCGTTTGTCCCTGTGTTCTTCCAGCGGGGTCTGGGGGGGGGGAAATGTAACGTTTCAGCGTGGATTGGTGTGTGTTTTGTTGTGTGTGAGGGTGGGGGTGGGGGTGTTGCGTGTTGCATGTGTGTGTCACTCTCTTTTCCATTCCCCTGTGTTGTGGGTGCAGTACTCGCCGTGGTCGTCGCTGCCGTCGGTCGTGCTCCTGGTAGAGGAGCAGGAAGACTATCGCAGGGAGAATTTGGAGTTCCGGCTCCATGGCGTCCTGGTTCCGCGTGGGGTGTGTAGAGGTGAGAGTTTTCCCTTCCAAGTCCTGTTCACGCCTTGTTTTTGTTTGCGTTGAGTCCACCCTGGAAAAGATTGCGGATTGGCCTCTCATAATGGTGTGGGCGGTACATTGTCTTCCGCCTGTCTGTTGGCGTTGACTGCCATGCTGTTTGTTTGTACCACCGTGGCGGTCGGAGTGTTAAAGTGGCTGTCTATGATGGCGGTTTCTGCCAGGGTCATAATTCCATTTTTTTTACCACCGGCCTGATGGCAGTCTTACCGCCGCTTTAACACCGACCGCCAGGGTTGTAATGAGGGCCTATGTTGTTTACATATTGTCGTCATTTTCATTAGTCATAAAAGTTTAAACATAAACATTTTTTGTGCATTTTCTTTTTGTTTAAATAAAAACATCTTTTCAAACAAAGAAAACTGTTTTTCACAAACATTTTATATTATTTTATTTAGTACTGCTAAAATTGTAATTAGACTTTTTTTAACACAGTAGTACATGGTATGATTTTTTTAATATTGGTAATCATTTTATACATTTTTTCGTATGTAACCATATTTTACATAGAAATATATTGGAAATAAGTAATTTTTTTCATTTAAGTTAAATGTGTTTTACCATTGTAGAGTATTTTCTAGCCTTTCATTTTTTTTCTTCATTTAGCAGAGCTTTTCTTATTGGACAGATGATGCATCAGGTTTGTTCTGCTCAGGCAAGGTTTATTTAAATGTATGTTTGTTAAACCAGGCCCTTTTTGCAGGTTCATCCCCAAATTTTTTGCCTCCTACCTCCTATATTTCTTAACCTCTTGCTGTTGGCTCTAGGACTCTGAGCACTTTATCACTGCTGATCAGTGCAAAAGTGCGAATGCTCTCCCTTCTGAAGTTGGTATGATTGGCTTACACCTAAATGGCACATTTACTTTACCTGTAAGTCCCTTGTACAGTGTATCCCTATAACCAGGGCCTGCAAATTAAATGCTACTAGTGGGCCTGCAGTGCTGAATGCTCCACCCACAGAATTAGCCTTTCAAACCTTTCTCAGGCCTCAGGCGTGCAATGTGCAGTTTACTGCCACAGGGACTTGTCATCTAAATTTTCTTGCCAGGCCCAGGACTCCCCTTTTACTACATGTAGGTCATCCCTAAGGTGGGCACTACCTAGCCCTATGGGCAGGGTGCTATATATGTAGAAGGCAGATCATGTGCCTGGTTGTGTGGCCTGTCCTGGTAGTGACAGACTATTTGGTTTCTCACCGCTGTGAGTGCTGCCTTGCTCATAGGATTGCATTGGAAATGCCCTGCCTTGTGACCAGGGGGAATTGTCTGATTTACAAGGGGTAGAGTAGGCATGTTTGGTATGGGTGTAAAGTTAATGAGAAATGCTGCTTACTGGTTTAGGTGGATTTTGTATATTACCATCATAGAAATACCACTTCTAGACAGTGATTATTTCTCTGTGCAATCCTCGTCTGGGGCAGAGTGACAGCTGGGCTTTGTGCATAATTTTCAGACTTCCTGTACACAAGGAGGGTGAAGGTGTCACAGAGGTGCATCTGCATATTGAAAGGTCTTCCAGGACTGAGAGAAGGGGAGGCGGGGCACACCTGCATTTGTAAAGGTAGTGCCCTGGCATCACACAAAGGGCTTGTTTACCCCCAACTGATGTCTGGAGCCTGTGCTCGAGGAGAGAGAGAACACTCTTAGAACTAGTTGTAACTGGTTGGAACCTCTTCTCCTACTCTTTGAAATTGCTTTGCAAAACAGAGCATAATACAGGGAAATTTTCCTATAAGGATACGGACACAGAATGATGCTGGAGGGACCCACCAGGGACCTCCTTGGACTGCTGCTGCTGTGCTGACTTGTGACCTGCTGGGTCACTAGGAGAAACTGCCACTGACTGCACCCCCCTTGTGCTGGCCTGTTGCTGGGCCCTGCCGCCCTGTGCTCCATTTGTGTCCCCCAGTGCTGGGTGCAGTGGCCCCTGCCCCCTACAACTATTTGCTTTTCAGCACATGAGGAGTGCTTCATTTTATTGATTTAGCGCATGAACAGCGCTTTGCTAGCAGGGCCTGTGGAGACTGCTTCATATCTCAGTATTAGGGAGCTCCGGAAGACCGCTCCCCTGTGGCCGTCTGGTTGCTCTTCAGTGCAGGGGAGTCTGTCCTCTGGTGTGTGGTCACCGTCGCAACCTGGGTGGGCCCTGAGAAACCACCGATCATGGCGTGCTCGCAGAGATGTCCTCGGGGCACAAGAGCACTCGGAATAGTGCCCCCGGGGCACTAGCAGGAACTGCTGTCAACTGCCTTCGCTGAAACCCGAGCACTAGGGAAGCGGGTCTCTCCCTGTGTGGGAGACCCACTGACGAAGGCCTAGTGAGGCCAGGAGGGCCGACGTGACCCCCTGAGATCCCCAGAGGGCTCATAACGTGCTCCAGTAGGAGCAAAGTGCAAACGCCAATAGCTCCTCTCGCCCGGAGGTAGGCGGCCATACAAAAACTGTATCAGTGCGGGTTGAAGGACCCCAAGAGGTCTTCCTTATAACTCAGGAAGTTCAGGTGCTCCCTCCCCCCTGGTGGTGACGCATCCTTGGGGGGCCCCACCTCACGCGCGGAACGGACACCTCGAGGGAGGCCGTCCTACCGCTGGACTCACCAGAGGACCATCGGATCCCCTTGGTTGGACATAGGGGGCTTTGCCCCCCACGTGTTTCCCCACAACTAGCAAAGCTGCCTCGTGTGAGGAGTCACCTTCCAGTTAAAGCCCTGTTGACAAGGTCCAGGCCTCGTTCTCTCTTTGGCAGTATGCTTAGGTTGGCAGAATGGGGAGGAGAACCTCGACGGAGGTTCCATCCCTGCCCAACCTTCTGGGAGGAGAGGCTCACTTTACATGTTGCTGCATTCATCCGTGTTCATGATACTAAGGACCTGCCAGGTGGGAAACGCCTGTTTATGATATGTACAGCCATGACAATGTTTTACAGTATGCTCATGTCATGAGTTTTTGTGATATGTCAGGCTATGCATATTCATGGTAATGGTTTGGCAGTGATGTTCCTCTTATGAGCATTTCTGAGTATGCTTTTATTATGATCCACGCATTTGTGATTCTGGCCCTCATTACGACCCTGGCTGCCAATGATAAAGTGGCGGTAATACCACCAACAGGCTGGCGGTACTTACCGCCAAATTATGACTATGGCGGAAAGATCTCCGAAAGACAGCCAACGTACCACACCGACCGCAAGGGCGGAAACTACAGCCACCACGGCAGGAGCCGCCTACAGCCAGGCGGAAGTCAATGTTCCGTCCACCATATTATAACCAGACATTCCGCCACCTTTTCCAGAGCAGTACCAACGACATCAAAAGGCTGGCGGAAACTGGGCTCAGAAGTCAAAGGACTCATCATTGGAGACACAGGGAAGAACCACGCCGCCATAGAAGCTCAACTGCATGTGTTCCCGATGTTATTCTATGTTCTGCTCCACCACGAACAACCACGCCGGCGAAGACGGCGACGGTGATTACAGCCACCTAGCACACAATGAAGGGGGGGAGGAAAACGAGTGACACACACACGCACCACACACAACCCACACACACACACACCATACACACAACCAGATGCATTACAAAAACAATTTGACCACAAAAATCGACAGAATAATGCAAGGACAAAACAATTTTGCTAACTTGTTTGTAATAAGATCAACACAGTAGAAATAATAAGTTAGGCAAGATAATAGGTACATACATATGTACAGAAAAAGGTACACAGCCCAGTCCTCAATTTTCGTAGGCCACATGGTCACAGGCCAAAGTCCAATGCCATACATGTCACCTACTTTAACACGGGGAGAACACTGCAGGGGCATCAGTTTGTAAATAGGCAGGCATGTCAGGGGACGGGGGGCACCTCAGCCGGGAGATAAAACAAGACCACTGGTTCTGGAGGGGGCAACGTGCCCTGTGCTTGATCCTGGGGAGCAATGGGCCAAGGTCTCCAAGGTGGGTGTCATACCCACTGGTTCTGGAGGGGGCAACGGGCCCTGTGCTTGATCCTGGAGAGTGATGGGCCACAGTCTCTAAGGTGGCTGTCATACCCACTGGTTCTGGAGGGGGAACGTGCCCTGTGCTTGATCCTGGGGAGTGATGGGCCACAGTCTCTAAGGTGGGTGTCATACCCACTGGTTCTGGTGTGGACAGGCCACACAGCAGCCCATGGATGCAGGATTACATACCGTCTGCCGGCGGTGATGACTGCACAGTGGTGGTGCTGTTGGTGGGGGGAGGCTCCTGCCCATCCCCTGAAACCTTGGACGGCTGCACAGTCGTGGTGCTGCTGGTGGGGTAGGCTCCTGCCTATCCCCTGCAACCTCGGACAGTTGCACAGTGGTGGTGCTGTTTGTGGGGGCTCCGTCACAGTTCCTGGTCCAGGCTCCTTGCCCTTCCTGCCTGCTGGTGCAGGCTCCTTGATCTTTCTGCCTGCTGGTGAGGCTCCTTACCATTCCTGCCTGCTGGGGCTGTCTCCCTCCCCTTGAGGCTGGCTGGTGCAGGCTCCTTCCCTTTCCTTACATGTGGTCTGGATCTCTTTCTACCATGAGGTGGTGCGGTTAGGACTGGGCCCGTAGACTGTGTGGCTGAGGTGCTTGGCTAGGTTCTTGATACCCTGCCCATCAGTACAGGACGGGGGAGGATGGGTAGGAAAGAGGTCAATGGTGGATAGGAACAGTTTTTTAGGGACATTGGGGCGGAAAGAGGGAGAAGGAATGGGAGAGGAGGATGAGAGAGTGGTTGCTGGAAGTGTCTGTCTGCTGCTTTTGGATGCAGGTGCATGGGCTGTATGCTGTTGTGAGGTGGATGGTTGTTGGGTGTCTGAGTGCTTGCGTTTGTGTACCTTAGGAGGGGGGGCGAAAGACACTGTGGGAGAGACCACAGGGGACGTGTGCACAAATGCTGTGGATGTGTCTGCCAGTGAGGTGTGTGTTCTGCTTGGTGTGGTGATGATGCTGGTAGTGGATGATGATGTAGTGCATGTAGGTGTGTGTGTGGACGTGGCTGGGAGGGAGGTGGTGGAGGGGGAGGTGGGAGAGGCAGTGGAAATAGTGTATGTTGGTGTGTCTGCAACTGGATGGTGTTTGTGTGAGTGCCTGTGGGATGAAGTGTGGTGCTTGTGTTTGCCTGTGACACTCTTGGGTGTTGTCTTGTGTGCATGCTCATCTGTATGTGTGCTTGGGAAGGTTGGGGTTGAGGGGAATGGTACTGGGCAGTGGAAGTTGGAGGGGAGATGGTAAAAACAGGAACTATGGCTGCCATCAGAGAGGAGGCCGGAGCCTGAATTGATTTCTGTTGGTCTGACAACCCAGTGTGAATGCCCTCCAGAAATGCATTAGGTTATTGCATCTGGGCTGCCAGCCCCTGGATGCCATTCACAATGGTTGACTTCCCTACAGAGATGGATCTCAGGAGGTCAATAGCCTCCTCACTCAAGGCAGCAGGGCATACTGGGGCAGGTCCTGAGGTGCCTGGGGTGAAGGAGATGCCCACCCTCCTGGGCGAGCGAGCACGGGCAACTCGATGAGGGGCTGCTGGGAGGGTGGTGCTGGTACAGGGGGTGGCGGATGTACCTGTAGCTGTGGTGGTCACAGAAGTGTCCGCCACCACCAGGAAACTTCCATCGGAAGAGGTATCTGTGTCTGAAGTGTCCCCTCCAGTCTCTGCCGTGGTGCTCCCCTCGCCCGCCGTCCCACTGGTGTCCTCAATGTCGGTGGACTCTGCCTCCTGGGTCCTGTGGGGTGCAGCTCCCTCCGTTGCCGGTGCCTCTGCTCCTCCGCCAGATGATGCTAATGCACATAAGGACAGGATGATAAAACAAGAAAGGGGGGGAGAGAGACAAAGGATACACTGGGTCAGTGGCTGCACCAACCCCACCGTTGGCGTACACAGCACCCTCACAGACAGGGAACAGGCCTACACAATATGCATTGCACTACCAGATAAATAGCATGCCTACAAGGCATGGGGAGGGGCACACACTGCCAAATGCAGCACACCTGGGACCCACGCAGCCCTGACCAGTAGTGGATTCCTACGAGCTAGGTAGCTAAATTTGCCCTTCTGCACCCTAGCCACCAGGGGACCTATGCCTCAATTTCAGGCCTGGCCTAGGGGCACCCACTGACACACATTCTCCACCAAGATACCACACCATGCATAAGCTGTAATGATGGCCACTGTACTCACCCCTTTGTGACTGCTGTGTTGTCCTCAAGCGCCCATCCAGATCTGGATAGGCCACCGCCAGTATGCGGGCCATCAGGGGGGTCAGGGTTCGATATGCACCCCTTCCTCGTTGGGAGGCCATCCCCAGCTGGGCCTCCACGGTGTTCCGTGCCCAGCGTCTCAGGTCCTCCCAACGTTTCCGACATTGGGTGCTCCGCCTGCCATAGACCCCCAAGGTCCGCATCTCCTTGGCGATGGCACGCCATATACTCTTCTTTTGATGGGCACTGACATGCAGAGGAAATACAGACAGGAAAATAAAATTAGACAAACAGTCCTGCCGGTTACACATATGGCCCACCATACCCCTTCACATCACCATTTCCACACATATGGCCCAGCACACAACCTGTACGCTGCCAAGAGGACATCCACCCACCCCCTTACAGGAAGCCATCACACACACCACTCTATGCATTCATGCCCCATGCATCGTGCTCACAGTGTACTCACCTGTTGGTCTGGAGGCCCATACAGCAGTCTGTACTGGGGTAGGACCACATCCACCAGTCTCTCCAACTCCTCCGAAGTGAAGGCTGGGGCCCTTTTACCCAGTCACACGGGTCATGGTAGGTTCCAGACACAGGTCACAGCAGCACATGCAGTGTAGGTCCTCTCCTATGGAAGGTCAGGTAACAAGTGAGGAATATGATAGAAAATAGCGATCACGTCTGCAGCGGTGCATACCGCCAACGCCGGCGTAGATCACCATTGGCCACTGTAACCCTTAGGGCCCAATGTTAGCCAATGAGGAGGTGTACAGCCGTTCCTGACCGCCTCCCACAACGGTGCACAACATCAGCGGAATTAACTCACTTCCACCTGTCCCTCCACACAGGACAGGTGGACACCATTTCAGGGGTGGGGGGGGCAGGCCCTGGAATAATTCTGAGTCACAGGAGATATTAGCACGTACTGGACAGATCACAATGACCCATTTCATGTTTACAGGATGCCACATTCCGTTCTGGTTCCATTGTTCTGTTTGTGACTGGCTCCTCACTTTTGTGTCCCTTAGATACCTACAGCTGCGGATGAATAGGAGATGGAGACATACCCCTGTGTACAGACCCCTGGTGGACTTGGCTACACTTGAGGACAGGCACATAATACTCACCTATAGATTGGACAGGGCCACAATCACTGAGCTGTGTGCCCAATTGGAGCCTGACCTGATATCTGCAATTCATCACCCCACTGGGATCCCCCCTCTTGTGCAAGTGCTATCTGTACTCCATTTCCTGGTAACTGGTTCTTTCCAAGTGACAGTGAGCTTGGCAGCAGGAATGTCACAGCCAATGTTCTCAAACGTGCTGACAAGAGTCTTGTGTGCCCTGATAAAACAAATGTGCAGCTACATTGTTTTCCCCCAGGTTGAGGATTTGGCCACTGTGAAGGCCGGGTTTATCCAATAGGACATATCTCCAAACATAACTGGGGCGATTGATGGAACACATATTGCATTTGTGCCTCCCGGCAAAATGAACAAGTGTTCAGGAATTGGAAGAGTTTCCACTCTAGGAGATGGTGTACTTGGCAGACCAGTACATCTCCCACATCAATGCTAAGTATCCTGATGCCTTTGTCCTGAGGAATAGCAGCATCCTGAATGTGATAGTCCAACTACAGATGCACAGGGTGTGGCTAATAGGTGAGCCCTGGTTCCCACCCAGTAGATATTGGTGTATGGGTATGGTGTGGGATATATAGGATAGTGTGTGGCTAAATATTGTCCCTCAATATTTGAAGGTGACTCTGGTTACCCAAACCTATCAAGGCTGCTGACCCCTGTGAGGAATGGCAGGACAAGGGCAGAAGAATGTTATAATGAGGCACATGGGTGAACCAGAAGGATAATTGAAAGGACCTTTGCCTCCTGAAGGCCAAGTTCCAATGCCTCCATGTAGCAGGTGGATCCCTGTGCTAATCACCAAAGAAGGTCTGCCAGATAGTGGTGGCATGCTGCATGTTGCATATGCTGGCCTTCAGGCGGCATGTCCAATTCCTGCAGGAGAAGGAGGCTGGAGATGCCCGTGTGGCAGCAGTAGACCCTGTGGACAGTGAGGATGAGGAGGCAGGGGATGAGGACGAGGACAACACAACAAATGTTATCCCACAATACTTCCAATGACACACAGGTAGGACAGTGTTACTTCACGTTTCTATGACTTTTGTTTTAATCTGTATGCCAATGGCATGCTGATATTTTCTGCTTCTATGCCCACTTACGGTTCCCTCTGGCAATTCATTTTGCAGATGTTGGTGACCTGATATATACTCCTGGTGTGATCACTACAGCCAGCTACAAGTCATTAATCTATGCTCATTCTCTGTACAGTTTAATTGCAATGTTTGTACCTGTTACAATGAATACATATTCGAGATGCATGACATACTCCAAAAATGTTTTTTTTCAAAGGGTGTTTATTGAAGTGCTAATATTTGGAGGGGCAAGTGCAATGGGATGGGGGGATGATGGAGGAAAGTCCAGGGTATTGTTCCAGTCTATTTGTAGCACAGGTGCATTGTCCATGGGGACATAGGAAGGGGAACAATGACAGTTAAAGGTGGACAGGGTGACTGAGTGGGACACAAGGGTGACAATCAGGAGAGTCTCATTTCCTGGCAGGGGTCATGGCAAATGTCTCTGGCTTCTGTCTGGATCACAGGGAACGTTTCACCTTCTGCAGGCAGAGGTGTGCTGATGGCCTGTGAGTCCTGTGGCGGGCCCTCCTGGCCACTAGCAGCAGCGGAGGTGGAAGGCTATTCAGATGTCTGGCTAGTGGCAGGGGCCCACTGGTGTGAGACTGCCTCCCTCATAATGTTGGCCTTGTCTGCCAGTAACCCAGCTTTGAGATCAGGGTGTTGTTGATGGCCTGCAAGTCCTCCCTGATCCCCTGCTACTGTCCCTCCTGCAGCCGCCTGTTCTCCTGCACATTGTCCAGGATCTGGGCCATCGTGTCCTGGGAATGTTGATAGACTCCCAGGATCTCTGTGAGAGCCTCCTGGAGAGTAGGTTTCCTGGGCCTGTCCTCCCCCTGGCACACAGCAGTCCTCACAGATTCCCTGTTGGCCCGTGCCTCTGTCCCCTGAACGAGGTGACCACTGACCCCAGGTCCCTGATTGTCTTGGGGGCGTGATGTGCCCTGGGGTCCCGGTAGAGGTGGACACACTGCTGATTGACATGTCCTGGGGATAGAGGTATGGGTACGCTGGGTGGGTGCTGTGGTGGTGTTTCCTGATGGGGGAGGCTCTGTGGTGGTGTGTGACTGGGCCTGGGTAACCGGCTGTTCAGTGGTTCCTGATGGGCATGGTAGGTCATCCAGATCCTGAAGACCAGAGTCACTGTCATCACTGTGCGCCTCTTCAGTTGGGGGACTGGATAGTGCTGGCACCTTCTCTCTGCTGATATTGGCTGGGGTACCTGTGGGGATGTAAATGATGTGTTGTGGTATCCGTGTCTGACATATTGTACATCTGTGGCTTCCCCTCTTTGTTTGGATTTGCCCTGGTACCTTTTAGTTGTGTATTTTAGTGTATGGTGGAATTTTTAGTTCTCTATGGTGTGCATGCTTTAGTGATGGGTGTCCATGCAGGGCTGTGAGGGGTGTCCATGCATTGGTACGGCATGCAAGGCTCGGCATTGGGATGAGTGAGATGTGATGGTGGGGTGAGTGGGAAGTAGTGGAGTGATGGGAGTGAGGGTGAGGATATGTGATGACATGCAGGTAGGGGGTGATAGTAGTAGAGAGTTGACTTACCAGAGTGCAGTCCTCCTCCTCCTCCGGCCAGGCCCTCAGGATGCAGTAATGCCAAGACTTGCTCCTCCCATGTTGTGAGTTGTGGTGGAGGAGGTGGGGGTCCACCGCCAGTCCTCTGTACAGCGAGCTGATGTCTTGCTGCAATGGAACATACCTTCCCCGTAGGTCATTCCACCTCTTCCTGATGTCATCCCTAGTTATTGGGTGCTGTCCCACAGCGTTTGTCCCTGTCCACGGTTCTCCGCCATAGCTCCATCTTTCTAGCTGTTGATATCTGCTACACCTGCAAATAGCTATGGCTCTACCCTGACAATTTCCTCCACCATGACCCTTAGCTCCTCCTCTGTGAAACAGGGGTGTCTTTGTAGTGCCATGGGTGTTATGTGAGGTGTGTTGGGTGATGTGTTGGGGTGTGTGATGTGTAGTGCATAAGTGGTGTATAGGTGTGAATACTGTGTGGCTCTAGTTGTGTCAGTGGTCTTGGTGTCAATCTCCTGGCAGTAATTGTTGTTTGTAAAGGGTTGTGGGTAATGTGGGTGTGTGTTATATAGTGGTGTGGGTGTGGTGTGTGTATAGGTGTCAGGTGTGTGTTGTTTGAATTATACAATGTGGTGTTTTTTGCATATGGGTGTCCATTGTGAGCACGGCGGTATGTACCGTCAATGGTTTATGGCCGTTTATTATCCACCATGGTGATTCATGGGTCATAACATAGTGGGCGTAGTTCTGTTGGTGTAACGGTGTGGGTTTTGATACCACCAGTTTATCACTGACCTTTGTTCTGGCGGATTTGCGTATGTGGCTGAATATTGACGGATTGGTGTGTGTGTGTCATAATATGGTGAACGGATATCGGCCACAGCGGCGGTAAGTTGGCAGCCATCATCGTGGCGGTAAGTGGGATTTACCGACGATGTCATAATGAGGGCCTATATTTTTTCATGACTTACCATGTGTTTTCTGATGTTACTTTTATGGGCATTTATGTTTACTGTGATGTGCATTTCTTTGGTAATGTTTTCCTGACTACTGCTTATGTTGTAGAATAAGCAGTAACCTATGTGTTATATGTGACTACTGTTGACTTTCGCAGAGTAATAGTACTGTTTAATGTTCTGACAACTGCTTGGGTAGCAGGGTATTACTGACATGTTGTGTTTGGTCTAATGATGTTGTGTACAATACAGGTTATTGTTATATAACTTGGTGTTGTGTTTCCTTTGTGGTGGGATAGAGCGTCACATGTGTTGTGTGTGTTGTGCAAACACTTTACACATTGCCTCTGGGATAGGCCTGACTGCTCTTGCCAAGATACCAAGGTGGTGGGCAGGTGTTATCTTGGGTGTATAACTCCCTCGCTCTGACTAGAGTAGGTGGGATCTGCATGGCTTAGGTGTGTACCCTAGCCAACAAAAAAGCCCCATTTCTAACAATGTTTTACTAGTTGTTGGGTGAGAGGAAAAGTTTATTTTGTGTTACGGTAATGCTAGGAAGCTGTTAGTATTTTTGATCCATAAATTATGAATTTGTGAATGAGTAATGACATTTCAATATTTAAATTATTTATGTATTCAATAGGTGTATTTTTTTAATATTCATTTATACATTATGGGCCTCATTATGACATTGGCCGTCTTTTCAGAAGACCGTTGTTGTGGCGGCTGTCAGAAGACCACCATTTGGCGGTACTCCGAACCCGTAATACGACTCACACCAAGAAGGCTGCCAAAATACAGCCACAAATCTGACACCACCGGGAGAGAGGAGGGCGGTAAAGAGGCGGTTCCACCACGGGCACCAACAGCCCAACACAATTCTACCCACCAGATTACGAGCCACAAATCACAACAGCAGTTCTTTCATGGCAGAAAACCATTGACGTTATGAACCGCTGCGATCAGAAACAACCACTGTCATAACACAACACCACATTGGACAGTTTGAATAACCCACACACATTCACACACCAGACACACCTGCCCACTGCATTATAAAACACACCCCACACAACACACAATCCTTTGCTACAAAATCGATTTTCTCAAACACCGAGAGCAGGCAAATATAGTCATATAGCAGGATTTCAACATAGGCACATATACACATCTCACTAAGCACAAACCACACAACTGCACTACAAACACATAACACACATTACAACCACACACACACTGCAAGCGTCCATCACTCACCACGCACCTCCCACACCCCATCAATAACCCTACACTGCACCCTTACACACACAACACCCCCCTCAACACAAACACAACAATGTTCCCACAAAAGCACCCATGGTTCACAGATGACCAGTTGAGGGTCATGGTGGATGAAATCTTCAGGGTAGAGCCACCATTTTTTTAGCACAGGTCCAGCAAACGTCAATTTCTGGGAAAATGGAGTTGTGGCAGAGAATAGTCGACAGGGTCAACTCAGTAGGCAACCATCCACACACAGATGCCCACACAGCCCTTGGCAAATGCGTGGGTGGCATTGGCCAATACCATCACTACAACTCCCACAATGCACTAGCCCATCTGTGTGAATACCTGGAATGTGTACATCACATCCCTTGCATGTATGTACTAGCTATACCAACTAGGTGCTATGACTGAGTACCACAGAATGGCAATGACATCAATGCAATTAAACATACATACAATTAAACTTGCAGACACACATACTCTTCTCCCAATGGGACACCATGCTGCAATGTACAGCTATTACCTCTCACAACTAGCAAGCCTGATTAGTCACTAGCTAATAGTGCAGAACAGTCATGGGAACTATCAGACTGTAACAGAACCCATCCACAGAGGCAACGCTACTAAACCTGAATGACACCAACCAAAATGGACTGTGGTACACATGTCACAGACCACTATCTATCACCAATGGTATGCTGTGCAGCACCTGTCATTGTCATTGCTGGGAATCATGTCTAGCCACTGTATACATGTGATTAAGAGAGAACCAAACACATGTTCAACATTCAACTCCCTCTCTCACTCCATCTACAGGTACCCCTGCCAGTGCCACCATGGAGAGGATACCAGAGACTGCCTGCCTCCTCGGGATGAAGGCCCCAGTGAGGACAACACCTCTGGATGTCAGGACACTGACGACTTACCTGGCCCACCTGGGGCACCTGTTCAGTCTGTGACTCCCTGCCTCAGCCTGCCCACATCTATCCCCCCAACCCTGTGGTATCTACATCACAGCCAACCCTTCGTCCTCAAAATGGGTCCCAAGGACTGTTAAAACTATTGGGTACCCCACAGTACAGGGACCTGAGTTGACCCCCCACATCCCAGAGGCACAGGCACATAGGGCAGGGGGCATGGGAGGGAAGCTGTGTGCCAGAGGATGGGCCCCCCCAAATGAACCCTACTGACCAGAAACCATCTCCCAAGTCCTGGGAGCACACCAATAATCCCAGAACAGGATGGGCCAGATCATCACCATGTTGGGGAAAACCAAAGGCTGCAGAGTGAATACCACCAGGAGGTTATGCAGAAGTGGCAGGCACACAATGCCACCATGGCAACCATTGCAGAAATACTGAGGGATATCAACACCACCCTGCGTGCTTCCACCACCCACCATCATTCCCCTTCTGCTAGCAACATGACATCAGAGCCATCCACATCAGGGGCAGTTAGTGGTATGGAGGCCCTGCCAGGTGAACCACAGCCCTCAGACACCCCTCCCTCTGTAGCACAAGAACACCCTCCGCAAACATGATTGTCTAACCAGACATCCGGCAGGAACAGATGTCAAGACCAAACCCACTGCCAGGAATTGAACCTCACCTGATTTATCTCCCTTGTTGGCCACTGAGACACCCTGTTGACTGTCACAATTCGTCAAACGCCTTTACTGAGACGCCAGCAGGATCAGGATAGAATCATGACACTGGAACACAGAAGAATATTAACATTGTTTTTGATGTATTGTGACCATTAATTCTTGGAAACTTCCTGAAAGGGCAAGTAATAGCTTTAGCCTTGATGAAGTCATAGCGATTATTTTTCATGAGACAAAACATGTGTTGGCTGGCTGGAGTGCTAATGAAAAAATGACTGAATTGTTAATGGACATCTTGGGACATTTGAAATATGGTCAAAAGTTGTGGAGAACCATGATTCCGTGTCAAAAAGGAAATCCGAAAAGCATGAAATAAAAAGAAGTTGGAGAATACACAGGATATTGATATTGACTTATAATTGACTTGAGAGGAGTGCCTTGGATTTATCTAACCAGTTTTTACCCGATAGGGGAATCTTTTTGTGGGAGTTGGGTGGTTCTTCCCTTCCAAGAGCACCATACATATTTACATATATTTAGACATTGGTGGGATATCGTAAGCACCATTACCTATTAAACACCCTTTTGTATTTCCTATTATAGATCCATGATGGTCTGATGATTCAGGCGATAGGTCTGGATGATATGCCTGTCCTCCAGGGTTGCAAGGTCAGCTTGTGGACGGTACACTGGTGATTGTCTCAATCTCCTCATGGCAGGATATCTAGAGAGAGAGGAGAGAATGTACATTGACGAATGCACTTTACACATGTAAATAGAACATGCCTAAATCACACACACCTACCACTGTAGGACATGCGTAGCATTGCTGACACATAATATAATGGGCATGCTGAAGCCCCTTGGACACCATCCTTGCAGCACATTGCTGAACCTGTCAGTTTGATGGGAAACATATCACATTGAAATGTACCAAATGTGGCACACTGAGCTGTCCTGCACTGATCAGACAAATAGTAATGGGATATGCCAATATAGTTCCACGGTCTATGTGCCTACGAGTATCTAAACATGCCCATCATCAGATATACTGCCTCATAACGTCACTGTGTCATGCATGTCACATGGAATTGCACTACCATGATGGCACAACATAGGCTTTCTTCACCATTAGAGCAAATATGTGTCTGGCGCAATTATTTAGTTACATCAAAGCATGATATGTGCACAAACTGGCAGCCGTCTGTGCTGCACTGGACAGTTGGAAGTGACCTAAGTCCGCCGGCGTAAGTCATCATGGCGGTAGGTGGTCGCAACCGCCATGCAACTTGGCATTGGCTAACATTGCTGCCTATGGCTGACTGGGGCCAATGGCGGTGAAGGTCCTGTATGTGGAGGCCATAATGGCCATTACCTGCATTATTGCTCACTTGACTCCTGGCACTGTTACTAGCAAGACCGCCACGACCTGAGCTGCTGTGTGCTGTCTCTGGGAGCCATCATACCATGTCCTGCAGGTGAAGGTGCCCCAGCCTTCACCCCAAAAGAGCTGGAGAAGCTTGTGGAAAGGGTCCTACCCCTGTATGAACAGCTGTATGGGACACCAGAGGAGCAGGTGAGCCCAATGCCACAGTCATGTGTGAAAGGGGTGCGTGTGACAGTGAATGTGGCATGCGTACCGGTGAGGAAGTACATGCATGCACAGGGCATAAAGTGAAGGTGTGTGTGCCGAGAGGGTAGGTATGTGTGGGAACCTGGTGAGTCAGATGTGTACAGTCCACTGCTGTTTGTATGGTGCCAGTGTACATGACTTTCTCTTTTTGTCTGTGTCATCCATGCAGGCAAACTCCCATTAAAAGAAAGGGATCTGGCGTGCCATCGCCAAGCATATGTGGACCCTGGGGGTCCAGAGCCGGCGAAGCACCCATTGTTGCAAGCAGTGGGAGGACCTGAGACGCTGGGCCTGGAAGACTGCGGAGGCCCAGCTGCGGATGTCCTCCCAATGAGGGAGGGGTGCCGGTCAGACCCTGACCCCCCTAATGGCCCGCATTTTGGAGGTGGCCTACCCTGAGGTGGACAGGCGTTTGAGGGCAGCACGTCAGCCACAAGGGGTGAGTACTAACTGTATCCTGGGGCTTGGCTCTGGTTAAATGGGATTTGATGCCTCACTGTAGCTTATGCTACTATGTAGTCAGTGCAATGTGTATGTAGACTAATGGGAATGGGTAGTAACCACCCAGGCAACGGATAAATTGTAGATGTGAGTTGAAGGTGTTCTGTCAGTGGATGTACATCTCCCATATCAAGAAATCTCCATGTCTGGATTGTGGAGATGGTCTAAGAAAATTGCCACATATCTGACTCCATCCTGCCTATACAATGGATGAGAGCTTCTACCCTAACCATTGAGTATGACCTGTTTCCCTCCATCTACATTTGTGGTTCTAAGGCGTCCGTCCATTCACATCTGTACAGCATACCTGTACATGCAACTGTGTGACTCTCATTTTATCACAGGGATTATATACATCAAGTACTGGTAAGGGATTGACTGAATGTAAGGCATCCATAACATTTCCCCCACAGATATGGCCTGTAGAGGACTGGACTAATGGCTTGATTGTTGTAGACCCATATATTGGTCATCTGCTAACTATAGGGTATGTGAAGGTTGCCTAATTAGGATACTTATACATGTACAATTAAATACATCTTATTGCAATCATCATGCATTTCTAAGTGCTAGACTTGTGGGGATAAAACCTTGAAGCCAAAGGGATAGTACCAGAGGTGGTAAGTGCCTAGGCAGACCTGGCCATTGTCAAAATGTTACATATATGTCATGTATGCCAATGCCCTAGCAATTAAAGTGCAACATAGCTTAGTTACTGCCTGCATCATGTCACAATGATTACTTGGGGGCACATCTGATAGAGTGGGACAATGTCTGCTACTCTTGGCCTAGCTAATGTGACAGATTAGGACAGGATTGGGTATTGCATCACTTATGGGATAATGATGTGATTCAAATGCTGTATATTCTCTCCTAAAGCTGCCCTATGTAGTAGTGGGATGTGTTGTCAGTGCAAAGTCAGTGATGCTGGTCCACGTGTGCATGATGCTTACATGTATTTACAGTCTGAAATATGTGTTGTCTGGACTTAGGTACAGATATACACAAATCTAGAATGGTGTTGTGAGGGTGTTGTTATCATGTTGTGAAGTCCTACTGGTGACACTGCATGCGTGTTGGAATTGTGTATGGATCATGTTGTCATATGTGTGTTACTGAAGTTCATCAGTTGTGACACTGCACTCAGTGATTGAGTATGAATGTGTGATATATGCTATATGGCTATTGTAGATGCAGTTATGTGCATGATATATTGTAACATATGTGTTAGGTGTCTGCAGATCTTCCTCTGTGATTTGGTGAGATTAATCACTTGGCTACACCCTACACAAGTATTGTACACTAGATGTCACCTGTATGGGTGTCTAACTTGTAATGGATAAATCAATTATTAGATCTATATTGGCATTATTGTATTTGTGTTAGGTCTGCCATGTAATGTGACAGGCAAAGGATGTGTGAGTTGAGTAGTCTACACTGTCATGGATATTTCCCAGAGGACATGGACCGATCATCTGTTGTAACTGTGGAGGCCTGATGTGTTTTGTACAGTCAGCTGTACTTCCAGTGGGTGATAGGGACATGGAGAGGTATGATGTGAAATCAAAGAGTCATTTGTACTTCATCCAGGGCATGATGTGCATGCAGGCATGGCTTTGGTGGTGATCATGTGGATGACTCCAGTCATGCTGACCTACTTGACTGTAGACATAGGTGTGAGGGTTGGCATACATGGGTGGGTAGTAGTGACATGTTGTGAAATGATGTAGGAAATATTTATTGGCACCTGAGACAGGCTAACAGGGAAAGGTAGTCTCACAGATGTGCATGTTTACATGTGTGTATGTGAGGTTTATGTTAAACCTCTCTTGCCCTATCTCTCTCTCTCTCCCTCCCTCTCGCTTTCTATTTGTGTGCATTAACATCAGCAGGTGAAGGAGAAGGGGCTCAGGCGAGTTGGGATGCTGCAGGTCACGTGACCCGAGGTGCTGCTACCAGCGACAGTGAGGGACCTAGTGGCACAGAGGGCGAGCGGAGTGCCATGGGGGAAACTGGATCTTCCATGTCATCTTCGGAATACTCCTCTAGTGGACACTCCCTGGCGGTGGTGGACCCATCTGGGACCACCCCAGCACCATCTTAGTCTGCCACCCCCCTTACTACCACCGACCTCCCTGTGGATCCCCACCCAGATGCCTGCTCACCCAAGAGGGTGGGCATCTCCTTCGCCGCATGCACCTCTGCCCTTGCCCCACTGAGCCCTTCTACCCTCGGTGAGGAGGCTATTGACCTCCTGAGGTCCATCTGTGTGGGTCAGTTGAGCAACGTGAATGTCATCCAGGGAATGACAGCTCAAGTCCAGTAGAGCAATGCGTTCCTGGAGGGCATTCATAGTGCACTGGCTGGCCTAGAGAGATCCCTTCAGGCTCTGGCCTCCTCGCTGATGGTAGTCAGTCACCCTTTGACTACTGTCCCCCCTCCATCTACCTCTTCCCAAACCCAGCCAAAGCACACAGACATGCAAGCAATCATACACCCCAACATCCATGGGTAGCACAGACAAACACAAGCACCATAAGACCCACCACCTGCATGCAACGAGACAACACCTACCTGCAGACACACCAACACTCAGTATCTTCACAGCCTCCCCACCAACATTCACTAATCCAGCCACAACTCCTATCTTACCCACAGTCAGTACAATATCAGACCCGCAGACATCAACCCCAGTCACCACATCTGCAGATACCACAACCACCAACACAACCACATGCAGCACATCTTCCATACCTGCTGACACCCCCCAACAGACAGTCACCCATCCAGCATGACATCTCCCAGCACCCACTCCTCCTAAGACACATAAACCCCGACCATCACCCACCAACAGACACCCAGCACCCAGAAGCATTCCTCGCATGCTCATGCACCCAAGACATCCACCAAGACACCTCTTACAACCACTCCCTCTACCTCCACACCAAAACCTTTTTCTCATGACCGCCCCATGTGTCTAAGAAGGTTCTCTCAGAGTTTCCCCTGTTCCTGTAGGAGGCTGGCCTGGTTTGTATTGGGTACCTTGGGTATTTACACCTTACACCAGGTCCAGTTATCCCTTATTAGTGAATGTAGTAATGTTCTAGCAGCTTAGGCTGAGAGAGGTAGCTATAGCAGAGCAGCTTAGGCTGAACTAGGATACATGCAAAGCTCCTGCAATACCACTTATAGTTACACAGTACTTATACACAAGTAAATACAATACTCAGTGTTACTAAAAATAAAGGTAGTTTATTTGGGTGACACAAGGCCAAAAATATCCTAGAGGCAATACTCCTTCTGGAGGTAAGTATTATACACAATATATACACTACACACCAAAATAAGGTAAGTAATTAGGCATAGGATAGTGCAAACAATAGGAAATGCTATAGAATGCAATAGGAGAAAATAGGTCTGGGGCAACACAAACCATATACTAAGAAAGTGGAAAGCAAATCACAAAATCCCCCCTAGACAAGTGTACTGTGTAGAGAATTGCTGGGAGAGTATGAAAACAGCAAATGTAAGTATAGTACCCCACTCCAGATGCCAGAAAAGCAGGAGTAAAGAACTACAAGTTTCCTTAAGACACACTACAAGTTGTGATTAGAGTTATTGCTAGAACCAAGCAAGACTGCAAACAGTAAATGATGGATTCCTGGACCTGAAGACCTGCAAAGGAAGAAGACCAAGTTCAGAAGTTGGAAGAATTTCCAGGAAGGGCAGGAGCCCCTGCCAACCCAGAAGAGGGTGCAAAAGAAGAGTCCCTGGTTGGATGAAGACTGCAGAAATGCACCCAAGGAAGATGTCAGCAGGTTCCTGCATGATGCACTGGATGTCCCACAGAAAGAAGTTGGATGCAGGGGAGTTTTGGCACTGGATTCCTCCAACAAACCTTGGTTCCAGCAAAGTTGCGTTTTGCATCAAAGTGGCGCTATCTAGACCCAGGAGGGACCTGGGGGCCTCAACTCTGCGTGAAGAGGAAGAGGGGTCTCTCAGCACTTCAGAGAGCACTCAGAAGATCAGACAACGCCCACGGGAGTCCCAGGACACGGGGACAAAGGAGGTGCAAAATGTGATTGGTGCAGTACTACAAAGGAAGGTCCCACGCCGCAGGAGAACAAGTCAGCGAGATGAGCATCGCAGGATAGAGTGCTGGGGACCTGGGTCAGGCTGGAATTTTGCAAATAGTGCACAGAGGCCTCAGGATGTGAAGAAGACGCGGTGCACAGGGGTACTGTTGTTCTCGGGGAAGGCAAGGTCTTACCTCCTCCAAATTGGGACCTCAGGACAGTCTGTGTCAAAGGGGTCCACCCTCTGTGTTCCAAGGAGCATGCTCGTCGCCAGGATAGGAGTCCAAGAGAACCAGTCATCAACTTAGAAGGTGCTTGGGTGAGCAGGGGAGTGACTCCGTCGCTCCACAGGAGATTTCTTAGGTCCTACTGGTGCAGGGTGAAGACAGGGAGTCCCCAGAGCGTACACACTGTGGGCACTGTTGCAGTTGCTGGCTGGAGCTGAAGTTGCAGAGGAAAAGTAGCCCTTCTGGATGCTTTGTTGCTGTTACAGCGGTTCCTGGAGCAGTCTGCGGTTGATCCGAGGTCAGAGGATGAAGTAGTAATTGCAGAGGATTCCTGTGGGAAACTTGCAAGTAGAATCTAAAGAGAACCCCCAGGAGAGACCCTAAATAGCCCTGAGAGGGGGATTGGCTACCTTATCAGGTATGGACCTATCAGGAGGGGTCTCTGACGTCACCTGCTGGCACTGGCCACTCAGAGGCCTCCAGAGTGTCCCCACACCTTGGAAAACAAGTTGGCTGAAGTCAGGGACGCACTGGAGGAGCTCTGGTCACCACCCCTAGGGTGGGGATGGACAGGAGAGTGGTCACTCGCCTTTCCTTCGTCCAGTTTCACGCCAGAGCAGGGTGTTGACCGGCTTGTGCAAGGAGGGCACCAGCTGTGCCCTTCAAAGCATTTCCAGAGGCTGGCATAGGCTACCCCTCCCCAGCCTGTAACACCTATTTTCACAGGAAGAGGGTGTTACACCCTGCTCCCAAAGGACTGCTTTGTTCTGCCTTCCTGGGACTGAGCTGCTCAGATCCCAGGAGGGCATAACCCTGTCTGTGAGGTGGCAACAGCTGTAGCTGCATTGCAAGCCTCGGAGAGCTGGTTTGGCAGTACTGTGGGTCCGTGGTGGAGCCCCCAGGATGCATGGAATTGGTTCCCCAATACCAGATTTGGAATGGGGGACAATTCCATGATCTTAGACACCTTACATGGCCATGTTCAGAGTTACCATTATGAAGCTACATATAAGTATTGACCTACATGTAGTGCAAGTGTGTAATGGCGTCCCCGCACTAACAAAGTCCCGGGAATTATCCCTGAACTATGTGGGGACACCTTTGCTAGTGCAAGGGTGCCCTCACAATTAGTAACTTTGCACCTAACCTTCAACAAGTGGAGGTTAGACATTTAGGTGACTTATAAGTTACTTAAGTGCAGTGAAAATGTACGTGAAATAATGTGTGCACTATTTCATGCAGGCTGCAATGGCAGGCCTATGGAAGGGTTTATCTGAGCTCCTTATGGGTGGCAAAAGAAATGCTGCAGCCTGTAAGGATCTCCTGGAACCCCAATGCCCTGGGTACCTAGGTTACATATACTAGCGACTTATAAGGGGGCCCAGTGTGCCAATTGTAATTGGTAAATGAAGTCACTAGCCTTTAGTGACAAATGTAAAAGCAGAGAGAGAGCATAAGCACTGAGGTTCTGGTTTGCAGAGCCTCAGTGACACAGTTAGGCACTACTGACAACACACATTAGGCCACAAACTATGAGCACTGGGGTCCTGGCTGGCAGGATACCAGTGACACAGTAAAAACACACTGACATATACTCACAAACAGGCCAAAAGTGGGGGTAATCATGTTAGAAAGAGGCTACTTTCTCACATAACCCCCCAAGCAAAGGACAATAAGGCTAACCTTGGCCAGTTGAGACTTTATTGTCTAAGTGGTGATAAGTGGAGAATAGATTTGCAATAGAGTGGTTACTCCCTTTATCATATGTATGGTTACTTCCCTGTGGGGATGTAAACCACCCTGTTTGGAGATTTTTACCTAACCAACAGTGTGAGTGTAAATTCTCAGTGTTCCTATTAGTATGTTTTAAAGTTGGGCAGTGGTATTTGTCCACTGGGCCTATGTCAAATGCAGTAAATGCTAGTCAGGGATGCTGTCTCAATAAAGCCATAGCTTGGCAAAACCGTTGTCCATATGGCTGTAAGAGAGAACAGGGTTGCTGTTTCTCTTGATTTGGAGCAGGGCAGAGTTGATGTCCTATAAGCTCCACACTAGGACAGGGCTGCTGTCCTAAGTGTTTAGAGGCAGTGCAGGGCTGCTGCACTAAAGTTTCTCTGGGAGGGCTGGAGGGATGCTCTATATTTACTAAAATGGTGCAATTTTGCACATCTGGATTAGTAGTTCCACAAAGAGGTACTTTTACATCTGGGAGTCCAGCTGTTGTAGCTGAGGGCTCCTTTGGTACAGGTTCCACCCCAGGAGAGGTTTCTACCACCACATGAATGGTATCCTTAGTGGCAGGGTGGGGAAGGGATACTTTGATACCCTTTTTACCTGTTGTTGGGGAGGGATCCTGAGATTTCAGGCCTTTTTCTCTCCTTTGCTTTTTCATTTCACCAGAAATGAGAAGAAGCAATTCCTCAGCGATACCCAGCATGGCTGCATGGGTATAAAACTCTACCTCAGCCCAACCTGAGGTCTCTAGGTCATTACCTAAGAGACAGTCTACAGGTAAGCTATGTGACACTACCACCTGCTTAGGGCCAGTAACTCCACCCCAACTAAGTTGAACTACAGATAAGGAGAGAGACTGAGTGGAGTTATTGACACCAGTAACCTGGTACTTCTGTCAAAGGAGGTGTTGTGCAGGGGACACCAAGTTTTCAATCACTGAAGTGATACTGGCACCTGTGTCCCTGTAGGCCTGGGCCTCAATACCATTTATTGAGATTGACTGCCTGTACTTATCTATGTAAAGGGGACAAGCAGCCAAGGTGGAAAGGCCAATGCCACCAGGTGTGACAGAAACTGTCTTGGGACTGTCTACCCCAATTTCTATTATGGTCCCAAAAGTGAACCCAACTGCACCTTTAGTTTGACTATAGCCAGTAGTCCCACCGCTATTACCACTACTGCTAGGGGCACTAGAGTTTGATGTATTAGTGGTGGTAGGCTCAGGGGCTTTACCTGGGCAGGACTTATTCCCTGGCCAATGGCCTTTACCTCTGCACACAAAGCACCAAGGCTTTTTCTGATTGTGTGAAGAGTGAGAAGAAGATGAAGAAGTTTTATCCCCACCCCCAGAGGAGTGTTTGGGACCTGGAGAAGGATCTTTGTGTTTACTTTTATCCCCATGCTTGTCCTGAGATTTTTCACCATCTTTCTTTTTGTTGTCTTTGTCTTCCCCAGTATGAGCTTTTCTCCTCACCCTTGTGCTGCCCCATTTGTCTGCCTTCTTTCCCAGTTCTTGGGGAGAGGTCAGATCTGAGTCCACAAGATACTGATGCAACAAGTCAGACACACAATTATTCAATGTATGCTCTCTTAGAATTAAGTTATATAAGCTTTCATAATCAGTCACCTTACTGCCATTTAAACATCCTTCTAGGGCCTTCACTGAAGAGTCTACAAAATCTGTCCAATCCTGTAATGACTCCTTTCTGGTCTCTCTGAACTTTATCCTGTATTGTTCAGTGGTTAAGCCCAGACCATCGAAAAGTGCACTTTTAAGAATGTGGTAGTTATCTGCATCATCCTCTCTGACAATAAGGAGTCTGTCTCTCCCCTTGCCAGAGAAAGATAGCCACAGGATAGCAGCCCACTGAACTTGAGGGACCCTCTGAACTTTACAGGCCCTCTCAAGCGCAGCAAAGCACTTGTATATGTCATCTTCATCCTTGTAAGGAGGGACAACTTTATGCAGATTTCTGGAATCAAATGAGGGTTCCCTAACATTAGAATTTCTGAAACTGCTACTGCCACCATGGGGAACTAACCCCAAACCCTGCCTTTCCTTTTCCACAGCCAGGGATTCCCTGTCTAAGGCCAACTGTTGCTGCTGTAGCCTCAGTCTGGCCTCCTCTAACCTCAGCTTTCCGAGTTCCCTATCTAGGGACTGGCCCTCAGGGTTAGAACTGTGGGATACGTATGAGACAGAAGTAACATTGGAATTTGCAGAGGCTGATCTATCCCTAACTGGAGCCACCCTAGTGACCTGGCTTCTAGGTGTGAAGGAAGCCCTACTAGTGTGTGAACCCTTCCCACTCCCAGTTGCACTAAGGGGTCTGCTAACAGATAGATTAGTGGAAGGACCCTCCCCAGGATTATGAGAATGTTCTTCTAAGCCTGCCTGATTGGAATCTTCCTCTACCCCACCATCTGACTGATCCTGACCAGTGCTGAGTCCCTGGTCATCCTTCAGGAGGAGATTTAAGAGGAACTCCTGATTGGGGTTCTTCCCAATCCCTAAACTTCTTTCAATACAGAGACCCATCAAACTTTTAAAGTTTAGATTCTCATAGGTAGTTTTTGCAACTCTAGGGGTAGCTTCTACAGAAGACATATTGAAAGAGAAAAAGTTTTGGAAAGTGAGTAAAACGTTAGTAGACTAACAGAGCTAACTTTTTAGGGAAAAGAAGAAAAACCTTTCAGAAACTCTGTAAAACTTTTGCAAAGTTTAAAGAACTTTTTAGAAAGTTAGAAATTACTTCTAGGCATATAGCTCTAAGTATTGGAGCAATGTTTTCTTGTGAAAAGCACTAGTAACAAAGTGGTAAAGCAATTGCAAGTACTTAGCCCACCGCTGAACCACCAATGTAGGAGGTCGGCCTGGTATGTAGTGGGTACCTTGGGTACTTACACCTTACACCAGGTCCAGTTATCCCTTATTAGTGAAATGTATTAATGTTCTAGCAGCTTAGGCTGATAGAGGTAGCTATAGCAGAGCAGCTTAGGCTGAACTAGGAGACATGCAAATCTCCTGCAATACCACTTATCACAGTACTTATACACAAGTAAAGACAATACTCAGTGTTATTAAAAATAAAGGTATTTTACTTGGGTGACACAAGGCCAAAAATATCTTGGCGGCAATACTCCTTATGGAGGTAAGTATTATATACAATATATACACTAGACACTAAAATAAGGTAAGTAATTAGGCATAGGATAGTGCAAACAATAGGGAATGCTATAGAATGGAATGGGAGAAAATAGGTCTAGGGGCAACACAAACCATATACTAAGAAAGCGGAATAAAAATCACGAATTCACCCATAGACAAGTGAAGTGTGTAGAGAATCACTGGGAGAGTAAGCATACAGTAAACGTAAGTAAAATACTCCACCTCAGAGCCCAGAAAAGCAGAAGTAAAGTACTGCAAGTTTCCTTAGGACACACTACAAGATGTGATTAGAGTTATTGCAAGAGCCAAGCAAGACTGCAAACAGCAAATGGTGGATTCCTGGACCTGAAGACCTGCAAAGGAAAGTGAACAAGTCCAGAAGTCGGAAGATGTTCCAGGAAGGACAGGAGTCCCTGCCAACCCAGAAGAAGGTGCAAAAGAAGAGTCACTGGTTGGACGAGGACTGCAGAAATGCACCCAAGAAAGATGTCAGCTGGTTCCTGCATGATGCACTGGACGTCCCATGGAGGGAAGTAGGATGCAGGGGAGATTTGGCACTAGATTCCTCCAACAAGTCCTGGTTCCGGCAAAGTCATGTTTTGCATCAAAGTGGCGCTGTCTGGACACAGGAGGGACCTGGGGGCCTCAACTCTGTGTGAGGAGGAAGGGGAGGCTCTCAGCACTTCAGAGAGCCTTCAGAAGATCAGACAGCACCCAGGGGAGTCCCAGGACACGGGGACAAAGGAGGTGCAAAATGCAGTTGGTGCAGCACTACAAAGGAAGGTCCCATGCCGCCGGAGGACAACTCAGTGAGTTGAGAGTCACAGGATAGAGAGCTGGGGATCTGGGTCAGTCTGTGAACAAAGGAATTTTGCAAATACTGCACAGAGACCTCAGGAGGTGAAGAAGATGCGGTGCACAGGGGTACTGTCATTCTCGAGGAAGGCAAGGTCTTACCTGTACCAAATTGGGACAGCAGGACCTCAGGACAGTCTGTGTAGAAGTGGTCCACCCTCTATGTTCCAATGAGCACGCTCGTTGCAAGGAGAGGAGTCTAAGAGAACAGGTCATCGACTTTTTCTCCACAGGAGATTTCTTCAGGCCTTCTGGTGCAGGATGAAGACAGGGAGACCCCTAAGTGTGCACACTGTGGAAGCTGTTGCAGTTGCTGGCTGGAGCAGACCTTGTAGAGGAAAAGAAGCCCTTCTGGATACTTTGATGCCACTACAGCAGTTCCTGGAGCAGTTTGCGGTTGATCTGAGGAAAGTGGATGAAGTAGTCGTTGCAGAGGATTCCTGCTGGAAACCTGTGAGTAGAATCTGAAGAGAACCCACAGGAGAGGCCCTAAATAGCCCTGAGAGGGGGGATTGGCTACCTTAACAGGTATGGACCTATCAGGAGGGGTCTCTGATGTCACGTGCTGGCACTGGCCACTCAGAGGCCTCCAGAGTGTCACCACACCTTGGAAAACAAGATGGCTGAAGAATGGGACACACTGGAGGAGCTCTGGGCCCCACCCCTGAGGTGGTGATGGACAGGGGAGTGGTCACTCCCCTTTCCTTTCTCCAGTTTCCTGCCAGATCAGGGACTGGGGGTCCCTGAACCGGTGTAAACTGGCTTATGCAAGGAGGGCACCAGCTGTGCCCTTCAAAGCATTTCCAGAGGCTAGCAGAGGCTACCCCTCCCCAGCCTGTAACACCTATTTCCCCAATCCCATATTTGGAATTGGGGGACAATTTAATGATCTTAGATACCTTACATGGCCATATTAGGAGTTAACATTGTGAAGCTATATATAGGTATTGACCTATATGTAGTGCATGTGTATAATGGCATCCCCACACTCACAAAGTCCCGGGAAATGGCCCTGAACTATATGCAGGTACCTTTGCTAGTGCACTTAGTAACTTTGCACCTAACCTTCAACAAGTGAAGGTTAGACATATAGATGACTTATAAGTTACTTCAGTGCAGTGAAATGGCTGTGAAATAGGGTGTGCGCTATTTCACGCAGGCTGCAATGGCAGGCCTGTGGTAGGGTTTATCTGAGCTCCTTATGGGTGGCAAAAGAAATGCAGCAGCCCATAAGGATCTCCTGGAACCCCTATGCCATGTTTACCTATGTACCATATACTAAGGACTTATAAGAGGGGTCCAGTGTGCCAAATGTAATTGGTAAATGAAGTCACTAGCCTATAGTGACAAATCTAAAAGCAGAGAGAGAGCATAAGCACTGAGGTTCTGGTCAGCAGAGCCTCAGTGACACAGTTAAGCACTACTGACAACACACACATTAGGCCACAAACTATGAGGACTAGGGTCCTGGCTAGTAGGATCCCAGTGAGACAGGCAAAACACACTGACATATAGGGTTTTCACTATGAGCACTGGGGTCCTGGCTACCAGGATCCCAGTGACACAATAAAAACACACTGACATACACTCACAAGCAATCCAAAAGTGGGGGTACCCATGCTAGAAAGAGGCTACTTTCTCACAGTTCCCTATTCCTCTCCCACCCTGTTATACCCCAAAATAGTCTGTGTCCTTCCCCAAGTCCAGCCCTTCCTCCTCCAGGTCCTCCCCTGCCCCCTGCTAGTACCCATGCATTGACCCTTGCCAAGAAATCAACCCCTCCCACGTCCATGCCCAAAGACTCTCCTCCCAAGCCCAAGCCAAAGCCCAGAAATCCCACCTCCAAACCCAAGCCCAAACTCCCCCTCCACTCCCCAATCCCTGAGATGCCTGCATGCCTCCTTGATGCCCCTACCCTGTGGAGATCATCTAGCAGTCAGGAGTCATGTAGGGGCACACAGAAGTGCCATGTGTGCCTTGTGCACTTTAGACTGTGGACTGGCCCATTTGCCTTATATTTGTACATAGTTATTTATTTATATTAATCTTTTTATATTTCTATTTATTATACCTGGGCCACCAGTTGTTGGTTCAATGGTAACATACTTGTCCTACCTTTCTTTCCACATGGCTGTTTTGGTCTTGCCTGCTTTGGTTTGTGTGTGAGTGACATGTGTGTGTGTGTTGTGCTAGTTGTTGTGTCTGGGCTGCATGTGTGGTTGCTGCCCTGCCATGAGTCCCGCTATGGTGGCTGTGTGTTGTGTGTAGGATATGTTTGTGTATGGAACATGCATGTATGTAGATAAATTGTGTATTGTTTGTGTTGACATCTGTAATGGTGGTGTAGTGTGCCCTTGTGTGGTTGTTATTTGTGCGTGTATGTGGTGATGGGTATGTCAGAAGTTTTGTATGTTGTGTTGGTGTGGTATGATGTATGCTTCAGCGATGGCTGTGTCATTTTGTGTATTGGTTGTCAGGTATTGTTGTATGTGTGTAGTGTAATAAGGAGGTGTGTAATGTATTAGCTTGCCAAAGCGTGTGTGTTGTTGGAGTTGTGGTGTAGTTGTGTGAATCAGTGGTGTTGTGTATTATTGTGTTGGACTGTGCCAGTGGTGCATGTGTTTGGGTTGGTGTGTGTATTGTGTGTGTGTGTTGGCTGTGGTATGTGTAGTATGGGTGTGAGTGTGTGTATGTGGGTGTGGGTGTGTGTTTGTGTGTGCATATGGGGATGTGGTTATGTGTGTGTGTGTCGCTGTCACCTGCTGCCCAGGATGTTCATGTTATGTGTGAGTGTGTGTGTACTTTGGGTTTTCCCTACAGTGTCAGGTAGGTGTGTGTACTCATGGTTGTTTTTGTTGTTGCTGGTTCTAGAGTCGTCGCACGAAAAGGAGCAGTGGGAGGACTAGCAGTTTAGTTTCCATTGTGGCTCCAGACTGGTATGTGTTCCAGAAGGTGAGTGTCTCCTTTTATACAGTTGTTTTCCTCCAGGGTTTTCGTTGAGGTGCCACCATGGCAGAAACCTTGGCGGTGTGCAGCCTTGTGATATGTCCGGCGGGAACATGGTGTTGGTCTTCTGCGCCGGGCATGGCGGGTCTGCTCCTGCCAAACTCGTAATGACCCCCTATGTGATTATTATAATTTTTTTATTTTTATTGGTGTTTATTCATTGTTGATTTGTAAGAAGATTTAAATAAAAGTAACAGTGTTGAGTTTTACGTATAATGTTTTAAATGTTGGTATTTGTGGTGATGAATTATTGTGTATAAGGTATTTTGTAATTTTTGGGGGAATTTCCCCCTAAATACACACAATAAATAACTAAATTAAACTAAGGTATGTTCTGTGTGTTGAGCGAAGTTTGTCTTGTAGTGCCAGTTCTACATATAATCTAACTTTATTAATTAACATGTTGTGGTTGTATTGGGTTTGTTTGACTAGATTAGGTTTTCAGGTTTGAGTTAGGAATAGTTTTATTCTTATGTCTTCATATCTGTATTTCTTCTGTATGATTTATATAACTCTGGATAATGGGGTCTGATGTTTTCCTATGGAGACCTGGAAGGAAGCGTGTCAGCCTTCGGCTACTTTTTTGGCTTTTCCTGCATTTTTTAGAGTACTGGTAAACGTTCCACCACTCTTTGTGGTACCTGGCTTGGTATCTGTGTCCTGAGAAGGTCAGGCAGCCAGCCCAGGTGTCGTAAATGAACTAAACTATTTGGGTTATCTTTTTTTTTATTATCTTAGTTAAATATCAATTCTATTAATGAGTCTTGGAACCTATTTACTTGTTAAGGTGGAACGAAGGCCAGAGCAAAATATTTTTTTTTATTTGAAAGCTGCTGTTTGCTGAGTACTCTATGTTCATGGTGCATATTCCTGTAGTTCACTATTTGGATTTACTTTTGCTTTGGTGTGAATCATAAAATCTGAAGTCTATCACATGTTTATTGGGTGAATAGTTGTTAGTTTTCTCTTTTGTTTTATTTAGTAGGTTAATATAAGCTGTATAAGTCAATGTAGGCTGTATTATTGTTTGTTTAGAAGCAGAGTGAATATGCAGTATATGTTGTCATGGTATTGCCCATGGATGGTGCATAAGTGATAAAATGGTGGTGGAAAGGTTTTAAAGGTGTTATCCATGAGCCAGATGGGGGATTGGGTTGGTGTTAATATTTTTTTTGCTGCTACAAATATGAAATATTATTTGTTCATTATTGATGCTATTATATATTATAAAATCATCTTTTGTGTGGGTAATGGATTATACAGCAGACCTCAATCTCTGCCATATCTTGTGGTTAACAGTATTTATTTACATTCTCCAGTTGGTTATCTACAGTGGTGGCCCTTTGATAGCAACAATTGGAATATTTGTGGCTTCATTAGACATGGTGGAATCTGAATTTAATTCAATACAATTGTACACAATTATGTATTCTATTGGCATTTATTTTATGATGCTTGCATACATTTGCAAGTAATTTTATTTTGTTTCATTTTGCTTATTATACAGTTCTGTCTTTCTTTTTTCTCAATTTGGCTTCTTTGGAGTTTTTTTTTTTTTCTTTTGCAGTACTGGGGGTATACAAAAATAATAAACAATAATAATCATCTGATTTGCTTGAAATTCATATTTAAAAATGATACTTATTTAATGTTTATAATTTCCTAATTATTAAATGTTTTTACTTTACGTAAATGGTCAGTGTCACAGCCTTCTATCTTTCTTTGATAGTGTTTTAATCACTGTATGTTTGTGTAGTTTGTTGACTGTTTGCCTGTTTTTTTTATGAATATGATGGGTTAGGTGTTTTTTTGTTTTATTTTAGTGGTTTTCCATATGGAAAAAATACTAATTTAGGTGTGTATGTATTTTTTTAATAATATTATTTTCAATATTTTATAACAGTTTATATATATTTGTGTGTGTATATATTCACTTGCAAAACCAAAGGCTACAGAGGTTTGAATTTACTAGCACAAAACCAGAGAAATGCAGCCAACCCTTATAGCCACCCAGCTGTGTGCAGCGGAGGTTGGCTGCAAGGCCTGGGCCAAATCCCGATAGCAACCCAGCCCCAGGCTGCTCACGGCCTGCGGCCATGCGCAGTGGGGGTTGGCTGCAATTCTACGTTACCCCCTCCCCTGCCAATTGTGGCCCCAGGGACCCCATCCCCCAGGGCCCGGCCTTCTAAAAATAATTTTTTGGGGAGGGACCACACACCCCCCCAGGCAGATTTTGGCCCGGGGACCCCATCTCCAGGACCTGGCCTAAATAATTACTTTTTTTGGGGGGGGGCTTCATGGTACCCCATCTCTAGGCTGATCTCAGTTCTGTGAACCCTATCCCGTGGGGCCTGGTCTAAATAGTGAATTTTGTTGGGGGGAGGGGATGCATGGCTACACTCGCCACGCTGATCTTGGCCTCGGGGGCACCATTCCTTAGAGCCCAGCCTAAATATTTAATTGTTTTTGGGGAGGCACCTCTCTCCCCAGGACCGATCTCGAGGATGGGGTCCCTGGGGCCTGAAGCAGGGTCCCAAGATGGCTACTAACACTTTCTGATTGAAGTGTTGACAGCCAATCAGAGCTGTGCATTTCTAAGCTCAAGCTTGTTTTTATTTGTGAGTCCTTCACGCTTCTATATAACTATATTTCTTTTTCTTTTAAAATCTTTTACACCAAACAAGAAAAAGGCTTCTTTCTGTACCAAAAGCTACCTTTCTGCAAATTTAGGCCCATATTTATAGGAAAATGACAGAGCACGACGCTGCACCAAAATTAGCAGTGCCATGCTCCGTCATTTTCACAACACACGGATGATTCATATTTAATTGAATACGGCACACTCCTGTGTTGTCTCCTGTGCTGGCGATAAATTTAGCTGCCAGTGCCAACGCAGGCATCCTTGCACAATGGTGCAAGGATGTCTGCATTGAGGGGTGTGATTGTTTATGTGCGGGAAAGTGTCCCTTCTTGCACATAAACCATCACTAATGGCGATTTGGCACTTCTGGGTGCCGTGATCATGAGCCTTCCACACACACAGAAGTGCCAAAGCGTCATTTTCAAATGATTGTTTATATGCAGGAAGGGACACCATCCTGCACACAAACAATCTTGTCTGGCATTTTGCTCTTTCTATTTTTGAAGTAAAATGCAGCACACATAAAAAAGCAAAAAATGAGGAGGAATAAAAGTATTCCTTCTCGTTGCGACTTGCTAACGCCACCCAAGGGGTGATGATAGATTTTGGCGCTGCCTCAGGTTTACGAAAACTCGTAAATCTGAGGCAGTGTCAAAATGCAATGGGTGTTGCTGTGGCATGCTCACAGAAACACCCATTGTATGCTCCTTCTATGCGAAGGGCTGCATGTGAAGGTGTTGTATCTACAAGATGGCTTTAAGCCACTAAAAAGTGGCTTAACGCCACCTTGTAAATACGGTGCAGGAAATAGCACCACCAGAGCGTCATGAAAAGTGACATTCTGGAAGCGCTAGGAGCTCATAAATATGCCCTTTAGTGTAATTCCATTCAGCAGTTCGGGCTGTATTCATGCTCAAATCACTATTCGAATTAACATGGGAAATGCAAAATTTTTGACCCCCCCTAACTTTTCTTGGCCCCCACTTGATGGATCACCCCAAAACTTTCCTTGTACAACAAAATTCTTGGAAACTCTTTTTTGGGAATATTTTGTGAAGATTCCTCAAACAGCACCAAAAATATAGGCAAGTCAAAAAACTATTTTTCTGTGGAAACATGGTCCTAACTATAACTACCTAGTGGCAACCGGAACTAGGTAATATATGTATAGTGTTTCATTGATAATTTGTTTTTTAATATTCTAATCATGATATAAGTGTTGCCGATATTTTTGTTACTTACATATAGCCTATTCAAAGCTGATATTGTTGCATCCTGTAAAACCTGCAGGGACAGAATGGTTGAATGCTTGAGCTAAACCATGCAGCAGCAAACTCTTGCATTCTGTCTTCTGTAATTATGTAGAGAATTTCCTTAAAGGTTAAACACTTTTCTGTTGCTAATAATATTATTAAGAGACTCAGCATTCATTTTGTGACACTTTTCAGTCATAATTACAGTCCTTCTGACCATCTGACCACCCTCAGTGCCTAGCACAAAGATGCCCTAGGACTCCCATCTGATGCTCAGAACTGTTACCCCCAGTGTGAGGGCTATACAAGTGCTCAGTTACATTTTACCAAGTCACCTCACGTGGTAGCCATCTTTGACAAAAAGACTATTTAAGCCATGCCCAGCACAAGTCTAAGTGCTTGACATTCCATCACCAGAGCTGAAAAGCTTTATTCTTACTAAGCCTGGGCGGAGTTGGAAGAGTCCCGCTAATTGTGACTCTGCAAAGTGGTTAAAAAACTCTGCCACGCTACGTGGAGTTCCACTGGCAGGCACAGTTTCCCATTGCACCTGTTTGCATTGCATTTTACATGCAACACAGAGTACATTCTCACATTCAAAATCACACATGAATGGCACCATGTGGCTTGAATGGGCGTGGCCATCTTGTTTTCTTACTCTGCTCATGGTGCTGGGCCTGTTTTTTTAATACCTCCCTAATTTTTTCAATCCTCTGCCCTCCTAATTAATCTGCTACTCATTTTTATTTATTGTATTAATGCGTGTTTTTGTGTCTATGCCATTTGTATTTTGTTTTTTTTCCCTTCATTATTTCTTTCTTCCTTCTCCTGCTTCTTTTCTTCACCCCACCCAGCACCATGGCAGAGTTAGGTGGTGAACAGGAGAGCCGTGGTGGCAGGCCCCCTCGAACAGCCAACAGAAGCAGCCACCTACCTTGCAGGTGGCACCACTGGCCCATCAGTTGTGAGGTGGAGGTGGCTGCACTGGTTTTTCTTGTGCAGCGCCACCTGCCCTCCAGGATGGAAGCAGGCGGCAGGCATGGGAGCATGTAACCCCTGGGGGAGCATCGGGGGATGGTGCACAGGTGTGTGCGGTGTACCAGGGAGGTCCAGCACACCACCCAGCGGCTGACGCACCGCTGGGCAGATATCCTCGACTAGGCGCCGGACCCGCTTGACCTACTAGGTGTTGAGATTCTGGGTGCCGATGACTATTAAATATATTATTATTTGTGTTTGTGTTCTACAACGTTAACTTTTTTTCTTAATAACATGCTGCTCACACTGAGAGGTAAGTTATGATTAGTGTGCGTTAAGAATATTAGTATGTGATTAAGTTTGAGCTAGGCAGGTGCTCAGCGCTACCTCATTGTATGCGGCACAGGCTTGCTTTGGCGGATTATTAAATAAGTCATTGCAATGCAGACTCCTCTGTCCTCCTGTCACCATAGTGAATTACTGATATCAGTGAGTTAGCATTCTCTGTGACTTTCTTTATGTAGCTCATACAGTCCCAAGCAATTTCACAGTGTTGTGAAGTACTAGTATGCAATTCAAAAAAGAGAGACTGAGTTGGTCCATCAATGGGGTTGAAAAATGAGAATAGAGTCCAAGATCATTCATTGCAATACATTAGTTTCAAATGTAGTTTTTGTAAAAAGAAATTTGGAATAGGGATTTTAGGATCAGCATAGCAAACTCAACAATAGTGGATCCTAGTACTATAGGCGATCTGATTTAGATAAGTACAATGTCGCTGTGTTTGCCTGTCATAATAATTTTGTGGGGATTAACTGTACCACTAATCTATTTTTGTATCTTCTTTATTTCTTACATCAGCACCCAAGAGCAAGAATAGGGGCAGCGTTGAGGCTGGTCCAGAAGGAGCTGAGGAGAAGGAGTGGCCGACCACCAGCACACAGCTGAGGGCTTTGCTCACCCCAGTAAATCAAATTCTTTAATTATTATTAGTATTTACCTAACTTTTACTTTTCTACCATACTACGTTTAATTTTGCCTTGTTTATTTCTTTATACTGTCTCCTTTTTTAACAACTCCCCCAGCATCAGTGGGTGAAAGGATGAGTGGGTGAGTGTTGGGTAAACAGATGGCTGGATGAAAGAAGGATGATTGAAAGAAAGGATGGATACTAAATGAATGGATAGTGGATTGGAAACTTTGGTGAAACATTGGATGAGGGAAAGCAAATCTTAAATAGTGCTGGCTATGGGTGAATATGCTTCGGAAGAATGAAATGATGATTAAATAATTGCTTGGGTGAATAAGCATGGAAGCTCTTCTGGAGAAGGCCATGTTGCTCACCTACTTCACTTACATTGTTTTATGGATACAAAAACTATGTTTCAAAGTTGGGAAATTTAAATTGTTGTCTAATCCTCACTGTATTTGTTAAGTGGGGCAGATGTATCCCACCCATCATTAATCACCAACCCTCTCCCTGCCCATTTGATTTCACCACTAATGACTGAAATTCAGTACGGTTCAATTTGTGACTGCAGTGTTGGCTGTGCAATGTGCGTCTGCTTCAGTTAATGAGGCATTTACAAAGTTTTCAATGCATTGCAAACTGAACACACAAGGTGTGTTTTGCTTCACCCAATGAGTCACCTCTTTGTACTTCTCTCCTTTATTCTTTTCTAAGTTCTTCCATCCCAGCCTACCAAAAAATTGAAAAATCCATTCTTGGAATGTGTCATATTTTTATGACCATGTGAAGTGATTCCAAAATATACTTTATGGTTTCCCATAACAGTATTATTTTTCGCCTGTTCAGGTTTTTTCCTTTAGACTTTTGTCTATTACACTGAATGAATAAGCCAAATGTCTGATCAATGATCAGTGACACCCCTCTATTCTACAGCAGAAACTCTACCTACCCTCCAATCCCTCTACCTTTTCCTGCAATAGAGTAAGTCAAGTTTCCTTTCCTTACTCTTCCAGCGGATGAATTTGCTGGAAATAATTTGTGGTGGTAGGTGAGGACAATGATTAAAGTGGGACTAAGGGGGTCATTATGAACTCAGTGGGTTTCGGCGCTGGCGGCCAACAAAAGACCACAAGCACACAGAAGCCCCCGTCGGCCACATAATGTACATTCAACTTGGCCGGCGGGCAGAAACTGTGTTTTCGCAAGCCGGCCCAGCTGAATGCAGGGCCTGAGTATTGACGCCAGCTCCAAAAGGAGCTGGAAGCAATGTAGCAGAGCGGCGGGTGCAGCAGCACCCATCGCAAACTTCACTGCCCGTAAATCGGGCAGTGAAATGCACGACGGGGCTGTGCATGGGGGCCCCTGCACTGCCCATGCCAAGTGCATGGGCAATGCAGGGGGGCCCCCAGAGGGCCCTGAGGCAGGCTGGTGGAAATTGCCTCATTATCCGGCAGGCAGCGCTGTTTGCAACGCTGCCCTGTCGGATATGTAACTCCTCCATTGCAGGCTGCCTGGTGGCGGAAGCCTGGCGGTGGTGGAGTTACAAAAGTGGCGGGCATGCCATGAACATTATATGGCGGTCTGGACCGTCATGCCGGTGGCAGCCGCCACCGCCGGCATGGCGGCCCAGACCGCCATGTTCATAATGACTGCCTAAGGGCACGATTACAAGTCTGGTGGTCCTTGGCAGTGGCGGTCAAACCACCGCAGCTGTGGTGGTCCAACTGGCAAATTATGAGGTTAGCGTGCAGACCCGCCAACCTACCGCCATCCCTGCCAGGATCAGTGATTTGAATGAGCTGACAGCGGTCCTGCTTATAATCATCCAAGGCAGTGCTGAACTCAGCGCCCCCTGCTGATTACAACCTTGTTCTCCGCCAGCCTTTTGAGTCCCACTTAAGGAATATGTATTGTTTCTATTTCTAAAAATGAACACATTGCCAGATGGTGAACATATTGGAACATGAGCTCCATCCATACTTCCAATAACATGGGGAAACTGGAGTTAACTTGGTTAACTTCAAGTCCTGTGCAGTTGCTAAAAATGTAGTACAAAAAGTCATTGTCATCAGCATTGCATTAGGATAAGCTCTAACAACCATGAAAGTGCACTTTGTAATACCACACTTGCTGCAGAAATCACACCTTGGTAGCTCTGTGAGGCTAAGAAGTGGAGCAAGCCTAATGCTTGCACAAGGGTGGGGTTTGAATTTCCCTTGAGAGTGTTTCTCTTTAGCTGAGGGCTTCTTTACAGCTATGAGATCTAATAGAAGTCTCTGTTTAGCCTGTATTTTTTAATATTTCCTCCTCTCTCTATGGAGAAAGACTAATTCTGACTCTAAAACTGCACTCCTGCCTCCTCCACCCTCTCCTCTGCAAACCGTCAGTATCATCATTTTACTCACTATCACACACAAAGCAGCCATTGTGGAAATAGCTGAGGCATTCTGGGGCTGTTTAAATACGCTGCAGCTGGTTACCATCTGTTTTAAGTTGGTGATAAATTGCATGTGCAAAATAAGTAGTCTGTGAGGAGCTGCAATTTGCCAATGCTTGACACATGTACATGCTGAATAGCTTTTAGGAAATCCCTAATTGCTATTCAGTATTTGGCTTTGCAAAAATTCTGATTTGTTATTCATTCGGTTTGCTAAAATAAAGTTAATGTCATTTGTACATACAAAAAGGTTTTTTAGCATTTGCAAACCGCCCAATTTAGTGCTTCAGACCTTTTGCAAATGCAAAACTTCTGGTCCTAAGTGCTTGGATTTAGGCCAATTTACAGAAGTCACTGTAAACTACATTGAGCTTCTCCAACAGCGCATTCCAGTATTATTATCTCTTTTTTTAGATAATGTTGCCGTATTTTATGTTAGAAAGGAATTAACGTTTTAATCCTCTATTTAACATTTATTTTTCTAGCCTCTTTTAATCCAAGTAAACTGCTTTCTCAGAAAAGTGTAAACACCTCTGCCAGTAGCATACAAAGAATGCCACAGGTCCTGGTGCAAGCAAGGAAAATGCCCCCTTCGACTGATGGAGGGCGTGGGAAAACAGGGCTGATTGCAGAGGCCCCCTGACTTTTTCCCCCCATTTTTCACTTTTTTCTGGTGTTTTCCTGACTCTGGTGGTGCACTGGGTACTGCTAACCAGACACAGGGCATGTGCTCTTTATAAAATGAGTGTGCAAATTAGGCTAATTATAATTGGCTAAGTCAACCTACCTATACGTCCCTAGTATATGGTAGGGCATGTAGGTTTAGGGACCCCAGAATAGGTAGTGCATCTATAGGTGCACTGCTGAGGTTCACAGTGTCATTTTAAAGGCAGGCCTGCCTTGCTGACTGCTTTTAAATTAAAGTTGCATGCAAATTCCAAAGTCTAAGACTACCTTATTTTTACATATTTGTCACCCCTAAGGAGTGCCCTATGTGCCCGTAGGGCTGGGTGCCATATAACTATAAGCAGGGACCTTATAAAAAATAGTTGTATAAGCCCTGGTGAGGTAAAACAGCCAAATTAGTTTTCCCCTCATTGTAGTGAATGGCCTGCATAGGCTAGAATGGGGAGACTTCGTTGTAATTTATAAAGTCCACTTAAGTATCAGAAACCATACGTTTGGTATCAAATTAATTGTTATAATAAATACCACAACTTACAATTGTTGGAATTAATATAACTTGTTCAGGTAAAGAGTTTTAAACTGTACCTGAAAGGTTGCCAACTTCAGCCCTCCAGTGTTTTTGCTGATTTGCTCTGATTGGCCAGCCTCTGGCAGCCTGGCCAGGCTGCATTGATGAGGTGTGAAGTGGCCTGGCTCAACACAAAGAGATGTGCCTGGGGGAGGAGATCTTCCCTCAGCAGATGGAGAGGCAGGAAGGGGGAGTGTTGCCAAACCGGTCATCAAAGGCAGGAAAGGACATTTGGAGCAACCTAACACCTCCCTCACATCCTGCACACTCAGAAGATTAGGTGCCCCCTTGATTAGATTAGGAGAGGGCAGGAGAAGGGTGTGTTTAAGATTTTTAGCCACACCAGTGGGTGGGCTCAGCCAGATGTAACCTCCAAAAATCATTTTCAGCCAGGCTGCATTTTTGAGGAATGTTGCTCCCTGGGATTGATTTTTGCCACACTTCCCAGGAAGTGGTCATCACAGGAGGAAGGACCCTGCATCTGATTGAAGAACCAAGACCACCCTGCTTTTCACCCAGGAGCAAGGATAAAACTGGCAGACCTGCACCCACATCTCAGATCCCTACCAGGAAGAACTACAGAAGAAGAAGGACTGCCCTGCTGGACTCCTGACCTGCACCTGGACACTGCACTCTGGAGGACTGCACCAGCTGCACACTTGGGCTTCACCACAAGAAGGATTTTGCCTGGCTTCAACTGGTTCAAGGAGGGACTCCCTGTTTGCTACAAGTGAAAACCTGCTAACCAGAGTCCTCTGCACCAACTCCTGAAGAACCCAACCAGCTGTCCACTGTCCAGTGGCCAAAAAGGAGTTTGCGTCAGGTGCATTCTGGGAGTTGTAGTCCGCACCCTCAAGGAGCATCTCAGAGCTTCTGGAACCTTGGGTTGAGCTGTGGACCTCAAAAGAACCTTAAATGAACATCAGTAAGAAGATCCAGAAGTTTGGAGAAGTTTGGAGAATTTGTGGAAAAAAGCTCCATAAAGAGGACCGATCCGCCGCGGCAACTCTAGCCGGCTTGCCTCAACCGCGACCCGGCCTGACTTGCAGGTTCATCCCAGTGAAGAAAATCTCTGAAAAAGTGACTACGTCCGAACATAGGAAGTTGACCGGGACCTCCCAGAGAGTGTATCCAAAGAGGGCTCCAGGGACGTCGGATCAAGATTCAGCTTTGCCCGGTCGAAGAATTTTCGTCTTGAAAAACGATTAAGTCCGAAGGTAAAAATCTCCATCGAGGGCTACCGTGACGCGTATCCGAGGAAGAGTTTCAGGAGTTAGGATTGTACTGGCGACTTGGTCCCGCTGAAGAAAATTTCCTGAAAAACAACTAAATCCGAAGGTAAAGTTTTGACCGAAGCCTCCCGCGAGCTGTAGCCGAGCAGGGCTCCATCGCAGACGGCCCCAAACTTTGACTTTGCCCCAGTCGTGGTGCGACCAGATGACCAGATTGGCGCTTTTTGTTTCTAAGAGCTAAAAAGCATTATCTCTTTTAAAATTCAGATCTTCGGTTCCCTTTATTCGGTTTTTATTCATTTTGGTGTCATTTTAAAAATAAAAATATAATCTATTTTTATAAATTGGTTTTGGATTTTTATTGTGTTTTTTGTTTTACTTATTTACTGCTTTGTGATTTTTAAATGCTTTACACATGTCTCCTAAGTTAAGCCTTGTCGTTCGTTGCCAAGCTACCAAGGGTTGAGCTAGGTTTAATTTACTCCGACCTAACTGGACCTAAATGGAGGTTAGTGGCCTATTGCTAGGTGTAGGTACTTACCTTCCCTTACCAATAACCCATTTTCCAACAGAGGGATTGCAGATATTGCAATTATTGCGGTTCAATTAGTCCATTGGGGCTCTGGGTCCAGTGTCACTACACCTGCTGCACCAGTTGTAGCTATGCCTCTCACTGCAGGAAGAAAAGCAGAACTGCTCTGATTGCACTCCATAGAACTAGAGAAGTAGTCCTGGAATTAAATGGCAGGTAGCATGGGCCACTACTGCCTGTCAGTGTAAGCTTTTGGGTTTATTAACACTTGATCGTGCAAGCTATAGTTGCTCATCTGTGGGATGGGGAGGCGGGGTTGATCTATTTGGTAAGCTACTTACTCACTTTGGGATTCTTATCTGCTGTGACGGGCTTCTGATCTAAGGGGGCCACTCCCTTTATGGCACTCTTTTTTGAGGACTCCCATTCTGATGGTCACTCATTTTGGAGGCTCTGACACGTAGATGGTGCTAACCTACTGGTGCTCTCTTTCAGGGTTATATCACTATATAGATTTCTTTTACTTTTGGGCGTGAGGGCTACTTTAACCGAAATTGTCCCGGAATAGGGAGACAAGCTAGACACTTATCAAAGTAATACATTTTAAGGATCCCCTTTTCAAAGATAAACTTTGCATTTCTCCCTCCTCATCAGTATCTGTCCTTTGAACTTTGGAAACGTGTAGCATCTCTACATACCAGCTCTAAACCAACAATTGTCAATTTACTAATTATGCCACGTTCCCCACTTAAGTGTGCAGAAGAAACAGGTATTTTACTATACTATTATGTGTCTGCGAAAGGTCACATACTTAAAGCAATAGTAGTCTGCTCTTTCAAGTCACAGTTCAAGTGTCACCTTTGTCTCAACCCCCACCGCCATCACCCCTCACATACTAGATTACTCTTTCTGCAGTCTATTTCACACTTCAACCACTCGATTTTAAATGATTGTGTTACCTACGTATATCTTTAAAAAGGAACAGTTATGGTCATGGTATTCCACGTTTCAAAAACTAAACTGTTGAGCCTTCAGAAAAGGAAGGCTGTTTAATATTTTATTGAAACTCCCTACTGACTCCAACACACATTGTTATGTTACAAATACATATTTTGAGATGAAGGATTTCCTGAGCCCACCTTCCAAAAGTTGAACTTTCCAGTTAAGGATCATTCTCTATTATTCTTGCAGACACTTACCTGAGTACCTTGAAGAGATAACAGCACACTATGAAAGGCCTGGACTTCTAATTTTCATTTACGAATTGACCATAGTAATTCTGCACAACGGGTGGATGTACATGCAGCTGAATCCATTGCTCCACACTTGTTCTAGTCCCAGCACAGACCCATACCCTGGCATCTAATTCGTGCTCTTCTGCTCCGTTCCACTGCCATCACTCTACCGTGTTCCTTCTCTACAGAGCACAGCAGGTGAGGATTTTCGTCCAAATAGTGCCACCTCAATTTGTGCATTGTGTGCTCTTTTCATTCTGGAACTGGTGCATGCTGTCCATTGAGCATACACAATCCTCCCACAACTTCAATGTCACCCTGTTGTGTCCTGGAAAGACCCAATAACTGATAACATACTGGATGCAGGCAGCTTATCCTAACAACACTTCAACACCTAGCCTTCTTGGATGGTCACCAATGATAAAATAAAACATTTTACGATTATGCTTTAAACAGCAACCCCTTCAGTACATTTAGAACTACAAAAAAGCATGTAAGATTGTTTTCGTATGCAGCCACTGCTAATTTGCATCACTGGACGATGGAAGCTTTGCCTTCCTCTGACTTCATAATGATAAGCATATCAAGTAAAAACTAACAACCCTGTTTAATGATCACCCTGCTAGCATGACGTTTATAAACTTAGGGCCTGATTTAAGGAAAGTGGCGCTGCACCACTTTTCTTGCGCCCCTTAGCACCCCCCCTACTGCCACCATGTGTTCGTCGTATTTAAAATACGGCACACCATGGTGCAGGGTAGTGGGCAATAGTATCAGAATTTCTGATGCTAATGATGTACTCTGCAGGAGCAGCGCCAAAATTTTGGTGCTACTCCTGCAGAGTACATAGGGGCCCATTGTATTTAATGGCATGCCCCCCTTTTAACGCTTGCTCTGAGCAGGCCTTTAAAGTACCGAACAAAATGGTGCAAGGAAATCTGTTTCCTTGCACCATTTTTTTTGCCCCCCCAATGGGGGCTTGCCCCTATGCATACATTATGCCTGGAGCAGGCAAAATGTACCACAAAGGGTTACAAACTGACGCAATGCATGCATTGCACTTCTTTGTAAATATGGTGTGGCGTGTTTTGCCATCTAACGCCACATTAGCGTAAAACAAATGATGCTAATGTGTCATTAGGATGGTGCTAGGGGATCTTAAATCAGCCCCTTACTTGGATAGAACTGTTAACTGAACATATCAATCTAGCAGCATAAGCCAACATTGTTTGTAAAACAAACAAAACATTGGGACCTCCACATTTAAAACATAGCATCGAAGAAAGCATAATGTGAAAAGAAATTTGTAAAAAAATGAAAACATTAAAATATGGTTTGTAAATCTAAGGAACCAATCCACAAGTCCAGCTCTTATGTCTAGCCGTTTTGAACATCAGGCTCAACGGTACTCAATTTATCCTTTGCCTCTTTGGGCTTCAGAATACACTTTGTTAATAGTAATTTGAATTTAGGTCCGACACACAGTCAAAGCTGGTTGACATCTATTGACAATGTCTACCTCAATCCTTGTAAAAATTACATCTGTGGGAAGGAGCAAATAAATGTGAAATGAAACCCATGTCATTCTGCTGCTTCAGTACACCTATATTTGTCATAATTCGAAATTGGGAAGGGAAGCACTGTCAGCTCAGCAAGGATGTTTTAAGTGTTAGGTTGTACCATGTATATAGTGCACAAATCTGCTACTGATATGCATGTGGAACAATAATTGTGTTGGGTTCCTTCTCGCAATGATTTTAAGGATTCCACTACAGACTGTAATTGGGTGCTATTTGTGACTTATAATGCATATCAGGCAGCTTGAAAATGTTTCATGTTTTATTGTAGATAAATATGTGCGTTATAAGCTTTTAGGATGTGGTTGGAGATCATTTGAAATGTGCATTTCTCAGCCAGTTTCTATCTGTGTGCATTGCCTGAAAGTCCCATCTGATGGCTTATGGGACAGTGCTGGGTGCATGATGTGAGTTCTTTTCATACGCGTACTGGTGTGTGATAGGGTGTGTTGATGGTATAGGAGAATCCTGTTTTGGCCAATGTGATATCCATTACATCTCACGTCTGAATGTTAATGAGTTACTCTGTTTGACCTGTTGTTTTGTTAGTACTCGGTGTTGTTATTTACTGTAGAGACCCGGCGAAAAATTTTTTGGCCCCCCTTTTTCTAGGCCCTCACTTGACAGATCACCCAGAAACTTTCTCGACAGCAGCTGAAATGACCAAAGAATGCGTTTTTTTAAATTTCATGGAGATTCATCAAACAGTGCCAAAGTTATTGGCAAAACCTATTGGCAAAACAAAAAATGCTCTGTCTGTGGTAAAAATGGTCCTAACTGTGCCAAACATGCTTCACGGCTGAAGGTTGTTGAATTAACATACGATAATTAAAATTATTTTATGTTAAAAAAACGATTTAAATTCTCATTTTAAACATACAAAATCATAGAAATTCATCTGTTATAGTTAGTGTTATCTCAAGTAAGTGTAACTTGTGCTCTAATGTAATTATTACTCACACCCTCGCCATGCACTGCTAATTACCCCACAAATCACGGCACTCATGACATCTTTGATAACATCATTAATCATATCAATTTAATATTGGACGTAAACTTTTTCGGGAAAAACTGTGCATGGCGGGGGTGTGAGTTATAGTTACCTTAGAGATCAGGTTTCTATGCTTTTATAAATTCTATTTCCTAATCATAACGTCCCAATAATTGTTGTTTATCCTGTGAATTTCTATGTTTTTTTTTATACTTAAATTAATTTTTATCACTATATGTTAATCAAACCACCACTGCGCAAAGCGTTCAGTCGTGCTTGGCAGCATACAAAGGTACCATACTAAATTTACAAATAGTGGTGTGTTCCAAGATGATTTTACCCTGCTAGGATTTCATGAATCATGTTTGAGAGAAAACTGTTTTCTCATGATTTTCCCATAGAGGTGATGGAAGGTGCTCCAGAAGCTAAAATGAGAGCATATTTTGATAAATTAACACTATTTTTCTGTGCCATATGAGAATGGAGTGTGATATTCTCAGTAAAACATATACTCCTAACAAGAGAAGCCTGTCAGTTCCCTTGTGTTCTATTGCAGCCCGAGAGCCTTCTAAAGAACAACTAGAGGGCTAACAGTCTTACTTATGACAAAAGTTTGGCAAACCCGAAGCCATCTTGATTGAATTAAACTGGTAAAACTTCAAACATTTAGGCCCTCATTACAACCCTGGCGGTCAGTGTTAAAGTGGCGGTAATACTGCCAACAAGCTGGCGGTAAAAAATATGGAATCATGACCACGGCGGAAACATCCAACACAGACAGCCATTTTAACACTCCGACCGCCATGGCGGTAGCAACAAACACCGCGGCGGTAACCGCCAACAGACAGGCAGAAGACAATGTACCGACGACCACATTACAACCCGCCCATCTTTTCCGGGGCGGTACCAACGCCATCAAAAGCACTGCGAAAACAGTACACAGAAGGGAAACCACTCACCTCTCGACACCCAAGGAAAAACTAGGACGCCATGGAGCCCGAACTACAGGTGATACCCATGTTGGTGTATCTTCTCATCTACCAGGAGTACGAACGGTGGTGGCGACGACCACGGTGAGTACTGCACCTAGCACACAGGGAGGGAGGAAAAAAGAGAGTGACACACACACGCAACACCAACCCCCACTCTCACCCCCAACACCATACACACAAACACATGCATCAACATTATATACACACCCCGTAACCCTCTGGAAGAACGCAAGGACAAAAGGAATTGAGTCAAATGAGTGTCATATTAGAAATAGTCAAATATATGTTACAAATTCAAAAACAGTATTTACAATATATACAATATGTACATAAGGCGGTACATTGTCCACTCACAATATCCGTGAGCGACTGGGCCAAAACTCATAGGCCAAACCCCACTTGACTCCTGCCTCAATACGGAGAGAACATTGCAGGAGCATCAGGTCGAAAACACACAGGCACCTCAGGGGGACGGGGAAGGGGGGCACCTCAGCCGGAAGATGGGACAATGCCACTGCTCCTGGAGGGGGCTCCATGCCCACAGCGATGTCCTGGGGAGTGCAAGACCACAGTCTCTCAAGTTTCTCAAGTGGGTGGTTTGCCCACTGCCTGGTCCTAGGGAGTGCAAAGCCACAGTCTATCTAGTCTCTCAAGTGGGTGGTTTGCTCACTGCCTGGTCCATGGGAGTGCAAAGTCACAGTCTCTCAAGTCTCTCAAGTGGGTGGTTTGCCCACTGCTTGCTCCTGGGGAGTGCAAAGCCACAGTCTCTGAAGTCTCTCAAGTGGGTGGTTTGCCCACTGCCTTGTCCTGGGGAGTGCAAAGCCACAGTCTCTCAAGTCTCTCAAGTGGGTGGTTTGCCCACTGCTTGCTCCTGGGGAGTGCAAAGCCACAGTCTCTCAAGTGGATGCCTTTCTCCACTGGTTCTGGAGGGGGCTTTGTGCCCATTGTGCTTCATCCTGCCAAGGATAGGGTGAGTGGATGCATTTCTCCACTGGTTCTGGAGGGGCTTTGTGCCCAGTCTACATCATCCTGCCAAGGATAGGGTGAGTGGATGCATTTCTCCACTGGTTCTGGAGGGGGCTTTGTGCCCAGTCTGCTTCATCCTGCCAAGGATAGGGTGAGTGGATGCCTTCTTCCACTGGTTCTGGAAGGGGCTCTGTGCCCAGTGATGCAACACTTGGGGTGTGGCAGTTTACAGTCCCTCACCTGGGTGTCTGAGCCACGAGATTTGCAGTGACCAGGATGCACGATAGTCCATGGAGTCCATCTGGCGGCAGCTATGGCTGCACAGTGGTGGTACTGGTGGGGGTGCTGCCAGTGTTGGAAGGAGGCTCCAGCCCCTCTCCTGCAGCCCCGGACGGCTGCCCACTGGGGCTGCTGGCAGTGGTGCTACTGTCAGCGCAGCGGTGCAGGTGGCGGTGCTTGCGGAGGAGCTTGCGGCCGAGCTTGCGGGAGTGCTGGCCGCGGTGCTGGCCGCGGTGCACGTGTTGCCAGTGGTGAGGGCCCTTCCCTTCTTCTGCAGCCTTGGACGGCTGCCCACTGGGGTGCTGCTGCTGACAGTAGTGGTGCTTGCGGCGGTGCAGGTGGTGGTGCAGTTAGCAGTGCTTGCGGCGGTGCTAGCGGAGGGGCTGCTGGCGGTGCTCGCCGCAGTGCAGGTGGCAGTGCTGGCGGTTATGCTGGTGGCCACCAGGCCTTCACCTGCAGCCACGGACGGCTGAAGTGCCTTGCCTGGTGTTTTGTGCCCCTTCCTCACCTTGGCAGATGGTGGTGTCACCTTGGGTCTGGCAGCTGGAGTCTTTGAGGTGGCCTTGGTGGGTGATTGTGGCTCCTTCCCCTTGCTGGATGCTGTCCCCTTCTTCACCTTGACAGGTGGCAGAATGATTTTTGCCTTTGCAGGGGTTGGTGGCACACTGGCAGGGCTGACGGGTGCCCCCTTTGAGCCTCTAACCGCTGCAGGAACCACAGCGGATGTGGACTTGGTGGCTGAGGTGCTGGGCTGGGTTTTGGCCACCCTGGATGGAGGGGAAGGACGGGAGGGGCAGGGAAGAGGTCAATGTTTTCCAGGAAAAGCTTCTTAGGGACACTGGGGCGGGAAGATGGAGAAGATCTGGGTGTGGAGGAAGAGGGAGTGGTTGAAGGAGGTGTCTGCTGAGTTTGGGTGCAGGTGCATGGGCTGGATGCTGTTGTAAGGTGGATGGCCGTATGGGTGGGTGGGTGGGTGCTTGCATTTGTGTACTTTGGGAGGAGGGGTCACTGACACAGTGGGAGAGGACACAGGGGATGTTTGCATGGATGTGGGTGTGGTGACTGCCAGTGAGGGGTGTGTAGTGATGGGCATGCTGGTGATGGAGTTAGTGGATGAGGATGTAGTGCATGCAGGTGTGAGTGGAGACGCTGCTGGGAGGGAGGTGGATGATGAGGAGGAGGGGGACACAGTGGAGGCAGTGGATGTTGGTGTGTCTGCGTGGGTATGGTGCTTGTGTGAATGCCTGTGAGATGAAGTGTGGTGCTTGTGTCTGCCTAAGCCACTTCTGTGTGTTGATTTTGGTGAATGCTAGTCTGAAGGTGTGCTTGGGATAGGCTAGGGTTGAGGGAATTCGGACTGGGTAGAGGAAGTTGGAGGGGAGAGGCTTGATACAGGGACAATGGCTGCCATCAGTGCGGATGCCAGAGCCTGAAATGCTCTCTGTGGGGCCGCCACACCAGAGTGAATGCCCTCCAGGTATGCATTTGTTTGTTGCAAATGCCTCTCGACACCCTGGATGGCATTCAGAATGGTTGACTGCCCAACAGTGAGGGATCTCAGGAGGTCCATAGCCTCCTCACTGAGGGGAGCAGGGCTGACTGGAGCAGGGCCTCAGGTGCCTCGGGCGAAGGAGATGCCCACCCTCCTGGGTGAGCGGGCCCAGGAAACATGCAGAGGGGCTGCTGGGAGGGCAGTGCTGGTAGGGGGGGTGGCGGCTGTACCTTTTGTTGGTGTGGGCACAGAGGTGTCCGCCACCCCCAGGGAGCTTCCACCGGAGGAGGAGTTGATGTCTGTGGTGTCCCTTCCTGTCCCCATCGTGGTGATCCCCCCGCCCTCCGTCCCACTGGTGCCCTCACCGTCAGTGGATTCAGCCTCCAGGCCGATTTGGGATGCAGCTCCCACCTTCGCCGGTGCCTCTGCTCCTCTGCCAGATGATGCTAATGCACACAAGGACAGGGTGACAAAACAAAAAGGGGGGGAGAGAAAGAGGATACACTTGGTCAATGCCAGCAACAACACTACAGTTGGCGTACACAACTCACAGGGAACAGCCCTATGCACTATTCAATGCACTACCAGTTACAATGCTAGTCACCAGCCCATGGGGTACAATGCCTAACGCCATCAGCTGCACACCTGAAACAAACAGGGCCCTGACCAGTAGTAGATGCCCACTAACACTATTGGGGGGGTCAGGGTACGACGGGGGGTCAGGGTACGACGGGTACCCCTTCCTCGTTGGGAGGCCAGCCCCAGCTGGGCCTCTGCCGTCTTCCTTGCCCAGCGGCGCAGGTCCTCCCACTGTTTGCGGCAGTGGGTGCTCCGCCTGTCAAAGACCCCCAGGGTCCTGATGGACGCTGACCTGCAGGAAAAATACAGCAGAAAAGGGAATTTGTTAACTGTCTGGACCGTCACACCCATGGCCCACCATATCCCTCCCATCCCCTGACGCACATACATTGACCACCATACATGCAGCACTCTGACCAGGACACCTCAGCCTCCCCTACATGTGGCTTACACACAGCACACTCCATATATTCATGGCCCACGCATCATGCTCACATTGTACTCACCTGTTTGTCTGGAGGACCGTAGAGTAACGTGTACTGGCGTAGGACCCCATCCACCAGTCTCTCCAACTCCTCTGCAGTGAATGCAGGGGCCCTTTCACCAGACACATGAGACACTGTTGCTTCCAGACACAGGTCACCGCAGCACTTGCTGTGTAGGTCCTCTTCTGTTGAAGGTCAGGTAGCAAGTGAGTGAATAGATAGAAAATGGCGGTCACGTCTGCGGCGGTGCATACCGTCACCGCTGGCGTACATCGCCATTGGCTCCTGGAACCCATAGGGCCCAATGATAACCAATGCGAAGTTGTGCGGTGGCCGTCGATTGCCTACCACAACAGCGCACAACGCCAGCAGAATGACCTCATTTCCACTTCTCCCTCCTCACAGGTCAGGCAGCCGCCATTTCAGGGGAGCACAGGCCATAGCACCTAACTGTGTCACAGCAGACATTGTCACAGCAACTGACTCTCGGATTCACATACTGCTTCTGTAAATGTAGAAGTGCATTATTATTGCAATAGATGTGTGTTTATGACCCTCTGCTCACCATTTTCCTCCTTAGGCTTCAACCGCTGAAGATGAATATGAGATGGAGACATCCTCCAGTGTACAGACCAATGGTGGATCTTGCGACAAGAGGACAGACACATTATACTAACATACAGACTTGATCGGGCCGCAATCCAAGAACTGTGTGCCCAATTGGAGCCAGACCTGATGTCAGCTATCCGCAAGGCCACAGGTATCCCCCTTCTAGTGCAGGTCCTGTCAGTGCTCCGTTTCCTGGCAAGTGGTTCCTTCCAAACAACAGTGGCCATGGCATCAGGGATGTCTCAGCCAAGGTTCTCCAACGTGTTGACCAGAGTGTTGTCATCCCTGCTTAAACACATGTGCAGCTACATTGTATTCCCACAGGTGGAGGATTTGGCCACAGTGAAAGCTGACGTTTATGCCCTGGGACCTATCCCCAACATAATTGGTGCCATTGATGGTACATATGTATCATTTGTCCCCCCCCCGGAGAAATGAACAAGTGTTCCAGAATATCAGGAATAGAACAAGCTATCACTCTATGAATGTGCATATGGTGTGTTTGGCGGACCAGTACACCTCTCATGTGAATACCAAGTATTCTGGCTCTGTGCATGACACCTTTATCCTGAGGAATAGCAGCATCCCATATGTGATGGGCCAACTCCAGAGACACCGGGTGTGGCTAATAGGTGAGCCCAAGGTCCCCACCCAGTATATGTTGGTGTCTGGGTATGGGGTTGTCCCTAAGGGTTAGTGTGTGTCTAACAGTTGTCCCTCAATGTTTTCAGGTGACTCCAGTTACCCGAACCTCTCATGGCTACTGACCCCAGTGAGGAATGCCAGGACAAGGGCAGAGGACCGTTACAATGAGGCACATGGGCGAACAAGGAGGATCATTGAAAGAACCTTCGGCCTCCTGAAGGCCAGGTTCCGGTGCCTCCATCTGACAGGTGGATCCCTGTACTACTCACCCAAGAAGGTGTGCAAGATCATTGTTGCATGTTGCATGTAGCACAACCTGGCCTTGAGACGCCAGGTGCCTTTTCTGTAGGAGGATGAGCCTGGAGATGGTCTTGTCGCAGCGGTGGAGCCTGTGGACAGTGAGGAAGAGGAGGCAGAGGAAGAAGATGTGGACAACAGAAGTAATATCATACAGCAGTACTTCCAGTGACACACAGGTAAGACACTGTAACTTCACTTTACTTTTCAGTTTTCTGTTGGACATTGTACATGGCAGCCTGATTTCCCTATGTCTATGGCCATTTACTGTACCCTTTGGCATCTCTATTTTCAGATCTCTGTGGCCCACTCTGGTTCCTGGTATGTTTATTGCTGCCCACTAAAGGTCATACCAATGTATAAATAACTATACATATAACTTGCAATGTTTTCAGAATGTTGTACTAATACATATTTCAATCATTTGACAGACTCCAGATTTCTATTTGACCCAAGCGTGTTTATTTAAGTGCTCATTAGTAGAGGGGGATGTGCAATGTGCTGGGGTGATGGTGGAGGAATGTCCAGTTAGAGTCCAGTCTCTTGGTATCACAGGTGCATTGTCCAATGGGGCATAGGAAGAGGAGTAATGGTAGTTCAAGGTGGACAGGGTGACAGAGTGGGACAGAAGGGAGACAATCAGGAGAGTCTTATTTCCTGGCGGGGGTCTTGCAATGTTCTCTGGCTTCTGCCTGGATCACAGGGACCATTTGTGGGGTGGTTCTCCTTCTGCAGGGGTGGGATGCTGGTGGCCTGTTGTTCCTGTGGCGGGGCCTCCTGTCCACTAGCGCCTGCGGAGGTGGAGGGCTGTTCCTCAGTGTGGCTAGTGTCAGGGGCCCGTTGGTGTGCCACTGCCTCCCTCATGGTGTTGGCCATGTCAGCCAGCACCCCTGCAATGGTGACCAGGATGGTGTAAATGTGTTTGAGGTCCTCCCAGATCCCCAGGTACTGTCCCTCCTGCAGCTGCTGGCCAGTATCTGGCCCATCGTCTCCTGGGAATGGTGGTATGCTCCCAGGATGTTGGTGAGTGCCTTCTGGAGAGTGGGTTCCCTGGGTCTGTCTTCCCCCTGTCCCACAGCAGTCCTCCCAGCTTCCCTGTTGTCCTGTGCCTCTGTCCCCTGAACCGTGTGCCTACTGCCACTGACCCCAGGTCCCTGATCGTCCTGTGTTTGTGGGGTTGCCTGGGGTCCCTGTAGTGGTGGACACACTGCTGAGTAACATGTCTTGGGGATAGTGGCATGGGCCCGCTGGGTGGGCGCTGTGGTGGTGTTTCCTGCAGGGGGAGGCTCTGTGGTGGTAAGGGACTGTGTCAGGGTAACCGACTGTCCAGAGGTCCCTGATGAGCCAGGATGGTCATCGTCATCCAGGTGTGCAGAGCTGCTGTCATCACTGTGGGCCTCCTCTGGGGGACTGGATGTTGCTGGCAATTCCTCTCCGGTGACGTTGAGTAGGGGTCCTGTGGGGATGCAAATGCAGTGTTATTGTATCTGTGTGTGCCATCTTGTGCATGGGTGTGTTTCCCTGTATGGTTGTGTTTGCCCTGTCAGCTCTGCCTTGTGTGCATGGTGATTTTGTGGGCTAGGTGATTCTCTCTAATGGGCATGCTGTGGTGATGGGTGTCCATACAGGTCAGTGATGGGGGTCCATGGATTGTTGTGGCATGCAGGACTTGGTATTGGGATGGGTGGGTTGTGATAGTGGGGTATATGTGAGGTCGTGGAGTGATGGGGGGAGGGTAGGGGTAGGAGTTGTGATGGCATTCAGGTAGGGTGGGGAATATAGTAGTAAAGATTTGACTTACCAGAGTCCAGTCCTCCTGCTACTCCTGCGAGGCCCTCAGGATGCATTATTACCAAGACTTGCTCCTCCCGTGTTGTTAGTTGTGGGGGAGGGGGTGGGGGTCCACCGCCAGTTCTCTGTACAGCTAACTGGTATCTTGCAACCACGGAACGCACTTTCCTCCATAGGTCGTTCCACCTCTTCCTGCTGTCATCCTTTGTTCTGCTGTGCTGCCCCACAGCGATCCTCCGCCATAGCTCCATCTTCCTTGCAATGGACGTCTGCTGCACCTGTGATCCGAATAGCTGTGGCTCTATCTGGATGATTTCCTCCACCATGACCCTTAGCTCCTCCTCTGAAAACCTGAGGTGTCTTTGGGGTGCCATGGATGTGGTGTGGTGGTGTTTTGTTAGTGTGTGTGTATTTTGAGTGCAGCAGTGTGTACTGCCAATGGTTTACCGTAGTTGAAAGACCGCCGCGGTGATTCATGGGTCCTGATACTGTGGGCGTATTCCTGTTGGCGTAACGGTGTGGGTTTTGGTACCGCCAATTTATCACTGACCTTTGGTCTGGCGGACCTGTGTGGGTGTCTGTATAGTGGCAGATTTCTCTGTGTGGGTCATAATTCCTGTAGCGGTATACCGCCGTGGTCACGGTATGTTGGTGGACGCCAGCATGGCGGTAGGCAGCATTTACCACCAGGGTTGTAATGAGGGCCTTAATTTAGAAAGGAATAAAATGGGGGGGTTCATTTTGTCACAGAAATGATGGTTCGTGCTGTAGAAAGAAAAATTAGGACATGTTTCAAGTGAGTTCTCAAATACCTTTTTCTTCTATTTCATTAAAACATTCTGACATGCAGACTGAAACATGTACTCTTAACACCAGCAGCAGCCTGCCCAAAAAATCCCTGGTGAATAGCTGCTTACAGTGTTCTAACGAGCAACTAGACTGCTAAGATTCTTAATTTATGCACAAAATGTGGCACATCTGAATGCCATTTTGATGGAATCAAAGTGGAAGACTGAAAGCATTTCCTAGTGAGGATACTGCATTAAATAAGGAAATTAGGGAGCTTGATAACAAACAAGTCCCCCAAGATGGACACCAGAGGCTCAGGTTTAGCCCAATGACAGAAGTGAGCAAAACACCTATTTTTGTTAGTCTTTTTGCAGTTTTATATAGCTCAAACTTTACCCAAAGGTATTGAGTACTCTACATGATCATCAATTACATTACACAATGACACATTCATTTTGGTACATAAAGATAGCAAATAAAATAAAAGTGCTTTTTTGCTTTTTTTGAACTCAGAACATATGTCCTCATTTTAGTTTTTTAGAGCACTAACCATAATTTGTATTGGAATAAAACCCTCGCATTGTTATCATCTCTAAAGGAAATGCTTTAGGTATTCCAGTTTTTATTACATCAAAATGACATTAGGTGTGCTTTTTATAACACATACAGAATGTTAACAATCTAGTTGTTCACTGGGATACTGTGAGGAGGCAGAGGGCAGAGGCATAGACTCAGATAATTGAGGGTAGGGAGGAGGATGCAGAGGCATCATGTTGACCACGCTGGGCAGGCAGGAGGGGCATTGGCAGTTCAATGAATCATGGAGGGAAGGTGAAAGGGGAGGCAGGGGCAACAAATCAACCATGCAGGACAGGCAAGAGATGCTGTGGCAATATAACAGATGATTGAGGGCAGAAGAAAGAGGCAGTGGTAGTTCAACCATACATGCCAACAGACCCTATTTAGGATTGCGACTCCCAATGCTATTAACTGATTTATTTAAGCTGCCTCCTGCCTAAAATCTCCCCTTTTCAATGTAAGTCAATAGTGAAAATCAATTCCCCAGGTTTGTTTTTCAAACTCTCCCTCTTTCCAAATTCAAAATGTTGGCAAGTATTGGACATTAGATCACAGAGGGCAGGGGGAATGGGATAGGGAAATGGAGTCAAATAACAGAGAGCAGGAGGGAGATGGGCAGGGGGACCAAACTTACCTTACAGAACCAGCGTCAAGGGTTGCAGCAGCACAATACACCATACAGGGCAAGCGATATGGCAGTGCAGCACAATGGACCATGGAAAGCAATAGGAGGGGACAGGGCCATGTGCATGGACAACACAGAGCAGAGCGAAAAGAGGCAATAGCTATAAATTGACTATACTGGACAGACAGGAGGGTCATTTGCAGCATAACAGACCATGAAGGAACAGAGGGAGGGGCAGTGACAGCAAATTGGATCCGTCAGGGCAGGAGGAAGAGGTCTGGTGCATGGACTCATGCAACAAAGGATAGGTGAGACATGGATGGGGCAGCAAGCTAACTGTTCAGGGCAGGTGGGAAGGGCAGTGTTAATACAACAGCCACACAGGGACTTGGACAATGGATGGCAAGGAGGTGGGGGTAGAGGAGCAGCAAACTTGGGTGTGGGCAGCACAATGCCAGGCCAGGCTCAGAATTCATCCCCCCCCCCCCACTGTGTATTGTGATCGGCAAATCTGGTCACAACCAACACTCATGAGTCCAAAAAACATGGGTGGACCCTTTGTCTATCTCCAAATTGCCCTTTGGGGTGCCCGGCATCTGGTAGTGGCAAAACATCTGCGGCGGCTACCAGAGATGCAACTTGAGCTCTTTCAGCTTTAATGTCCCCAATGTCATTGTGGGAGGTCAGCCAACAGAACCTTGGCTTTGGACTGCAGCTGTCAATCAGCTTTTCTCCAGGCTAGGCAAGATGAACAAGGTCCAAACGCTGCTATTCAAAGTGAAGCAGGTGCAGTCGTTCTGGTGTTGCAGGCTTTCTTTGTGTGCTTTCAACGGCTGCAAAGTAGACTTCTTCGGATCTTCCTTCCAGGTTCAGTGAGTACTGAGGGTAAACTTGTCAGGGGTGCCATATCTATCCCAGGAAAGTGCCCTGAGGGGACCATGCGGTCACTATCCAATGAGCTTCTGGGTCCCCTCCTACCTAGTGATAAACTTCCTGCGATGCATGACATCTGGCTATCCTAGACTGCCACATTTTTGCCCCCTTCAAGATGGTACAATCCTTCCTCTGTCATGAGGAGCAGGTAGCCCACCTTAGAGGTGTAGCTTCCTGAGGGCAACACATCCACAGTAAAACCTGTCTGGGGGCTAGTTTCCCCTCTCTGGCCCTATCTCCACACTGTCTACTGGAATAAAAGGCATCCTGCTCAGGGGTGTCGGGCCAGGAGGCTCACCAAATGCTTCTTCCCATTTGAAGCATGCCTCTGGGCTAACCTCCCAAGTGACCATCCTGACAGAGGAGGTGACACCTTGCTGCTGCACCACTGCCTTCATTCCTGAGCCTGGAATTAATTCATATGTCTCCCCAGGCAGTCAGAAAGCTCTGTGTGTGTGTATGCCTTTGCAAGGTTGCTGGACGAGCAGACCACATAGTGGCAACTTTTTAAATGCTGCTTACCTTTAACAGTGACGTTAATTTTGACCTGGGCATTGGGTTACATTTAATGCCATGATTAATTTGATACATTACATTACCCAATCTGGTAGCTCCAGTCAAATGTTAGCCAGGTTGGAATGCCACCCAGTAACTCTGTCTTAGACAATGGGGCTACAAACTTTACCCACAGAAAAGTGTTGCTGCTAAGACATATCGTAAAACATATGTATTACTTAACAAAATAAAGCTCTCGGCCTTAAAACTCTATAGGCCTTTTTTAGGGGAGACTTTTACATAATGTTAAGGGATAGGAGGGCTTTGCCATTGACTTTAATGGCAATGTTTAACTGGCAGTATAAACACTGTCTTTCCAATCTGCAGTGGCAGGCGGGGAGTCATTTTATACCTTGTCACACAAAGGATGGCACAAGCAGTGCTGCAGCCCTGAGTATGCACTCTGGGCCTGATTTAGAACTTTTCAGATGGGTTACTCTGTCACAACAGAGACGGATATCCCTTCCACTGAAAAATAAAGCTCATTATGTCATATGTGACTTAGATTTTGGCAGATGGGATATCCATCACTGTTGTGACAGAGTAACTCGTCTGTCGAGTTCTAAACCAGGCCCTAAGTCTTACATGCCCTGGGTACCATATGCTAGGAGCTTTAAAAGTAAGGTCTTGCCGATTTGGGGTAACTAATTTAACATGCAATTTGTATAGGGTTAACATGCTGGCACTGAGGTCTGCTGGTTAGCATCAGTTTAAACCGCCAAACCCATGGTGGTGGTCTACCACCGCTTCCATGGCCGTCCGACCACCAGATTTGGATGCTGGCGGTCAGACTACCCCAAGACCACCGCAACCATCAGAGATCCAGCGGTGCAGAGAGCCATGGTCAAGCACAGCATTTCTGATGTAGGCACCGCCATGCTGATCACGACTTGCCTTTCCGTTAGCTTTTTCATGGCGGGGACACTGCCATAAAATGTCTGGCAGAAAGGCAGAGATGGTGCCACGGGGAGACCGTGCAACACCCATGCTCATGTTGTGGGCAGTGCAGAGCCTCCCCCCCTGTCAGCACAGTCACAATGTGCAGTGTCTGCAATGGCAACAGTGTGCATTTCTGATTGTGCTGGCAGCACCGACAGTGCAGTGGCATTGACCTTGGCTATCACTTAGAGCCAAAGCCGCCACACTGTCTCCGCCGTCTGGCCCCACAGGAACATCCTAATACGGCAGACAGGAGGCAGCCAGCTTGGCGGCATCCTTCTGACCACCGTATTTATTGGCGGTCTGATGGTTGGACTGACAATATTATGATCCAGGCCAAAGTATTTTTATTATATATATGAATATACAAAGGTATTTGAATAAACAAAGGTTAAAGTAAGGCTATAGTTAGATGAATTTCTCAGTAAAAATTAACATTTAAAACTAAAAAAATAAGACAGAAATAGTTGCAGCTCTAACTATAACTTGTGCCCCGTCATGCACTGCTTATGATCTCACATATGACCACTCATGGCGTTCTATGACATCATTTATGACATTACTGATGACACCTCAATTAACATAGTTGATTACATCAATCATGACATCATCCAATGAGTTTATTAGTTTGCTTAATAGTTTATATAGTTGAGGATAACTACCATAGTACTTCTCAACCTCATTTTGTAGAGCCTGTGTCCAACTAATGTGTGTGAGTGTTTACAAAACGCATGTGCTACTAATCTACCATAGCTGTGCAGAGGTATTGAACACATAATACATTTTTGCATTCAAGAGTAGCTCTGTGTGCAGGAGACAGTTGAATTGTATTCATTATACTGCACACAACCTTTTGGTTCTGCAGAAAAAGTTTCCAAAAGGAGAAAGATTCTACATAGTAGTTATTACCTTTTATAAAGAGTCTTGAGTTATTAGAGAGAATCGTGTCAGCTTGCTAATTTATACTACACATGGAAGAGTGTGGTCACCAGGTACTAACCTATGTACGTGTGCCTACTTTGCTTCAGAAGGAATATCTGTAAAGTTTTAACCACAGTCTGAAGGATGTAGGTAGTTTGAGCTTTAGCACCTTCAATTTTAGAAATAGTGCCTTTTTTGACTACTGTTGCATAGAAAGTACACAGTTCTTTTGAATAAATTTTGGTGTATTCCTTATGAGATTTTCACTGTTTGCAAACACTGTGGTATAGAATTAACTATGTTCATGGAGTAAGCACTGCTTACAGTATTCATTTCTCTACTGATATGAACTTAATTTCTTCTTGTAGATTTGGATTGTGTTGGACGTTTGCTACGGATTAAAGCTGTCTATAGCAGGGAATTAGTTTTGGGATTGGCATTCACTATTTTGGCTTTCTATTAACCATAAACAGATTGAATAGCGTGCTCAATGAGAGTTCCCATATATGTGTGGTTGACTATTAATGTGAACTATTTTATGTGTAAAGCCAAAGCACTTTATACACCAATTTGCAGGAACCTTGGATGATGACATCAGTGATGTTGTCAATTATTTCATTTGAGATGTCATCAGTGATGCCATAAATGATGTCATAAAACATGTAATGAGTGATGTCATATTTGAGGTCATAAGCAGTGAATGGCGGGGCGCCAGTTATTGTTCTATAACTGGTGAATTTCTGTGTTTTTCTTTAGTTTGTAAAGGTTAACATTGTCACAGAGAAATTCACCTAACTGTAACGTTACTTTAATCTTTGTTTTTTTCAGTGAATATATATATATATATATACACACACATATGTATCAAACACACATATGTATCTAAAACATCTAGTGGTGACTCTTTTGACTTGTCTATATATTTGGCACCGTTTGACGAATCTTCACAAAATGTTCCCTAAAAAAGTGCCCTTGTGATTCTTGCTGTGCACAGACAGTTTCACAGTGATCCATCGAGTGGGGGCTGAGATAAAGGGGGGGTAAAAAAGTTGAGTATCCCATGTTAATTCCCATAGGACCTTTAGACACAACTACAGCCAAGTCCCAACAAAAAACACATAGAAAAGGAAAAGGGGCCAGGGTAGGGACACCCTGACCCCTTAGCTCTGGTGCTGGGGTCCCAGAAGGACTCTACCAGGGCAAAAAAGCACTTTTAAAAAAAACATTTTACTGCAAATTCACAGCGTTGCTGCAAATTCCTGGTAATTTGTTTTAACAAAAGCAGGCACTTGTGTTTCTTAAAGCCCCTGGGTGGGCCAGGTCCTGGGGTCATATAAAAAACTAAAGAGAGGGGTGCACAGGACCCCCCTCCAGGGATTATTACTGCCCTGGGGACTGCCACCTTCCCAGGGCTTATCATTTCTATAAAGGGGGGCCTGAGCCCCAGGAAATGCCACCTCCCCAAGGCTATGATGAAAGAAAATGCACATTCCCCGGGGCCTCGGGGATCACCACCTCCCCAGGACTATTTAAGTTGGAGGGGGCTGCACAGCACCCCTTGAGGTGCCACTGATGGCCCCAGGGACCACAAGCCCCCAGGTCTGGCTCTTGCTATGTCCCAGGGTGACCATCCCCGGGACATAGCTGTTTTCTCTGACTTGGCAGGAGCCTTTGCAGCTCCCACCAAGTCAGAGAAAACACTGTCAAAGCTCTCACTTGCAGAAAGTGAAGTTTTCATCTGTTTTCCTGCACACAAGTATGTATATATATAGATAGATAGATAGATAGATAGATAGATAGATAGATAGATAGATAGATAGATAGATAGATATGTAAACATTTAAACATTTTTGTATTTATGTAATTATAATTCTGATGGGGTGTGACAGTATGTCCTCATTTTGATCATATTCTAAGGGAGTGTATTGCAAAGGCAGCAATGGGTGAGGTTTGTGCTGAACTTACCCCAGGCCTGGGCTGCTGTACATTTATAACTGTTTTCGACCTTTATGGCATAGTAATTTTAGACATGCAGTCTCTGAGGATAGGTGCTCAATTACTCTTGTATGGGTATTTTTTTGGGCATGTCTCCCCCTAAAGCCCTACTTGCCCCTCCCTAAACACCTCCCACATTTAAGTATTCCTCATTTCCTGACCATTTCCCCATCCCTCCCACATTGACTACAAAAACATCGGGCCTCATTTACGAGGCCCTTGCGCCACCGGAGCATCACTTTTAACTACGCTCCTGTGGTGCTGTGCCCTGCTCCATATTTACAAGCCAGCGTTCAGCCACTTTAGTGGCTTAATGCTGCCTTGTAAATATGGGCCAGCCTACGCAGTTTTCTCCTGCAAAGGGGCGTGCAATGGGTGTTGTAGGTGTACCCAAGCAACACTCATTGCTTTTTGATGCTGCCCCAGATTACATGAAATCATAAACCTGAGGCAGCGTCAAAAACTAACACCTCCCCAGGGATGGCATCTGCAGCACACATAGAAGAAGAAAATAGCCAATAATGATTGTTTATGTGCAGGAAGGTGTCCCTTCTTGCACATAAACAATCACCCCTGCAATGTAGGCATCCTTGCACTATGGCCCAAGGCTGCCTGCGTTGCCGCTAGGCAGCTGATTTAGCGCTGGCACATGGGTAAACACAGGGATGTGCCATATTCTTGAAAATACTGCTCAATCCTCCTTTTGGCAATGACTCAGCTGGGCCAAGCAATATTGCTTGCGGCACTGCGCTGCTCCATTTCTTAATAAATGAGGCCGAGGCTGAGCTCTCTACATAGAAAACCTGAGAGAGCGAGATCTCTGGCTGTAGTTCTGTGAGTTCCATTCTGACCTACATGAGCACTACTTAGTTAGTGCTACTAAAAGTACTGCAAAATGCAGCTTATGAATAGGCCCCAGTCTATGTTTTGTTCCTCCGGCTTTAAAATCTTAATGGAATTATAAAAATTTCTTAAGCAAATATTAAAATACAAAATTGTAATTGATACAGTGTCGTCTGGAGAACAGTGAAGATAGACAATGCCGTCTGTAAAAATTACATTGGAAAAAAGCAAGAATTTTACTGGAGATTGTTTAAATGCCGACAGCCAAACCGTGGGAGAGCCTAATACTAACATACAATATAAGTTATCTATCAGCACTTTTGAAGTCAAACACCTTTTCGACAACTCCAAATAAACGCTTTAAGCAACGAAAAACTCCAGCAAAGTTACTTGAGCTTTTGTTCGTTTTGTTTTCAAGTTCTTTCTCAGGTCAAGGAGATGCAGTAGGGGGAAGCCTTTTACACCAGAAGATTGGATTTATGTTCCAGTTTAACTCCCAAGGACGATGCATCAGTAAGAATGTGTCCTTCGGGAGCGTCTTAGCTACACAGTAAAACTCAAGCATAATTGGCAAATGTCTGTTCACAAATGCCCAGGACGAGGTCTGGCAGGTCAGCTTTGCAGCAAAGCTGCGATGTCGCGCAGGGAAACTATGGTGTGTTCATTCTTTTCTCTTTGCTATTAGCAATGAGATAGAAACTTCAAAGAGCCTTTGTTTTTAAATATATTTTCCCAACAAGGTTGTGTGGAATATACATTGAGGCAACTAACAAATTCATGCATAGGCTTCGGGGTCACCAATGGACAGATTTAAGAAAGGCTAAAGGGTTAATTATAATATTGCCTTGTGTAATCCAGCCATCATTTTTAGGCAAACAGTAGTTATAAAATGTTGTTATGTTGTTGTAAGTATGGCTAACGCATCACAAATGCGAGAAAAAGGTGGTCATAAAAGGTTCGGCACGATATTCAATGGTAAAAGTATGCAGCCTGGCAAAAAAAAAAAACACCTCAGCAACAGGACAACGTGACGAGGAAAACTGAGGCAATCTCATGGCTGGGATCGCCTTACTAATAAGGCTTACTGTCATGGTTGTTGCATGAGCATACCCATTTTGGGCGCCCAGGGACCCAAGCATTAAGGGCCTCATTTACAGGAATCTGTTGCATTGATGTGTCAGGCTTCTTGTGCTTCTGCTCAACCCCTAATGACGCCATGGATGCACTGTGTATACAATACAGAGCTCCACAGCGCACGTTTTCACAGATGCGTCAGTAATTCTGACACATCTGTTGGTGCTAAATTCACGCAGTTTCATGTAGTGTTGTTAAACAGACGCCAGCTCCAGTAATGCGAGGAGTCTCACATAGGAAAAAGCCTTGCATAACTTTTACGCCTTCCGTTAGCACATCTGACCTTAATAAGTAAACTTACAAAGGGACGCGAATAGGTCGATGAACCTTTTGACTCGCAATTAAGATGTTCTTACCATAGCTCCAGCACATAATCCATAACCAGTACACAATATCAATGATCAACAACAATCAATAACATCAATAATCAATGGAGTAAGTAATAGTCACACACAATGACCTTTCAGTCATGAATAACCACACCTCTTAGTGAAAGTGAAAATATTTATTCCCCTATATTAACAATGCTTAGGTCATGTAGATTAATCTCAATATTAAATGAAACACATACAGAAACAATACTGGCTGTCCAAAACGGCGGAAGTAATTTAATCAAAGCTTGAACTACAACACATTCTAAGGTTACGGTACAAATTAATAACAAAGTCAACTGTGTCAAAGTGATTACATGCATTTGAATTTCTCTGAGAAATTCCCCAAGCTTTATTCCCTAATGGCATAATTGTATTAGTGAGGTTCCTTAACTAAGATCAGATTAGCATCAACATGTTGGGCTTCATGCAAAACCATTTTAGTAAGACACATTTGGAAAAACATCTAACTATGGCTCTATCAAAGCAGTGACGCTGGTACCTAGAAAGGAAAAGCAAACACACATGATAGTCAACAGACTAATTCATAATACCTATCCTCAGTGTGGATCAGCAAGCAGAGTCAGTCTTCGTCCTCAGGACATCAGTTGATCAGCAAGGCATCAGGATTCATCATCAAAGTTCAGAAAACGCAAAGGCCCTCATTATGACATTCGTGGTGAGTGATAAAGTGGCGGTAATACCTCCAACAGGCTGGCGGTAATTACCATCAAATTATGAGCATAGCGCTAATATCTCCCATAGACAGGCAATGTACCACACACACTGCCAGGGCATTAACACCACTGACCACAGCGGTAGCCAACAACAGCCAGGCGAAAGACAAAGTACCACCCACCATATTATGACCTTGCAATCCACCAGGATTTCCAGGGCGGTACCAATGCCATCAAAAGCCTGGCGGAAACAGAACACAGAAGGACAAAGACTCACCATCGGAGACACAGGGAAGAACAATGCCGCCATGGAACCGGAACTGCAAGTCTTCCTGATGCTCATCTACGTCATGCTCCACCTGGAACACCAACACCGACGAAGACGACGACGGTCAGTACAGTCGCCTAGCACACAAGGTAGAGAGGGAGGAAAATGAGAGTGATACACACACACACGCACGACACACACACACACCATACACATAACCAGCTGCAGATGAAAAACAATGGCACACAATACACGGCAGATTAATGCAAGGACAACAAGAATTCAGTAATGGGAATGTATTGATTGTAAACAGCTACCAGAAGAACCAATTGTACAAGAAACAGATATGTACCGATGTACACAAAGGGCCAATGCCCAGTCCAAAGTACTAAGGGCCCACATGTTCACAGGACACAGTCACAAGGCCCAACTCAAATCCTGACTTAATCCGGATAGAACTCTGCAAGGGCATCAGTTTGCAAGTGGGCAGGCACCTCAGGGGGATGAGGGGTGGGGGGGCACCTCAGCCGAATACGGGAACAAACCCACTGGTTCTGGAGGGGGCTCCATGCCCATTTCTCTCTGCTGGGGAGTGCAGGCCACAGTCTCTAAGGTGGGTGACTTGCCTACTGCTTCAGGAGGGGGCTTCATGCCCATTTATCTGTGCTGGGGAGTGCAGGGCCACAATATCTCAGGTGGGTGACTTGCCCACTGCTTCTGGAGGGGGCTCCATGCCCATTTCTCTGTGCTTGGGAGTGCAAGGCCACAGTCTCTCAGGTGGGTGACTTGCCCACTGCTTCTGTAGGGAGCTCCATGCCCATTTCTTTGTGCTGGGGAGTTTAAGGCCACAGTCTCTCAGGTGTGTGACTTGCCCACTGGTTTTGGGGGGACTTCATGCCCATTTCTCTGTGCTGGGGAGTGCAAGGTCACTGTCTCTCAGTTCGGGAACTTGCTCACTGCTTCTGGAGGGGGGCCCTTGTACAGCAGTCCCTGGAGGGTGGCCTACATGGCTTCCGTTGGTGGTGATGGCAGCACTGTGTCATCTGGAGGTGAGGGCTGCACTGTCTCATCAGGTGAAGGTGCCTCCTGGGCAGCCTCTGCCTAAGGTGAGGGCTGCACTGTCTCAGCAGGTGAAGGTGCCTCCTGGGCAGCCTCTGCAGGAGGAGTAGGCTGCACTTCCTCAGATGGCGGTGAGGGCCCCGTGACCACTGGTTGTGGCAGTGGTGGTGTCACACTGACAGCCTCTGCTGGCGGTGAGGGCTGCACTGTGTTAGCAGGTGGAGGTGCCTCCTGGACAGCCTCTGCTGGAGTTGAGGGCTCCACTGTCTCAGCAGGTGAAGGTGCCTCCTGGGCAGCCTCTGACGGAGGAGTAGGCTGCACTTCCTCAGCTGGTGGTGAGGGCCCGTGACCACTGGTAGTGGTGGTGGTGACACCCTGAAAGCCTCCGCTGGAGTCAAGGGCTTCTTCCCCTTCATGGCAGGAGGAGTTGGATCCTTACCCTTCCTGGCAGCGGTTGAGGGCTTCTTCCCCTTCATGGCAGTATGTGTGGGCTCCTTAGCCTTCCTGGCAGGAGTCGAGGGCTTCTTCCCCTTCATGGCAGGAGGTGCGGGCTCCTTCCCCTTCATGGCAGGAGGTGTGGGATCCCTAACCTTTCTGGCTGGTGGAGTGGGATCCTTCATTGACTTGCCACCACAACTAGGTGGTGCCACCACTGTCTGTGTGGATTGTTTGGCTGAGACGCTGGGCTGGGTCTTTGGGACCCTGCTCTTACGGGCAGGATGTGGGCGAGGGGGAGGGGGAGGGAAGAGGTCAAGTTGGGCAAGGAAAAGCTTCTTACGGATGGTGGGGCGGGATGAGGGAGGAGGGATGGGAGTGGAGGTTGAGGGAGTGGTTTCTGGAGGTGTATGTCTGCTGGACATCAGTGCAGGTGCATGGGCAGTGTGCTAATGTGAGGTGGATGGCTGTTGGGTGTGTGAGTGCTTGCGTTTGTGTCCTTTAGAAGGGGGGATGGACAGGGTGGGAGAGGACAGAGGGGATGTGTGCATGGTTATTTTAGAGGTGTCTGCTAGTGAGGAGTGTGTGCTGCTTGGTGTGGTGATGCTGGTGGTGAATGTTGATGCAGTGTATGCAGGTGTGAGTGTGGACGTGACTGTGAGGGAGGTGAAGGAGAACGAGGAGGGGGACACAGTGGATGTGGTTGTGTCTGCAACTGTCTGGTGTTTGCGTGAGTGCTTGTGGGATGAAGTGTGGTGCCTGTGTTTGACTGTGCCACTCTTGTGTGTTGTCTTGTGTGCATGCTCATCTGTGTGTGTACTTGGGATGGGTTGAGGAGACTGGGAGTGGGAAGTGGTAGTTGGGGGGGAAGGTAGAAACATGGACAATGGCTGCCATCAGAGAGGAGGCCAGAGACTGAATTGATCTCTGTTGGGCTGCCAATCCACTGTGGATGCCCTCTAGGAATGCATTGCATTGCTACATCAGGGATGCCAGCCCCTGGATGGCATACACAATGGTTGAATGCCCTACAGGGATGGATCTCAGGAGGTCAATAGCCTCCTCACTCAGGGTAGCAGGGCTCACTGGGGCAGGTCCTGAGGTGCCTGGGGCGAAGGAGATGCCCACCCTCCTGGGTGAACGGGCATGGGCAACTCGCTGAGGGGCTACTGGGAGAGCGGTGCTGGTACGGGGGTGGCGGCTGTACCTCTATCTGGGGTGGTCACAAAGGTGTCTGCCACCACCAGGGAGCTTCCACCGGAGGAGGTATCTGAGTCTGTGTTGTTGCCCCTGTCTCTACCGTGGTACTCCCCTCTCACTCCGTCCCACTGGTTCCCTCAGCGTCAGTGGACTCTGCCTCCAGGATCCTGTGGGATGCAGCACCCTCTGTCGCCGGTGCCCCTGCTCCTTTGCCAGATGATGCTACTGCACACATGGACAGGATGACAGAAGAAAAAAGGGGAGGAGAGAGAGAAAGGAAACACTGGGTCAGTTACTGCACCAACACCACAGCTGGCATACACAGCACCATCACACACAGGGATCAGGATTGAGCACTATGCATTGCACTGCCAGTGATTTGTCTAGATGCCATGGCAAGATGAGGGCCACACACTGCCGACTGCACCCCTCCTGGGACCCACAAAGCCCTGACTGACATGGAATGCTAATAAGCTAGGTTGCCTGCATTTGCCATACACCCATTACTCTTGAGCTGGATCACGTTGCAATGTCTGGCCTGGCATTAAGTGGCACCCACTAACTTCACCCCCACCCAGATCCCATGCCACCTGCCAAGTATTTTAGTAATGCCCACTGTACTCACTCCCTTGTGGCTTCTGTGATGCCCTCAAGTGCCCATTCAGCTCTGGGTAGGCCACCGTCAGTATGCGGGGCCATCAGGGGGTCAGGTTCTGACAGACACCCCTTCCTCGTTGGGAGGCCATCTCCAGCTCGGCTTCCGTGGTCTTCCGTGCCCAGCGTCTCAGGTCCTCCCACCATTTCGGACAGTGGGTGCTCCACCTGCCATAGACCCCCAGGGTCCGCCCGTCCTTGGTGATGGCACGCCATAATCCCTTCTTTAAATGGGTGCTGACCTGCAGAGGTAATACAGACAGGACATCATTACGCATACAATCCAAACTGTCACACACATGGCCCACCAATCCCGTTTCCGTCACCATTGGCACACACATCGGCCGGTGCACACTATGTACACCACCACATTACATCCCCCCGGTGACAAGATGCTTGCACACACATCTCCATGCATCCTTCCCACATGCATCGTTCCCAAAGTGTACTCACCCCTTGGTCTGGAGGCCCATACAGCAATCCGTATTGGGGTAGGACCCCATCCACCAAACGCTCCAACTCCTTCGAAGTGAAGGCAGGGCACTTTCCCCGGTCACACGGGCTATGGTAGGTTCCAGACACAGGTTACAGCAGCACACGCAGTGTAGGTGTTCTTCTGTTGAAGGTCAGGAAACAAGTGAGGAATCAGATAGAAAATGGCAGTCACATCCGCGGTGGTGTACACAGTCACCGCCGGTGCTGATCCCCATTGGCCACTGTACTCCATAGAGCCCCATATTAACCAATGAGGAATTGCACGGTGGAGCAAGACCGCCTTCCACCACAACACCCAATGTCGGCGGAGTTACCTCACTTCCCCCTGTCCCTACATACAGGACAGGCGGTCGCCATTTAATGGTGGCAGACAATGGTCATGTCAACCTTAACTGCGTCTCAGCCTAGATTAGCACATACCTTGCCACTCCTACTGTCCCATCACATAAATGTACTATGTACACTGAGATTGGAGTTCCATTGTTCAACTTGTGACAGCCTACTCACTCTTGTGTCCCTTAGATACCTACCGCTGCGGGTGAATAGTAGGAGGAGACAAACCCCCATGTACAAACCCCTTGTGGACTTGGTTACACTGGAGGACAGGCACATTTTACTCACCTATAGACTGGCAGGTCCACAATCATGGAGCTGTGAGCCCAATTGGAGCCTGACCTGATATCTGCTATCCGTCATCTGACTGGGATCCCCCTTCTTGTGCAACTGCTATCAGTGCTCTGTTTCCTGGAAAGTGGTTCTTTCCATGTGACAGTGGGCTTGGCAGCAGGAATGTCACAGCCAATGTTCTCAATCGTGCTGGCAAGAGTTTTGTCTGCCCTGGTGAAACACATGTGCAGCTACATAGCTTTCCCAAAGGTGGAATATCTGGCCACTGTGAAGGCTGAATTCTATGCAATGGGACATATACCCAATATTGTTGAGGCCATTGACGGGACACATATTGCGTTAGTCCCCCTGCCAGAATGAACAGGTGTTCAGGAATCAGAAGAGTTTCCGCTCACTGAAAGTGCAAATGGTGAGCCTGGTGGACCAGTACATCTCCCACGTCAATGCTAAGTATCCTGGGTCGGTGCATGACGCCTTTGTTCTGAGGAATAGCAGCATCCCAAATGTGATGGCCCAACTACAGAGGCACAGGGTGTGGCTAAGAGGTGCGTCATGGCCCCCACCCACTGAATGCCTTCAGGTGTCATCCCATATCATTGTGTGAGGCTAAATGTTGTCCCTCAATACTTGCAGGTGACTTTGACTACCCAAACCTATTGTGGCTGCTGACCCCTATGAGGAATCCAGGACAGGGGCTGAGGAACGTTATAATGCGCACATTGGCGAACCAGAAGGATCATTGAGAGGACCTTCGGGCTCCTGAAGGCCAGGTTCAGATGCCTCCATTTGACAGGTGTTACTGTGCTACTCACCCAGGAGGGTATGCCAAATAGTAGTGGCATGCTGCATGATGCACAACCTGGCCCTCAGAAGGCATGTACCTTTCCTGCAGGAGGAGGAGACTGGAGATGGTCCTGTGGCAGGAGTGGACCTTGAAGACACTGAGGATGAGGAGGCAGAGGATGAGGATGAGGACAAACGAACATCAGTTATACGTCAATACTTCCAATGACACACAGGTGAGACAGTGCAACTGACCATTCCTCTGACTATTGATGTTTTCTGTGTAGCTGTAGCATGATGGCATTAACTTCCATTGCATCTCAACTTACTGTCACCTATGGCTTGTCATTTTACAGATGTTGGTAAGATAATAACTGTGTACTGATGTGATGAGTACAGCTACAGGTCATTATTTCTATGCTCTCACAGTGTTCAGATCATTTGCATGAGATGTGACTGTTTCCATAAATGCACATTATCAACACATAAAATACTAGTAGTCAAGTTGTGTTCAAGGGTGTTTATTGTAGTGCTATCAAATTGAGGGAAAAGTGCAATTAAATGGGGTGATGATGGAGGAAAGTCCAGGATATTGTTCCAGTCTGTTTGTAGCACGGGTGCAGTGTCCAAGGGGCCATAGGAAGGGGAGCAAGGCAGTTCAACGTGGACAAAGTGACAGTGTGGCACACAAGGGGGACAATCAGGTGAGTCTCATTTCCTGACAGTGGTCTTGGCAAGTGTCTCTGGCTTCTGTCTGGGTCACAGGGAACGTTTGCAGGGTGGTTCACCTTCTGCAGTGGGAGGGGTGCTGGTGGCCTGAGGGCCCTGTGGCGGGGCCTCCTGCCCACTACCTGCATTGGAAGTGGAGGGCTGGTCTTTGCTTGGGTAGTAGTAGGGGCCCGCTGGTGTGCTGTTGCTTCCCTCATGATGTTGACCATGTCTGCCAGCACCCCTTGTATGGAGATCAAGGTGCTGTTGATGACCTGCAAGTCCTCCCTGATCCTCTAATACTGTTCCTCCTGCATCTGCCTGTTCTCCTGAACCTTGTCAAGGATCTGGCCCATCATGTCCTGGGAATGTTGGTAGGCTCCCAGGATCTCGGTGATGGCCTCCTGGAGAACCGCTTCCCTGGGCATGTCCTCCCCCTGGCGCACAGCGGTCCTCCCAGTGTCCCTGTTGGCCTGGGCCCCTGTTCCCTGAACGGTGTGCCCACTGTCACTGACCCCAGGTCCCTGATTGTCTTGGGGGTGAGGTGTGGCCTGGTGTCCTTGTACAGGTGGGCACACTGCTGATGGATGTGTCCTGGGGACAGAGGTGTGGGTACGCTGGGTGGGTGCTGTGGTGTTGGATACTGATAGGGGAGGCTCTGTGTTGGACTGTGAGTGGGCTGGGGTGATCGACTGTCCAGTGGTCCCTGATGGGCCAGATTGTTGGTCCAGATCCTGAAGTCCAGAGTTACTGTCATCACTGAGGGCATCTTCTGTTGGGGGACTGGATATTTGTGGCACCTCGTCTCCACTGGGATTGGCTGGGGCACCTGTGGAGATGTAAGTGATGTAGTATGCTTCATGTCTGTGACATTTGTACATCCCTGGCTTCCCCTCTATCGTCGCTGTTGCCCTGCCACCTTTGTTTGTGTATGGTGATGTATTGTGTGATTGTTAGTTTGCCTATGCTGTGCATGCTTTAGTGATTGGTGTCCATGCAGGGCTGGGAGGGCTGTCCATGCATTGGTATGGCATGCAGGATTTGGCATTGGGGTTAGTCATATGTGTAGGTGCAGTGTGTTGGATGGAGTGGAGTGATGGAAGTGAAGGTGAGGGGGTGTGATGGCATGCAGGTATGGTGGGTGATAAGTAGTAAATATTGACTCACCAGTGTCCAGTCTTCCAGCTACTCGAGTGAGTCCCTCAGGATGCAATAATGCCAAGACTTGCTCCTCCCATGCTGTGAGCTGTGGGGGAGGAGTTGGGGGTCCACCACCAGTCCTCTCTATGGTGAGCTGGTGCCTTGCTGCCCCGGAATGCACCTTTCCCCGTAGGTCGTTCCACCTCTTCCTGATGTCATCCCTTGTTCTTGGGCGCTGTCCCATGGCGTTCACCCTGTCCATGATTCTCCGCCATAGCTCCATCTTCCTGGCAATGGATATTTGCTATACCTGTGCTCCAAACAGCTGTGGTCTTACCCTGACAGTTTCCTCCACCATGACCCATAACTCCTCATCAGTGAAACGCAGGTGCCTTTGTGGGGACATTGGTGTTGTGTGGTGTGTGTTGCTGAGAGTGTGTTGAGTAATGTGATGGGGTGTGTGATATGGGGTGCGTGAGGGATATATAGGTGTATGTGGTGTGTGTGTGTCTAGTTGTCTTTGTGCTGTTCGTGTCAATCTCATAGCAGTAATTGCTGTTTGTAAAGGCTTGTGGGTAATGTGGGTGTGTTTTTTATGGTGCTGGGGGTGTGTGTGGTGTGTGTATGAGTGTCAGGTGTGTGTTTTTAGTATTGGCCAATGTAGTGTTTTTTGTATGTGGGTGTCCATTCTGAGCGCAACAGTATGTACCGCCAATGGTTTACCGCCATTGAATGTCCGCTGTGGTGATTCGTGGGTCATAATATGGTGAGTGTTGTTTTGTTGGCGTAACGGTATGGGTGTTGGTACCGCCACTTTAGCACTGACCTTTGGGATGGCGGATTTGTGTATGTGGCTGAATTCTGTCGGATTGGTGTGTGTGTGTCATAATATGGGGAACTGAAATTCGCCACCGCAGCAGTATGTTGGTGGCCGTCACCGTGACGGTAAGATGGATTTACCGCCTGGGTCATAATGAGGGCCAAAGTCTTTAAGCATTAAAGTTAAGCACATCTCTTGCAAAGACGCACAAGAAAAAATGTACCTTTCGGTCTGCAAAAAATGGGCAATGACCTGTCTTCTCTCAGTGCAGTGTCATTAAATCAAAACCACTAAAACTATTTCCCAAATCCCTATTGGTCCCTTAATCGCATGTTCACGCTTTTTCCAAGAAAACTGAGGCCCATATTTATACTCGGTTTGTGCCGAATTAGCATAATTCTTTTTTATGCTACTTCAGCACAAACCAGACTCCATATTTATACTTTGGGACTAGACACGTCTAGCGCCAAAGTTATGGAGTTTACATCATTTTTTGGAGGGGAAATCCTAGAAATCCTACCTTGCATCAATGAGATGCGAGGTAGGCGTTCCCGTCCAGAAAAGGACGATATGGCCCTTGCTCCATATTCATCCCCCGTGCTAAAATCCAGCACGAGGGCATGGGGGCCTTAAATAATGGCGCTAAGCTTGCTTAGCGCCATTATTTAACGCCTGAGTCTGGGCAGGCGTAAGAGGACCTGTAGGCAGATTTCCATGGTCAGAGACCATGTAAATTGCCCACTGGTGCCCTTCTCTGTCCCCAGGGACACCCCAACCCACCCATACCCAAACCAGGAAGTCACCTACTGATGGGGGACCCATCCAAGGTAAGTCCGGGTGAGTATATTTTTTTTTGTCCAAAGCAGCTTGGGGGTCATGACTTGGGGCCCCCTGCATGGCTCTGGCTGCAATGGCCATGCCCAGGGGACATTAGTCCCCTGGGCATGGCCATTGGGGTGGTGGGCATGGCTCCTGTCTTTAATACGACAGGAGCCATGTCAATGGGGTTTTTGTGCCAGAAAATGGTGCTACACTGCCTAGAGGCAATTTGTTTTCCTCTAAACACTGTAGCGCCATTACTTGGCACACAAGCCCCGGTTCCCCCTTCGCCTCCCCACCCCCCTCTTAGCATCCTTTAAAGGATGCTAACAGGGCCTTAGCTCCAGCTAGCAACATTCCATAAATATGTGGCACGGCCGGCATCTAGGAATGGCGCTAGCCGGTGCTGTACTTTTCAACGCAAACCTGCGCTAGTGCAGGTTTGCGCCAAGAAGTATGAATATGGGCCTGAAATTCCAAATCTATGAATTCTACAATTACTCTGTTCACATGTTGTTGATTGGTTGTCCTGCAATATCCTCATCATCCGGCTTATCAGGTACCAATATTGTTGCATCGTCCACTCCAGTCAGTATCTCCATTGTTCTCCTTCTGAGAAAGTCAGTCTCACACACATTACACACAAAATGTTACATTAGCAAGGACAGCATCTTCTAGCAGTTGGTTTTCATGAGAACCTTTAGTTATGAGCACATTTAAAAAATGCAAAATGGAAAATCACAGTTTAACTTGCTAGGACAGCCATTTATTAAACGTTAAGAAATAGAGCTTTGACATGGGGCCTTGCAAGTTGGCCAAGACCTTCGTTAAGTTAATGCCTACCATTAATAAAACTAGAACATAGTGCATAACCTTTAATATGACATATTACTACATTAGGCAAACATATATTCAACATTTCACAATATTAGACTACTTTGGCGGCCACTCATTGTAATCACATTTTCAAATGCGTGCATTATCTTTCTTCATTATTATATTTTCTAAACAAACCCCTTATTCAGAACATGTGAACACTCATTAATAATTTTTATTAATACGCCTGCGCTAGCAATCCCTCCTCTGATGACTAAATGTGTCATCCCACTAACTACCTCCAAAAATGTTTGCATCAGCTAAAATTCTGTCAATTCAATCCCTTTGTACATTTGTTCCCTTTTTGAATTTTCCCTATACAATTTTTCCCTTTTCTTTTCTCCCCTCCTCTGATTATTCTTTGACCTCTTCAAGTTAATCCTTTTGCAAAATTTATACAATCCGCATGTTCCAATTAGGCAAACCACAATAATTAATATCCCTTGCAAGATTTTTAATAGTATCCCATTCCAAATGTTGCTGAGGAAATTTCCCACTGAAGTAAAATCTTTGTCAATCTTTTCCCAAACATCTGGTTCTTTCAATTCTTTCAAATCTGTACTTTCATTTGTCAGATTAGTAATTAAGCCTCTAATTTCCCTACTATTATCAGGAATATATGAACAACAATGACTAGAATTAATCATTCTGCAGACTCCACCATCCGTCGCTAAAAGAATGTCTAAAGCAAGAAGTTTCTGAAGAGTCCTAGCTCTATCAGCAGCTAACTCAGTATCTACCAGGAGTATGGTTCCTGAAAAATTTATCAGCATGTTATCCACAATAGTAGACACCTTTCGAATTTTTATCGAATTCAGAATGACTCCCACTGAAAGAATCACTGCTCCAAATATATCTCCCACTATACCAGAAGAGGATACCCTCCTCTGTCTCATATGATGTAATTTAGTCACTTTCGGAAACTTTTTTCAAATCATCCGTTTGATAAATCTTTCTGAAAACTATCCTCAAATAACATTTCCCATACCATCCCCTTGGAAGACGGTAATAAGCATTAAGACCACAGATATAATAAATTCCAGGAATCGCCGGGTCCTGTACATTCAACATAAATGTCCATTTACTCTGAAACAAAAACACATGCTTACCTTCACTCGTTCCCACAAATAAAGTGTCAGTGCATGATTTAGGTCTGTATATACAAAGTTTCCTTACTTGTTGCGCTTCTAGAGCTAATTCCCCTTGCGATTTAATTGCACTATAAGCAAAATCATTCTTGTAAGTCCTTTCCTCTAAGCCTTTTTCTAACTTCTCCTTCAATGCCTTTCTCTTGTCATCTGTGTGATCTAAGAAGCTTTTCTCTAAAGGTGTAAGCAAGCATGTCAGATTATTTCTGTGCGCATAAGATGTTCCAAACGTCAATGTAGGTTCAGAGAAACCTCTAACTATTACTATGTCTATTATCCCTAGCTACTCTACTCCAATACCTAATTATAGGGACAAACGAAAACACCATGTCATGATTTGAATAAAAGTACTGAATGTACTCCCGGTTATAAAATCTTGTTAGTAGCAGACTACAACTTATCCCATAGGTTAATGGCAAGCTATGATATGTAACTCCTTCCTCAACTGATGAAGGAATCTGCGTACACACATAATTCCTCGCATCCATCGTTTCAACAGACTCACTCAAACAGTGATAGAAGGCATTAGAAGAAAGTTCTCCTTGCGCATTAGTATCCCCATGCAAATACTTCTGATGGGGAAGCGCGTCTGAAGTGCCGGGGACCAGTGAGCAGGGCAGGAGCCCATTAAATTCAAACAGCGCTCCCGCCGTCGCAGAAAGCGCGTCTGAAGTGCCGGGGACCAGTGAGCAGGGCAGGAGCCCTTTAAATTCAAACAGCGCTCCCGCCGTCGCGGGACGCGCGTCTGAAGTGCCAGGGACCAGTGAGCAGGGCAGGAGCCCTTTAAATTCAAACAGCGCTCCCGCCGTCGCGGGAAGCGCATCTGAAGTGCCGGGGACCAGTGAGCAGGGCAGGAGCCCTTTAAATTCAAACAGCGCTCCTGCCGTCACGGGAAGCGCTTCTGAAGTGCCGGGGACCAGTGAGCAGGGCAGGAGCCCTTTAAATTCAAACAGCGATCCCGCCGTCGCGGCACGCGCGCGGGTGGTGCCCGGGCGAAGCCCGGGCCAAGGGCGGGCCCGTCCTTGCCCGTCATTGCCAGGAAGAGGCAGGGCAGGGCCACCCCCCTGACATCCATCTAAAGACGTCTGGATTAGGCAGTCCAAATGTACATGGCTGCCTGAAGGTACTGTGCCGGCAATTATTCCTTAAAAAAAAAAAAAAAAAAAAAAAGGGGGTCTTCGGGAAAGCGCTAATTTGGTGCCGCTGTGAAGGAGGAGGGCAGGAGCCCTTTAATTTGAAGGACGCGCTTCCGCCTTGCGCAAGGTCTGACATAGGCGAAACACGCGCAAGTCGTAAGTCAGGGCTACTCCCCTACAACTGCAGGGGGTTCGGCGTGGCAAAAGGTTGTGGCTGGACATCTGAATCATGCAGGATCTGAGTATAATTTGGTTCTATTTTCCCCCCAGTCAGGGGGATTGAGTCTGATATATCTGTTAAAGAAATATACGGCACCCTATTTTTGGATAAAGGGATTAGCTTGCCCAAATGGGAAAATGTAAGGGAGACAATGGGGGAAGGGAACCCACTCAGGAGGCCCCCCCTCCTAGGTTAATAACAAGCTACCTAACGTCTGTAATGGGTGCCATTGAGACAGAGATAGGGAGAGTAGAAGCTACTCTAGAGTCGTCTCTTGAGAAAGCAGGAAAGGGTGGGGGGGGAAGGACTCTGCCGGCAACATCGCTATTGAGTAAGACTAAGAAAGGAAATCCTTGTGTAATAACAGAAATTGATTTAATTACTCCTACAACTCCAGAGAGTCCACCCTAAAAAAAAAGCAGGCAAATAATTCCCCCCCATACGGCAGTAACCCCCATACACCAAGTTGGATCCCCTGTAGATAGGGATGGCTTTGGAGAGTCCCTATCAGGAACTAAAAAGATCAAGAGTAAATGTCTTTCTAAACCCCCCAAAAAATAAAAAACTATAGGGAAACAGCCAAAAGACTGTGAAAATTTGGATCGAATTAAAACTTGTTTTTTACAAATTGAAGATCAACTTAAAGACATTAAAAAGCTGTGCTCATCAGTTTTGGAGAGAGTGGTCATTCTCGAGCAGAAGGTTGAATCTATAACAAATGTAAAACCTATACCACCGAGGGCAGAACCTCAGAACATTCACTCCATTCCTGAATGTTTACCAGCTCTGCCTATTCATCAGCATCAAAATTTTAGAAAATCTTCTGCCCAGAACCCAACCCAAAAACCCCTGAACGTAGAGGCACTACAGGATTCTACAAACTCACAGTCTCAGTGGGGTACAACCAAACGGGAAGGCCTGGTGGGTCAGGAGATTATAAGAACTCAGGTAGCCTACCCAAGGATATCATTGGCATGTTCCCCCTACATTTTAATCCTGGAAAATGCCCCTATATTGGAAAGCACCCACCCCGAGTCCCATATATCACTGTTAAATAAGGTGACTCATTGGGTAGGAAAACACTTGGGAGGGCGGGCTGATTTCCACAGGGACATTCTAACCGTAAGAAGGGTACCCTGGGTTGGCTCATCCCCCAAAATATCACCTGGGGACTGTATTATAATAAACTTTAGGACCCCCTGGACTGTTAATGCTCTGTATCATCACCTTTCAACTATGAGACCATTTGTAGGGCTTATAAGAGTCCAACGTCTGACCAAGTTAATCCCCCCGTTATCAAACCCATGTTATCATGATTCAACCTATTCTGGGAATCAGAATCCCAGCAACCTTGGTCTCTCTATCCCTCCTGACACTGCCCTGACATTGCCTAATAGGTATGAGCCTCTGACCTCACTAGAGCAGTTAGATTGGCCATTAGTAACTGAGCCATCCTTGCAAGGCCCCTTGGAGACAAACAAACTCCCACAGGCCCCCTTAGAATTTAAAGGAGTCCCTGATATACATGATACACAGGGTATGACAGCCCTAGGGATTATTTCCTGGAATGTTGCAGGTCTAAAATCAAAAATGAGAAACCCTGACTGGATAGAATTAGTGACGGGAAATCTTTTTATCTGTTGTCAGGAGACCTGGCTCACACCATATTGTGTTCCTGCAACTAAGGCCCCCGCAGGTAGAGCTAAGGGCGGTTTGGCCACCTTCTTATCTGTGGAGGCTGGAGGGATGGAAGCACGTGTTGTGGGCATATCCCCTTTTTTTCTGGCCTTATCTCTGAAATTAGCAGAGCCATTCGATATACTACTGATCAACTACTATAACAACACCTTTGATAACTCGGACATTAGTGTGGTCAGTAGTCTGGAGACCTTAATACATAAGGTAACAATTTCCAGTAAAAAGGACCTAAGAATAGTCTGGGTTGGTGATTTTAATGCCCATCTGTGTGAGCCAGAGTTCTTTGACTGTTGTGGACTCCTGGACGAGAATGACAATCCCATTCAACACTTCAAACACTCCCCATATGGGAACGCCCTTAATTCTTTGATAACAGTAAATTTTCTTTTTTTTCCTACACCAGCTATCAGAGGGATACCAACATTTGTAAGGGGGGACACTCATACCACTATTGACTATATCATTTACTCTAGAGAACTGTCCCCCATTACAGGACATTTCAGGGTGACCCCGACCTGTTTTAGTGATCATAACCCCTTGTCCATTGTGATTAATTTAGATCTGACAAGTGATTCAAGAAGAGGGAAGCGATACCCTGCTATGAAGCTCTCATCCCAAAAAGGGCTCACTATCAAATGGGGAAAGATAAACAATAATACATTTTTTAAAGATTTATTTTTGAATAAATGGCCAGACGTTATGACATCTTTGGATGAAGATAAGGCCCCCCATGAAATTATTCGTGCATTCTCCTCTCTGACAAAATATATGGCGGAGAAATTACAGCCTCCACGTGCTAATAAAGTCCATGGCCCAAGATGGTTTAACCACACATGTACCACATCCTTAAGCAAGCTAAAAAAAACAATCAATGCATTTCCCAAAGATCGACAAGCAATTAAGATTGCTAGGAAAAACTATAAAGAAGTTCTTGCCAAAAGGAAAGTCGAACTAAGTGAATCTGCATGGGAGGAATTGATGGCTGCAAGCAAAATCAAAGATACAACTGCATTTTGGCGTGTCGTTAACTCTTTACTATTGGGCGATAAACATGAGACGCCCATGGACACTGTCATTCCAGCCAAGACTTGGGTGGACTATTTTTCAAAAACTTTCGCCACAGAGATAAATATTCAATCAGAAATGTTAAATTGTCTGAAGCCTGCAGGAAATGATCAGCTAAGTTTGGCTTTTAGTAATATTATAAGTGTGGATGATGTTAAACAAGCAATTCAAAATAGTCCCTCTGAGAAAGCCCCCGGCCCAGACAGAATTCCTGCTGACTTATATAAAGCACTTCCACATTTCTGGGGACCACTGCAAACCAATGTCCTGAGATCGGCTGTGGTAGGCCCCCTAGTAGATTCTTGGAAAGAAGCGATCATCGTCCCGATTTTTAAGAAGAGAGATAGGGCAGACCCCCTGTGCTATCGTCCAATCTCCTTACTGGATAGTTCAGTTAAAATTTTGGGCCGAGTGATTTTAAATAAATTAGAAGGATGGGCGACTGATTCTCACTCCCTCTCAGAAATACAATTTGGCTTTCGCCCAGGGTTGGGCACAGTTGAACAAACTCTCAATCTGACCCTTATAGTTCAGAAATATACTAAAGCCAAAAGGGGCTGTATACACTTAGCATTTATGGATCTGTCCTGCGCCTTTGATACAGTTAGCAGGGAGAAATTGTGGAAGGTAATGCTGGGTATGGGCGTCGATAAAGATATAGTCATATTATTTAGTAAACTTCATGCCTGCACAGAGGCTCGGGTCCGTTACTCCCGGGAGGGAGGTCTGACAGAGAAATTCCCCTCACAAAAAGGGGTCAGACAGGGATGTGTTCTTGCCCCCTTTCTCTTTCTCCTGTATATAAATGGGTTGGAGAAATGTCTTTGTGAATTAGGGAAAGATTCCCCAGTTATCAATAATTCTCCAATCCCTGTACTCTTATATGCGGATGATGCAGTACTAATTTCAAGGACAGCAAATGGCCTTCAGATTTTACTGAATGCTTTTAATACTTTTATGAGGAACCTTGGTCTTAAAATTAACAGAACTAAGTCATTTGTTATGAAGTCCGGCCCTAAATTAGCAAAAACGAAAAAATGTACTTTAGATGGGCATGAGATACTTAAGGTCCCACATTTTACGTATCTGGGGGTCCCCATTGATGTAGATTTTAACTGGAAGTTTTTAGTTAATATACGTTCAATACAATTCCAAAAAGCCATTGAAGCTGTTTTTAGGTTTGCAAGAAGATTCCGGCATAAACCTGTTAAGGAAATGATGACTGTCTTCACTTCTAAGTGTCTCTCTATCGCGACATTTGGAGCTGGGGTTTGGGGGCTTGAAGAATGTACAGGACTTCAGAGTATAGAAAATACATTTTTAAGAAGGTTATTATCAGTCCCTCAATCTACATCAGTAAAGTTCTGTCATAAAGAAGTAGGTTTGAGATACATATCTAGCTATATAAAACTTCAACCTCTCATACTGTGGGTATAAATCTGGACTAAGCCTGAAGCGCTTCTATGTATAAAGGTGATACAGGACTGTCTCCTTCTGTCACGATTCCTAGATATACCCTGGCTTAGATATGTTTATCTCTCTCTCTCCTATCATTAGGATTAGGAGATTTTTTCCTCAAACCAGAGACTCTAACAAGACGGGACATCAAGAAGGTTAAAGACATATTCTGGCCAAAGTTGTATCCGACCATCATTAATCATGAGCGACAAAGGTTTTTACTCACAAGACTACGTCTAAATACTTTACACTATCTGGTAGCATTTCCAGTTGCTGGAACCTGGTTTAAGAACCTTCCCCCTTGTTGTTGCGATGGAAAGACATCTCAGAGTACATTACACTTTATGCTTTTTTGCACTTTATACGCTGCTCCAAGAAAAAGGTTTTTACGTCCGCTATTTCAGTCTAACAGTATTAGAACTAGCCAGCTTGCTTACTCCCACTTACATGATCTGGGAAATATGGACATAATCCAGGCTGTGTTAAATTTTATATATGCTGCTTATGGTGTTAGGAAAATGTATTAATAACGTTTTTTAGAAATTTTTATGATTGTGAAATTTGTATGTTATTTATTTATTTTATGTCTTTTATGGTCTTTTTGCACCGAATAAAGTAAAGTAAAGTGAAAAGTAAAGTATCCCCATGCAAATTATTCTGATCTAACCTAAACTTCTCTATTGCCGTTAGTGCAGTAGTTGTCTCAAAAGCCGAAGTATGGTTGGCTTCACTCTTATCAAGAACAGACATACCCACAATCAACACCACAAACAATATCCCACACATAATCACCAAACCAATACTCATATATTTACAGCACCTAATATCTCTACCCTGCTGGCTAATGTTACCCATGATCTGTAAAGAATCAGAAAGCAGAAGAAAATTTAGAAAACCTGCAGCAAAAATCAAAAACAAACAACTCTTCTTACAGCAGTTATTTACAATTCCAGTCTCACTTCCAGGATCCCTTGTCGAAATCGGTAAGCAGCTTGTCAAAATCCGGTTTCAAAAGGTCAAATCAGGTTATCAATGTCTCTTCCGGTTACTTTCAACAGTCTCTTTCTCTCAAACATTTTCTCTCAGATTGTTTCAACAGTTCAGTTCATCAGCTCCCTTCAAGTGCCAAAATACTGACCAGGAATGTCTCTATCAAAACAAAAAGACAAAGGCCAACACACCGCCGCGGCCGCGGAATTCCGCCACAGCTATTATGACCCACATTTTGGAATCCGCCAAAATTCAGACACCCACACAAGTCCGCCACACCAAAGGTCAGTGATAAACTGGCGAAAACAAAACCTCCACCGTCACGCCAACAGAAATACGCCCTGTTGGACCTGGCTTTTTGACAGGGTCATCCCCAAACTTTTTCCTCCTTCCTCCTATTTTTTCTGACCTGTTGTTGTTGGCTTTTGAACTCTGGGCACTTTACCACTGTTAACCAGTGCTAAAGTGCATATGCTCTGTGTGTAAATTGTACTGTTGATTGGTTTATCCATGATTGGCTATTTAATGTACTTGTAAGACCCTAGTAGAGTGCACTATATGTGCCTAGGGCCTGTAGATTAAATGCTACTAGGGGGCCTGCAGCACTGGTTGTGCCACCCACTGCAGTAGCTCCTTAACCTTGTCTCAGGCCTGCCATTGCAAGGCCTGTGTGTGCAGTTTCACTGCCACTTCGACTTGGCATTTAAAAGTACTTGCCAAGCCTAAAACTCCCCTTTTTCTACATATAAGTTACCCCTAATGTGTGCCCTAGGTAACCCCTAGAGCAGGGTGCTGTGTGGGTAAAAGGCAGGACATGTACCTGTGCAGTTTAGATGTCCTGGTAGTGTAAAACTCCTAAATTCGTTTTTACACTACTGTGAGGCCTGCTCCCTTCATAGGCTAACATTGGGGCTGCCCTCATACATTGTTGAAGTGGCAGCTGCTGATCTGAAAGGAGCAGGAAGGTCATATTTAGTATGGCCAGAATGCTAACACAAAATCCTGCTGACTGCTGAAGTTGGATTTAATATTACTATTTTAGAAATGCCACTTTTAGAAAGTGAGCATTTCTCTGCACTTAAATCTTTCTGTGCCTTTCAATCCACGTCTGGCTAGGTTTAGTTGACAGCTCCTTGTGCATTCACTCAGACACACCCCAAACACAGGGTACTCAGCCTCACTAGCATACATCTGCATTTTGAATGAGTCTTCCTGGGCTGGGAGGGTGGAGGGCCTGCCCTCACACAAAGGACTGCCACACCCCCTACTGGGACCCTGGCAGACAAGATTGAACTCAAAGGGGACCTGGTGCATTTCTTAGCCACTCTTTGAAGTCACCCCCACTTCAAAGGCACAATTTAGTATAAAACAGGGCCTCTGCCCTACCTCATCAGACACTTGCTGGAGAAGAAACCTGAACCAGAAACTACATCCTGCCAAGAAGAACTGCCTGGCTGCTCAAATGACTCACCTGTCTGCTTTCTACAAAGGACTGCTGCCTTGCTGTTGGCCTGCTGCCTTGCTGAACTCTTGTCTGGCTGTAAAAGTGCTCTCCAAGAGCTTGGATAGAGCTTGCCTCCTGTTCCCTGAAGTCTCAGGACCAAAAAGACTTCTCTTTTTCATTTGGACTCTTCGCGTGCAGAAAATTTAGACGTACAGCTTGCTCCGCAGCGAGAAAATCGTCCCACACCGACGCTGCTCGACGTGACGCCTACGGGGCGACCGGAACTTCAACGCACGGCCTCGCATGGACAACGCCGCCCGACTTCCAGAGAGGAAATCGACGCAACGCCTGCTGTGAGAAAGAAAATTCCACGCACAGCCTCCCGGAACGACGTGCAGCTGGAAAACAAGCCGAAGAATCCACGCACAGACCCTGGGACATCTGGTAATCCCGCGAACCATAGAGGGAGACGGTCTGCATGCCGGAGAACGATGCACGTCTTCCCTGAGTGAAAAATAACGACTCAAGTCTGTGTGTGAAGGGGCGCAACAACGCATATACCATTTTTCCTCCCGTAGAACGACGCACGTATCCCCACGTGAAAAATAACCACGCAAGTCCGTGTGTGAAGGTGTGTACCCGACGCACACACCATTTTTCCACGCATCTCCTCTTCTGCGGCCCTCTGCGGAGATTTTCCACTCCAAACCAGGTACTTTGTGCTTGAAAGAGACCTTGTTCACTTTTTAAAGACTTAAGAGACTTTGGGCGTCATTCCGACCCTGGCGGCCGGCGGTATGTTGGCGGTAACACCGACAACAGGCTGGCGGTGTTCCGCCAGCAATTCTGACCGTGGCGGAAAAGCCACGATCAGACCGCCAGCCCCTCCACTTTCCCGCCAGGCTTCCGCCTGGCGGGCATAATCCCCAGGGCAGCGGTGCAAGCACCGCTGCCCTGGGGATTATGAGTCCCCGACAGCCAGCCTGTCCGTGGCGGTAAACACCGCCATTGAAAGGCTGGCGGTAAGGAGACTGGGGGTGCCCCTGGGGGCCCCTGCACTGCCCATGCTCTTGGCATGGGCAGTGCAGGGGCCCCCAGGCATAGCCCCATCGCGCATTTCACTGCCCGAATTTCGGGCATTCACTGCACCTGCTGCACATCAACATTGCCGCCGGCTCTACAGTATTACAAGCCGGCGGCAATGTTGATGTGCTATTTCCGCTGGGCCAGCGGACGGTAACGCTGTTACAGTCTGTTGGCCCAGCGGAAATGTCGGAATAGAGAGGCATGAATACCGCCGGCAATGGCGGTATTCTGTCTCCCCCGGCCTCGGCAGTCTGGAGAAAAGACCGCCGAGGTCGGAATGACCCCCTTTATATCACTTTTCAGTGATATCTTTACTAATTCATATTGCATCTTTGATCGTTTTGACCTGCAAATACCCAGATAAATATTATATATTTTTCTAAACACTGTGTGGTTTATTTTTGTGGTGCTATATTGTGTTATTGTATGATTTATTGCACAAATGCTTTACACATTGCCCTCTAAGTTAAGCCTGAATGCTCGTGCCAAGCTACCAGAGGGTGGGCACAGGATAATTTGGATTGTGTGTGACTTACCCTGACTAGAGTGAGGGTTCTTGCTTGGACAGAGGGTAACCTGACTGCCAACCAAAAACCCCATTTCTAACACGCCCACACTATCACGACACACGAATCCACGCGGCGGTCTTTCAACCGCGGTATTCCATTGGCGGTACACACCGCCGCGCTCAAAATACACACACTCTTACAAAACACAGCCACATTGGACAATTCGAAATACACACACCTGATACACATACACACACCACTCCCACACACCCATTACAATATAAAACACACACCCACATCACCCACAAACCCCCACAACCAAAAATTCTGAAAGAAGGCCAGAGAGAGATAGCACCAGCAAGAACAACAGCATCCACAAGGCACACAACACCATCACCCACAGAACTTCCACGCACCTCACACAACACACCACTACATATCAGCACACTTAACACCACACACTCCACCCCACACATCACCTACACCACCCCATGGCACGGCAAAGACACCCCAGGTTCTCGGAGGAGGAGCTCAGGGTCATGGTGGAGGAAATCGTCCGCGTAGAGCCACAGCTATTCGGAGCACAGGTGTAGCACACCTCAATTGCAAGGAAGATGGAGCTATGGCGAAGAATAGTGGACAGGGTCAACGCAGTGGGACAGCACCCAAGAAATCGGGAGGACATCAGGAAGAGGTGGAACGACCTACGGGGGAAGGTGCGTTCCGTGGTCTCCAGACACCACCAGGCGGTTCAGCGCACTGGCGGCGGACCCCAACCTCCTCACCCACAACTAACAACATGGGAGGAGCAGGTCTTGGCGATTCTGCATCCTGAGGGCCTCGCAGGAGTAGGTGGAGGAATGGACTCTGGTAAGACAAATCTTGATTATTACATCCCCCACCCTACCTGCATGCCATCACATACCCCCACCCTCACTCTCACCCCCAGCACCCCAACTCCTCACATATGTCCCAACATCACAAACCACCCATCCCAACACCAAGCCCTGCATGCAACAACAAAGCATGGACACCCATCACTAAAGCATGGCCACTGCACATACCCATACAACCCCCTAAACCATCCTCACACAAGGTCCCACACAGGAATGCAAGCACTGGGATACACGGTCACCCACCCATTGCACACCATGACAAACACAGATGTAATAACCATCCTTTTATACCCCTACAGGACCCCTACCCAACGTCACCGGACAGAAGGGGCCACACATGTCCACACCACCAACATAAGTGGCCCACAGTGATGACATCAGCTCTGTCCAACTGGATCTAGATGACCAGCCCGGCCCATCGGGGACCTCAGGACAGTCGGTTCCCCTCACCCAGTCACAGGCCACCACAGACCTTCCCCCCTCTGGAAACACCAGCACAGCACCCACCCAGTGGGCCCATACCTCCGTCCCCAGGACACGTCAATCAGCAGTGTGTCCACCACTACAGGGAACCCAGGATAACCCACCACCCCAACAACAACAGGGACCTGGGGGCAGTGGTAGTGGGCACATGGTCCAGGGGACAGAGGCCCAGGAACACAGGGGAACTGGGAAGGCTGCTGTGCGACAGGGGGCGGACGGGCCAAGGGAACCCACTCTCCACGAGGCTCTCTCCTCCATCATGGGAGCATACCACCACTCCCAGGAGAAGATGGCAACGGTACTGGCCACATTTCAGGAGTCCCAGCGCCTGCAGGAGGAACAGTATATGGGTTTCAGGGAGGAACTCAGAACCATCAGCTCCACCCTGGGCACCATCGTAGGGGTGCTGAAGGAAGTACTCAACACCAGGAGGGACACAGTGGCACTACAAGGGGCCCCTGACACTAGCATGGACAATGAACTGCCCACCACCTCCGCCGGCGCTAGTGGACAGGACACCCTGCCACAGGACCACCACACTAGCACCCCACCCCTTGCAGAGGGAGAACCACCCTGCAAACGGTCCCTGAGATCCAGGACAAAGACAGAGCACGATGCCAAGACCCCCGCCAAGAAATGAGGCCACCCTGATTGTCATCCTACTGTCCCACTTTGTCACCCTGTCCATACTTTAACTGCCCCAGCTCCACTTCCTATGCCCATTTGGGCAATGCACCTGTGAGACTAATAGACTGGACTCTGCCATGGACATTCCTCTGCCATCACCCCTCACCATTTCACTACCCCCTCTAATATTGAACACTTAAATAAACACACTTAAAGCACAAAACAATCTGGAGTCTGTCTGTGATTTCGAAATAGTGTATTAGCAATTACAGTGACAAAATGCTCTTTCAGTTGTAATGTCAACATACCTATGTCACACAGCTCTAGTCCATGAGGAATGTAAGCAGATGTCACACAGTGGGACCCACATCTGTGAAATCGTAAGGGAAAGTGACAACTCAGTGACCATACACTGGGTGAAAACGACACACAGTAGAGAGGTAGTAGTGTTAAAGTACATATAGTAGGCAGGTCTGTACTCTTACCTGTGTCTCACTGGAAATATTGCTGGATCACTGAGTCCCTGTTGTTCATGTCTTCTTCCTCTGCTTCCTCGTCTTCACTGTCCACAGGCTCCACAGCTGCAACAACACCGCCATCTGGACCATCCTCCTGCAGAAAAGGCGCCTGTTGTCGCAAAGCCAAGTTATGAAGCATGCAGCAGGCCACGATGATCTGGCACACCTTCTTTGGTGAGTAGAATAGGGATCCACCTGTTATATGGAGGCACCTGAAGCTGGCCTTCAGGAGGCCGAAGGTCCGCTCGATCACCCTCCTAGTTCGCCCATGGGCCTCATTGTAGCGTTCCTCTGCCCTTGTCCTGGGATTCCTCACTGGGGTTAGTAGCCATGACAGTTTGGGGTAACCAGAGTCACCTGCAAATGGTGAGGGACAACTGTTAGACACGCACTAACCTGGAGGGATATCCCCAGACAACCATTCCCACTGACTTGCCTACAGGTGCTCACCAGGTCCTCACACGGTGCCTCTGGAGTTGACCCATCACATAAGGGATGCTGCTATTCCGCAGGATGTAGGCGTCATGCACTGAGCCAGGGAACTTGGCATTCACATGAGAGATGTACTGGTCTGCCAAACATACCATCTGTACATTCATAGAATGATAACTCTTCCGGTTTCTGTACACCTGTTCACTCCTGTGGGGGGGGACCAAAGCCACATGGGTACCATCAATGGCACCTATGATGTTGGGGATGTGTCACAGGGCATAGAAATCCCCTTTCACTATAGGCAAATCCTCCACCTGAGGGAAAACGATGTAGCTCCGCATGTGTTTCAGAAGGGCAGACAACACTCTGGACAATATGTTGGAAAACATAGGCTGGGACATCCCTGATGCTATGGCCACTGTTGTTTGAAAAGACCCACTTGCAAGTAAATGGACCTCTGACAGCACCTGCACTTGAGGGGGGATTCCTGTGGGATGGCGGATTGCTGACATCAGGTCTGGCTCCAACTGGGTACACAGTTCCTGGATTGTGGCACGGTCAAGCCTGTATGTGATAATCAAATGTCGCTCCTCCATTGTCGACAGGTCCACCAACGGTCGGTACACTGGAGGATGCCGCCATCTCCTCACATGTCCCAGCGGACAGTGCCTATGAAGGACAACAGCGAGCACAGAGTCAAACAACTCAGAGGTACGTACCCACAGTTTACCCAGAACACCAATCATACACAAAAGGTGGCCTGTATGTGTGTTGAGTCTAGGCCTAGGTATGTGTGAAGCAGTTGGAAATGAAGCCATGTGGGGCCCTGAAATGGCGGCTGCCTGACCTCTAAAGTGGGACAATGGGATGTGAGGTAACTGCGCTGGCGTTGTACACCGTCGCGGTAGGCGGTCGACGACCGCGATGCAATGCTGCATTGGTTAACATTGGACCCTATGGTCCCAGGAGCCAATGACGATGTACGCCGGCGGTGACAATACGCACTGCCGCGGACGTGACCGCCATTTTCTATCTGTTCAATCACTCGATACCTGATCTTTGACAGGAGAGGACCTACACTGCAAGTGCTGCTGTGACCTCGGTCTAGAAGGGACAATGGCTCGAGTGTCTGGGGAAAGGGCCCCTGCCTTCACATTGGAGGAGTTGGAGAAGCTCGTGGATGGGGTCCTCCCCCAGTACACGCTACTCTACGGTCCTCCAGACAAACCGGTAAGTACACAGGGAGCATGTTGTATGGGCTATGCCTGTGTGGAGAGGGCTGGATATAAGAAGGAAGTGGGGAGAGTGCTGCGTGCATGAAAGACGGTGAATGAATGTGCCACATGTTAAGGGTAGGGATGGGGGCCAATCAGTTTGACTGTGCAGTTGGTAATAACTTCTCTTTTTCCCCTGTACATTTCATGTAGGTCAGCGCCCACCAGAAAAAAGATATTTGCTGTGCCATTGCCAAGGACGTCCTGACCCTGGGGGTCTACCACAGACGGCGCACCCACTGCCGGAAAAGATGGAAGGACATTCGCCGCTGGAGCAAGAAGACGGCGGAGGCTCAGCTGGGGATGGCCTCCCAACGTGGGAGGGGTGTCCGTCGCACCATGACCCCCCTGATGTTCAGGATCCTGGCGGTGGCCTACCCGGAGTTGGATGGGCGCTTGAGGGCATCACAGCAGCCACAAGGGGGTGAGTACACTCTCATTCTGCTGACTTTGTGCGCAATGGAGGGGCCCGGGTGGGTGAGGTGGGCTGTGGGTTTCTCTAGGCCAGAGCGAGTTCCGTAGGCAAGGCCCCTCTGTAAGGCAGGCCATGTGGCACCCCAGCCCACCTCTGTAGAGTGCCGAGTACACCTAGTTATGCCCCTGTGTCATCTATGTGTGCAGATGTCGTCCATAGCCTTGTAGGCAATTTCCCAGGAATTGAACAGTGGAGCCCATGAGCGCGGCGTAGTGCAGGAGGCTTTTGTGTCTGTAGTGTCCGCCAACGGTAGCCGTAATGCATGCACTCAACATGTCTTTCTTCTGTCTTCCCCCCCCTTTTTGTGGTCTCCCTGTTCTTGAGTGCATTAGCATCATCAGGCGGAGGAGCAGTGGCACCACGGATTCTGAATTCACCAGTGGGATGGAGGGTGATGGGTGCTCCACGGCGGGGACAGGAGCTGACACCAGCGACACAGACTTGTCCTCTGATGGGAGCTCCCTTGTGGTGGCGGCAACATCTGTGCCCCCCGCATCTACAGGTACAGCCGCCACCCCCCCTACCAGCACCGCCCTCCCAGCAGCCCCTCAGCCTTTGCCCCGTGCCCACTCATCCAGGAGGGTGGACATCACCTTGGCCCCAGGCACTTCAGGCCCTGCCCCAGTCACCCTTGCTGCCCTCAGTGAGGAGGCCATTGACCTCCTCAGGTCCCTCACTGTTGGGCAGTCTACCATTTTGAATGCCATCCAGGGTGTAGAGAGGCAGTTGCAACAAACCAATGCATTCCTGGAGGGCATTCATTCTGGTCAGGCTGCCCTTCAGCGAGCTTTTCAGACTCTGGCCTCAGCAAAGATGGCAGCCATTTTCCCCGTCTTTAGCCTCCCCCCTCCAACTTCCTCCACCCCGACCCAATCCCCTGTACCTCAGCCTATCCCAAGCACACCTACAGACCAACATGCACACACCTCAACACCCAAGGGAAGCTCAGGCAAACATAAGCACCACACATCCCACAGGCACTCACGCAAGCATCACACACATGCAGACACACCAACATCCACTGCCTCCACTGTGTCCCCCTCCTCCTCGTCTCCCTCCTCCCACCCAGTCTCGTCTACACTCACACCTGCATGCACTACCTCTACAGCCACTACGTCCCTCTCCAGCACACCCACCACCACACCCCGCTCACGTGCAGTCACCACCCCCACTACCATTCACACGTCCCCTGTTTCCTCTCCCAGTGTGTCTGTGACGCCCCCTCCCAAGATACACAAACGCAGGCACACACCCACCCAACAGTCATCCACCTCACGACAGCCTCCAGCGCATGCACCTTCACCCAAAGTCACCAAACATACACCTCCTACAACCACCACCTCTTCCTCCACTCCCAAACCCCCTTCAGCTACCCGTCCCAGTGTGTCCCAAAAACTTTTCCTGTCCAACCTTGACCTCTTTCCCACATCTCCCCACCCCATCCGTCTCATAGGTCCCGAACTAACACCTCAGCCACAACATCTCCGGGACCAGTGGTTCCTGTAGTCACCGGAATCTGGAGTGCACCGGCCACCAGGGCAGCCAGTGTGGCACGGAGCCACAGCACAGACAGTCCCCCACCTGTGAAGCATCAGAAGTTGGCCAGTGCCCAGCGGGAGAGGGGGAAGACTCCAGCCACCAAAGCTGCTCCCAGGGGTACAGGTGGGAGTGTGGAGTCAGCTGTGACACCTTCCAAGGTGGGGAAGGGCCACAAGAAACCCTGCAAGTCTGGGAAGAGCAGCACGGCGGAGAAGACCGCCATCATCCCCGATGCCCAGGAGGCCACCGCCAGCACCAACCCACCTGCCCAGGAGGCCACCGCCAGCATCAGCCCAGCTGCCCAGGAGGCCACCACCAGCACCAGCCCACCTGCCCAGGAGGCCACCGCCAGCACCAGCCCAGCTGCCCAGGAGGCCACCGCCAGCACCAACCCAGCTGCCCAGGAGGCCACCGCCATCACCAGCCCAGCTGCCCAGGAGGCCACCGCCAGCACCAGCCCAGCTGCCCAGGAGGCCACCGCCAGCACCAGCCCACCTGGTCAGGAGGCCACCGCCAGCACCAGCCCCGCTGGGCCATGAAGGACCGCCAGCACTAGCCCCGCCGGGCCATGAAGGACCGCCAGCAGCGGAGACCCTGCAATGGAGACCGCCATCTCAAGCACCGCTGAAGAGGGCACCGCCGCCTCAAGCACCTCTGAACAGGGCACCGCCGCCTCAAGCACCGCTGAACAGGGCACCGCCATCTCAAGCACCGCTGAACAGGGCACCGCCGTCTCAAGCACCGCTAGCCCATGAGCGGCAGGGGCACTAACGCAACTGAGTCCGTCACGGGGTGAATGATGCACTCTGGGCACCATGCCCCCTCCAGAACCATTGGAGACTGTCATCCACTACCTCTGTCCTTAGCAGGATGAAGCACTCTGGGCACCATGCCCCCTCCAGAACCAGTGGAGAGATCCATCCACTACCTCTGTCCTTAGCAGGATGAAGCACTCTGGGCACCATGCCCCCTCAAGAACCAGTGGAGACTGTCATCCACTTGTGAGACTGCTGCTTTGCACTCCCCAGGATTGAACAGTGGGCAACCCACCCACTGTAGAGACTTGTGAGACTGTGGCTTTGCACTCCCCAGGTTTGAACAGTGGGCAACCCACCCACTGTAGAGACTTGAGAGACTGTGGCTTTGCACTCCCCAGGATTGGACAGTGGGCAAGCCACCCACTGTAGAGACTTGAGAGACTGTGGCTTTGCACTCCCCAGGATTGGACAGTGGGCAAGCCGCCCACTGTAGAGACTTGAGAGACTGTGGCTTTGCACTCCCCAGGATTGAACCGTGGGCATGTGGCCCCCTCGTGGATTTGGCGTCATGCACTCAAGCGGCTGAGGTGCCCCCCCTTTCCCTCCCCCTGAGGTGCCTGTTTAGTTGCTCTCTGATGCCCCTGCAGTGTTCTCTCCGTCATGGTCCGAGATCTTGTGTGGGCCTCGCCCATACCGTGTGGTCCCAGTGTTCCACGGACTTTCTTAGAGCACTACCTGGGCTACTATGCTTGGTATATATTTTGTACATGGTGTATATATATATATTTCTGCCTACTTGCTTTTAATATATTACAATGGTTACACTCATTTTCTATTGTCTTTGCATTCTTCCAGGGGGTTTGGGGGGTGTAACTGTGATGTATTGATATTCATTAGTGTGTGTGTTGTAGTGGGTGAGGGTGGGGGTGGGGGTGTTGCGTGTGTGTGTCCCTGTTTTTCTCTCTCCTGTGTCGTAGGTGCAGTACTCACTGTGGCCTTTGCCGCCGGCGTTCGTGCTCCTGGTAGAGGAGCAGGAAGACTATTGCAGGGAGAATTTGGAGTTCCGGGTCCATGGTGTCCTCGTGGGGTGTGTAGAGGTGAGCGTTTTTCCTTCGGGATTCCTGTTTCCGCCGTGTTTTTATCCGCGGTGAATCCGCCCTGGAAAAGGTGGCGGATTGGCCTGTCATAATAGTGTGGGCGGTACATTGTCTCCCGCCTCTCTGATGGCGGTGACCGCCAAGCTGTTTGTTTGTACCGCCGTGGCGGTCGGAGTGTTAAAGTGGCTGTCTTTGTTGGCGGTTTCCACCACGGTCGTAATTGCAAATTTTTTACCGCCGGCCTGTTGCCGGTATTACCGCCGCTTTAACACCGACCGCCAGGGTTTTAATGACCACCAAAGCCTCTTGCTGCCATTCACTTGTAGTTGCAAACGCCCATTCAGGACCTGCGTACCTCCGACTTGCTATTCTGTTTCTTTTCAACTTTCGATCACCATTCAATTCTCCTTCATTTAGATCTTCTCTCCTTGTTGTATCTAGTTCTTCCTTGGTTGTTGCCCGAACAACCTCTTCCTTTTCTCTTTCTACTTGCGACACCGGCCACTTATCTCCTTTCAGTGGACCTTTTTTCAGTGTTCTCTTCAGAGTCTAACTCGAACCTTCATTTTGCAGTGTTTTCTCTTGACAGACCTGCAATCGGTTCAGGAGGAGTCAGATCACAATGGCTTTGATCCACCTCAACTCTTTTCCCCTCTGTGTCTGGCAATTGCTCTGTTTGTCTCTCAGGATCGTCTGAATCTGGGAAATCCCTCCTCTGACTAGGCTCTCCTGCTGCCTCAATTGAGATAGGCTCTCTGTCACTCTCCTAGAGGTCTTCTCCTTCGTCTCTAACAGGAGTGGCTGAACCGTCCTCAATGGGCTCATATCCGGTCTCAGTTCCCCTATGTTCTCTTTCTGGCCACGAGACTTGTTTAGCTATTGTTGGTACTCTTAACAACTATTCTTCCTCATAATCCAGTGGACATGCCACTTTCTTTGTATGACTCGCATGAATCCAGTTTGGCATCCCAGCACACTTCACAGCTGTGGTAGTTGCCAGAACTACCTGATGGTCCCTTCCAACAAGGCTCCAAACATGTTTTCCTCACGTGTTTCCTGACCACAACCCAGTCTCCAGCTCTCAGATTCTGCCATGAATCGGTGGCAGTGTGGTGGGTTCCACCTACTGAGAAAAAGAGCGAACCACATCAGCCAGACCTTTGCAGAAGTCCAACACCACATCATCAGTAATGTTGACAAGTGCAATTACTTTCAGCGCATAACATGGACATGTCTTCTTCAGGTAACAGTTCCCATTTATCTTTTAACGATATACAGTTCAATGCGCAAATCCATGCGACTTGATCCGCATGTAACAATTCTTTAATCCTTTCACCATTTCTCACTGGTGAACCAGAAGAGGTCATGAAACCTCTCTGTGAGCACAACTGGCCAAAATCATAGACTATTCCAAACCCATACTGGCTATCCATATAGATTGTGACTTTCAGCTGAGCAGAAACATGACATGCTCTAGTAAGGGCTACCAGTTCTGCTACTTGAGCAGAATACACTCCTCGAAGCCAAGAAGCTTCCAAAATACCAGTAATTGTGCACACAGCATATCCTGCTCTCAGTGTCCCTGCATTGTCTCTTAGACAAGAACCATCAACAAAGACAATTTTGTCATTTTCTTCTAATCGGGTGTCTCTAGTGTCAGGTCTCGGTTTTGTACACAAGTCAGTTACTTCAAGACAATCATGCTCAACATCTCCCATCTTTTCGATTTTGACATTTTCATCTGGAAGTATGGGTTGCTGGGTTCAGCCCTATACATCTTTTCAATGACACATTTAGTGACCCTAGAATACTTGTTTCATATCTGGTCAACCTTGCACCAGTCAAATATTGGGTTTTCGTCCTTGTAAGTACAATCTCAATAGAGTGAGGGACCATTACGGTCAGGGGATGTCCCATCACAATGCCTTCACACTGTGTAAGGCTTTGACCAACTGCTGCAGCTGCGCGCAAACAACCTGGTAAGGCTGCTGCAACTGGGTCCAAAGTAGCTGACAAATATGCTACTAGGCGTTTTACATCTCCATGGACCTGTGTCAAGATAGACAAATAACATGCATCCCGCTCATGACTAAACAATGTGAAAGGTTTCGTGTAATCAGGCATACCTAAAGCTGGAGCATCGCATAGACTCTCTCTCAATTCGGTGAACGCTTTCATTCCACCCTGGTCTGACAGTATAGGATAAGTGACTTCCTTGTGAGTCAGCTTCTACAATGGTCTTGAAATGACTGGAAAATTTGGAATCCATTGGCGATAATAGCCTACCATCCCTAAAAACATCCTGACATCTCTATGTGTAGTCGCAGGATTTATCTGCAATATAGCTGTAATCCTTTCTCTGGATATCTTTCTTGGACCCTTCTCAATCTGGTGACCCAAATATTTCACAACTTTTTGACAGTGTTTCAATTTAAGTGGAGATACTTTGTGACCATTCTTTCCCAAATGGTTCAACAGGGCAATCGTATCATACTTGCACTCGTCCCGTGATTTGGACGCAATCAGCAAGTCATCAATGTACTGCACCAAGGTTGATTGGAAAGGCAATTCCAACGACTCAAAATTCTTCTTCAAGATCTGATTGAATATGGAAAGTGACTCTGAAAACCCTTGAGGAATTCTGCACCAGAAATAAACTTGATCCAAAAATTTGAAACAAAAGAGAAATTGACTATCCTCAAGAAGAAGATTATTGAATTATTAGAAACTTTATTCGGTATGAAATAATTCAACCCTTAAGTTACATAAACAACAATAAATAACCATAAAATCAATACAACAGTAAGATCAGCATAATTTAAAAACAGATCAAACATCATTTTCAGGAATAATAATCTAAAACGACCCTTAAAAAAACTCTAGGTTATTACACCAGGTAATGGCTCCCCTCAAAAACAATACCAAACCCCTCCATACCAGTGCATCTGAGGCCATTTGCAGCCACATAAAAGCAGGACGAAATTGCACAAATCCCTTTGACCTCAGCAGGGGTAATAAAAAACGTCTTCTAAAAGGTGTGTAAAAAACACAGAATAAAGTTAAATGGGACAAGGTCTGCAGGGACACCCCGTCACAGGGACACGGTCTGATAGATTTTACACCATACTGACCTAGCGGGAAGCAGGGATTATTCCTAATGACACCCAAACGAAATTGAGTAATAAGAGTCCTTTCCCGCAGGTCATTTATTGCTAGGAGGTAGGGCTCAGGACCCACCCCCATCTTTAACATAATAAAATCTCTAACCGATTGTTTCCCTAGTTCCTTTCCCTCTCTTTTCAACCCTCCGCATTCTTAGGAAATTCTCCTTCACCCAATTCTTATCCTGGCTAGTCAGACCCTCGGGAGAGTAAAACAAATCCGGCCGCCCCAACTCCTGTGCTACTTTTCTTATGTACATCAGCCAGGGAATGCATTTTACATTATTGCAGGCCAAACAATCCCTTAAAATTTCTCTATTAAAAATAGCAAAATCATTTCTCCAAATCGAAATCCATAACAAAAGGGGAGCCAGCTGAATAGTATCTTGCACACACTCAAGATCTAATTCTAGATGCAGGCAGAAACCAGAGGTATTTTGACAAACGCCCAATAGTCTTCTACAAAAACAATTTTCTTCAATAATGGGCACTCAGGTGTCCATATACCCCCAGAGTGCTGCACCATACAACAGGACAGGGAGACATTTTTGCCTGTAGATTTCAAGCAGAGGCTTAATGGGTTTGCTTCCTACTCTTACTGCAAAATCAAAAGTAGCACCAACTGAGGCATGGAAGAGCATACTCCTTCTAGCAATAGAAGGTTTCCATGAGCCTTTATCATCAACGATTACCCCTAAATATGGGAATTGATTGACCCTGCTAATAGTTTGATCATCGACCTTAAGCTCCCCAACCCTGCTCAATGATTTACCACATACCATAAAATGTGATTTCTTATAATTTATCTCTAGGCCCAAGCCCGACATATAAGATGCATTGGCTCTAACAGCTTTTCGAAGACTGTTCATGGTGCGGGCCATAAGGACTGCATCATCCGCATATGTCAACACCGGAACACTAGTGCCATTCACCTTTGGGACATCCCTACAGTGCTCCACCAAGAAATCAGACAGTCCATTAGTATATAAGAAGAACAGAGTAGGGGCCAACACACACCCCTGTCGAACACCCTTGGTGAGCCTAAAGGTCTCTGAACATTCCCCATTTGACCCCACCCTCACGTTGACAACCAATCCTGAGTGGAGGTACCAGAGCAGCTCCACAGTATCAGGATCCATCCCTAACTGACTTAACCTTTCCCACAATATGGACCAATTTACCTTATCAAAGGCACAACTAAGGTCCATAAAGGCAAGATAGAGGGTGCCCTTCCTAGCTTGCATATATTTCCCAATCATCATCAGAAGATTGAGGGACTGCTCACGAGTGCCTAGACCTTCCCTAAAGCCATACTGATCCAGGCTTAAAATATCCTTTACTGCCATCCAAGCCTCAATACGCCTTAAGATGATCCTCCCCAAAATCTTCCCAGAAGAGTCAAGTAGGGAAATAGGGCGATAGGACTTTGGGTCGTTCCGATCCCCCTTTTTAAAAACTGGAATGATGCAGGCCCTCCTCCAAGAGGCAGGGATTCCCACAGTAACTGCCGCGTTAAGAACATTTAAAAGAACAGGTGCCCATAGCTGAGGGCAAGATTTATACAAGTCCATAGGAATGGAATCCGGGCCCGGGGCTTTATTACTAGCACTGCCCTGGAGTGCATCAATAACTTCCTGGAGCGAAAACCTGATCGCTAAGTTGGGAGCCACCACACACACTTTTTCCCAATTATTTCTTAAAGGGGTTCCCTAAAAAATTCTACAGAAATAATTTACCCAAGCCTCCGGGGCAATATTGCAGCCCAAGCCCTCGGATGTCTCTGTGGCAAAGGAACCTCTGTTTACCACCTTCCAGAACAAGCCAGGATCCTTCAAGGCTGAGGCGCGCTCCAAGTCTGCCCAAGCCTTTGCTTTAAATCTATCCTTACTTTCCCTCAGGGCCCTTTTGTACTCAATTCTTGCTGCTTTCACCGCAGGCCTATCTCTGGGATTTCCTTTGAGGGGCCTTTTCATGTTTACCCTGGCATCGTAACAAACCTTATCAAACCAGCCACCTCTGCGCTTGTTAGGACGACTGTCTAGCAAAAATAAACAGTCTCTAACTTCTATGTTAACTTCAGCTATTGCATCCATCACTTCGTTTGGGCTCGGAGTCTCTCTCAAAAGTATATCCATAAACAAGGGTAGGTTTCCCCCCACCACTCTCTCAATAACTTGTTGTTACCTGTTTCCAGTCAAGTCGCCTACCCTGATCTCTTATCTTCACGGTTACAGGACCACCCGCCCTAATTTACTTAGATCCCCTGGAAGTTTAAAGCACACTGTGATAGGGTTATGATCACTCATACATTCACCAAGCACCTCTCCACCAGTAATCAAATTTTTCAGTGACGAGACACAAAAATGTAGTCAATTTTGGTGCCAAACCCTCTACCCACAAATGTTGAGAGCTGGTGACAACCTACTGCTTCAATATCCCGGAAGTTCAAAAGGCCCAACTTCCTAAGTTCCTTGGTCAGAGCCCTACCTCTCATATCCTGAATGTCATCCACCAAGTAGTCCCCACAGTCGTAGTAGAAGGGATTTACCATTGTACTGAGGCTGCCCAGCTTAGCATTAAAATCTCCTGACACAATGGCACAGAATTCCAACCCCACCTTCTCCATTCTATATTTCAACACCTGGAGAGTGGAGAAATGAATCCCAATTTGACATCCCCTGTCCCATACAGCATTATAAAAATTAACCAACAGAACATTAAGATTATTAGAAAAAATTACCCAGACAGGCAATATACCCTGGTGGTTACAATCAATTTGGAAGGCAGCCACTATCTTGTAGAAACGTATTAAGGTAACCAGGCCCCCTTTTGACAGACCTCCGAGGGACTGAGCTGCTGGGATGGCGAATCTATCATAACCATCCCAAGCAGCCAGCCCCTCAGACCATGTTTCCTGCAGCATAATAATATCACATTCAGCCACACGCCTAACCCAATCCTGATCAGATATCTTGGCATCATACCCCGCAATATTCCAAGAGATAAGGTTGCACTTCGATCCCACCCCCTCCAACGCAATCACAGTCTTGGTGCATTGTCAATCGACCCCTGCCAAGTCCGAGTTTATATCGTAATCTATTCTCCTGCAAATTTTCAGCGGGGCATTCTGGCCTAAGGCGGGGATCCTACCAGGGTCAGGAGAGGGATCAGCACCCAGATGTATATGATTGTAAAAGTATCCCGGGGGGCCATACCAATTGAATCTGCCCTTAAAAAGGCCTGACTATATGAGAAGAGAAGCCGTTGAGCCAGGCCCGGGTATCTGACATTTATAATAACACAATCCTCGACCCCTTCTTTTTCCCTTGGCCCAATTCAGTTAATTCTTCGAACAAACAAGACATCATCAAGATCCTTACATAAAAAATTGCAGTTTTTGCTCAACCAATGGCCAGTTTTATTTTTTAGTTGAGCCGTAGATTCTGTTGCCCCACGGGCCAGAGCAGGAACATTTGTCAGTACTACCACATATGGGGCACATGCCGGAGGGAGATCCAAACGGGCCAATGAAGCCTTTTAACTCAACGGATTCTGATTGGACTTCCCAACCGGCAGTGGGCAGGACCCCCCAACCACCACAGAACCACGGTCAGGCTGATTTCCGAGGCTAAGACCATTCAGGGCCCGCTTCCCATTGGTGGAGCGGTAGTTGGGGCCAGCACAGATTGAATGCAGGCACCTTGCCCCCCAGAACTCGACAAGTTATCTAGATGCTGAGGCAAACTTCCCAGGGGCCCAGCATTTTCCTCCTGTAGATTCTCAACCATACTAGGACAAGATACACAACACAGGGCCTTACACCCCCCCCATAAGATGGCTCCCTTGGCTTCTTAGTTCACCTAGCCGAGTAGCTGCTTTTTCTATCACCGATAATTTTGCCATCACAGGTGTCAAAATACCCTTAATCATCTCCTTCAGCTTTAGCAAAAGAGTGGTTGCATCACAGCCCATTAGCTCGCTAGATTTTATACCGCCATATAACTTCTTGGAACTATCCACAAGGGAAGCTTTCGTTTTAGGGACAGATTTCTTCAGTGTCTTTATCTTCCTTGGCGGGGGACTGCACTTATCCACAGAACAGGCCACAGGAGAAGACAGCAAAAGCCTTTTGCTTCTTCTCGAAGGCCCTGGGTCGCCAGAGTCTCCTAATTTCTCTGCATGGTCACGCTCTGATACAGCACACAGCTCTCCTCCATAGTGGACCACCACCCCCTCCTCCTCCTCCAAAGCCACTGAGGGATCACTGGCTAATGAGACATGACCCCAATCCTCCATCTCCATAGATAGCCTCCTCTCCGCCAAGTCAATTTCCTTGGTCACGACCCCCACCGCTCTCGCAAGAAAGGAGTCCAAAGTAGTATTAACATTGCCCTGCCTGCCACCTCCACCACTCATGGCTCCAGATAGTGGGTCCTTTTTCCGCCCCATTTAACAAACAATAGCTCCTCACCGAGGGCAGCAGCAGCATTTAAAACAAGGGCTTCAGGCAAAAAAAGTCTCCAGGGACTAATACAATAAGTAGTCACCAAAAAGGAAAAAAGAAACTCACCAACCCCGGCAAGATGAAAGGGTGGTGGCTCAGCCCGGCCTCTAACCGTCGACGGTCGATGACGGGCCCGCCCTTGGCTTCACCTGTGCACGTCCCGGGACGCGCGAATCAGGTTTAAAAGGGCCAAAGGTCCGCCACTCGAGCAGCTGGTGTCCACAGCGCGTCCCGCGAAGCGGGCGCGCGAATCAGCTTTAAAGGGGCCAAAGGTCCCGCCCCTCAAGCAGCCGGTGTCCACAGCGTGTACCGCGAAGCGGGCATGCGAATCAGGTTTAAAGGGGCCAAAGGTCCCGCCCCTTGAGCATTCGGTGTATGAGTCTTGAAGGGACATGTCACTATAATATACTCAAAAAATGCGACTACATGCACACCAATGGGGGCACGCTCAGCTAATGGAAGTGTAATAAGACAGGTGTAGTATATCGGCTCATAAGGGCAAAATAATGTATTATCAAGACGCTAGTCAACAGTTTTCAGCAGTAATGCACAAGAAATCAGTAAATAAGGAGATATTTCACATTCATTTACGTCTGTCACTGGACTATGTTGGGGAAGAAAAACGTGTGTACCTTAACCTATCAACCGTTTGGTAAAGTAGTGTGTATTTAACTTGACCATAGTTCCTCACTATGTTAGTACTTTGGTTAGACCTCTGACCTGTGACTCGTTGAGAAAGCATCATCTGTTGCTGTTCCATTGGGGCTTGAGGTATTTGAATTTGCTGTCTAGGTACCATGGGAACCTGCTGTTGCATTGGCTGCAACTGTGTCATTTGTACATGTGGCATTTGCACCTGCCGCATGTGCTGAACATTCTGCATTTAATTGATATAATTCTGAAAATTTGGATTAGGACCTCTCACTCTCGGTCCTTTCACATTCTGGAATGAAGTGAGGTCATAACTCTGCTAAATGACACCATCCTGCACCATCATTGGATACTCCTGTTTCCAATGTCCAACGGCTCTGGAAACGTGACATGACAATAACTTCTTCATTCCCTGCACATTATTCTGAATCCCTACAGTACCTAAGTCTGGACCACGAGTCATATTTCCTCCACGACCTCTACCTCTCATTTGAGGCTGAAACATCATATTTTCCTGCTGCTGCTGCACTAACTGCTGCGGAAAATTCCCTTGCATCCCTGCTGCTCTAATCTGCATCACATCGCCTTCTCTTTTAACTTTTTCTTCTTCAACTCAATCTCATCACTACAGTATTTTGCATACTGCAACACCTCATCAATCGGCTTTGCTTGCCGGCAAACCAAATGACTCTTAATCATCTGGCTAATTTCAGGTCACAATCCTTCCACAAATCTGAACACAAAATGGAACATGTCTTTCTCCTCAATTGTTTCTCTACCACTGTAATGCTTGAACGCCTGCAACAATCTCTCATAATACGCATGTATCGACTCCTTTGCTTCCTGAGCTGTCTTGTCAATCCTCTGCCAATCTATATTCTTGGGCGACATTCTTGTTTTCAAAAGTTCAATCACCTTTTAGTAATATTTCATTACCTCAGGAGATGATGCACCTGTATTCTTGTCTCTCTCCGGTTTGCTTGTTGGCCAATCTACACTCCACAGATCAGCTGGAACCGCTATCTCTAATAATGTGTTCAAGTCTTCCCAAAGACACTTTGCAAATTTCACAATCCTGTCTGTCATCAGATACAACTCCACTGGTTTCTCTCTCAATTTTGGATAAACATTTGTAAACAATAGAATGTCACCTCTACCTCCATGGAACATGAACAAAGTTTTCCCCTGGAATCTCTCTCATTGGCACAATTTTCACTGGATCTTTATCCTGCTGCACATTTGTAGTCAGCTCCACAGAATCCCTTTTTCTTTTGTCTCTTTTCTTTAGCCATCTGCCTTCTCATTTGTCTAATGCTCCCCAGGCCTGGGCACTTTGAAGCTATTCTTTAAGGTGTGCCTTCATTCTGGCAGAGCTCACATGTTCAAAATCTTTTGCCTCAAGGTCTAATCTGTAACTCCTTTTCAAATGCTTCGTTTTCTCTATTTCTATGCCATAGTTCTCTGCCAAGTCTGCCAATTTCTGATATACATTGCTCACTCCCTCGTAATCTTCGGACACTAATATCTCAACTCTGCCTCTGTAAAGGATTCTAACCTGTTCACACCCATAGTTCCCTCAATGAGTTCACCCGCTTCCATGCTTAACCTAGCTTAATTCAAACACTCCTCTCCTTTAGGAGCACTCTGTCGGATATTCAGCTTGTTTAACCATTCATTCAACTATTTAGCTGTCAGACCTTGCAACAAAATGTTACTTGCTTGGACTGGTGGCACCTGCTGTGCAGCTGCATTCGGGGTCTTCGCTGTCAACAATTTCCAACTCTGGCTAACGTTTGACCCTGCCATAGTATCTGGAATTGCTGCAAATGGACTAAGGTCTAACAATGATATTTATCCGTCAAAAGTTTGTCCCACAGGAGAGACTATTCGAGCATCTTCATTATGACCTTTCCTCATACTACTCTGGGACATTTCTCTCTGTTCACCTAAAGTCATTTTCTTCTGTGCAAATAAGGGTATGGCTGGACCAACAGTAATAGGTAGCAATATAGCATCTGGAGTTGGTCTGGCACTCATGCTCTGTGTAAGAGTAACTCCCATATTCTGATTCATCATTGGAGTCACATCTGACTGTGTCCCTGTTACTGGAGTGAACCTTGGCATTACCTGCAGCTGCACTTGGGGCAGTAAAAGTGAAGTTGGTTCAGTCTGAACCAAAATCGATCTCGGGTAAACCTGTTCCGTAGGCACCATTAAGTTCAAAGTTGTTTCCATAATGTGCACATCAGGATAAATTCTCTGAACCTGTGGCAGTTGCACCGGATTTTGCACTACAAGAGTAGTAGGCACATTAAGACCATTCTGCATTGCATTCCCTGTCAGGCTAGCATTAACCTGCATCGGACTCATTGTCCCATTAACCTGTGTCGGGGCTGTCGGATCAGCACTGGTGCTTGGACCACTCTCATGTGTTGTATATGGTGGTGGGCGATTTCTCAATAACTGTTTAATAAACTCATCATCATCTGATTCTTCCTCCATTATTGAAGACTTTCTAGCCTCTCTACTCTTGGGCAAACTTCTGTTAGTTTTCTTAGTAGCTTTCCTTCCTTCCTTTTCATTGTCCTGGCTACTTGCTAGAAACAACTTAATTTCGTGCAAGGTTTCCATCCTCCAAACTCTCTGATCACGGTCTCATCTAGCCTCCGTTAAAGTCTTTTCTGCTTTTCTCATCCTCCTCTTGAATTTCTATTACTGTTGCTCTCTGGCTACTAGCTCCCAAATCGTTAATGCCTCAAACTGTGCTGGTCTAGGAAGGGGCTTCGATTCATATAGCACTGTCCTTAAATGCTCCAAAACCCTTAAATTGAATGTCCCATTTGTAGGAAACGTTAAGTTCCCATCCTTCTCTGTCAATTTGCACCATTGCTCTAGACAAAGACATGGTGTGACTCCCTTTTCTTCCATTACAATGTAAGCCGGTGTACCTTCTGGTGGTGTAGCCTCGCCTATACTTGTTGTAATATACATATCTCCCCTTAATGCACTCGTTAAAGCTTTGAAAAATGTAATCTTTTCATCCTTTTTGTTATTCAAAATCAAATCAGGAAGTGACTTTTAATCCCAAGATTCCTTTCACCTACTTTCTCAACCAACTGCCACTCACGGACGGCTGCCAATCTGTGCGTGACCCTTCTCACTAACTGACCTATCCCAGCGCGGCTCCAATGAAATCACACTCACACGTACTATGGCTGACTAAGTCTTGCAGATTGTCCTTCCAACTCCGATGCATACAAACTATGCAAAAATTGCCAGCACAAATCAAAAACCAAAAACCAAATCTGCTGGTTTACTACAGGAAAGGTAACACAATTGTTTCAGAAACTTTCACTGCAGGCTCTCGCTCTAACAGCTACTCCTTCTTTCTTAGTGTCCCAGATTCGCGAGCAAAATTCAACCAGCAAAGTTTACTCTCAACTGATCAGTGGGTCTGTCCTGGTGCACATTGGACTCACCAAATCCCAGTCGAAATTTTCTTTCACTCACTTTGACTCACACTCTGACTTGTCGCCCACACCCGATCAACCTACTAAACCAGACAGATTACAACATAAAACCAAGTGTCTCATACACTTTTCAATATACTCCGGAGTATTTGACCACCCATCAACAACCACATGGACAATTTTGGGGCACAAAGCACCACACACATATGAAGTTTGACAATTTCCCTACTCTCACACTGCAGAGTGCGCACACTCCTTCTACAACTTCATTTGGAATATGCAAACTCCCTAAACCCTCACAAAACTCACAATTCACCTGCAATTTTCATAAGCTGTGAAAGCGCAACCTACCTTATTCACGCTGTCACTAGAACACCGAGAACATCCTCAAACAACCATTATCAGGATCCAGGATTCTGGGAAAGTCATTTCTGGACTTAAAGGAACATTTTCTCTTCAGTTAGCATCATGGAAAAACAAAATCCAAATCTCAATAATAATGAACCTTCACCTCTGTTACTATCTCTGGACATCTATTATGGGCTCTTAAGGAGACAAACCTTCACTTCTCTTTACCAACACTTTTAAAACCTGTTGCTTTGTACTGGACGTCTATGATAAGCTCTTAAGGATACTAACCATTACCTCTGCTACCATCTCTGTTAGCGCGTCTGACCTTAATGAGTATACTTGCAAGGGGACGCGAATAGGTCAATGAACCTTTTGACTCACAATTCAGATGTTCTTACCATATCTCCAGTACATAATCCATAATCAATGCACAATATCAATAATCAACAACAATCAATAACATCAATAACCCCTTCGCTGCCAGGCCTTTTCCCCCTCCTGTGTCAAGCCTTTTTTTGGCTCTTTGGGGCAGTTCGCGCTTAGGCCCTCATAACTTTTTGCTCACATAAGCTACCCACGCCAAATTTGCGTCCTTTTTTTCCAACATACTAGGGATTCTAGAGGTATCCAGACTTTGTGGGTTCCCCAGAAGGAGGCCAAGAAATTAGCCAAAATACAGTGAAAATTTCATTTTTTTCAAAAAAATGGCAAAAAGGGGCTGCAGATGAAGGCTTGTGGATTTTTCCCTGGAAATGGCATCAACAAAGGGTTTGCGGTGCTAAAATCACCAGCTTCCCAGCTTTCAGGAACAGGCAGACTTGAATCAGAAAACCCAATTTTGCAACACAATTTTGGCATTTTACTGGACATACCCCATTTTTACGATTTTTTGTGCTTTCAGCCAACTTTCAGTCAGTGACAGAAATGAGCATGGAACCAATACTGAATCCCAGTAACCGAAACATTTCTGTAAAGTAGACAAAATTCTGAATTCAGCAAGGGGTAATTTGTGCAGATCCTACAAGGGTTTCCTACAGAAAATAACAACTGAAAAAAATAAATATTGAAATTGAGGTAAAAAAACTGCAACTTTTCTCTACTTTTTACTCTGTAACTTCTTCCTGCAATGTCAGATTTTTTAAAGCAATATACTGTTACGTCTGCTGGACTCTTCTGGTTGTGGGGATATATAGGGCTTGTAGGTTCATCAAGAACTCTAGGTACCCAGAGCCAATAAATGACCTGCACCCTGCAGTGGGTTTGCATTCTATACTGGTTATACAGCCATTCATTTGCTGAAATATAAAGAGTAAAAAATAGCTATCAAGAAAAGCTTTGATTTTCCAAAATGGGCACAAGATAAGGTGTTGAGGAGCAGTGGTTATTTGCACATCTCTGAATTCCGGGGTGCCCATACTAGCATGTGAATTGCATGGCATTTCTCAAATAGAAGTCTTTTTTACACACCCTCTTATATTTGGAAGGAAAAAATGTAGAGAAAGACAAGGGGCAATAACACTTGTTTTGCTAATCTATGTTCACCCAAGTCTCCCGATAAAAATGATACCTCACTTGTGTGGGTAGGCCTAGCGCCTGCGACAAGAAATGCCCCAAAACACAATGTGGACACATCCCATTTTTTGACAGAAAACAGAGGTGTTTTTTGCAAAGTGCCTACCTGTAGATTTTGGCCTCTAGGTTAGCCGGCACCTCGGGAAAACTACCAAACCTGTGCATTTTTTAAAACTAGAGACCTAGGGGAGTCCAAGATGGGGTGACTTGTGGGGCTCTGACCAGGTTCTGTTACCCAGAATCCTTTGCAAACCTCAAAATTTGGCTAAAAAAACAACTTTTCCTCACATTTCGGGGACAGAAAGTTCTGGAATCTGAGAGGAGCCACAAATTTCCTTCCACCCAGCATTCCCCCAAGTCTCCCGATAAAAATGATACCTCACTTGTGTGGGTAGGCATAGCGCCTGCGACAGGAAATGCCCCAAAACACAACGTGGACACATCCCATTTTTTGACAGAAAACAGAGGTGTTTTTTGCAAAGTGCCTACCTGTAGATTTTGGCCTCTAGGTCAGCCGGCACCTAGGGAAACCTACCAAACCTCTGCATTTTTTTAAACTAGAGACCTAGAGGAATCCAAGATGGGGTGACTTGTGGGGCTCTGTCCAGGTTCTGTTACCCAGAATCCTTTTCAAACCTCAGAATTTGGCTAAAGAAACACATTTTCCTCACATTTCGGTGACAGAAAGTTCTGGAATCTGAGAGGAGCCACAAATTTCCTTCCACCCAGCGTTCCCCCAAGTCTCCCGATAAAAATGTTACCTCACTTGTGTGGGTAGGCCTAGCGCCCACGAAAGGAAATGTCCCAAAACACAACGTGGGCACATCACATTTTTTGACAGCAAACAGAGGTGTTTTTTGCAAAGTGCCTACCTGTAGATTTTGGCCTCTAGCTCAGCCGGCACCTAGGGAAACCTACCAAACCTGTGCATTTATGAAAACTAGAGACCTAGAGGAATCCAAGATGGGGTGACTTGTGGGGCTCTGACCAGGTTCTGTTACCCAGAATCATTTGCAAACCTCAAAATGTGGCTAAAAAACACATTTTCCTCACATTTCTGTGACAGAAAGTTCTGGAATCTGAGAGGAGCCACCAATTTCCTTCCACCCAGCGTTCCCCCAAGTCTCCCGACAAAAAATGGTACCTCATTTGTGTGGGTAGGCCTAGCGCCCACGAAAGGAAATGGCCCAAAACACAACGTGGACACATTCCATTTTTTCACAGAAAACAGAGGTGTTTTTTGCAAAGTGCCTACCTATGGATTTTGGCCTCTAGCTCAGCCGGCCCCATGGGGGGCAGAAATGGTATAAAATAAATTTGCCCCCCCAACCACCCCTTGCCTACCGGGTCACTCCCCTTGCGTGACGGCACAAAAAAAAGATCCCTGGTGCCTAGTGGTTTCTGCCCCCCTTGGGGGCAGATTCACCTTAAATCGGCCGATTTGCCCCCAAGGGGGGCAAAAATGGTCTAAATACAATTTGCCCCTCCAGGGGAGCGACCCTTGCCTAAGGGGTCGCTCCCCATCTCTAAAAAAACAAACAAACAAAAAAAAAAAAACATTTTTTTTTTTAGCCCTGGCGCCTAGAGGTTTCTGCCCCCCCGGGGGCAGATCGCCTAATAACAATAGGCCGATCTGCACCCGGGGGGGCAGAAATGGCCTAAAATAAATTTGCCCCCCAGGGGAACGACCCTTGCCTAAGGGGTCGCTCTCCTTACGTGAAATTCACGAACTAAAAAAAAAAACTCCCTGGTGTCTAGTGGTTTCTGTCCCCCTTCGGGGCAGATTGGCCTCATAAAAATAGGCCAATCTGCCCCCGAGGGGGGCAGAAATTGCCTATATATAATTTGCCCCCTATGGGAGCGACCCTTGCCTAAGGGGTCGCTCCCCACCTCTAAAACTAAAAACTAAACAAAAACAAAACAAAACAAAAAAAATTTATCCCTGGTGCCTAGAGGTTTCTGCCCCCAGGGGTGGCAGAAAAGGCATTAAAAAAAAATGCCCCCCAGGGAGTGACCCTTGCCCAAGGGGTCGCTCCCTCATGCCAGTTTCCTTTTTAAAATAAAATCCCTGGTGTCTAGTGGGCGTTTTGACAGCCGGATTGCTTTCAATCCGGCTGCCAAAACTCAGAGAGAGACTTCAAAGGGAAGGAAATAACTTTCCTTCCCTTTGAAGCCTCTCTCGGCCTCCCCCACGTGATCGGAAGAGAAATGCAAAGCATTTATCTTCTGATAGCGCGATGGGAGGAGGCCCTGTGGCAAACAGCGCGCAATTGCGCGCTGACGTCACGGGGGTGGGGAGGTCGGGGTGGAAGGGGAAGGGCTTCCCCTTCCATCCCTGCCTTGGGGGGTGGAGGGGAACACAACAGAAAAAAATTGATGCAGCAGTGGCGCAAAGGGCTTGTAAATGAGGCCCTATATATATGAGCAAAGTGAAATTTAAAAAAAAACAAAGTAAAGAACTATGGGCCAGATGTAGGAAGCAAAATAATTGCGAGTCGGAAATTGCGAGTCATTGCGACTCGCAATGTCCGACTCGCAAAATGGGATCCAACAAAAAAAGTGACTTAATTTTGCGACTCGCAAATGAAGTTGCACCGCAGATTGCGTGTCCGCTGTTAGCGAGGTCGCTTTTTGCGACCTCGCTAAAAACGAACTAGCAAATTGCGAGTGGGTATCGCAAATTGCGACTGTGCCGCAAATTGCATTGCAGGTGCAGCAAAACAGTTGGAAAAACACTTCCTGGCTCTTGCTGATGACATCAGAGCCAGGAAGACATCAAATACACCTGGGAGGAGGGAGGACCACACCCTTTTCTAACTGCTGAGCAACCACCTGGAGGAACAGCAGCAACAATGGAAGACTCAGGCAGTGCAGGCAGGAAGAGAAAATAGAAATTCTCTGAAAAGGAACTTGAGGTGCTGACAGAGGAATGCTGCCAGCACCATGACCAGCTGTTTGGAAAGGCTGCACTGAGTTCTGAGAATCTGGCAAAGACTTCCAGGAGAGGGTCAATGCCATAGGGGTGAGCCACAGAAGCATAGAGGAAATCAAAAAACTGTGGTATGACCTGCGCTCCAGGACAAAGGAGAGGGTGGCAGAGTGCCTCAGGGAGATGAGGGGCACAGGAGGAGGCCCATCCACCATCCCACCACGCACAGCCATGGAGGAACAGGTTCAACAGACCCTGGAGCCTGAGGCAGTGTCAGGAATAGGAGTACTGGACACGTCAGCGCCAGGGACATCAAAAAGTGTGTACCATGAAACATGCATGTCCACCTATAAATGCTATACCCCCACCCACCCAGTACACAGCAGCATGCACAACCAAACTAGCTCCATTCCAGACTAGCAACCACCAGAATGGTGCATTATGGGCAATGTAGTACAGTAGTCAGCTTATAGGCAACTGTTTATTAGGAGGCATACAACAGATGTTAGATACTGACAGTGTGTTCCCTATGTCCCACAGGTCTCCCACAAGACATCCTCACCAGCCACACCATCCAGGGTGAAGAAAGCAGCCCACAGGCAGGGCAGGAGGCTGCAGCAGCCACTACAGGGCCCAGCACCATACCACCATAGTTCCCTCCAGCTGGACATGGAGGAAAGAGACACAGCAGCTGGTCCCAGCCACAGTGTGAGACAGCAAGACCCCGAAGCACCACCGCGTCGCAGACGCAGACTCCATGTCCAAGCAGTGTCCCAGGAGGATATAGGTGACGCATCCATATCTGCAGCTGAGGCATCCCTCATATCTGGACAGCGCCTGCAAACAAGGCAGTTAAGAATCATTTCTGGGGCAATGCAAAGGATGGAGCACAATTTCACAAATGGCCTGGCAGAAGTGAACACACAGTTCACACATTTGAATGACAATGTCAGTGACCTTGCACTATCCATACGGCAACTGGTGACGGAACTGGTGTCAGAGAGACAGAGTGCAAGGCGCCGTGAGCGCCAACTGGTACAGAGATTGGACCGCATGGCTGCATCCATCGTCCGTCTTGCAGTGAACACCACAGGGCTGTCACGACGTACTGTGAGCTTGCAGATGGACTTGGACCACTTTGCAGGGGATGTGGCTTGGGGACTGGGTCGCATTAGCCATGCTGTGGACATGCTGGAGGCTAGACAGGTGGTTAGGGGCACGGCTGAGACACCTCAGTTCAGTGAGGAGGGGTCCACCATCAGCAGCGCATCTGCCACAGACATGTGTTTTGCGGAGTGGCAGTGCACGTCAGGGGTCTGCTGACCCACCTAGCACAAACCATGCTGGGCGTACCAGGAGGAGGTGTTAGGCCCAACCACTGCAGGACACATGAGGCAAATGGAGTGAATGTATCCTCATTGAGGGTGGACATTTACAGCCCCTTAACAACAGTTCAGTTTGTTCTTTATTAGGTTCACTTATTAAAAAGTATTCTTTGATCCACCTCACAACTGGGCTCTTTGTGTGTGACATTAGTGTGTGTGGTGACAGTTACCACGTACCTTCCAAAGTATTGGTTTTCAATGTGGTCCCGTCTCTGTCTGCCTTGATTTGCAATGCTTCTATCCCCAGGCTGGCGATGTGGTAGCTCTTGCTCGTCATCCTCCGAATCTGGGTCTTCAGGGGTGAGATCTAGCCCATGTCTGGTGGCAACGTTTTTTTTTTTGTTTGTTTTTTTTGTTCTCATCTCACCAGCCCGTGCCAATAGCAAGAGGATCCATGTTTGCTCCAGGTATCCAGCCCCTTAGTATCAACGGGCCATTCCACCTGACGCACTTTTCTGTGAATCTCCTTATCTCCTTGGCAAGTCATTCCCTCCTTCGCCCAAAATCCCGATTGAACAGTAGGGCCCGGTATATCAAAGAGGGGGTCAGGTATAATCATCGGACCTCTTTAACCACTTGAATAAGATTTTACCAGTCGTTTTCCCATCCCACTCACAAAACATCTCTTTTACTGATCGGCCCGGCTCTATCCAGTTTATACAATCTATCTATTGAGTTCAGCCACTCCTGCACTGTAGGAGGTTGTGGACATATCCATTTATGACAGATTTGTCGCCGAGCAATAAGCATCAAAAGGAACAATAAACGTTGCTGAGATTGGTCTCTCATCTCACAAACGCCAAATAACACTAAAGCAGAATTCAATATTATTTCTTCCCCAAATATCCTATTTAAGACACTCTGCACATCTATCCAATATTTAACTAACTCTGGACAGTCCCAAAACATGTGCAAATCGTCCGCCTCAATGCCTTCACATCGTGGGCATTTCCTCTGGGTTCCACTTATCCGAGATAATCTTGCTGGAGTCCAATACACTCTGTGCAATGTAAACAAATGATTCTTCCTCATTGCCGCAGATTTAACCGTATTCCAGAGAATAGAGCATGATTTTTGCCACATCGCTATTATGTCTATATTTGGGAACACCTCTCCCCATTTCTGGAGTGGGAGAGGAGGGTCCTCCTCGACTGCCTCCATCAATGCTTTATACCAAACCGCAATTTCCTTCGGTATAGATCTTTGAGTTAGTTTCTCCTCCCAGCTGGATCTACCAATTTCTCCTTCTTGTAAAGATTTGATCCAACTGACCAACTGGTAATACTTAAATTTAGAAATGTCTCCTCCCACTCTCTCCAGAAATGTGGCCCATGGTACCAAATTCACACCCTCTATAATCTGTCCCCATTGTATTATCCCGCTAACTTTTAGTGGATTTGATAGTTTATCACACAAACATGCCGGAGTGCCTGTGAATCCCATATTGGAGCTGAGCCGGAGTAATAAGCTATCCGCAGTAAAATGCGGATCTGTAGCCAAATTTTACATGCCTGCCGCAGAATCTTAAGTCTAACTTTTTTGAAAAATTTTGGGTGGCCAAATTTGTATAGAAAAAACTCTGCTCCTTCCCCCACATATGCAGTCAATGCTGCCCACATTGGAGTGTAATCTGATTTTTTATTTAGGAGAATTCTACTATTCTTAAATTGAAAAGCCAAATAATACTTGTAGAAATCAGGTGTTGCTAGCCCCCCCGTTCCTTTCTCTTGCATAACTTTTTCCACAAAATTCTTATTCCCTTTTGTGTCCAGACAAACGAAGACATATCTCCCTGTAGTTTTGTAAACCACTTACTCTTAAATTCCAACGGGTTAGTATTAAATAAAAAAGTGTATTTTGGCAGAATGATCATTTTCAAAATATTGGATCTACCTATTAAGGACAACGGGAGAGCCGCCCATGTTCTTAGGAGTTTCTTGGCCTCTAGATGTGTTTTCTCAAAATTTATCCTTGCCAAGTCCCCCAATTCTTTTGTGATCAGGACTCCTAAATACCTAATTTCCTGTTTAATTAGCGGAGATTCATATGCCATATTCCAACACATAGGCGGTCATTCCGACCCTGGCGGTCATGGACCGCCAGGGCCGGGGACTGCGGGAGCACCGCCAACAGGCTTGCGGTGCTCCCAAGGGCATTCTGACCGCGGCGGTACAGCCGCGGTCAGAAATGGAAAACCGGCGGTGTACCGCCGGTTTTCCGCTGCCCTGGGGAATCCTGCGCCGCCATGGGGATTCCGACCCCCATACCGCCATCCTGTTCCTGGCGGTTTTGGCCGCCAGGATCAGGATGGCGGTATGGGGTGTCGTGGGGCCCCTGGGGGCCCCTGCAGTGCCCATGCCAATGGCATGGGCACTGCAGGGGCCCCCGTAACAGGGCCCCACCAAGATTTTCAGTGTCTGCCATGCAAACAATGAATATCGCGACGGGTGCAACTGCACCCGTCGCACCCCTTCCACTCCGCCGGCTCCATTCGGAGCCGGCATCCTTGTGGAAGGGTGTTTCCCGCTGGGCTGGCGGGCGGCCTTCTGGCGGTCGCCCGCCAGCCCAGCGGGAAACCCAGAATACACGATGCAGTCTTATGACCGCGCAGCGGTATTCTGGCGGCTCCCGCCGGCCCTGCGGTTACCGCGGCCGGCGGGAGTCAGAATGACCCTCATAATCTCTGTTTTCTCCGCATTAACTTTATATCCCGACATTCTGCCAAAGCCTTCTATCGCCAATTTTATTGGAGGAAGTGACAAAGAGAGATCCCTGGTGTAAATCATAAGATCATCCGCATATAGTGCGACCTTCTTTTCACAGCTCCTACTCTGAAAGGAAAGGATTTCCCTATTATTTCTAAGCAGTGTTGCGAGTGGCTCAATATATAGATCAAATAACAAAGGAGACAGAGGACAGCCCTGCCGCGTCCCTCTGAAAATAGCTACTTCTTGTGAAAGCACATCATTAATCAGAATTCTCTCTGTTGGTGACCTATATAGTTCATTAACTGCTCTAATAAAAATAGTCCCTAGTCCAAACCTTTCCATAACTACCTGCAAAAATAGCCAGTTTACTTGATCAAATGCCTTGGCTGCATCAAAAGTTAATTTTGCAAGAGGAAGCTTCTCTGCCAAAGCCAGATCCATTGCCGCCAATAAATCGTGCATTAATTCCTGTAGCTGTCTATCCTTAATAAACCCTTTCTGATCTGGGTGGACCAGTCCCAGTAAAACCTTCCCCAACCTTTTAGATAGCAGACTTGTATACATTTTATAGTCAGAATTGAGTAATAAGATAGGTCGATAAGAAGAACACTGTGTTGGGTCCTTACGGGGCTTCAAGATCAGACAAATTACTGCTTCCCTCCAGGAGCTTGGTGCTTGACCCCCCTCTAAGAGCATATGATTAAATAATTTCAATAGAACCGAAATTAATTCTTCCCTCAGTACCAAATATAGCTCATTCGGGAGATCATCTGGGCCCGAGGCTTTACTTCTCTTCCAACCCTTAAAAATGTCCATTAATTCTGACCCAGTTACCTCTCCTTCTAAAATATGCAACGCTGAGCTCTCCAGACGAGGCAAGCTGACCGTAGCCAAGAAATCTCTAACCTGCTCCTCAGAGTTCCGCAGCTCATCTGAATACAGAACTTGAAAGAAGGAAACAAAAGCAGCTTCTATTTCTGTACCTTCTACACAAATCTGACCAGTAGCCTTAGACCTAATTGACGCAATATGTTTCTTTGAATGGTCAGATTTTACCTTCGAAGCCAGTAACTTACTGCACCCTTCCCCATACTCATAATGCGCGTACTGACTAGCCTCCCCCTTATATAGGCTTTATATGCATCCCAGACTATTTGCAAACTAGCAGATCCCTGATTCACTTCAAAAAAGTCTATTGTGTCCTTTCTTAATGTCTCAATAATCAGGTCATCCAGTAATAATAAACGACTTATTGTACCTCGGAACCTTGGAACTTGCGCCGTGAAGGAAAGATACAGCTTTACAGCCGCATGATCTGATAAATGTACCGGGGCATGTACTATTGAATGAAAGTTTCCCATCAAGCTATTCTGTACTAAAAAGAAATCTATTCTGGATTTATGCCCATATTTCTTGTTGTGAAAGGTAAATCTAGGTCCTACACCCCACTTAACCTGCCACACATCAACCAACCCCAGATCGGTCATAGCCTGCTTAACCAGTAACCTACATCTAGGGGAATTAGCCGTTCCCCGGTGAGTGGACTTGTCCAAGGCCAAGTTCAGTAATATGTTAAAATCCCCACCTAATACAATCGGGTATTTGGTTATCAGAAGGAGATTATATAGTTCTATAAATGAAGTGGCATCATCTATATTGGGTCCATAATAACCTGCGATCGTGAGCCATACCCCAAAAAAACAAACCTCCGCCACCACCCATCTACCCTTTAAATCAACATGTACCTCGCCTATACCTAATCCCTTCGCTATTCTTTCTTTAAAAAGAATAGCAATGCCCTTGACTGGGCACGACTGCTTAGTCACTATACCCCTCGATATCCACCTTGCATTCTTGAACACATTTTCCCATTCATCTTGTGAGAGATGCGTCTCCTGTAGTATGATCACCTCCTCCTCCGCCTGCCTAAGAAATTCCAAGATCTTCCTTTCAATCCGGCTGCCAAAACTCAGAGAGAGACTTCAAAGGGAAGGAAATAACTTTCCTTCCCTTTGAAGCCTCTCTCGGCCTCCCCCACGTGATCGGAAGAGAAATGCAAAGCATTTATCTTCTGATAGCGCGATGGGAGTAGGCCCTGTGGCAAACAGCGCGCAATTGCGCGCTGACGTCACGGGGGTGGGGAGGTCGGGGTGGAAGGGGAAGGGCTTCCCCTTCCATCCCTGCCTTGGGGGGTGGAGGGGAACACAACAGAAAAAAATTGATGCAGCAGTGGCGCAAAGGGCTTGTAAATGAGGCCCTATATATATGAGCAAAGTGAAATTAAAAAAAAAACAAAGTAAAGAACTATGGGCCAGATGTAGGAAGCAAAATAATTGCGAGTCGGAAATTGCGAGTCATTGCGACTCGTAATGTCCGACTCGCAAAATGGGATCCAACAAAAAAAGTGACTTCATTTTGCGACTCGCAAATGAAGTTGCACCGCAGATTGCGTGTCCGCTGTTAGCGAGGTCGCTTTTTGCGACCTCGCTAAAAACGAACTAGCAAATTGCGAGTGGGTATCGCAAATTGCGACTGTGCCGCAAATTGCATTGCAGGTGCAGCAAAACAGTTGGAAAAACACTTCCTGGCTCTTGCTGATGACATCAGAGCCAGGAAGACATCAAATACACTTGGGAGGAGGGAGGACCACACCCTTTTCTAACTGCTGAGCAACCACCTGGAGGAACAGCAGCAACAATGGAAGACTCAGGCAGTGCAGGCAGGAAGAGAAAATAGAAATTCTCTGAAAAGGAACTTGAGGTGCTGACAGAGGAATGCTGCCAGCACCATGACCAGCTGTTTGGAAAGGCTGCCCTGAGTTTCCCAGACACTGAAAAGAGGAGAATCTGGCAAAGACTTCCAGGAGAGGGTCAATGCCATAGGGGTGAGCCACAGAAGCATAGAGGAAATAAAAAAACTGTGGTATGACCTGCGCTCCAGGACAAAGGAGAGGGTGGCAGAGTGCCTCAGGGAGATGAGGGGCACAGGAGGAGGCCCATCCACCATCCCACCACGCACAGCCATGGAGGAACTGGTTCAACAGACCCTGGAGCCTGAGGCAGTGTCAGGAATAAGAGTACTGGACACGTCAGCGCCAGGGACATCAAAAAGTGTGTACCATGAAACATGCATGTCCACCTATAAATGCTATACCCCCACCCACCCAGTACACAGCAGCATGCACAACCAAACTAGCTCCATTCCAGACTAGCAACCACCAGAATGGTGCATTATGGGCAATGTAGTACAGTAGTCAGCTTATAGGCAACTGTTTATTAGGAGGCATACAACAGATGTTAGATACTGACAGTGTGTTCCCTATGTCCCACAGGTCTCCCACAAGACATCCTCACCAGCCACACCATCCAGGGTGAAGAAAGCAGCCCACAGGCAGGGCAGGAGGCTGCAGCAGCCACTACAGGGCCCAGCACCATACCACCATAGTTCCCTCCAGCTGGACATGGAGGAAAGAGACACAGCAGCTGGTCCCAGCCACAGTGTGAGACAGCAAGACCCCGAAGCACCACCGCGTCGCAGACGCAGACTCCATGTCCAAGCAGTGTCCCAGGAGGATATAGGTGACGCATCCATATCTGCAGCTGAGGCATCCCTCATATCTGGACAGCGCCTGCAAACAAGGCAGTTAAGAATCATTTCTGGGGCAATGCAAAGGATGGAGCACAATTTCACAAATGGCCTGGCAGAAGTGAACACACAGTTCACACATTTGAATGACAATGTCAGTGACCTTGCACTATCCATACGGCAACTGGTGACGGAACTGGTGTCAGAGAGACAGAGTGCAAGGCGCCGTGAGCGCCAACTGGTACAGAGATTGGACCGCATGGCTGCATCCATCGTCCGTCTTGCAGTGAACACCACAGGGCTGTCACGACGTACTGTGAGCTTGCAGATGGACTTGGACCACTTTGCAGGGGATGTGGCTTGGGGACTGGGTCGCATTAGCCATGCTGTGGACATGCTGGAGGCTAGACAGGTGGTTAGGGGCACGGCTGAGACACCTCAGTTCAGTGAGGAGGGGTCCACCATCAGCAGCGCATCTGCCACAGACATGTGTTTTGCGGAGTGGCAGTGCACGTCAGGGGTCTGCTGACCCACCTAGCACAAACCATGCTGGGCGTACCAGGAGGAGGTGTTAGGCCCAACCACTGCAGGACACATGAGGCAAATGGAGTGAATGTATCCTCATTGAGGGTGGACATTTACAGCCCCTTAACAAAAGTTCAGTTTGTTCTTTATTAGGTTCACTTATTAAAAAGTATTCTTTGATCCACCTCACAACTGGGCTCTTTGTGTGTGACATTAGTGTGTGTGGTGACAGTTACCACGTACCTTCCAAAGTATTGGTTTTCAATGTGGTCCCGTCTCTGTCTGCCTTGATTTGCAATGCTTCTATCCCCAGGCTGGCGATGTGGTAGCTCTTGCTCGTCATCCTCCGAATCTGGGTCTTCAGGGGTGAGATCTAGCCCATGTCTGGTGGCAACGTTTTTTTTTTTGTTTGTTTTTTTTGTTCTCATCTCACCAGCCCGTGCCAATAGCAAGAGGATCCATGTTTGCTCCAGGTATCCAGCCCCTTAGTATCAACGGGCCATTCCACCTGACGCACTTTTCTGTGAATCTCCTTATCTCCTTGGCAAGTCATTCCCTCCTTCGCCCAAAATCCCGATTGAACAGTAGGGCCCGGTATATCAAAGAGGGGGTCAGGTATAATCATCGGACCTCTTTAACCACTTGAATAAGATTTTACCAGTCGTTTTCCCATCCCACTCACAAAACATCTCTTTTAATGATCGGCCCGGCTCTATCCAGTTTATACAATCTATCTATTGAGTTCAGCCACTCCTGCACTGTAGGAGGTTGTGGACATATCCATTTATGACAGATTTGTCGCCGAGCAATAAGCATCAAAAGGAACAATAAACGTTGCTGAGATTGGTCTCTCATCTCACAAACGCCAAATAACACTAAAGCAGAATTCAATATTATTTCTTCCCCAAATATCCTATTTAAGACACTCTGCACATCTATCCAATATTTAACTAACTCTGGACAGTCCCAAAACATGTGCAAATCGTCCGCCTCAATGCCTTCACATCGTGGGCATTTCCTCTGGGTTCCACTTATCCGAGATAATCTCGCTGGAGTCCAATACACTCTGTGCAATGTAAACAAATGATTCTTCCTCATTGCCGCAGATTTAACCGTATTCCAGAGAATAGAGCATGATTTTTGCCACATCGCTATTATGTCTATATTTGGGAACACCTCTCCCCATTTCTGGAGTGGGAGAGGAGGGTCCTCCTCGACTGCCTCCATCAATGCTTTATACCAAACCGCAATTTCCTTCGGTATAGATCTTTGAGTTAGTTTCTCCTCCCAGCTGGATCTACCAATTTCTCCTTCTTGTAAAGATTTGATCCAACTGACCAACTGGTAATACTTAAATTTAGAAATGTCTCCTCCCACTCTCTCCAGAAATGTGGCCCATGGTACCAAATTCACACCCTCTATAATCTGTCCCCATTGTATTATCCCGCTAACTTTTAGTGGATTTGATAGTTTATCACACAAACATGCCGGAGTGCCTGTGAATCCCATATTGGAGCTGAGCCGGAGTAATAAGCTATCTGCAGTAAATTGCGGATCTGTAGCCAAATTTTACATGCCTGCCGCAGAATCTTAAGTCTAACTTTTTTGAAAAATTTTGGGTGGCCAAATTTGTATAGAAAAAACTCCGCTCCTTCCCCCACATATGCAGTCAATGCTGCCCACATTGGAGTGTAATCTGATTTTTTATTTAGGAGAATTCTACTATTCTTAAATTGAAAAGCCAAATAATACTTGTAGAAATCAGGTGTTGCTAGCCCCCCCCGTTCCTTTCTCTTGCATAACTTTTTCCACAAAATTCTTATTCCCTTTTGTGTCCAGACAAACGAAGACATATCTCCCTGTAGTTTTGTAAACCACTTACTCTTAAATTCCAACGGGTTAGTATTAAATAAAAAAGTGTATTTTGGCAGAATGATCATTTTCAAAATATTGGATCTACCTATTAAGGACAACGGGAGAGCCGCCCATGTTCTTAGGAGTTTCTTGGCCTCTAGATGTGTTTTCTCAAAATTTATCCTTGCCAAGTCCCCCAATTCTTTTGTGATCAGGACTCCTAAATACCTAATTTCCTGTTTAATTAGCGGAGATTCATATGCCATATTCCAACACATAGGCGGTCATTCCGACCCATGCGGTATGGGGTGTTGTGGGGCCCCTGGGGGCCCCTGCAGTGCCCATGCCAATGGCATGGGCACTGCAGGGGCCCCCGTAACAGGGCCCCACCAAGATTTTCAGTGTCTGCCATGCAAACAATGAAAATCGCGACGGGTGCAACTGCACCCGTCGCACCCCTTCCACTCCGCCGGCTCCATTCGGAGCCGGCATCCTTGTGGAAGGGTGTTTCCCGCTGGGCTGGCGGGCGGCCTTCTGGCGGTCGCCCGCCAGCCCAGCGGGAAACCCAGAATACCCGATGCAGTCTTATGACCGCGCAGCGGTATTCTGGCGGCTCCCGCCGGCCCTGCGGTTACCGCGGCCGGCGGGAGTCAGAATGACCCTCATAATCTCTGTTTTCTCCGCATTAACTTTATATCCCGACATTCTGCCAAAGCCTTCTATCGCCAATTTTATTGGAGGAAGTGACAAAGAGAGATCCCTGGTGTAAATCATAAGATCATCCGCATATAGTGCGACCTTCTTTTCACAGCTCCTACTCTGAAAGGAAAGGATTTCCCTATTATTTCTAAGCAGTGTTGCGAGTGGCTCAATATATAGATCAAATAACAAAGGAGACAGAGGACAGCCCTGCCGCGTCCCTCTGAAAATAGCTACTTCTTGTGAAAGCACATCATTAATCAGAATTCTCGCTGTTGGTGACCTATATAGTTCATTAACTGCTCTAATAAAAATAGTCCCTAGTCCAAACCTTTCCATAACTACCTGCAAAAATAGCCAGTTTACTTGATCAAATGCCTTGGCTGCATCAAAAGTTATTATTGCAAGAGGAAGCTTCTCTGCCAAAGCCAGATCCATTGCCGCCAATAAATCGTGCATTAATTCCTGTAGCTGTCTATCCTTAATAAACCCTTTCTGATCTGGGTGGACCAGTCCCAGTAAAACCTTCCCCAACCTTTTAGATAGCAGACTTGTATACATTTTATAGTCAGAATTGAGTAATAAGATAGGTCGATAAGAAGAACACTGTGTTGGGTCCTTACGGGGCTTCAAGATCAGACAAATTACTGCTTCCCTCCAGGAGCTTGGTGCTTGACCCCCCTCTAAGAGCATATGATTAAATAATTTCAATAGAACCGAAATTAATTCTTCCCTCAGTACCAAATATAGCTCATTCGGGAGATCATCTGGGCCCGAGGCTTTACTTCTCTTCCAACCCTTAAAAATGTCCATTAATTCTGACCCAGTTACCTCTCCTTCTAAAATATGCAACGCTGAGCTCTCCAGACGAGGCAAGCTGACCGTAGCCAAGAAATCTCTAACCTGCTCCTCAGAGTTCCGCAGCTCATCTGAATACAGAACTTGAAAGAAGGAAACAAAAGCAGCTTCTATTTCTGTACCTTCTACACAAATCTGACCAGTAGCCTTAGACCTAATTGACGCAATATGTTTCTTTGAATGGTCAGATTTTACCTTCGAAGCCAGTAACTTACTGCACCCTTCCCCATACTCATAATGCGCGTACTGACTAGCTTCCCATTTCTTTCTTTCTCGGACTTCCAATAAATACTCTAGTTTCGAATGGGCTTCCTCATGCTGTCGTTCAAGTGACCTTAATTGATCCCCATTCCGTGTGCGGCTTGTATAGAGTCCTGCAGCATTGCTATACTGGTCTCGACACTATGTATTTTCTCTCTCTCCTCCCTGCGCCTAAATATGGCCAAATTGATCAGCCTCCCCCTTATATAGGCTTTATATGCATCCCAGACTATTTGCAAACTAGCAGATCCCTGATTCACTTCAAAAAAGTCTATTGTGTCCTTTCTTAATGTCTCAATAATCAGGTCATCCAGTAATAATAAACGACTTATTGTACCTCGGAACCTAGGAACTTGCGCCGTGAAGGAAAGATACAGCTTTACAGCCGCATGATCTGATAAATGTACCGGGGCATGTACTATTGAATGAAAGTTTCCCATCAAGCTATTCTGTACTAAAAAGAAATCTATTCTGGATTTATGCCCATATTTCTTGTTGTGAAAGGTAAATCTAGGTCCTACACCCCACTTAACCTGCCACACATCAACCAACCCCAGATCGGTCATAGCCTGCTTAACCAGTAACCTACATCTAGGGGAATTAGCCGTTCCCCGGTGAGTGGACTTGTCCAAGGCCAAGTTCAGTAATATGTTAAAATCCCCACCTAATACAATCGGGTATTTGGTTATCAGAAGGAGATTATATAGTTCTATAAATGAAGTGGCATCATCTATATTGGGTCCATAATAACCTGCGATCGTGAGCCATACCCCAAAAAAACAAACCTCCGCCACCACCCATCTACCCTTTAAATCAACATGTACCTCGCCTATACCTAATCCCTTCGCTATTCTTTCTTTAAAAAGAATAGCAATGCCCTTGACTGGGCACGACTGCTTAGTCACTATACCCCTCGATATCCACCTTGTATTCTTGAACACATTTTCCCATTCATCTTGTGAGAGATGCGTCTCCTGTAGTATGATCACCTCCTCCTCCGCCTGCCTAAGAAATTCCAAGATCTTCCTTCTTCTACACTTAACCCTAAGCCAGTTGATATTCTATGAGATTATTTTTAGTGATAAGCCCAGCTGCTTACCCATCCTATAATAGGAAAAAAAAATACCTGGATCCCCCCTTTCTTACCATGAAAAAAACCCATTTTGAGGACTTTTATTTTATTTTTAACCTTTTTTCCCCTTATGCTCCCACACCCAAACCATCCACACAATGTCTTGAGAGTTGGTTAGCACCTGATTTTTCTGCTGCTCCATAGCCTCTTCCACCTTGCCAACCCGATCCGTTAGCTGATTAATCTTAGTCTCTAAAATCACACACGCTTCTTGTATCTTAGCCTGGTTGTTTTCAGAAATCTCAAACCTCTCTCGAATCTCTTTCGTGAGGGAGAGAAAGAGCTCGTATACTACCCCATCCATGGGCTCCAATAGGGCTAAAGCGTTAGGCTCCGGAAAGTCTTCTTTGCCCCTTAAAGAGCTGCCCCCTATTGTAGTTAACTAAATCCTCTGCGCCTCTCACTGCAGCGGGGAACCCTGCTCTAATACAGCTGGACCCTCTGGGGCCAAGTGTGATTCCATAGACGCTGGAGAAATCTCGCTTATTTCCTCCATGCCTGAATGGAAGTACTTAGTTATTGAACCTGGGGTACCCCTTTTTCCTCCTGGGCCTCCTTTCGTATTAATCTCCAACTCACCCCGACTCTCTTTTGCTCTAAATTGTCCTCTCCTTTTTGTCGAGCATATGTTGTCAGTAGTTATATTGCACTCCGACCCTCGAGATCCCGCTTTTCCTTTCCGTATTGCTCCCGACTTACCAATGCGCCCCTGAGGACCTTTTACAAAGTGCTTAACCGGTGACATCAATGCTGAAGTAGTTATCTCCCCCCCTTGGCTCTTTATTTCTGTAAGGTCTGCTCCCGAGAGTGATCCTGGGCCTCGAAGACTGCACCTAGCAGTGTAGCGTCTCCCCTGGCGCACACCCCTTATCGCCTCACTCCACACTCCTGAGGTTGAACAAAACCTCCTGCGCCTCTCTCCATATAAACTTTTATTTGCGCTGTTTTCTGCCGCATCCGCGGCCTGAGTTGAGGTGTGTGCCAGGTCTGATTATGGTGAGAAGCCCTCTCCCACTGTTATCTAGTAAACAGGGAGGGGGGCTGAGAGGGAGAAAAAAAGAAGAAAGAAAGAAGAAAAAAAAAATAATAATCCAAAACTCTGCCTCCCTCCAGCCACCAGCTCACCTTAGGTCCTCCATTTAACCTTGGGGAGCAATACTCCCAGTCTATGACTCCTAAAAAGGAGTCTTACCTTCTGGATATTTCAATACTTCCAGCAGTGGCCCTTCTGTAAAGCTCCGGTATTCTCAAACCGGTTCCGCCCCTCGAATAATCTCTCCAGGGATATCGGGAGGCTGGGTTCCTTACAAACACAAACACAAACCTCCGAAAAAGGAGATAGACTCAAATTTGGGCGCTTCGACGGTTCCTCTCCTCCGTGCTCAAAAAACGCCGGCACTAGCACTGCCGCGCGTGTCCAGCAGCTCCCTCCTCCTCCCCTCGCGCTGCGTCGCGTTAAGTTGGTAACCCCCAGTGCGGAGGACTCGTGGCTCATCTTCCTAGCTGGCCGCCATGTTCCCCGCTGAATCGCTGTGCGTCTGGTGGCAATGTTGTGCAGGATAGAGCATGCGCCTACTATCTTGAAAGCTATTATTGGGGCATACTGGAGCGCACCTCCGCTTCTGTGGAGGCATCGGAATCTTGCCTTTAACAGTCCAAAGGTCCTCTCTATGACATTTCTGGTCCTCCTTTGTGCACTGTTATATCGCCTCTCATTCTCATTGCTGGGTGTTAGGTACGGGGTAAGTATCCAAGGTCGTAGTGCATATGCACTGTCACCTGTGTGGCAAAAATTAACAATGTTAGCAGGGCATGGGTGGTTTCTACAGTGACCTGTGTGTATGGCTTCAGGGTGTATTCAGCAATACCTAATAGATATCTGTCTCCAAACTCCCCACGTTCTAGGCATTGGTGTATCCCGCTGTGCCTGAAAATGTAAGAATCATGTGTACTCCCTGGAAATTTGGCTACCATGTCAGTGATGACATAATGGGCGTCACATACCACCTGGATGTTCAGTGAGTGGGTACACGTCCGGTTGAGGAACAGATATTCCAGATTTGCAGGAGGGCAGATTTGTATATGTGTCCCGTCCACACACCCTATTACATGTGGGAAGTTGCCAATTCTGTAGAATTCCAACTTGGTGCTATTGATTTATGCCTCATTCCTGGGTAGGTATATGTATCTGGACATGTGTGTGAGTATGGCATCTAGGAAACATCTGAAGAACCATGAGAGTGCACTTTGGGATACCCCACCTGCCACCGCAATCACCCCCTGATAGCTACCCGAGGCCAAGAGGTGCAGTGAGCATAGCACTTTCACATGTGTGGGGATGGCGCTGCCGCGCACAGTCTGTCGTTGAAGCTGCGGATTGAGTAGATCAATTAATTCTAATATTGCTGCACTGCTGAGTCTGTATTTATCATAAATCTCCTCAGTTTGCTGGAAAAGTGTCTGCCTGGTTCTGTATATCCTCTCCTGTCTCTGGCTCCTCCTCTGCTGTGCGGCGTGGACTCTCCTCCTCCTTGCTATCACATATATTTCAGCCATTTTGAGTAACCCAGATGCCTTCTGGGTCTCTTTTTATACTTTGGTTATGGTTACCACCTGCTCTGAGTTAGTGGTAATTTGGGTGTGTAAAATGGGCTTTTTGCGACTTGTCGCAATTTGTGAGTGGCTTTTTCATATGGTTTGCGACTTGCAAATTGCGTCTCCCTATTTGCGGGTCGCACAATGGGGTCGCAAAATTTGCGAGTCGGTAATGGCTCACGTCGCCAATTGCGATTCGGAAATGGGATTTTTGCATCCCATTTCCGATTTTGCGGGGTCGCAAATTGCTATTCGGGCCCTTTGCGACTCGCAAATTTTTGCTACATCTGGCCCTAAGCTACTTAAATCACCAAGAAAAGAAATATTTATTAATAAGGAAAAGAAAAGAGTGAAAAGGAAAATAATTTGCTGAATTATGTTAAAATTATGTTTTTTGTGAGGTATAATAATCAAATGTTTTCCAAAAAATCTCATATTTATGTGATGTGTGAGTGGGATTAAATGTGGATGATTGATTCCTCTATATTGGAAATGTTATCCAAGCCCACCAAATATGAATAAAAATGAATTTACCATCTTTCCAATTAGACATTATGGATTTGATTGCTGATGATTAGAAGGTCAAAATGTTCTGATTTATAAGAGATAAGGTCAAGGACAGGATAAATAATTTAGAAATAACAGTGGAATATAAGATATAATTGTGGAATGCTTATAAACTTGAAAATGGCATTCCAAACCTCAGACAAAAGTTTAGATATGACTGGATAACAGATGTTTTAATGAACCATTATTAATATTTTAATGCCAACGGTTGGAAATAACCCTTTCTGCAGGGTTTTCCCTGTTTTTTTTGCCTCTGACCTCCTGTTTTTAAACTGTGTGCTGCATTTCATTTTTGCTGGCTTTAGGACTCTGGGCACTTTGCCACTGCTGACCTGTGCTAAAGTGAAAGTGCTCCCTGTTTAAATGGTACTGGTAATTGGTTTATCCATGATTTGCATATTTGGTTTACTAGTAAGTGCCTAGTAACATTGACTGTGTTCCAAGTGCTTGTAAATCAAATGCTACTAGTGGGCCTGCACCACTGATTGTACCACCCACAAGAGTAGCCCTGTAAACATGTCTCTGATCTGCCACTGCAGTGTCTGCGCATGCAGTTATAACTGGCAGTTCGACCTGGCAAGAGCACCTACTTGTACTACATGTAAGTCACCCTTAAGAAAGGCCAATAGCAGCCCCATGGGCAGGGTACAGTGTATTTAAAAGATAGGACATCTATTGGTGTGTTTTACATGTCCTGATAGTGAAATGTGGCTAAATGTGTTTTTCACTATTGCAAGGCCTATCTCTCCCATAGGTTAACATGGGGATAGCCTCAAAATATCTCATTGGGACGGATAAAGATATGGAGCTTAAGATCTCTGAACTTGTTAGTTTAAAAATGTAACTTATAGAAAGTGGGCATTTTCTTGCTTAACCATTCTGTACCTCTGCCTGGCTGTGGAATACACATCTGGGTCAGGATGATAGTTGAGCTGTTTGTAAATACATTCTAGACAGTCACAGAAAGGGAGCTGAGGTGTGCCCTGCATATCCTGATGGGTCTTCCTGGGCTAGAGTGGTGGGAGGGGCTGACAATTGCACCTGAATAGGGCAGTGTCTAACCTTGCACAAAGCAGTCTCCAACTCCCAGGAGTGTGTCTCGGGCCAGGGAAGGAAAGGCAGGGTCTTATGCACCACAAAGACTTTCCTTTTAAGTTTGCCTACTTCAAAGCCAAAAAGAGAATAAGTATTCGACTTCTGATGCCACAGTTAGAACATTTCTGGACTGTGGCCATTCTGCCAGGAAGATGAGCTGGATGCTGTAGGAGGGACTGCCACTCTGCCTGTTGCTTTATTGTGATGGGTTGCTACTTCAGTGCTGGGAGTGAAAGGACTAGACTTATCTTTTTACATCCTGCTTTCCAAGGTTCTCCAAAGGCTTGAAATGAGCTTGTTTCCTGTTAAAAATCTTAGGGACATCGAAGACTTCATCTGCCAGTGCCTGGACTTTTCTGTGGAGAGTTCTGACTTGTCACGTGGTGCCAAATACAGTCCTTGGGTCCTTGGAAGTGAAAACTTGTGTCCTGAGAAAGAAAATCCACGCATCTGATTGCTGCATTTGGAAATGAGCGCAGCGCCTGTAGGACTGATGCAGCTCCTGTTCCATTGCGGCTCTATCATCCACGTGCATCTGGATTTTCCTACGCATCATCACTGGGTGTCATTTTCACATTGACTCTGCAGCAAGGAACTGACACATCATATCTCTTACGGGGAGAGACCTGACACATCACCTCCCCTCCCAGTAAGAAACCTACATATCACCTCCCCTGCCAGTAAGGAACCAACGTATCACCTCTCCTGCAAGGAGAGAATCAACGCATAACCTCCCCTGTCAGTAAGGAACCAACACATCACTTTGTTTTCCGGTACCTCACTTCGTCTACGGCCCCCATCTTCTTTGTTTTTGATGCCTCCCAGGTACTGTGTGTTAAAGAGAGACAACCATTAATTACTTTGGATCAAGACTCTTTGCAACATTTAAAAAGTGATATCTGTGCTTGTGTATGTTGCATTTTTTCTATTTTGGTCTTGTTTTACTCAGATAAATATTCACTATTTTTCTAAACTGGTGTGGAGTAGTTTTGTGGTGTTTTCACTGTGGTACTCTGTTTGTGTGTACAAATACTTCACACGTTGCCTCTGAGATAAGCCTGACTGCTTGGGCCAAGTTACCAAAGGGGAGAGCAGGGGTTATCTTAGCTGTGTGGCTTCCTTTCCCTGACTAGAGTGAGGGGCCCTTCTTGGACAGGGTTCAAACCACTGCCAACTAGAGACCCCATTTCTAACACCAACATGAAGGAATATTAATAATCTTGTCTTTAAATAGCTTGACAGGCAACCACAAATCATTACAAAGGATAAAAAGATGTGATTTAAAGATGGGAATAGGTAGCTGTACAGCTGTATTAAAAAGTGATATTTTTTGTCATTCATTATATGAGAAATTGACAGATAATTCCATCTTACAAAAAGTGTTAATATTCTGTAAATTGGATGATGTGTCAGCTGGTACTTTCTTATATAATATTGAAGCAATACGTCAAATGGACTAAATATATTCAAGCACAAAACTAGTTTGGGAATTTTGGCAACAAGTAAAGCATCAATGAATGAGTTAAGTACCATATTATACAAGATCTCAAATTTAGTATATTCAAAGATGGAAAGGCAAATTGTTTTGGAGAACCACAAACAACATAAAAGCATCTGTGACAGCTATATCAGACATGAAGAAAATATAAGCATCAACCTATAATTTTGAAGATTTAGGGGCTGATTATGAGGCTGGCAGTCAGATCACTGCTGCTGTTGTGGTCCGACTACCCCATTGCGAGTTTGGCAAGCAGACCCACCTAAAGACCACTATCCCACCAGCATCATAGATCCCGACAGAGTGTTGGTAGTCGGGCTTGTAACTAACCATTGCGGCGCTGAACTCAGTGCCGCCTGGCTGATTACAACCCGTTTCCGCCAGCCTTTTCATGGGAGGGAAAAGGCTGGCAGAGGGCCGGTGCCAGGGTCCACAGGGGGGCCCCTGCACTGCCCTTGATCATGGCATGGGCAGTTCAGGGACTCCCTGCCAGTGCCGTTGGAATGCACACTGTCTGCACTGAAAACAGGGCACATTCTGAGGGTGCTGGCGCATTAGGATATTTGCCTTGGCTCCCTTAAAGGAGCCAAGGCCAATATCTTAACACTGCCATGGAGGTTGCGTCCTCCTAGCGACTTTGGAGGTCCTGTGGTGGGACCGCCAAACTCATAATGAGGCATTAGCTAATATGTTTAGTTTGAAAGCTGGATTTAACCATAGTGAGGTTATTTTAGAACATTTTAGTGCAGTGTAAGTCATCAAGGGCTTTTTATGGCTGTTTACCATCAGAAATGGTCAGAATTGCATTGAGGAGAAAAGCATAACCAAATGTTCCTCCGTTTTGAGCCATATAGGAATAGTTGTTGAATTAATAGTTTGAAACTGTCGATCCTTATCTCAAAAATTGTAGAAATTATGTAAATGTAGTCTGCCATTGTCATTAGTAGACTGAAGTTTTTAATAACTTATTCTGGGAGTTTTATTATTCCAGATAAACTTAGATATAATTTTCTGCATTTTGTATATAAAATTAAGTAGGACAAAACATAGACGATACATCATTTGTGGTACCATAACCATTTTTACCAATGAAGCTTTCATCCAAAAGTTTAGATAAAGAGAAAACAAGCTTTCAAATTAGTTTTAAGTTTCTGAACAATATATTCAGTATTCATTTCGAATGTGTGCTCTCAAGTAGTTGCAGAGAGTTATTTCAAGATTTTTAATTTTATTTTGACACCAAATAATGGTATAGTGTTTAATCATGTCTGGTGTATGATGTAAATTTAAGGGAAACATGTATTTTTAATTTAAAGTGCACCAAGATACTTTGAATAGTTTTTAAATATAATTAATGCTCCCTGTTTTCCATTTGAACTGATTTCTAGCGACAAGTACAGACAGAAAAAAGTGTGTTCCCTTTATGTATTCAAATTTTTTTTATTCTTTTGAGTGACTCTCCATGTGGTGATTAATGAATTTCAGGCCAATAGCTGTAGGTATTAATAGTGCAGGGAGTTAAAATAAAGAATGTGATTTGCCTAAATCACTGCATATATCAACATTTATTTGTGCTAATATAGTAAGGTGGGTGTATTATTTTTATATTGCTAATTATTTTGGCTGTGTAATTGGCAAAATCTCACAGGCATCAAGTTATGAGTGCACATTTATCAGTTAAATAAAAGTTGAAACATACATGTTTTTAAGTCATTTGTTCACAAAATGCAAAATAAATATGGATAAGTACCAATAAGATGGACAAAAAATAAATATGACTAAATAAAATAAAAAAATACCATAAAACTGGAAGTGCTAAATATAATAAACGTTCAAAGGACCGAAGTTAGTGGGTCTGAGATAAAATATAACCACATCATCAGCATGGGCAGAGGTTTTGATAATATTGCCTAGTTATTGCCCTTGTCACATGGGGAGTTTCTAAGAATATTGAGCAGAGGCTTGATTGATAATTAAAAGAAAAAGAGTGAAATTAGGACATCCTTTTTGGAACAGAACTGGGATAGACCTGCTATAGTGTATGATGATAAAGATTAACTAATTACATTATAAGTATTTAAAGCAGGGTTATGATATATATTTGATTAGCATGTTTGAAATTAATTTAATATGTCTTTAGGAGACATCAATAATTGACAAGAACTTGAAAGGATAGCATGTATTCTTGTTTTGGCATTTCATGATTTGAGTCTTGCAATAGCAGATTGAATTTCAGCAAGATATATTTGGAATTCCAAAGCACTTTGTGTGATGCTATTAATTGTGTTTGACCAATGACTTTGTGTTTCACCATTGCGCATATTAGTTGCTCAATGTTCACCAGTAGCACATTACATGTTGTGTTCAGTTTAGCTGCCTATTGGCTTTAACATGGAGTTAGCCATTACATTCTGTATTCAGTTTAGCTGCCTATTGGCTTTGACATGGCATTAGACATTACATTCTGTATTCGGGTTAGCTGCCTATTGGCTTTGACATGGCATTAGCCATTACATTCTGTATTCAGTTTAGCTGCCTATCGGCTTAGACATGACATTAGACATTACATTTGGTATTTAGGTTAGCTGCCTGTTGGCTTTAACGTGGGGTTAGACATTGCGGTTGAGACATTGCAGATGAGCTGTGTTTTTCCAAGCTGTGTTTTAATACATGATAGACCAAGCTGTGTTTTTCACACCAGACTATAGCTGATAAGAGCACGTAGATTTTGTGTTTACCTCTCAATCCAGTCTGAGAACGAGTGAGGTTCGGGAGGATTGGACACTCTCCAAGTTTCTTCGGTTCTCACACTGAGTTTGCTTTTAAGGATGACTCTGGACTACAGCAGGGTTAGATTGAATCTGATTGACTTCAGACAGGAACGGAGACATCAGTTGCCTGTCTCCCGTTTGGGTAGAAAATCTCTCTTCCCCTCTGCATGCTCTGCAGAATTGTCCAATGGGTCCCAGTCAACATGAAAAAAGCTGTCACCCAGACCCTCGTCATCAGCCACCTTGACTATGACAACGCACTCTGGGCCGGCATCTCCCCCCAGCTCCTCAATAGACATTAGAGCATACAGAACACACCAGCCAAACTCATCCTCAACCTCCCCAAACGTACCTAAATCCCCCCCCCTCAGAAACATCCACTGCACCCCGTCCAGAAGAGATGCCAGTTCAAGCTCCTTATACACACCTACAAAGCCCTACATGATCAAGGACCAACTTACATCAACCACTTCTACCAGCCTGCCAGAGTCCTATGCTCCTCTTCGCTTGCCCTCCCACACACACACAGAATCCGTCGCAGCTGCAGCGGTGGCTGCTCCTTCTCCTACAACGCCACCAAGTCATGGAACAACCTACCCCTCCCTTTCCGAACAGCACCCTCATGCATAGCATGTTTGGAATTCATTTAATTTATCTTTTAGAGAGATCCATGATTGATGGGAACTTGAATGGATAGCACATATTATTGCTTTGTCATTTTAGATGATTAAATAAGTAACAAGTATTTTATCAGACCTACTGGTTTTAAAATATAATTTAGGTTTAGTATTGCCACTTATAAGCCAGCAATTTTCCCAAATAAGGAGTTATATACCCATCAGTGTTTTTGTAGTTGTATTTTATGGGCTACATTACTTTTTATAATAAAAATGTCCTTCATATTTAAATATAACCTTTTCTATGTAAGATATGGTACAGTGAAACATCTTTTTTCATGGGCCATAATAGAAATAACACTGCCTCTTCTCATACCAATGACTAATCACCAGAATTTCCAGGACCTATGCGGAAACTATTATAGTCTTCCCTCCCAAATGTATATCCTCAGCACAAAAGGTTTTTACTGGTGTTGGCAACTGAAAACAAGGGGAGAAAGAGGAGGACTGTGGTGAGTCTGAGGTGCCCCAGGCTCTTGCTGGATGGTGTGCAGATTTGTGTCAATTCTCCTAGGAGGAACTTCTTGGACCATCTGAAGGTTGCATGCACTTTCTTGGTTGAAAGATTCTTTGTTACTGCTTTCTACTCTTATAGGATGTACCACAAGAATCCTTAACCTTCCGATATCAGCATACATGATGGGGTTGTAGAAAATCACAACAAGATTCTTCACAGCTTTCATTAAATTTAAAACTAAAGCAGCTAAAGAAGTACAATATGTCTTTAAAGTTAGTTTGTCTTGTTTTCAGACTTAAATGCCAATGAAGTTCTGAAAATGCAGCTAATAATTAAATTAGAATTTTGCTTGTCTTTTTCCTTCTGACACGTCTTTTACAAATTCTCACAAAGGCTGACATGTTTTGCCACCAGACACCTTTGCATTATATTGTCTTCACTTTAGGGGGAATGGTATCAGTGCACTCACTTTGCAAGTTTATTTCTTCTTTCAGGTTTTCTGGCTTGTAGTTGTGGTCGAACAGGAGATCCTTGTCAAGATGGAAGCCACACTGTGGTATTGGCCGGAAGATGGAAATCTCTCCTCAAGGGGTCAGATAGATTACTTAAATGGTGGGTGAAAACCTCTGAATCTTTCTTTTTCCTGATGTGTGACTTCAACAGGGAGCATTGCTTTCTCTAGTTGCGACAAAGCCAAGGAAAGCTATTGAGCTTGGGAATCGTAGTTAAAGGACCACCCCTAAGATAATTGCCCTGCATGTACTGTTGTTGGGATGGCCTGTTCAACTGAAAGGCTAAGACCTGAAGTAGTTACAGGCTATTCTTCTTGATGCACATAGTTCGTGAGTGCATTAAAAGAAATATAAAAATATGCAAAAAGAGCTGTGTCTCTCAAAATATGAGACCAGTCATTTATAAAGATTACTTGGTGCAGAATGACACACTCAGGGATGTCAGGACTCCAGGGACAAAACAAGAGAAGCAAATGGAAAAAGCAGACTTGGGTGTGATCCCTCTAATGTTGACTTGAAATACACCCCATCTAGGGGACTAGAGACCCCAGAAACCATTGCCTGTTTTAGTCCTCCAAGGAGAAGGCAGTGTTCATTTTTGAGGTGCTCAAAGCACGCTATTTCTCCTGCATTGCAGGATGCTTATGGACTCTGCTCTAGTGGACTACCACCCCCAGAAACTACTGCCTGCATCAGGCACCCTAGAAGGCAATGGGGTCTATTTTTTAGATGCTTGAAGTAGCTATTTATCCTGCTGTGTGGGACACACATGGGACAATGATAGACGAAGGCCAAGGGCGGGCTGTCTGCCCCATCAGAGCCCGGAGGAGACTGGGCTGGGCCACCCCTTTCTGAAGATATTGGTTTTTTTCTGCCTTTTTTGTGTTGGGGTGCCAGAAATTACATATTTTTGATTCAGCAAGAAGTGACATATTATCTATCTTTCAAGATGGGCAAAAGGAAAGCTATAGACTCCATTCCTGATCATCTACTCCCCTGTCAGAGGCACCTCTATCAATAGGTTGTTGGAGAGGGCCATGGGGTTCATTAGCAGATAAATTCTTCTAAGAGAAAGGAGACTTTCTTTCAATTCAGATTCTGCCATAGCTTCTTTGTCCCCCTTTGCCCTCTGGCTCAGTGGCTTTAAACAATGCCCGCATTGTGGGTGCCATGCATACACCAGACAAAACCATAGTGGACTTCAACAGCCCTCGGCCTGTGGTTATTAGCAAGAGGACCAAGTAATTGATGCTGCCAGACAAACATGTCATCCTTGACTTCAGGGGCAGACTCATTCTCCTTCTATATTTATGGCACATGCAGATTGTGGCCCAGTATTAAGTTCCCCTAGTGCTGCACAACTATTGAAAGATTGTTTTATTAGGTTTAAGGTACTTCTTCAGACTCTTTATTGACTGCTTGAATGTTATTGAGTCTAAGTTAATAACTCTTTTACAGCTGTCAACTCTACCTGTAATAGCCCCAAGTTTGGTGCCCGAGGAACACCAAGTTAGGGATGATGGTCAAGGTGACTGTTAGCACCACTGGTTCAGAGGCATTGCAGAGAATATTATTGAGCAAGAACTGTTTCAACCCTGCTATCCAGGTCTCTGGGCCTAATCTGCCTTTTATGACTCACTCGCTCCTTTCCAAAAGGGAGGCAATCCCCCAGAAAACACTCATTTGTCTGGAAATTACTACATTTGACCCCAGCCAGACAGTTATTAACCTTCCTCTAGCTGCCTGCCCTTATGTGCAAGGATCAGGGGGAGACACATGAGGAACTGTACAATTATGTTTTAGATTGGCTTGTGCAGCATTGAGGTTTTTCCCCTATCCTCTGCCAATGCCATGGTAGTTACACACAGGATTATTTGGAAAGGGTCTGGCCTAGTTGAGAGATGAGGTGACTGTGTCATTACAAACTTAGGGGCCATATTTATGGCAAAGTGAAGCAGCTCAGCAAGTCACTTTGCTGCACTGCATCACACAGAAAGGAAAGGAATGTGCTGTATTTAAAGGAATACAGCGCATTCCTGCCTTTGTCCCTGCACTGGCAGTGTTTTGGCTGCCTAGCACCAGCGCAGGCACCCTTGCATCATTGTGCAAGCGTGCCTGCATTGTAAGCAGCATTGTTGTAGTGCAGGAAGGGTCATGATATAATATGTATGTGTTTTTGCGTGAAATACCAATAGATGTAAGGAAAAATTAATTATGTGGTGCACTAAAATGCTAACAGCAAGCATTGTTTAATTTATCACCGCCACATTCAAATGCTACGATTACCATTAAACACCCACAAAGTCCAATATCACTGAAGCAAATCTGTTTAAGTGACCATATTTACACTAATGTATTAACATTATATTCAATTTGCAATTGCTATTTTACTCAACAAAGCCTCAACAAACAATACAGACTAACAAAATAGACCATGAAGTAATGACTTACATGGAAATTATAAGCATGTCAGACTGCATTGTTTAAACATGTATTTGATTCCAGCTGATATACAAACAATAAAACATAAACTACCACATATTTATAATAGATATGGTAAGTACAATAATATGTCCTTGGAGATCTTACTGCAAGTGTCATATATGAAACTAACTCAAGGCATTTTAAACAACTTTTCTACTAAGGTGTCTAATAATAAAGTGAGTAGTTGGCGCATCATATCACAATACTTTAAAATCGAAGTAGACACCATTAAACAAAGGAGCATTTTTGAATGCCTAGTCTCAATGTTTGTTCAAAATGCAGGACCAGCTAAAGAGAACAGTTTTTTCTCTAAACTGGTAGGCTCCTAAAGATAAGCATTTCTGTTTTCCAATACAATCAGTATTCATTTTGAGCATTTGTGTGTGTCTGTGAGTGTGCATGTAGGCATATGTAGTCACATGCATCTGTGATGGGTGTTTTTATTTTATAATATTAATAAAAGCACAAGACATTAGGCCCTATTCACAAAGGTAGGTTTTCAGATGTAGATATAGATATAGACCTACACCTAGGTAGAAATGACCTCCTGGATAGAGTTCACCATTTGCATGTATACATTTACACATAGATGGGTGCTCACATGTCTCCATTTCTTCAGCCCTGATGGAGGGACTACAACAAACTCCTAGTCACCTAGGACTACCTCAGTAACAAGGAACAGCACACGTGCACTAAAACTGAACACTTTAAAAACTTGAATTAAATGTTTTTAGATAAATTAAATGTTACGTTTCTTTCCCCACCTCTTCCAGTATCATGTGTTTTGAATGTGCCACTAGTTTGGACGCAAGTTATGTTTTTTCAAATTTTGATTTGATACATTCTTTGAAAAAATAAGTTAACAATTACAATATATTTCATTAAAATATGCATATGAAAACTATTATGTTTTATTGTATTACAAATATCAATACTAAACATACAACTAATTTAAATAAACACATCTCTATTTAAAACTGTGTTTCGTGTACTGCATTTTATATGTCCCCCTATGTATTAGGGATGTTCCCTGCCTTCATTAATTTTATGGGAGAGTCTTGCAGTATCACTGACTGGCAGTGTGTGGTTCTTGACTTATTCCAATACTGGCTGGTATAGATTTGACCTTGTTTTGTCAGTAGTATACTGTAGTACTTTTAAATGTGTATTTTGTGAATAGAAATTGTTTTTCACTTATGTGAGTGGGTGTGTTTTGCATCTGCATGTCCCTTCCTAAACCCTTCCTTCAATTTCTCCTTAATTTCATTTATTTCGTAGAAGTTATTTCTCATTTCCCACCATTCCTCCTTGTCACTCCAACATTTACTACTAAATCCTTTACCTCAAGTGTAGAGATTTCTGCCGCTGGGTGGAGAAGATACAGAAAATATAATAGAGTGGAGGATGAGATATCTGATTGGAGGTTTCTGAATTGCATTTTGGAATACTGAAAAAAAATATTGTTTTATGTATCACAAAAGTTGGGTTTCCCATGTTAATTCCCGTAGGACCTTCTGACACGACTATAGCCCGAACCACTGAATGGATTAAAAACAAATTTGGTGAAAAGCTAGCTTTTGGTACGTGGATTACGCTTTCGTTTATTTGGTGTAAACCCATTCAGGAGTTTACAATAAATTAAAGAAAATCCAAATTTGTATATCTGGGCTTGTGAATAAATCGCAAATAATGACGAGCTTGTGCACGGAAATGCACAGCTCTAATTAGCTGCCAACACTTCAAACCAGGAAGTATTGGCAACCATCTCAAAACTCTGCTTCAGCTGAGTCCCAGTAAAGAAGTAAAAAAAAAAGAAAAGGGGTCCATGGTAGAGACACCCTGATCCCTCAGCTTTGGTGGGAGGGTACCAGAGGGAACCCCTACAGAGCAAAAAAGCATTATTTGTGAATTTGCGGGAAAATAAAAACAAGAGCGGACTCCTGGGGGCATTCATAATTTGGAGTGTGGCGGGGCCTGTCGGCCCCCAACAGCTCCGTGGACCACCACATCCCCCTAAGGTAACTATAACTTGAACTTTCGCCATTCACAGTTAAGTACTTCACATATTATATAATTGATGACATCTTCCATGCCATCTTTCATATTCTCACTGCAATATTTGCAATAAAATTATTAATGAAACAACTGTCCATGGCGAGGGCGCGAGTCATAGTTACATGAAAGAACTCTAACTATAACTGCTGAATTTATGTGGTGCTGTATGGGTAAATTCAGAAATTCAGATCCTAACTATAAAATGTTTTTTTAGTGAAAAAAAAAAAAAAAAATAATAATATATATATATATATATATATATAGAGAGAGAGAGAGAGAGAGAGAGAGATACATACATGCATATATATTCACTTTAAAAAACAGAGGTTATAGGGATGTTATAGTTAGGCTCACATTTCACACATACTAAACCATAGAAGTTCAGCAGTTACAGTTACCTGAGCTAACTATAACTTGCACCCCCATAATGCACTGCTTATGACCTCACATATTGCATCACTTATGACATGGTCAGTGACATCACTGATGACATCACTAATGGCATCTCAAATGACCATGTCATGAGTCAAATCCATTGTCATTTGTTTAATAGGATCAACTAAATCAAATCAGTGAGTAAACCTTCTGGAAGAACAATTGTGTCTGCATGTGACTCACTTTATGATAAGGTTTCTAATTATATGGACCTCTTCCTTGCTCCTATTGTCAAAACACTTAGGGCCATATTCATAGGCCCCTAGTGCCACCTTGTGCCACATTAACATAATTTATTTTGACATTAATGTGGCCCAACAGGGCCAAAATCCCTGTGCCTATCTATGAGATTTCCTTGCACCATTTATTACAGCACTTTTAATGCCTGCTCAAGATCAGGCTTTAAAAGGGGGCTTCCATTCCTTAGAATGGGCCCCTGTGTACTCTGCAGGAGTAGTGCCAATATTTTGGCGCTACTCCTGCAGAGTACATGAATAGCATAATAAAAAATTGCACTATTTCCCCCCTACCATATGCATTGGTGCGCAGTATTATAAATACGACGCACACATGGTGGCAGTAGGGGGGTGCTAAGGGGCACAGGGAAAGTGGTGCTGCACTGTGCAGCACACTTTCCATAAATCTATATCAAACATTCAGGAGATTTCTTGAGGATACTGGCCAAAACTAGCAAAAATGAAGAGTATCTGCTAGTGAATATTGATGTTGAGTCCCTATACACCTCAATATTCCATGAGGTTGGTCTCATGGCATGTGAATACTTTTTGAAACAACAGAATATTGGAGAGTTTGAACATAATAAAATGTTTCTATCTATGATAGAACTGTGTCTAAGAAATAAGCTTTTTTCTTCAATCATGAAATTTACCATCTATTATGCGGTACAGCCATGGACATTTCTCTATTCCCCAACTACGCAAACTTGACTATGGGATGGTGGGAAAAAGAAGTGGCATGGAATCAAGAAAATGAAATCTATATGAAAAAAGTCATCCTTTGGGTTCTGTATATAGATGATATTTTCATAATCTGGCATGGTACATCTGAAGATTTTATGAAGTATTTTTCAATTTTGAAATCTGATAATATGGGCCTCAAATTTACGTGTAACACCAATAAACAACAAATACATTTCCTCAATCTCACAATGTACATTCAAGATGGTCAAATTGAAACAACTCTCTATTGAAAAGAAATAGCCACGAACAGTATACTGCATGGTATGGATTTCGATCCTAAACCACTGCTGAATAGTATACCATCTGGTGAACTGGTACGCATGCATAGGAATTGTTCAAATGATGATGATGCACAGTTGAAGTATCAAGAAACCATACATAGATTTGAAGCAAAGGGGTATAAACAAAGTGTCTTGGTAACAGCATGGAAAAGGTAAAGTCCAAAAGTCCGAACAGTATCTTGATCATGTGAGCTGAATGACAAAATAAAATTGATGAGGAGCAATCCCTAATGTTAGTTACTACTTACAGCAAGGACAGTGAAACAATATGCAGGATTCTACAGAAACATTGGAATTTGATAACAAAATATCCTGACATTGGCACAAGGGTTGAGTAGAAACCACAATTGACTTTTCGTAAAGCATTATCACTTAAAGACATAGGGCCTGATTCTAACTTTGGAGGACGGTGTTAAACCGTCCCAAAAGTGGCGGATATACCACCTACCGTATTACGAGTTCCATAGGATATAATGGACTCGTAATACGGTAGGTGGTATATCCGCCACTTTTGGGACGGTTTAACACCGTCCTCCAAAGTTAGAATCAGGCCCATACTGATTAGAAGTCACTTTTTCCCAAGAAATGAGGGCAACTGGCTAACCCAAATACAATGTGGTTTAATTAAATGTGGAAGTTGTAGAGTGTGTAGCGCTGGTCAGACGACTATGATGTTCACCAACAAGGACAATGCATCAATCCCATCAGAACCACCTGTGACACTAAATTTACAGTGTATATAATTGGGTGCTCATGAGGCCTGAAATATATTGGGAGTACAACTTACATGCTCAAGAAAAGGTTCTTAGAGAACATCAGAGCTTTTACACACAAAGATCAAATGCATGCAGTGGCTAAACATCTGAGTTTACAGGAGAATTTAAATTGGAAATCTGTGTGTTATTATGGGCTTGATCACATACTAGAATATAAGAGAGGGGGTTACAGGACAGAAAGGCTTTTCTAACTTGACTCAAGATACATTATTCAATTAACCCCTTCGCTGCCAGGCCTTTTCCCCTCCTGTGCCGAGCCTTCTTTGGCTATTTGGGGTAGTTCGCGCTTAGGCCCTCATAACGTTTTCTCCACATAAGCTACCCATGCCAACTTTGCATCCTTTTTTTCCAACATCCTAGGGATTCTAGATTCCTGAAGGAGACAAAGAAATTAGCCAAAATACAGCGTAATTTTTTTTTTTTTTTTTTTTTAAAAGGCCTGCAGAAGAGGGCTTGTGTTTTTTTCCCCTGAGAATGGCATCAACAAAGGGTTTGCAGTGCTAAAATCACCATCTTCCCAGCTTTCAGGAACAGGCAGAGTTGAATCAGAAAACCCAATTTTTCAACACAATTTTGTAATTATACTGGTACATAACCCATTTCTACTATTTGTTGTGCTTTCAGCCTCCTTCCAGTTAGTGACTGAAATGGATGTGAAACCAATGCTAGATCCCAGAAAGCTAAACAGTTCTGAAAAGTAGACAAGATTCTGAATTTAGCAAGGGATCATTTGTGTAGATTCTACAAGGGTTTCCTACAGAAAATAACAGCTGAAATAATAAAAATATTGAAATTGAGGTGAAAAAACCAGCCATTTTTCTCCACGTTTTACTCTGTAACTTTTTCCTGCAATATCATATTTTCAAAAGCAATATACCGTTACGTCTGCTGGACTCTTCTGGTTGCTGGGATATATAGGGCTTGTAGGTTCATCAAGAACTCTAGGTACCCAGAGCCAATAAAGGAGCTGCACCTTGCAACGGGTTTTCATTGTATACCAGGCACACAGCAATTAATTTGGTGAAATATAAAAAGTGAGAAATAGGTATCAAGAAAACCTTTGTATTTCCAAAATGGGCACAAGATAAGGTGTTGAGAAGCAGTGGTTATTTGCACATCTCTGAATTCCAGGGTGCCCATACTAGCATGTGAATTACAGGGCATTTCTCAAATAGATGTCTTTTTTACACACTGTCTTACATTGGGAAGGAAAAAATGTAGAGAAAGACAAGGGGCAATAACACTTGTTTTTGCTATTCTGTGTTCCCCCAAGTCTCCAGATAAAAATGGTACCTCAGTTGCGTTGGTAGGCCTAATGCTCTCGACAGGAAATGCAACATGGACACATCACATTTTTACTTTGAAATCTGATGTGTTTCTTGCAAAGTGCCTAGCTGTAGCTTTTGGCCTCTAGCAGAGCCGGCACCTAGGGAAACCTACCAAACCTGTGCATTTTTTTAAACTAGACACCTAGGGGAATCCAAGATGGGGTGACTTGTGGGGCTCTCACCAGGTTCTGTTACCCAGAATCCTTTGCAAACCTCTAAATTTGGCCAAAAAAAACACTTTTTCCTCACAATTCAGTGACAGAAAGTTCTGGAATCTGAGAGGAGCCACACATTTCTTTCCACCCAGCATTCCCCCAAGTCTCCCGATAAAAATTGAACCTCACTTGTGTGGGTAGGCCTAGCACCTACGATATGATATGCCCCAAAACACAACATGGACACATTACATTTTCCCAAAGAAAACAGACCTGTTTTTTGCAAAGTGACTAGCTGTGGATTTTGGTCTCTAGCTCAGTCGGTACCTAGGGAAACCTACCAAACCGGCGCATTTTTGAAAACTAGACACCTAAGGGAAATCCCAGATGGGGTGACTTGTGGGGCTCTCACCAGGTGCTGTTACCAAGAATCCTTTGCAAACCTCAAAATTTGGCCAAAAAACACTTTTTCCTCACATTTCTGCGACAGAAAGTTCTGGAATATGGGAGGAGCCACAAATTTCCTTCCACCCAGCGTTCCCCCAAGTCTCCTGATAAAAATGGTACCTCACTTTTGTAGGTGTGCTAAGTGCTTGTGACAGGGAAGAGCCAAAAACATGTTGAAATTGAGGGGGAACCAAAGCGGGTCCAAAAGGGCAGTTTGAAAAAAATAACATTTTTAGGCTGAGACAATGCTGGGTGGTAGGAATTTTGTGGATTCCTGCAGATTCCGGAAGGTTCCATCTAAAAAATGTGGGAAAAATGTGTGATTTCCAGCAAAGTTGGAGGTTTGCAGGGCATTGTGGGTAAGAAAATGGTGTGGGGTGCATGTGAAGCACACCACCCTGGACTCATCCAGATGTTTAGTTTTCAGATGTGCCTAGCGCTCGTGGATTTTTCTACATGAGAGCATCCCAAAGTCCAAAAATTGCAGCCTTCACCATTCCAAGTAGGACGATTTTGAGAGTTAGCCAAGCTCTCATGGCCCAAATGTAAAACGAAAACCCAAAATAATCACATGTCCTCTTGCTTGCCATGGGATAAGATGTTTTAGTGTGCGGGGGAGAGCTGAAAGACTGCTACCCCCTTCAGTTGGGGTGGGGGCATCACCAGGCCCATACTGGTTGGTAGCCACCACCCCACTATTTTTTTTTTAATTCCCTGGCATCCAGTGGACTTTCTGCCCCCCCAGGGTGTGGATCGGAGGTAATTGCCCCATCTGCCCACTGGTGGGCAGAACAACTTTGTCCCCATTTGTTTGGGGTGGGGGTATGGCCATACCCCCACCCTCTTATATTAAAAATAAATCTTCCCTGGTCTCTGGTGGGCTTTCGGCCCCCCTTGGGGGCAGATGGGCCTTCCAAAAATAAGCCAATCTGCCCCCAAGGGGGGCAGATATGGCCAACAGTAATGTGCCCCCATGGGGAGCGACCCTTGCCCAAGGAGCTGCCTCCCCAAACAAAACACACACATACACACACACCAATCCCTGGTGCCTAAGTGGTTTCCAGCCTAATAAAAATAGGCCGATCTACCCCCAAGGGATGAAGTAATGGCCTAAAATAACTTTGCCCCCAAGGGGAACGATCCTTGCCTAAGGGGTCGCTCCCCTTGTGTGAAACTGATGCAAAAAAATAAAGATCCCTGGTGTCTCGTGGTTTCTGCACCCCTCGGGGGCAGATTGGCATAGCAAAAGTCAGTCGATCTGCCCCCAAAGGGGAGCAGAAATGGCCTAAATACAATTTCCCCCCCCCCCCAGGGGAGCGACCCTTGCCTAAGGGGTTGCTCCCCGTCTGTAAAACAACAACAACAAAAAAATCACTGGTGCCTAGTGGTTTCTGCCCCCCAGGGGGGCAGAAATGGCCTAAAATAAATTTGCCCCCCAGGGGAGTGACCCTTGCCTAAGGGGTCGCTCCCCTTGCGTGAAATACGCATTAGAAAAAAAAACTCCCTGGTGTCTAGTGGTTTCTGCCCCCCATGGGGGCAGATTGGCATCATAAAAATAGGCCAATCTGCCCCCAAGGGGGGCAGAAATGGCCTAAATATAATTTGCCTAAGGGGTCGCTCCCCACCTCTAAAAAAAAAAAAAAAAAAAAAAAAAAAAAGATCCCTGGTGCCTAGAGGTTTCTGCCCCAGTGGGGGGGGTGGGCAGAAAAGGCCTTGAAAAAATGCCCACCTGGGGAGCGACCCTTGCCCAAGGGGTCGCTCCCTCTTATGCCAATTTTCCTAAATGAAAATAATCCCTGGTGTCTAGTGGACATTTTAGCAGCCGGATCGCTTCACGATTCATTTCCTTCCCTTAGAAGCCTCCCAGGGCCCCCATCACATGATCGGTAGAGAAATGCAAAAGCACTTCTCTTCCGATCGCGCTGGAAGCTGAGCTTCCAACCTGATGGGAGGGGGCCTCTCTGAGGTCAGCGCGCGATCGCGCTGACGTCACGGGGTGGAGGGGCTCGGGGGTGGAAGGGGAAGTCCCCTTCCATCCCTGCCTTTGGGGGTGGGAGGGAAGACCACAGAGGGAGCGCTAGCGCTCCCTCTGGGCTCTGTGCCCAGGACGTAATGGTTACGTCCTGGGCACACGAGCACTGTGCTGCAGGACGTAACCATTACATCCGCGGCACAGAAGCGGTTAAGAATTAATATTCCATTTGGTGAAGAACTTTGGTGAAGAACTTTATGTACATTTATAATTCTAATCTCTGGATTGATCATTTATCATTTGTATATTTATTTTGTGTTATAGTTACCTTAGGGAATGGGCTATAGTTACTTTAGATAACTCTACTATAACAGGTGAATTTCTATGGTTTTGTATGAGTAAATTCAGAACCTAACTATAACGTCCCTGTAACCTTAATTTTTTTCAGTGAATGTCTATGGTTTTTTTAAATTGTATTTCCTAACTATAACATCCCCTTAGTGTCAGAGCGTGTCTGTGGGTGTGAGACAAAGTGTAAGAAAAATTTTCTGGGTCTGAGAGTGAGTGTGAGAGAGCCTGGGTGTGGGAGTAAGTGTAACAGTCTGAGTCTGGATTTGGGAATGGATGTGAGAGTGTCTCTCTGAGTGTAAGAGTGAGCGTGTGAGTGTCTGCATGGGTGTGAGAATGGGTATGAGAGTGTCTTTGTAGGTGTGAGAGTAGATGTGACATTGTCTCTATGGGTGTGAGAGTGAATGTTAGGGTGTTTGTCTGGGTGTTTAAATAGGTGCATCAATGTTCATCTTTTTTTTTGGGACTTTTTCCTGAAATTCGTGGTACCACCCATGGTTTTATACCGGGGCCCATGCTGAGCCCCATGTATGGATCTGTGGATCTCAGAAACTGTAAAAAAAAAAAAAATTTAAGGCATATAAAGACTATTTTCTCTATTTTGGCACCACTATGTAACAACCATGGGGTCAGGGAACCTCTACCCTGACCCCATCATCTACATTCACCCTAAATTTCAGCCCCAGGGACCATTTCCCAATTAAACAAAGTATTGACCACAACGTTGCTGTGAAGATGCAGCAAGACAATCAGATTCTTCCTGTGGCATGTGTATCTGGAGAGAATATGTGGCGCTAGATATCTATATTTTTTGGCCTTCAATTACTCAAAAACTACTGAACAGATTTACACCAAACTACCAAAACAACAATCTGGAACAGGAACTATCTTTGTGCCAAATCTGGTGTAGTTCCGTTCACCAGTTTGGGCTTCAGGTGTGTCTAAAGAATGCAAAATCCCCATAAGGAGAGAATGGAGAAAAAGTGTTTGGGATGAGAAAAAGAAGAGGGGTAAAAAAAAGTGTGTTTCCCATATTAATTCCCATAGACCATTTAGACATGATTACAGCCCAAACCACTAGACAGAATTGCACCAAATTTGGCAAAAAGGGTAGCTCTCAGACTGGAAAGTGCCCTGTTCTCCTTTCAGGCATACTGTGAAGACCCATCAACACTAAAGACAATGCATCTGGCAGATCCACCAAGGTTTGGAGCCCCCCTTCTAGGGCTTACTAAAGCCCCGGGGACCACCACCTCCCTCAGGCTATGAATGTAAGGTATCCATCTCCTCACCCCCGGGGACAACCACTTCCCTGGAAAAACTTCTAAATAAATATAATGGTGGGCCCTGTGGACCCCCCCAGCCTTGGAGACTGACACCTCCTGGGGGCTATAGAATTAAGTAGATATGGGTCTGTCATTGACTCTCTGCCCCAGGGACCACAGCCTCCATGGGGCTAAACTGAAATGAAGGAAGTGGGGGCACATGGGCACACTCCTAGAGCCATACATGGCCTTGGGGACAGCCACTCCCAGGGTTGGCTCCTGCTACCTCCCTAGGTACCAAGGGCCAGTCCCTGCGGCCAACCCTACCATGCACGGCTGAAGCCGTATATGTGGCGGGGTTAGGTGGTTACAACCTCCACCGCGCACAGCCAAAGGCTGTGCGTGGCACAGAGTTAGGTGATTATAGGGGGTTCAATGGAAGGTCTGGCCACAGGCCAAGTGATTGGATTGACCTGTAGTAAGTAAAATTACTTTACGTTAAATAAACATAGAAATTCACTGAAAAAAACAGAGGTTACAGGGACATTATTGTTTGGAAATAGAATTAAAAAAAATAAAGAAATTCACTTAAGAAACTAAAGGTTATAGGGGCGTTATAGTTAGGCATGCATTCCAAACGTACAAAACCATGGAAATTCAGCAGTTATAATTAGAGTTATTTCAAGTAACTATAAATCGTGCCCTAAGGTAACTATAACTGGGGCCAAACACTATAACTACCCAACTCTGCGCCGTGCACAGCCCTTGGTCGTGCGCAGCGAGGATGGGGTTCAGCAGCAGTTTCCAAGAAAGTCACTACATGAGATATTGGATTCCAAAAAGGCAAGGATATAAACACCTCTATCAAGTATTACAGATAACTTTTCAAGGTGGAAATGCAGAGAAAACACACTTGCTTTGCCTTGGCAATGTGCATGTGCATGAAGTTAGGATGATTAGTACTTTACAGAAGTGGAGTTTCAACCTGGATACCTGCTTTATTTTGATCTGTAAGTGCTTTCTGTTGTGGTTTAATTTCCTTGAGATGAGCATTGTGCCAGAATAAATCCTGCCCTGCATATTTATCAAAGCAGAGGCCACCATTTTGTGCAAAACTTCTACCCATTTGGAGTACTTTCTACTGGCTAATTAGTAAGTGCTACCTAGTTGGTAAATGTATAGTGCATCTCCTAACATAGAGCTGCGTAAAGGTCATCAAAGAAAGGTCTCCAGTGACCTTTTTGTGTCTGTAATTTTGCCAGTGTGATTGTTCCTCGAGCATCTTCATCAGATATCTTTCAAGGTGGAACTGCAGCTCTGCCGTTCCACTTTGAAAACCTTTTTATTAAAAAAATGTGGGACTGCGGGGGGAGCCTAAAGGCCCCCAGGTTCCCAACCGGGTCCCGTCTTGTGCGAGAGCCAGCATTACTCCTGCAAGCAGGGAGATGCCTTAAATAGCAGCTCCCTTCTTGCGGAAGCAACGTTTTCATCTCTTTTCCTACACGCATATTTGTGTGCAGGGAAAGAGTATAAAACTATGTCCCATCCTTAAAATAATATGCCCCGGGACCTGTCCACCTAGGACAAAAATAAATGCAAGCACTGAAGACTGCTTGCTTTTTTGTTTATCAATGCAAAAAAATTTGAATATTCATGATTTGCACCATGTATCTTTGGAGCCAGTTGATGACTCTTTCCCAAACAACACAACGTTCACTTCAGCTGCTATCTTGAAAGCTTTGTGGTGATCCGTCAAGTGGAGGCTAAGAAAAAGGGTGGTCCCAGAATGCATTTGCCCCATGCAGTTTTCCATAGGGATTTTGAACATGACTACAGACCAGATCTCTGGATGGAGTTACATCAAATTTATCAGAAAGGTAGCTTTTGGTCAGGAAAGAGACCTTTTTCTTACTTGGTGTAAATCCATTCAGTAGTTTTTGAGATATTAAAGAAAATTCAATATATATATATATTTATATATATATATATATATATATATATATATATATATATAAATCACCAAAAGTATTTACTGCACTCCATGAAGTTTCACTAGTGCATATTTATTCCAAAATAACAACCACCAACGCGTTTCAACTCCCTCTGGAGTCTTGTTCACAGTGAGTGAGTCCCTTTTCCCTTATACTATTTATACCCCATGGTGTCACATACTAACAAAGGAAGAAGAGAATGTACTAAACAAAGGACTGTCATTCTGTCCCGAAAATCATATGGACAGGGTTGAAACTAAAATAGACACGTACAAATTTATCAGAAAAATCAAGTTAGCAAAATATTTCCGTAAACATCAACCAAGATCTAGAGACAAACAAAACACACAGAATGATGAGGGCCTAAAATTTGATCAAATAGAAGATATAAAAGTTTGCTATGAGCTAATGAATAACTTGGAAAATGATGAGATAACATCAAGTCAGATATTGGAACCAATGGGAATATCAACAAATATTCATGAATATAGCCATTTTAAACCAGCCTCAAAACTCTGTCCTGTTTTAACTCCAGGGAATAAAGTGGATTTATTTTATGAAATGGTCATTAATGATCTGGAAAAATTAGAGTATGTTAAACCTTCTAAAAGGGGTGAAAATCTAACTACAACTGAACGGAAAGCTTTACAACAATTGGTGGATAATCAAAATATCATTATCAAGCCCGCAGACAAGGGAGGAAATATTGTGATCCTTAATCGAAAGGACTACGTTACAGAAGCATTGAGACAAATAAATGATAAAGAGAGTTATGAAAAACTGAGAAATGATCCCACTAGTTATATACAGGAGCTGATCACAACGAAATTGGAAAAATGGCGTACTGAATGCTTGATCAATGAGGAAGAATTTAAATATCTAAATCCAAGTCACCCAATACTGTCTACTATTTACTTTCTTCCAAAGATTCATAAGACACTAATAAATCCTCCAGCAAGACCCATCATTTCTGGGTGTGGATCATTGTTTGAAAATACATCCAGATATGTGGATTACTACATTGCCCCATTGGTCTCTTCGCTCAGTTCGTATATCAAAGATACGGGAGACTTCTTGCGAATAATAGATGACATTCAATGGCGATCGGGTTATAAGATAGTGACAGTGGATGCAGTGTCACTATATACATCTATTAGACATGAAGTAGGATTAAATGCATTTAAGTTCTTCTTACGACAAAGAAAAATTGAAGAAAAAAGCCACTCTGAAACGTTAGTGGAGATGGTGGAGTTATGTTTGAATAACAATATTTTTCTATTTGATAAAAACATCTATAAGCAAGTGCGAGGAACTGCCATGGGTATTTCTCTCTCTCCAAGTTATGCCAACCTAACTTTGGGTTGGTGGGAGAGGGAAATAGCATGGCAGGATGGATACTCTGAATATCTGGATAAGGTAGTATTATGGCTACGTTATATAGATTATCTATTCTTGATTTGGAATGGCACCAAGGAGGAATTTGCATCATACTTTAAAATTCTGACTGAAAATGAATGTGGCTTGAGTTTCACCTATGATATCAGTGACAAACAAATGGACTTTTTGGACATTAGAGTATATGTAGATAACAATCAAATGAACACAACTGTATTTAGGAAAGCAACCTCTACTAATAGTGTCTTACATGGAAGAAGTTTCCACCCAAAACCATTGATAAAGAGTATTCCATTTGGCGAATTCTTAAGAATGAGACGGAACTGCTCCAATGATAAAGAAATGGAGAATCAATTTAGTATGGTACGAAAACATTTTATGCGCCATGGGTACCTAAGAACAAACATCGAATCAAGTGAGAAGAGGGCTAAGAGGATTTCTCGACAGGAAATATTGATAGATAAAGGTGTAAAAAGAGGAAGTGATAAGGAGGATATGTGTCCTCACCTAATTCTCACTTACAGTAAAGAAAGTAAGGACATAGAATCAATATTCAGAAAACATTGGAAGATATTGAGAAGTGATCGAGACTTGGCAAGGAGAATAGGTGGCAAACCACAAATATCATATAGGAAGTCACGCTTATTGGAAGACATACTGGTAAAAAGCTATTATGAGCCACCAACTACAAGGAATTGGTTAATAAACTAGACGATTGGCTTCTATAAATGCAATAAATGCAAAGTGTGTCAAATTGCAAGAAATAGTAAAACTTATATGGATTATAGTGGCAAAACTATACACATTTCACAAAGAATTAGTTGTGACTGTCAATATGTAGTTTATATGCTTGAATGTGAATGTGGCTTGAGATACATTGGAAGTACAATCTGTCCATTGAAGAAAAGGATTTTGGAACATACTAGAGCCATTACCAATCAAGATATGAGTTATACAATGGCAAAACACTTTGCGAACTCACATACCAATGATTGGAGATCGTTACGATTCATGGGCATAGCACAAATGAAGAGGAGTGAGAGAGGAGGGGACAGAATTAGAAAGTTAAGACAAATGGAGAGCAAATTTATTATCCAGCTCCGCACAACGATGCCTTATGGGCTGAATATGGACGAGGAATTACATGTGCATTTGTGACTTTGAAATATGGATAAACACATGGTAACAATGGCATTTATCCATGGTGGCTATTGATTAAATACTACTAAATCATAATATATTCTTGTCAAACGATGATAGCTATCAAGTTGAAGAGAATTGATGTTCATTGATGCTTATGCAGAATAGAACTAATTAAGTGAAAAAGACAAAGATTGCTAAAACTATAATAATGAATGAAATCAACAAATCTCAAAATCATTGTAGACATATAGAAATGGTTGACTAAGAAAATGCTGAAACACTAGACTGACATGAATTCTTTAAATACATATATGAAAAATGAAATAGATGTTAAAGTGTTAATATTGTCATAAATGCACAGCTTTAATAATCATAATGAATTAATTAATCAGTAGCAAATGTAACCAGCATTAAATCATGAATTAGAAAGGAATAGTATCACATAAGAGAACACACGTAAAGAGCATTATACATTGAGAATGGTATTTTTATTTTTATTTTTATTTTGTATTTTTAATTGAAATTTAGAAAAATATAGAATGTATTTTTTTATTGGAAACTACACTATCCATAATGCATTGTGTATGATGTAACACCATGGGGTATAAATAGTAAAAGGGAAAATGGACTCACTCACTGTGAACAAGACTCCAGAGGGAGTTGAAACGCTTTGGTGTTTGTTATTTTGGAATAAATATGCACTAATGAAACTTCATGGAGTGCAGTGAATACTTTTGGTGATTTGTATTCCTCGAGACTGGTCCTCTCCGTCACTGGCACCGGCAGTGGAGTGCACCGCCCAGCAACTTTTAGACCATTTTTTCCGCAAACCCTCCCAATTTTGTGTTGAGATCTGATTGGCAGCCAACACTTTATATATATAGTTCTGGTACTACCCGGCCTCATCCACCTTCGTGGGGTCGGTGCAGGTCACGGCCACCGGTAGCCATAAAATTGAACAAAGGAAAGTATCGCTTGTCACGGGCTCCAAAAGACCCCACTTCAGAGTTTAATGATAATGCAATATTTAATGGCAAAGCGTTTCGATCTTACAAAGATATTCCTCACTGCCCCTTGCCTTTCACATATATATGAACACAAACACCTAGGGGGTCAATCTGACCCTGGCGGCCGGTGGCCGCCAGGGCCACCGACCACGGGAGCACCGCCAACAGGCTGGCGGTGCTCCCACGAGCATTCTGACCGCGGCGGTTCAGCCGCGGTCAGAAGCGGAAAGTCGGCGGTCTCCCGCCGACTTTCCGCTGCTCGGGGGAATCCTCCATGGGGGCGGAGCGCGCTCCGCCGCCATGGGGATTCTGACACCCCCTACTGCCATCCTGTTCATGGCGGGAAACCCGCCATGAACAGGATGGCGGTAGGGGGGTGCCGCGGGGCCCCCGTAAGAGGGCCCCGCAAAGTATTTCAGTGTCTGCTTTGCAGACACTGAAAGACGCGACGGGTGCAACTGCACCCGTCGCACCCCTGCAACTACGCCGGCTCAATTCTGAGCCGGCGTCCTTGTTGCAGGGGCATTTCCTCTGGGCCGGCGGGCGCTCTTTTGGAGAGCGCCCGCCGGCCCAGAGGAAATGTCTGATTGGCCGCCGCGGTCTTCTGACCGCGGTGCGGTCATTTGGCGGCGGTACCTTGGCGGACGGCCTCCGCCGTCCGCCAAGGTCATAATCAGGGCCTTAGGGTGCACTTGCTTCACATTTTATTTAAATGTTCACATTTGTTTACATTTTATTCACTGTGCTCTCATGCTCGTGCTACTTGTACAGGACACGTTTCGGCTGCCACGCACCTTGCTCACCAAACAGAGAACCATTTTACATCACCACTATATGTGAAAATGTCCCTATGAACATGGAAAACATACAATTTAGTGTATCTTGAATCATGCACCCACTTTCAATTGGTATGTTGTAATTAAAGAATAGATATGGACTACGTTAAAAAAAAAGGGTTGACCCATTTGAATTTATTAGATCTATGAAGCAAAAAAAGTTCTATATGATGCAACCAGATGTACCAACCAAAACAAAGGTAAGAAACAAAAGCACACTAGGTACTCAGCAGCAATTAAGGGTTGTGGATTTGGAACTGATGGAAAGACTGTATGAACTAGAGAACAAAACCTTAGGGATTCATGCCCTAGTAACCGAAGATGACATAATTATATAGGAAGGTCCTGATGTATGGGAAGGTCGCCCAACTATGTTCAGGAGAAAATCAAAATTGAGATCAACAATGCTGAGGGATTCACTTGACATCTTCCATGAACTAGTGACACAGGACTTTAAGGGCCATATTTATACTTAATTGACGCAAAACTGCGCTAACGCAGATTTGCGTCAAAAAAATTAGCGCCGGCTAACGCCATTCTGAAGCGCCGTGTGGGCGCCGTATTTAATCAATGACGTTAGCCGGCGTTAGCCGCCGGCGCTGCCTGGTGTGCATGAAAAAAAACGACGTACACCAGGCAGCGCCGGCGTAGGGGGATATGGAGCTTGGGCGCCAAAAAATGGGGCAAGTCAGGCTGAGGCAAATTTTTCACCTCAACCCGATTTGCACCATTTTTTTCGACTCCCAACCCCATAGAAATGACTCCTGTCTTAACAAAGACAGGAGTCATGCCCCCTTGCCCAATGGCCATGCCCAGGGGACTTCTGTCCCCTGGGCATGGTCATTGGGCAAAGTGGCATGTAGGGGGGCACAAATCAGGCCCCCCTATGCCACAAAAAAAAGAAAAAAAAAGTACTTACCGGAACTTACCTTAATGTCCCTGGGATGGGTCCCTCCAGCCTTGGGTGTCCTCCTGGGGTGGGCAAGGGTGACAGGGGGTGTCCCTGGGGGCATGGGAGGGCACCTCTGGGCTCCTTCCGAGCCCACAGGTCCCTTAACGCCTGCCTTGTCCAGGCGCTAAAAAACAGCGTAAAAGCGGCCGTACGTCATTTTTTTTGACCCGCCCACTCCCGGGCGTGAATTTTGCCCGGGAGTGTAAATACGGCGCACATGCCTCGGAGTCAATTTTTTAGACGGGAACGCCTACCTTGCATCTCATTAACGCAAAGTAGGTGTCCACGCTAAAAAATGACGCAAACTCCATGGACTTTGGCGCTAGACGCGTCTAACGCCAAAGTATAAATATGGAGTTAGTTTAGCATCGGAATTGCGTCACAAAAAACGACGCAATTCCGGCGCAAACAGAGTGTAAATATGCCCCTAAATATCTGTGCAGTTACGCTAAAAGAGGAACCATTACCAAAAAAACAATATTATAATTTGATGAACAAGTTGGGTTGGAAGGTGGGTCATTAGTTGTATGACATGCACAAGTAATGGGTCCACATTCAACCACAACTGGGAACCAAACACCCCGTTGTAGCGCATGACCCTCATAGGGTAGCTTTGCAGGGCAGTCCAAGGCTTGCTCAAGGGAGGTGGTGTGGGGTAGTAATTGCCATTCACGAGCACACATTAATAACACTCAATAAATGATTGTCCAGTCTGTGTTCTTTCTTTTGATAAAGTAAAAGTACATTTATTACACATACTACTCAATATTATGCAACAATTTATGAATATATACAAGTTGATGGAATTACTTTTGAATGTTATTGCATAGTCATTCATGCCTACCCCTAAGGAGGAATATTATCCCACAACCCCCATGGAAAAACATTTGCCTGTATCCCAATGACATATTTGAGTGTAACCTGGAGTGGGAGCACCTAAATCTTGAAATAAAGTACACATACTTTGTTCAGTGGTGGCTGTCAGTCTCATTACTCAAATAAGCATGAATAAGAACATGTATAGGCATGTTGGAATAATGTGTACTGTTAGGATTACTTTCAGATTACTCTTGACAAACACTGTGTAACACCATCCTGCTCCCCAAGATAGTGTCTTGTCATATGACCTTTCAAAATCCTAACTATTGGTCTCCATACTGAGAACACACACTCCCAGAATACATTTAGTCTAACATGCTATAATTTCAACCATTGCTATAAAAACACTTACAATTACAGCCTCTCATCCCTAGAAGGTGCAGTTCCACAAGTGAAGACCAAAAGTTCCAACAGGACGGCCCTGATAAATACATTGAACCCTTGGAGTGTTATCATTCTCTTGTCCCAGCCAACCTAGAGTGGGGGCACAAAACTTTGCGTTGAGAGGAGGCTGCGCTGCTTCTGCAGCTCCCCGTATCCATGGGCATTCTGTTGCTGGTGAACCCATCTTCCTGGGGCCACCACAAGTTGGGAACAGAGCTAAGGAAAATGCTGTGCCTAGCAAGGCATTGTAGGGTGATATGCATATTTGATGTGCGGCTTTCCCGCTGTGCTGGGAAAAGCAGCGATGCTGCCCTTGAAGTATTGCAACCTTGGGGGTGCCCGGTCCCACTCGAACACCCCCACATCAGGTAATGGCTTCCCTCATTAGGGAGTGGCATGGGGAGCCCACTCCCGGTCTCTCCCGGTGGCCCCCTTCATGGGCAGCACCCTAAGAAACTGTCGCAAGAGCGGGCCTCCCGTTTGGTGTCTTCCGGCTCCAATGGGCAGACGCATGCAGCACTTTAGGGGAGAGTGGCTGCACTACCCCTCTCTCCTCCTCAGCACTGTTGGGTCCCTGGGATTGGATCCAGGGCCCCTCCTCACATTCGTGGGGGACACAATGACACTCAATGCCCTCCTCTTCTTCAAGGGGCCTTGCAATGGTGTCAGGGCCCCCCTGGCCATTTTAACAGGGGCCGCGATGGTGCCTGCTGACTTCATCTTCGGTGCAGGCCATGGGATGTTTTCTGGGTCCTCTCTGGAGCATTTCACAGACAGCGTAACAGTGCTCCCCGGCTTCATCTTCAGCTGCAGGCTCCTCACTCGGCCAGTGGCCATTTTTGTTGGGGCACAATGGTGTCCCCTGGCTTCACTTCTCTGTGAGGCCCTGGGATGCGGTCTGGGGCCCCTTCCTACACTTTCCTGAGGGGCCTGACAGTGCCCCCTGACTTTACTTTGGGCCTGTGGCCCTGCACATATCTTTGCAGGGAGTGCAGTGGTGCTCCCTGGGTTTGCTGCTTTGTGGGGCCCCGGGATAGGGCCTGGGGCCTCTCGGCTCATTTTTACAGGGTGCGACAGCTCCCCCCAGCTTTACTTATTTTTCAGGGCAACCCCTAGGCCCTGGCCCACCCCGGGGGCACAGTCTGGAGCAGTGGCGGTGCTCCACGCACTTAGCTGCTCGCTTCTTGAAAGGTTAAAGGTCACATACCTTCTCCTTGTGATATCTCAGGCCCCCAAGGGCTAATTGTAACAATCTCGGTGTCCTTTCACTCCTAGTGGCAAGCCCATGCCACCAGAAACACTTTCAACGGGCCTCCATGGCCTAGAAGGTCCCCACATTGGTAGTGAGCCAGTCCCACTGATTGTGAGTGCAGCCTCCTTGGGCCAGCCCAGTCTCTCCTCCAACTGGTGCTCCGGTGAGTAAGAGGGCCAGTATGTGCCTCCCTGGGTTTGCCCAAGTGGGCAGTCAGGGGGTTCTTCTTTTCAGTTGTCTATTGCTCCCATCTTCAGTCCCAGTGTCCTGTAGTGAACAACAGCCAAGAGAGAGAGAGCTCTCCCCTCTGCAAGACATTTTATAGGGGGGGGTGAAAGTTACAGGCAGGCTTGCAGCTCTGGCCTATCCAGATGTTCCACATCACTTCTTTGCCCCAGTCTCTCCTTCCTGCACAGTCTTTTGGGATAGCTCAAAATGGCATCATCTCGGAGTTTGTGCCACTTGTGCTCTGAAAGTCGCAGCTCCTCCTCCCTGACATTCCTTCCAGGGCATCTCCACCTAGTTCCTTGCAGGGAATGAGAGCTAGCTGAATGATGCAAGGCCCTGCTCAGGGAGCTGGACAGAGTGATTCTGGACCCTTATCTGGAGCTGAATCAGAGAAGGATGACATTCCTGGATGACCCATAAGTGGCACAACTATGCTTTTGTAACCTACTGCATTATTATTTTCATACAGGTTACAGTGCACATTGGCGTGACTCTGGTCTCTGTGGACCCTAGGGGACTGGAGTGCGCCCGAGGTCATCCTTTTCCATTGACATTTAATGTAGTGTCCCTACAGTGAAAAGACAGTAAGCACACTGACTATCCCTCACATGTACACTCATCTCATGAGGCCTATTGCAGGCCACCACCCAATCTGCATATTTCTTTTTGGGCCAGGCTACCTAAGTGCAGTTCTTGGGCTGCGCACACCAGGAATCCTCCCCGCGTAGCCCTCACCCAGGTGCCCATCTTGTGCACATGTGATCACGTATAACCAGCCTGGGGCCTCCTACCCTTGCTGCGCCACAGCAGCTTTTGCTTAGTAAGGCGGTAGGCATGCACAGTACATTTTACCAAGAGTTTTACTGGGGGGGAATCCCAAACTATGAGGCTTCTTCACAGTAAGAGGTCAAAAACCAGGTGATCCAAAAGCGAAAAATCAGGGTATACCACATAGTCAGAACCGTCTTCTCACAAATTGACAAAACAAAATGATTATGGATCAGAATCTCTGATAAATGGTCCAATTTGATTATTTGGTTTATTGATAAATACCTAGCTGAAGCATGCAAACAACTTAACAATGAACAATGCTATGTGAGAGTTTCCAGCACGATATTAAAATATATTAAGATGCAGTATAACACAGAGATGTCTGATTGGTGTGACTTACGTTTAGTAAGTTACGACTCAAGTCAGTTTGTACGTATTGAACATGCTAAAATGCCAGTCTTTTACCTGGTACTCAAGGTCCATAAAGACTGGTTGAACCCACCAGGCCACCCAATAATGTCTGCACTATGAAGCGCGCTTGAAAACACATCTAAAGACATAGATACATTTTTAAGAGATCTTGCTGTTTTACAGAAAAGACGGGGTATTTCTTGAAAAAAAATGCTTGATATCCCTGGAGAAGAATTTGTGCTTTTGACTATAGATGGTGCTACATTATATAACAGCATAAGACCTAAGGATAGGCAGAGGGCAATGGAGTACTACCTGAGCTCAAGACCCTTGTGATTGAGAAATCACACTAGGATACAACTCATCACTACACATAGATGTTTGGAAAATAATTACTCCTTATTTGACAAGCAATTGTTTCCATCAAATAAGAGAGACTGCAATGGCCACCTGCTTCAACCCCAGCTATGCAAATTTGCATTTGGGCTGGTGTAAGGAGCAGGTGCTTCATGCAGATTTCCATGTCAAGTGGGCACAAATATAGTATTCTGGTGCAGATGTATTGATGATGTGTTTGCTATATTGAAGGGTTCAGTTGAAGTTGCTGAATAGTATGTGGAACAAATTAATCACAATGCATTGAACTTCCGTTTTACCAGTGTAATAAGCAAACTTGAAGTCTAGAAATTAAATCCCTGAACTTAACAGTATATGTGAAAGAAGGAAAATTGCTCTACAGAAACTGACAGCAGGCAATACATTGCTGCACAAAACTAGTTATCATTCCTAACATCTTATAAAAAGCATTCTGCAAGGTGAAAACTTAAGAATTAGAAGGCACTGAAGAGAGATACTGGAAGAGGAAAAAGCTTTATAGGAGATGACACACAGCTTTCGTGAGAGAGGATACATGAGGGGTAATTTGGAGGAGGCAAAGTGGAAAGCAAGATAGAAAATTAGTGAAGAGCTGATGTTTATAAGAAAAAAGACAAAACATCTGAAATGGGGCTGTCCCAATTTAGTTTAATAACTACCTATAATAAGCAAGAGGGAGACATTAGAAAAATTCAGCAGAAACACCGGCATTTAATTATGAATGATCCAGTGATAGGTAAGAAGGCTTCAAGACGAGCATGCTTAACTTTGAAACAAGCTACAGCAAGGTGGGACCTGTTAGTGAAGAGCTCACCAGAGTGTAACAAAAGAGTAACTGCTTTGGCAAAACCACAGATTTCAAAAGATGTAGATAATTTATGGTGTGTCAGCATGACACAAAGACAAAGGGATACAAGAAGCCTTTTTGTAAAAGAACAAAAAGGATAAAAGGGTATTTTAACTGTAAACAGATTATGCCATTTATGTCCTAAGCTGTCCATGTGAATTAAAATATGTAAGTAGCACTAAGTTACCTGTGCACAAAAGAATTTTACAGCATTTGAGCGCAATAAAAAATAAAGATAGATTATACCCAGTGGCTCGCCACTTTGAGGAGAAACATATTAGCGGAGTGAAAGGCTTAACATATTTTATTGTTGATGCTGTCCCATCATATAATTGGATTAAACACCAAAGCACTGGGTGCTTTACATATGGAGGAGGATCTGCATACCCACCTGTAAATGAGGAAAAAGCTTATAATAGTCCACACTACTCACCTTGATCCTGAAGCCCCAGCAGAAGATGGAGAGACACAACTGTTATTTTATGAAATTTCAGCATAACCGGATATAGGTTTTTAATTATATTGAAAGGGCACACGCGTACTTTACTTAGACATTTGAATAATTCACTAGTCACTTTAATATTTTTTTCTGGAAAATAGATAAAGAAACATAGCAATTGCTGCATTCTAACTTTAGGAATATTAGGGAGATTTTGGTCTTAAACCAACTTAGGTGGAAGGTTACATAACTCTATTGGTGAATAATAGATAATTCACAGTAATGCTAAGTACAACATGGATATCATTGCTCAACAATTGCTAGTCGAAATTTTATTTTTATAATGATATCTTTTATTTATGATAAAGAGCTTAATGAAGTTGTTATTAGATAGTTGGGCTATGCTTATATGTTTTTTTAATCGCATTTTGGGAATGTTAATGGAGTGATTGTACACAAAAATATCACTTAGGATTAAAACGCTAAGGCTATTTAAAGAATGATTTCAACATGTTAAGCGAGCGGTGCGCTATACCCACTTGGGCTTTAGCAAATAAACACAAATGATGGACGGAATGCAGATCCAATCAAACATTCACCCCCAGTCACAGATCTGGGATTAATTCATCAATACTTTTGCTCACAATGCCACCCCAGTTTGGATCCAGCCATATGCAAATCAGTCTTGACCCTGTTCCCCTTGGGAACAGTCCAGCCCGAAATGCCAGGTGTGGTCCTCCCTGGACAAGAAACAAGCATCCTGGGACCAGTTTCAGGGTATCACCCTTCGTCAGCCAGGCTAGCTTGAATCCAGTGGCATAGTGATCCCGGGACCACGGCTGGGCATACCCAGCACACTTATGGTGTCAAAAGCAAACAAACACAAATGATGGATGGAATGCAGAACCAAACATTCACCCCCAGTCACAGATCTGGTTTTAATCCATCAATTCTTTTGCTCACCATGCCACCCCAGTTTGGACCCATCCATATGCAAATCATCCTTGACCCTGAGTCCTTGACCCTGTTCCCCATGGGAACATTCCAGCCCGAACGGCCTGGCTGGACCGGAAACAAGCATCCTGGGACCGGTTTCAGGGTATCACCCTGCATCAGCCAGGCTAGCTTGATCTGTTCTTTCTGCACTTGGGCTATATTCACAGGTATGTGTTGTATTGGATGGGATAACAATTTGAACGTGTGACCATTGTGTCTTTATACTGAGAAAACAGTACTTCCCTGTAGTATAATATTAATTCATTATGATATACCAATTGAAAGTGGGTAAATGATTCAAGATAAACTAAGATTGTATGTTTACCATGGTCATAATTACATTTTCAAATATATTGGTAGTGGATTTCCCCGTGACTTTGCCAATCAGCTCGTCCCACCACCTAACTCATAAAGAGGCACCTAGTTACCATAGGAAAAGCTTTCTTTGTTTTGGCATCCTTTGACCATTAAATTTTCAAAATGAGTACGCTACTCCACTGAGCTGTAGTCATGAAAGTTTTGGGGTTATTTGTAAAGCAAGGGCTAAGAAAAGGGGGTCTCCCAAAATAATTTTTTCCCTATGCAACTCCTCCTAGGGATATGAAACACGACTATAGCCCAAACCCAAACTGGATGTAATTGCACAAAATTTGGCAGCAATGTAAATCTTGGTCCAGAAAGAGCCCTTTTTGTTACTTGGTGTAAATATTCTAAGTCATTTTTGAGGTATTAAAGGCAAAAGATATATTGATATCTAGGGACAAGGATCCTCTGCGGATCCCACGGTCCCCAAGCTGATATCAGATTGTCTGGCAACACTTCAATTAGGAAGTTTAGGCAGCCATTTCGGTACTTAGACTCAGTGAAGTCCCCAAAAATAATGTGCTAAATAAAGGAAAGGGGCCAGGATAGAAATACCCTGACCCCCTAGTCCTGGGCCCCCCAAGGGGTCCCGACCTGGGCTAAAAAGCTTTTTTTTTTTTTATGTTCCCAGTGAAATTGTCAGAGGACTTGTGAATCTTGGCAACAATGTATGAAAACAAAACAAGCGCCGCAGGTGGGCCAGATCCCGGGGTCATCTTGAAAATTAATTATGTGAGGAGGATGCATGTGGCTTCCCTCCTGAGGTAAGAAGTGGTCCAGGTGATCACCACCTCCCTAGGGCTTTAGTTAGAAAATGGAGGAGGGCTACACAGACCCAGTTCCTCAGGCTATTTAGAACCATGGGGACCACCACTTTCCAGGGCTTTACTTAAACATTGGAGGGGGCCATGAAGACCCCCCTCTTAGGCTCGCTAGAGTCCCGGGGTCCACCAGCTCCCCAGAGCTAAGCAATTCATTTAGAACGGAAGGGGGCTGCGCAGCCTTTCTCCTGGAGCCATTAATATCCCTTGTAACTGCCACCCCACAGGGTCAGCTCCCTATCTCATGATGTGCTCACCCTTGGGAGATAGCACCCTTGCTTTTACAGCTCCCGCCAATCAAGAGCAAAGAATAACTCTGCTCCCAGTGTGCAGGAGTAGGAAAACTACTCCCGCTCACTGGAAACTGAGTTTTGATCTGATTCCCTACCTACTGTCAAGCAGGCAGGGAAACAGAAGAAAGAATTGCTCCTGCATGCAGGGAACAGCTTTTTTTGCTTCCCCCTGTATACGAGAGCAATGCCGGCTCCCGCTGGAGGCTGGGAGTCAGCAGGGACTGTGGGGCATTGAGGCTCCCTCTGCGGTCCACTATCCCTATTTTTTTTAAAAAGGCACTCAAAGAACAAGCTTATTGCCATAATTACAAACAAACAAGGTCACTGGAGACATTACCTCGGGGTCTTTTATGCAGCTGTAGTGTGGCATATGCACTATACATTGATCCAAGGAGATATTCTTAACTAAGGCAAAGCAAGTTTGTTTTGTCTGCAGTTCCACCTTGAAAAATTATCTGAAATCCTTGATGGAGGTGATTGCCTTGTTGCACTTTTGAAGTTCAATACCTTCTGTAGTGACTGTGATCTGTGAGTTTTCCCTTATCATCTCCTGTTGAGAACAGAGCATGTCAGTCTCCCTTTTAACTACTGAAAATAAAAAAATGACCTAGAAGCCCTATCCTTTTGGCCACAGGTCCTTCGTGGTGCAGGGTTGGATGACTATTGGGGGGGGGAGGTTGGCTGATGGCACTTGGCTTAAACAGCTACTTACCCTACGTATTTCATCACTAGTCAATAATATAACTACAACATCTGCAATAATATTAGTGCTGAGAAAACTGCATGGTTGGGGTGCAAATTATAGTTACATTGGGGTACAAGTTATAGTTACCTGAAATAACTTAAACTATAACAGCTGAAATTCCATGATTTTGTGCGTGTAAATTTAGACCCTAACTATAACGTTCCTGTAACCTTTGTTTTTTAAGTGAATTTCTTAGGTTTGTTTTAAATTCTATTTACTAACTATAATTCGGTGTGACTGAATTAGAGGGCATTACCAAAGACTCAAAATTCTTCCTGAGATTTTATTAAAGATTGGGGAACCCTCCATGTACCCGTGTGGGACTCTGCACCTAGACAAAACTCTATTTTGGAAACAAAAGGAAAAGAGGAACTGACTGCCTCATCATCAAAGTAAACAGGAAAGTTGTTTTAAAAATATTTTTTCTTATTTAGAGCTATGTCATCTAGACAAGCCAAACCTGAAAGTCATTTGTGAGCAAGTCAATCATAGTATGTAATATCTTAACACAAATGTACAAGTTAATTTTCTCGATACGTACCATATGTGTGAAAAATCAAGATTACCTGAAGTCAATTCATCCAATTCTAACTTAAGCCTGATCACATCCATAAGTCCTGCTTTCACTACACCTTAGTCTTCCTTCCTTGGCCGTACAATTTCTTTACTTCCAGGGGACCTGTTAAAGAATCAAATCAAATCATCTATCTCTTGTGAACTAGTCTTATTTTGTGACATGGTGGTATTAAACCATATTCTTTCCTTGAACCTATCATTTTGGATACCTTGTGGTGTGTTCCAAATAGATATATAAGAATTTGGTAGTACTGGGGCAGGCTCCCCTGTAGGAGTTGTTCCTACTACACCTAGCAGAGAGGACATAGGTGTTGTTTTTGTTGGACTTGTAACAGTTAGAGTTAAAAGCATTCCTCATGTAGAAACTAAGATCATGGTTGTATGGGGCATTATTTTGGGCAGTCGCCATATTCGGAAGAGACAAATATTTGGTTGTCCGTCCAGTTGACTTCAGTTGGTGTTTGGAAAAAATATCAGCAAAAAAATATTGAGTTACACAATGTCAACTTTTTTATATTGTGACACAAAAATATTGTGATGCAGAAATAGCTTTGACATTAATATCGACTTTCAGCTCAGTCATATATTTTGCAATAATATCTGTGTCCTTAACAACGTTTTCAATAACACAGTTGTAAAAAATATAGTTTTTTAAACATCATTATGTGTTTTTCATATTTTAATTTTTTATTGTTTGTATAATTGTAATAATATTTTTAAATATAGTGTGACATTTAAGTTATTTTTTAATTTAAATTTTTAATAGTAATATATAGTGTTATGGGAGGCTGTGAGGTTAGCAGGGGCCTAGGGTGGGAAGTTAACTAAGCATGAAATAATTATTAATTACCTATTATGTCAATGAAATATTTAATTGAATTAAAATTGTTTAATAATTACAGTTTTATGTTGTGAGTTTTTCAGAGGGGTAGGGTGGGACATTAATTAAGTATTCATTAATTATTCATGATTATTTTTTATAAAAAATATTTAATTGGATTACAATTATGCTAATTGTTTAATAATTATATTTGTATGCTATATATAAGTTGCGGGTTGTTGGGTTTGTAGTGGTATAGGGTAGGAAGTTAATTAGATATCAATTGTTAGTTAAGTATTAATTAATTATTTATTAATTATATGTTATTAAAATGTGTATTTGAATTATTCATATTTAAATTGTTATTTAAATAATTCTATGTTTCACGTTATATGTTATTTGTTGGCGGGTTTGTAAGGACACTTAATTAAATAATAATTAAATACTAATTACATATTAAATTAACAATAATATGTTAATTAATGATTGAATATGTTAATTTTATAATTATTATATTTTTTTATTTTACATTTTCGGTGTGGGTTGTATGGTTTGTAGGTGTATAGGGTGAGCAGTTAATTAAGTAATAAATAATTACTAATTAATTACTCATTTTTATTAAAATACTTAATTGAATTATGATTATGGTATGTTTCCACTACGGACATAACCTATCCAGTTCACACTTACTGCTTAGTTTTACTACTTGTTCCATTAAGCTCCGAAGATTCTGGGCTTTTATTACTACTTACATGGACAGGAAGAGTTTTCTCTTGAGGGTTTCTTCTGCAGACGCAACCTATTCACTTTACACTAACTGCAAAGTTATGCTACTTGTTTCTCTCAGCTCCACTAACATTTTCTCTCTTGTGAATACAAGACTCATGGCACTTACAATTTAGCCTTGAAAAAGTCACTTGAAGTGACAAAACACATGTTGGAAGCCTTTCTTAATGTTGCACAGTATTTTGGAGTACATCAAGGACTACCCTGCTATACAATAAACTTTGTATCTTGGATATAGGAATAATACAGACTTTGGTCTATTCATTTACATTGTGATACCATCCATTGAACTGTTGATTACGAGTGCTGTGGTACCTAATTATGTCATTGGATACAATAGGTTTGTTACTCACTGCTTATGGTTTCCTGGGTCGTAGGGAACTTGTCACCACTCTAGCACTGATACTATGACTTTATGGGGAATACTTAAGACCCCCTAGTGCCTCCTTTTTCCACATTAATGTAATTTTCTTTTACGCTAATGTGGCCCAATGAGGCCAAAATCCCAGCACCAAATTTACAAAGTGGCACAATGCATCCAATGCACCCCTTTGTAACCCTTTGTACTACATTATGCCTGCACCAGGAATAATGTAGGCAAAGGGGGCGTTTCCCTATTGAGGGGTGTGGACAAATGGCACAAAGAAATCTAAGAGATTTCTTTGCGTCATTTTTTAGGCACTTTTAACACCTGCGCAGAGCAGGCGTTAAAATGAGGCACACCATTGTTTACAATGGGCTTCAATGGGCTTTGAAGAATTAGCGTCAACATTTTTTACTCTAATCCTGCAAAGCTCCGAACTAGCTTTAAAAATGCTGATGCTAGTTCCCTAACTACCACCATGGTGCACCATATCTAAGAAACAGCACACACATGGTGGCATTAGGGGGTGCTAAGGGGTGCAAGAAAAGTGGCACTGCACTGAGGGCAGCACCACTATTCCTAAATCAGGCCCTATGTGTTTTGTACTTTTCCCTTTACTAAATTCTATTTGGGAAGTGATTCTTTGTACTAGTACTACTCTCTGATTTTCATTGTCTTTTCTTTCCCCTCGTTCTTTTCTTTATCTGGGGCTCTTCATTTGTCAGTACAGGGTACAACCTAAATCCTTCAATTACCTCTGTTTGCCACTTCTGTTGCTCTGCATCCCTCTTAGCATCAACATATCTACATACTGCTTTCTTCACCTTATTTTGCTATGTCCCCCTCTCTTGAGCATGTGCAGCAAGCTCCCAGCATTAAGGACTTCATATTCTGCAGGTTTAGTGGGAGGATTCATCTTGTGCAATTTTCGTCTCAAGTTCTCAATAATCCTTATGTTGAATGTGCCATACTTTAGACATCTCAATACACCCTCACTCTCAGTCATCTTGTACCACTGACAAAACCACAAACATGAATGGAGCCCTATATTTGTTGCCATGTAATGACCTCTAGTAACTTCTGGTGGACCTTTCTCACCCTAGTGGACAGGAATTTGGACATCACTTATCAAAAATTCACTAAGCCTCTTGAAAAAGTTCATGATAAGTCAGAAAAAGAGAATACGGAGCATTTTGGAAACAGAGAAGATTGAAATACTTTGCAAATTTTTGTCTTAATCACAGTTTAATTAAGGTCAGCACTTGTATCCAATCACAGCGCGACCTCTATCTCCACATACCCATCTCAGCACGACACCCAATAATGTCACAGCCAATCACAGCATAGCATTTGCACCAACCAGTCAATCTCTGCACAACTCTATCGGATGCATTCCATACTCCTCACAGAGGTTCACCCTCCTTTACAATTTTTCTGTGCATTCAACTGTCACACCTCAAAGCAAGTCCAATTAACAAATATCTCTTGTCTGCTCCACTAAAGAAATTTACAGTAATCACTCATACAAAAATAACTGAAAAGACTTTGTAACCTCCATAAATACCAATGATATATCGACCAGCAGGAAATCACATTGACCTATTTAATTTCACCCTGACACAACAAGGACCAAATTCCACTGATCCCTATTAGTAATCTCAAGAATTGGTTATAGTCCGTGTCTCAGTTGTGCGGCTATTGTTACTGTCATGAACCGATACTATAAAACTTAGCAGGTAAGTTTAACAACAGTAACTTTAACTATCCTGGGATCTTAGACCAAATCTGGTCCAATAACAATTTCAACTTCTCAACATCAGGTGCATACATACAAGACAATATGCAAACCACAACATCACCAAAACACCATTTACGCACTATTTCTATACCATACTACAAGGTCAACATAACACTGAGTCAGACAACCCTACTACTACTCACTCATCAGTCACTGCAAGCTCCTTCAAAGCAGATGAATCACCGCCCATCCTGAAAACTGGGTCATCAGTTTGAGAGCCTGGACTAGACTTGGGCAACTCAAGATTTTCTCCACAGTATTATGTCTCCCTACTTATCAGTGACTAACTATCTTGTGTTTGCTACCATCTTGGTGTATTCTACCAACAGACTCCCCCCACTGGTCATATGGAACTTTGGTAGTCGACTTCAAGTGCTTAAGGAGAGCTAGCATTAAGAAGTCAATTTCATTTGAATGAATCAATATGTCTATATTAACAACAGAGAGGATGGCATGCAACCATAAAGGTTTTTTTTTCTCAGATTAGTAGTTTGTTACAGTCATTAAGCTACTCAAAGATTCAAATAATATTGCAAATAATCAATATGTAAAGACCGCCCTATTATGAGTTACACAGGCAGGACCAACAACTGGCAAACAAAGAAGGCAAACCGTCAGCGACGCTGCAGCCTGGAAACAGGTTGTCCGAACTTCAGTGCCATCAGCACTGTGACCAAACACCAAGCATATTATAATCACACAGTCGCCATGTCAGTTCTCTCTTAGGGGTCAGCCAATGGCAGGCCAGACCACGGCGGTTCATGGTCAGCAAAGTAAAAGACAACTGCACATCGGATGGATTTAAAAACAACACAGCGGACACACATTGGCACAGTGGACACACCTGCAAAGGACACATCCCTTCATAGCCCACACTCCTTTGCATTTCTACTGCAAGACCCAGAACCCAGAGAACCTGTTCTCCGTAGTCTTCATATGTTAGGCACCCCTTTTTTCACCATCCCATAGAACACCCTGCACACACCTTTGTTCATTCACACCGTATTGCACTTCCTGTTAAGTAAGTCCCTGCCACCCGTAGTTTTGGCCCACCATGTCACGTTCTAAAAATACCTCTTTTTTCCAAAGATGAGTTAAGGGTCATGGTGGATGAAGTTATAAGAGTAGAGCCACAATTGTTTGGAGCACAAGCCCAGCATCCTCCTCTCAGCAGGAAAATGGACACGTAGGACAGGATTGTTGACAGAGTAAATGTTGTAGGCACCACCCTGCTCACAGAGCAGAACATAAGGAAGAGGTGGAATGCCCTGAGGTGCAAGGTCTATTCCCTGGTCTCCAGGCACCTGCTGGAGTCCAAGAAGACAAGCGGTGATGCTCCCAGTACCCTGTTAAGACTCTTTCCATGGGAGGAGAAGGTCTTGGCCATCCTGAATTCTGAAGGCTTGACAGGAATACCTCGGGAGTGGAGTCTGGTAAGTCACAACACAAAAAATGTCACCAAAATGCAATGTCATGCATGCTCACCTTTACCAACTATCTTGTCAATGTACCCCACCAACATTTGATACCTGGAGTGCCTGAGTTTTAACACTCTCAATGTGTACTGTTGCACCCAACATCACAGCTACTAAGGCCCATCGCATGCTATGTATCCAAATGGTCCTGTAAGTGTTTCAATATCAAAAAATCATACTGGGACTCATGGCATGTCTCAACAATTAATGTATGCCCAAACCTAAATGCAGTCTGCATACAGATATGTAATACCCAATATATGTATAGTGTGTAGTACACACCTGACTGCAACTTCCAGGAGGCACTGTTTCTACAACTCCATACACTAGCAGTGGTCATATGCCTTGATACATCTGTTACTCAACTTTCAAATGAAGTTTACTCACCTGGGGAGGTTACATTTGTCAATTGTGTGTAGTACAGTGATTGACCTGACTGCAACTCCCAGCAGGCCCTGTTTTAGTAACTGAAAATACCAGCACAGTAGTCACTTGCCCCAATACCCCTGTTTGTCAACTCTCAAATGAAGTTCACTCACTTGGGGGGATAACATTCATTTGGTGTGTTTATTAGAGAGTGACCTGGCTGCAAATCCTAGCAGGCCCTGTTTCTGTACGTCCAAACACCAGCACAGTGTCAAATGCCCGATACATCTGTTAGTCAACTCTCAAATACATTTTACTCACCTGGGGAGCTTACATTTGTCAAGTGTGTGTGGTAGAGAGAGTGACCTGACTGCAACTCCCAGCAGGCCCTGCTTTAGTAACTCAAAACACCAGCACTGTAGTCACGTGTCCCAAATACCCCTGTTTGTCAACTTAGAAATTAAGTTCACTCACCTGGTGGGATAACATTTATGTAGTGCGTGTAGTACAGGGATTGACCTGACTGCAATTACCAGCAGGCTCTGTGTCTGTAACTCCAAACACTAGCACAGTGTCCACTTGTCCAAAGACCCCTGTTTGTCAAAATCACAAATGAAGGATACTCACCTGGGACTAATCAAGCATAGATCATGAACAAATCAAAGAAATGTCTGTCGTCCATCTGACCATGCTAACCCAAGTTGAAATTATTGAGGACAGGAATGACACCTTACCCAGTGTGTACAAGTATTCCTAAGGCCTCAAGATACATCTCCAAATATGTATTGGCAACAGACATATTGACACAGGAGTGTGCACATGATGACTCCAGTCCAGTAGGGACCAGTAGGGTCCAGTAGGGTCTGCCTGCATCCTACTCATCTAGACCTCAATATGGTCAAAGCAATGTCTTGCTTATCCACTGTGTTGGCTGCATGGTTGGCAAGATGTCATTTTCAGGCCATACTCCTATCTGAAATTGATCTGCACAGCTCAGCAACTGCTTGAGTCAAATTGGGTTGGCATGTTCGACACATCATGTCAAATCATCCAATACCATGGTTTCTTAGCACAACTGGATTAACTGCAACTTAACTTTGTCCTAGGGCTCTGCTTCCTGTAATACTAAACTGTTAGAGGTAGATATCACAATACAACCAATAACAATATATGTTTTATATCAAAAGGTCGAGCATTCACTAGGCACACAGAGTTCATAGCACTGACTGCCACTACCCCCAAGATGAAGCCCTCAGTAAAGATGGCACTCCTGGATATTTGGACCTGGAGGATGGTTCTGGCCCATCTGGGCAACCTGAGCAGACACCAACAGTCAGTCTCACTGTGCTCACAACTTTACCTCCCAGCCCAGTTGTTTCCACCTCACATGAAACCATTCACCCACCAACCTGTGTCCTGAGCACAGTGTCTACCATCTTGTGCCCCCTAGTCCTGGATCCTGAGGTACAGCTCCACACTAAGGACAGTGAGGGTCCAGGAACAAGTTGGAGGGGGCACCCTGTGGCAAGTCCACTAGCCCATGGGGATAGGGTGCGTGGGAGGGACTATGTGGGCCAGCGGGGTGAGGCAAATGGGGCTGCTCTTGGCCAGGGCACCATCAGCCACTTCTTGGAGGTCTGTCAGGAGTACTAAGGTATGATGGGCCAGGTGTTTACTAAACCAGATGGAGGCCCACAATAACAACATAGCCCCCCTAACAAGGGTGTTGAGGGACACACATACCACCCTGAGCTGGGCTTTTCAACATCAGTCTACCCCTTCCTTTGGCCAATCAACAGCAGGCCCAGCAACATCGGTGCCAGTCACTGGAAGAGAGGCCCTGCAAGAGGAACGCTCAGGCCCAGACACTCCTACCTCTATAGCAGCAGACCCCTCCCCCTTGCAAGTGGGGACATCTAGCAAAGAATCCAGGAGATGCAAAGGGCAAGACACCCACCACTCCCAGTATTAACCCTCTTTCTTTAGGACTTCCTTTGTGTTACACATTCACTCTGGACTGATCCTGAACCACCTACCATTTCCAACGGGAGGAGTACTATGGACTTTGGACTCCCAATGGTGTGGCATCTACTCCAATGATTTCATTCACCATGACTGACCATCTCACATATGATTTGTTGTTGAGGATTGTCAAATGTATTTTGTATTAGTCATATCTGAACAATAAAATCACCATTCACTGACTCTGTCTCTGCTGATTTTGGTTTCATATTTAGCCATGTAGATATGTCATACCATGTGAACCACACAATGATTAGCCAAGCTACTTGTTCAATAAGGGATATGTTGCATGTACACTGTGTACAGCTCAGGATTAAAACCTTCCCACACAAACACAAACATAAAAGTGCCTGCTCAAACAAACAAAAAAATATAGTATTTAGCAGATAGGCTATCAATCTGTCAGGATTATTATAAATAAAAAATGATTGATTCATACTGAGTAAATGAACATGTGGACAGGTGTCTGTCCTGATTAAACACATGTACAGCTACATGGACCTCCAGACCATGGAAGGAAGGGAAACGTCAGACATTATCCTATAAAATATGCAAACATTGATGTGGCTGATGTTACCAGTTTGAGCCTTATCACATACCATAACAGTAAGACAACATCACATAATCCAAGATACAGACAGATGGTAGTACAACAGTCCCTGATCACAGGGCCATCATAATTCAATGCCCATGCATCTAGTGGTATGACACAAACATGTGTCAGTGTTTTGGCATGAGCACTGTGGCCTACAATGATGAAACACATCTATAGATAGATACAGGTCATACAAAAAGAGTTTTTAGCCAGTGTGAAGGGGGAAAATGACTTGGTCGTAAGCTAGCACTACATAGTTCATGCCCACATTGATGACACACATGATGTATCAGGCCCACCACAGCACACAAAACAAGTCCATTGGGCCCTTCTAACCTTCTACCAAAACACTATGCAAGCTGTCTTGGCACAGGTCTTTAAACCCAAACTCTGTTACCATTACCTGGATTAATTTGTGTCCATTTCATATGTCAGAACAGCATCACATACCTGTCAATGTCACAACTCTGAAACACTCACATGAAAATGTCATGGTGAATGTGTCTGTACAATGAACAAAACAAGGAGTATAGGTTTGAAACCATACAGATGACACACGTCACATAGCAAGCATCTGGAAAACAAAGTACATTGCAAAGAATCTGACAAAAAGCAACATCATTAAGGTGAGGATGTGTCAAAAACTGTCTCATCAAGAAGCCTTTGGCTGATTATTGTAAAGCATTAGCTCCCTGCTATATCTAAAACGCTCAACTCAAAACATTCTCACAACTACAGTTCATCATACAGTCACAGTCATGACATCACAAGACGTACTTACACTCATGAGAAGTAGCTGTGGATGAGATCTTTTAGCAAGTCAGCCCCTTCCTCTTCACTACTGCCATCCTCAGTTGGCATTTCAGGATTCTCACCCAGTGGCACTGCGGGCTCCCCCTCCTCTGGGAAGTATGGGATATTCTTCTGCAGGGTGATGTTGTGGAGCATGCAGCATGCCACAGTGGTCTAACAAACTTTCCCTGGTAAGTAGAGGAGGCCTCCACCAATCCTGTCCAGGAACCTATGTCTGGCCATCAGGAGCCCAAACGCCCGCTCCATTCCCTGCTGCTGAGTTTACTGTTAAGGAATGGGACATAAGTGAACCAATGAGTCCATCACTTCATGATTGCAGCACCTGACATTGCTCACACACAATCAGGGCAAACATGACTTCCCAACCAGCCAGGCCCTCTCTGGGTGCAGTTGTGACACCAGCTGGGGCATGGTGCTGTTCCGCATTATGAAGGAATCATGTGTTGATCCTGGATAATGGATACAGTCTGAGATGTAGAGGTCCGCCAAACAGGCACCCTGGATGTTGATGGAATGGAAGTTCTTTCTGTTGCAATAGACTTGTTCAGTGTCCTGCAGTGGCACCAAGTCAACATGTGGGCCAGTAATGGCCCCCGGCACAAGGAGGAGGTTTGCAAAACCATAAAAGTCAGCCTTCACATTGGCTAAATCCATACATTAGGGGAAGCTGATACAGCTGTTAATGTGTTTCATCATTGCTGAGAGGAAATTCTTCAACACCTTACTGAACATTGGTTGGGACATTCCAGCAGATAGGGCCATGGTATGTTGGAAGAACACTGTCGCCAGAAAGTGCGATACTGGCATCACTTGTACAATGGGTGGTATGCAAGTTGGATTTCTATTAGCTGTCATCAGATCTGGCTCCAGCTGATGGCATAAGTCCACTATTGTTTACCTATTCAGGTGGTATATTTTAATAATATGCCATATCTCCCTGATCTTAAGGACTGGCAGTGAACAGTAGACCAGAGTTTATCTCATCCTCCCTCTCTCAAAGTACCTATGTCTGACAAGACATGATTTGTAACATTAGTCAGTGTTTCCACAGCAACATACTTGATGTATGCCAATACAATCATGTGACAAAGCATTTCTGACTGGATAGACATGACACACAGTACACATCCCAGCTGGCAACTACACAAGGGTCACATGTGACCCCTATGGTTGTCAACGCATGTATCCATAACATAGATTTGGGCAAAATGAATTATCTGGTATACAATTGCCCCTTGAAATGTGACTGTATTTTCCAACCACTAAAAAGCCCATCGGCGGTGGTTGACCATGCACTGCCGTCATACACCATCTGTGCCCTGCAATTCACTGCACTGGTGGTTGTGTAGAATGACCTACATGACAAGACAGAATAAGGATGTTTTTGATGCTACAACACATATATTGTAGGTTTGACACAGTTTATAAAACCAAATACGGTATTTCAGGCCGTCAAAATGGTGGATGCCTGACCTACTGAACTGAACATTAGGAATAGCCCGTGACCGCGGAAGTCATCTGCGCGGCAGGCATTTCCAACTGCAGCAGAAGCTGCCATAGGCTAACGTTGTTGCCTGTGCTGGTTGCAACCCAATGGTGGTGTCTGTCAGCAGTGATGACCGCGCACATGGTGGACGTGACCCCCATTTTGAGCAAAATCAGTCACTTGACTCCTGACACTGCTGTCAGCAATACCTCCACTACTAGAACTGCTATGTGTCACCTCTGGGAGCAAGCATGCCACGTCCTGCAGGTGATAGGACCATTTCTGTCTCTCCAGAGGAGCTGGAGAGACTGGTTAATGAGGTCCTTCAGCTGTATGGACAGCTCCATGGCTCACCAGAGGAGCAGGTCAGTGTCTCCTATGCACAATTGACTCTGTTCAACATCATCCTTTCCCTCTTCATGGGCTACAATATGCTCCTGTGTGCCAGATAGACTTCTTGGGTGCCTGTGTTGCTGTCTGTGTGGCATCAATGGGATGTACATTGTGGAGGTATTGGTGGTCAGTACCATATGTTGCTGTGTGATTTTTTTATGGTCCTAGATCCTCCTTGTGTTGGTTGCACATAAACAGGCAAGGAGAAATGTAATACCATCCAATGACATTTCTTTCTTTGATGGTTGTAAATGTTGGAGAACATGTATGTGCATGAAAGCATGAGCAGTAGATGCATCATGTCTGAGTACTTTGAGAATCATGTAAGCAATGTGTAGTGTACCACAAATCTTTCAACACACATCTGGCCATGCAAAACTGTTGTCTGGAAGACATATCAAAACTTACTGTGCCCTTCAGGTTGCCACACAAACCACATACTCCATTGCTGATGGCCTCATGATGTACTGTCATTCATGGAAGTGATGGAAATGTGAGTGTCATTTAGGTTCTGTAGGCTCAGCCTGCAGAAATCAGAGTCTGTCACATGTATCTCCTAGTATGGTACCTAGCCCAGGCTGTGGGAGAGTAACTATGGCTATGCAACAGTGGCACCTTGCCCACTCCCTGTACACCAGCAGATCCTGTCATGTGGGCAATATGAAGCTGTAGTGGTAAAACATGTCCTGTACACCTTAGGCCATTGACAAGAATAGCAAAGTGCTTTTTGCATCATTGTCAATGTGTGTCTTTGACTCATGACAGGTCCCTTACTCCCACAGCTTTGTTGTCACCTTCCCATATGTGATAATTGTATTGTACACACTTACTGCATGAAGAAAACCCCACAGTGCAGAGAGTGTGTAGATTCCTGAGAGGCCATGACATGTGAGTCAGTAGTTTGGTCACATAGCAGAAATTGTACAGTGCATACCTTTGTATGTTGCATGCCTTCTCTGTAGGATAGACGCATATGTCTGAAAGACTGTTCTGTGGTGCATTTATGTACCACAGAAGCCCCTCCCTGAATTGGCATGAGTCTGCATTTGGTAGACCGCAGTTCCACATATGCACAGGGAAGGCATTTTCTCGAGCCATTATGCCAGCCCCTTCATTGTCGCTCAAGTAAAAGGGTAAAGTCTATACTATGGAAGTTGCCTGTAAGGACTATATGAAATGAGACAATCTTGCAGAGTGTGAATGGCACCATTAGTGCTGCAGGCCCACTAGTGGCATTCAATTTACAGACCCTGGTCACTTCTAGTGTACTTTATTAGGGACATACAGATAAATTAAATTTGGCAATTGATAGGAGCCAATGTTATCAAGAGAGAGAGCACATCCACTTTAGCACTGGTCAGCAGTGGTAAAGTGTGCAAAGTCCTAAAACCAGCAAAAACAGTGTCAGAAAAATTAAGGGAGACAGGGAAAAAGTTGGGGGATGACCACCCTAAGGCTGCCAGGTCTAACACATATAATATTAGCCCAATGCCAAGTTCATTCGCACAGATTCAACACAAGGTAATTCAAACATCTATTTGTCACACACACAACAAAATAATAAGAAATGATGCTCCCAGAACATGCCATGCCATGTATTTCCAAAATGGGAACAAGATAAGGTGTTAAGAAGCAATGGTTATTTGCACATCTCTGAATTCCGGGGTGCCCATACTGGCTTGGAATTACAGTGCATTGCTCAAATAGGCGTCTTTTTTACACACTGTGTTACATTTGGAAGGAAAAAATGTATAGAAAGACAAGGGACAATAACACTTGTCCTGCTATTCTGTGTTCCCCAAGTCGCTTGATAAAAATGGTACCTCACTTGCATGGGTAGGCCTGAGGCCCGCAACAGGAAACGCAACATGGACACATCACATTTTTACATTAAAAACTGATGTGTTTTTTGGAAAGTGCCTAGCCGTGGGTTTTAATCTTTAGCTCAGCTGGCACCTAGGGAAACCTACCAAAACTGTGCATTTTTAAAAATCTAGACACCTAGGGGAATCCAAGATGAGGTGACTTGTGGGGCTCTCACCAGGTTCTGTTACCCAGAACCCCTTGCAAACTTCAACATTTGGTCAAAAAAAACTTTTTCCTCACATTTCAGTGACTGAAAGTTCTGGAATCTGAGAGGAGCTACAAATTTCCTCCCACCGAGTGTTCCCCCAAGACTCCCGATAAAAATGGTACCTCACTTATGTGGGTAGGCCTAGTGCCAGCGACACGAAATGCCCAAAAACACAACGTGGACACATCAGATTTTCCCAAAGAAAACAGAGTGTTTTTTGCAAAGTGCCTAGCCGTGGATTTTGGCCTCTAGCTCAGCTGGACCCTGAGGAAACCTACCAAACCTGTGCATTTTTGAAAATTAGACACCTAGGGGAATCAAAGATAGGGTGACTTGTGGGGCTCTCATCAGGTTCTGTTACCCAGAATCCTTTGCACACCTCAACATTTGGCAGAAAAAACACTTTTTCCTCACATTTCGGTGACAGAAAGTTCTGGAATCCGAGAGGAGCCACAAATTTCCTTCCACCCAGCGTTTCCCCAATTCTCCTGATAGAAATGGTACCTCACTTGTGTGGGTGGGCCAATTGCCCGCGACAGGAAATGTCCCGAAACACATCATGGACACATCACATTCTCCCAAAGAAAACAGAGCTGTTTTTTGCAAAGTGATTAGCTGTGGATTTTGGCCTCTAGCTTAGGCGGCATCTAGGGAAACCTACCACATCTGTGCATTTTTAAAACTAGACACCTAGGGGAATCCAAGATGGGGTGACTTGTGGGGTTCTCACCAGGTTCTGTTACCCAGAGTAATTGAAAACCTCAAAATCTGGCCCAAAAAACACTTTTTCCCTCACATTTCGGTGTCAGAAAGTTCTGGAATCTGAGAGGAGCCACAAATTTCCTTCCACCCAGTGTTCCCCCAAGTCTGCCAATAAAAATGGCATCTCACTTGTGTGGGTAGGCCTAGTGCCTGTGCCATTGAAATACCCCAAAACATAACATGGACACATCACATTTTCCCAAAGAAAACAGAGCTGTTTTTTGCAAAGTGCCTAGCTGTGGATTTTGGCCTCTAGCTCAGCCGGCACCTACGGAATCCTACCAAACCTGTGCATTTTTGAAAACTAGACACCTAGGGGAATCCAAGATGGGGTGACTTATGGGGCTCTCACCAGGTTCTGTTACCCAGAATCCTTTACAAACCTCAGAACCTGGCAAAAAAAAACACTTTTTCCGCACATTTCGGTAATGGAAAGTTCTGGAATCTAAGAGGAGCCACACATTTCCTTCCACCCAGCATTCCTCTACGTCTCCTGATAAAAATGATTACTCACTTGTGTGGGTGGCCCAGGTTCCTGCAATAGAAAAAGGCCAAAAACCTGTAGAGATTGAGGGGACAGCACAGTGAGTTGATAAGCACATATTTTAATTTTATACATCTTTAGGCTGACTCTGCTTTGGGGACCGAAATAGGTGAGGTATATTTTTCTTGGGAGACTGAGGGGAATGCTAGGTGGTAGGAAATTTGTGCCGGAGGGGTGATCTTACCAAGAAAAGTGAGGAAAATATGCTATTTTTAAGCAAATTTTGAAGTTTGCAGTGGAGTCTGGGTAAGAAAATGTTGGGTGATGTAAGCAACAACTCACTGGACTCCTCCAGGTGTCTAGTTTTAAAATATGTCTGGGTTTGGTAGGTTTCCATAGATGAAGGCTGCACCTGGGACCAAAAACGTAGGTGCCCCCCTCCAAACACAGGTAGTTTTGTAGTAGATCATTTTGATGTGTTGACGTACTTCTGTGATGTTCTAAACACTAAAAGTGTGAAAAAAACGCACATAGGTTATGTTAAAAAGACCACTCACCCACCAACCAAGTTGGTGGCATTCTTCATCATCGGGGTCCCACCCGAGACACCTAACGTGTCGCGGGTGTGCTGCGATGCCTGAATACTGCAGAGCAGGTTTTGTCATTTTTACCACACATACTGGTTGGATTTGGCACGAGGGTGAGTGATGGTTAAGTTGATCAAATTTTAATAACAAGAGATTTCATAAAAAATGAAATGCACTGTTGATAACTGAAAGGCCAAAAAACTGGACCAGTGACTCACAGCTTGTGAGCTGTAAAGCCGCGACAAGGCGCCAACCGCTTTACAGTCCATTCACACACCTTTCATACATTCTGTGCACAAGACCATTCACGCTGCCAGCCACGGGCCCAGCACATTACAACACTCGCATCGACAGACAGCACCACTCCAGGGCCCATCACTTTCATACACCCACATGCCTAATAAAGCAATCACACCAGCTGATGGGAGTGTGTGGACTGCCATTTTGCTGGCATCGCCAGCCACGCAACATCCCACGCATACTGCCAGCCAAGTGCCACCCCACGCACACCGCAAGCCAACTGCCACCCCACTGCCAGCCAAGCGCCACCCCACACACACCGCCAGCCAAGGGCCACTCCATGCACACCAACAATGAAACCACTAACTAATTATAAATGAGTACAAAACTAAAAACACAAAAGCTCTAACTGAATACATTACAGTAATGCCAACCGTGAAACTGAACATATGAAAATATAAAATGGCAGTTTACGCTCACGGTAGTTCCCAGTAATTCTTCTGTGTGTGATAACTTCTGAAACAGCCAGCCACACAGAGCCCAGGCTTTGAACGACAGTCCAGGCAGTACATCCAGCTCTCCCTCCGGATACCTCTTCGGGCACAGACTCTACATTTCTTAGCGGGCAAGTCTTTTTTGGGAGTGGGAGGAATGTGATCAGGAAAGTGACGATCTTTCAATCTAGCCACATGCTCCACCACTGCTACTCTAGGAACTCTTGCCTATTCCACTACAATAAGGCTCTTTATCACTGACTCCTGAAATGTAACAAATTTCAGCCTTGACTCAGGGGAACAATCCTTGAACACAATAAAGCATTAAAAGTTTCCAAATGAAACAAATGGATGGCCAACTTTTTATACCACACGTAAGACTTACGAAGAGCAGTGTAAGGTTTCAACCTCTGATCTACTCTATCAACACCACCCATGTGCTTATTGTAGTCCAAAATGCAGGCAGGATTGCGCACTTCCGCTACCTGACCCCAAACAGTCACAGGGGAAGTACTCTCATCATGGATGGTAGTTAGCATGTACACATCCCTCCTGTCTGCAGATTTCAAAGCTAGCAGCTCATTATTCCGCAAGACACTGCACTGTCCCCTCTCAAGGTTTTTACAGATAAGCTCCATTGGATACCCCTTCCTGTTAGAACGGATTGTGCCGCAAGCAACAGTGTCCACTCTGAACAATTCCTTGAACAACTGCATTTCAGTGTAGAAGTTATCTATATACAAATGGTGACCTCTGTTAAACTCTTGTCTACCATGTTCCCACACAATTTTCTCACTAACTCCAAAAGTGGGTAGACAATCAGGGGGGTCAATACTGGAATCCCTACCAGTGTAGACCCGGAAACTATACACATATCCTGTACTACTTTCTGACAGCATATACAATTTAATTCTGTACCGTGCCCTCTTACTAGGAATGTAATGCTTAAAAACCAAACGCCCCTTGAAGAAGATCAAAGACTCGTCCACACTTTTTTCTTTGCCTGGAACATACACCTCTGAAAAACAATTTACAAAATGATCAAGGAGAGGTCTAATCTTAAATAGACGGTCACAATCAGGGTAGTCTCATGGCAAGGCTAAAGCATTGTCAACAAAATGCAGCATCAGAAGAAGAAGCAAACACTGATTACGAGTCATGGTTGCAGGAAATATAGCCGCTGCCATCATGGGACAAGTAGACCAATAAGAAGCTAGTGACGGATTCCTTATCAACCCCATCAAAAAAGTAAACCTCAGGAACTTTTTCATCTCTTCCAGATTTGTGGGAATCCACTGGGTAGCTCTCGACTGAGGCCTAAGTCTGGCAGCGCTGTCCCTCAAATACTGCTCCGCATACAAATTAGTCTGCTCAACAATCTCTTCAAAAATACATTGTCCATAAACAACTCAAAGAAATTGACAGACAAAAAGTTTTCCGTATTTACCCTTCACCCTGGGAGACAAGTAAAGGCAGGCAACTGTGGCTGCTCCATGTTTGGGGCAACCCAGGTGTCAGGTCTTCCAATGGGAAACCTTTCAGACCCAGGCTGCTGCACTATTGGCACATCAGTGTCCTCCTCTAAAACAGGCCCTTCATCTGCACTCAGAGTGGCTTTCTCGTCAAAAGATTCCTCTTGGACAGAAAACTCACTGCCAGAATCTCTCACTTCCTCCTCTGCCTCAGATGCAGTCTCATATTCACGGTCAGAAGATGACTCAAAAAGCATGCCAACAAACTGCTGAGCGGACACTCTGCGGCTAGCCATGATCCTTTCTAAGAAGTGTAACTTGACAAATGTGCCAAAAACAACAAGCACTGTCTAAAATAAGTAATAAACAAAGTGTGGTTTTATCAAAAGAGTTATGTACTCAAAAACTATACCAGTCACTTGCCTGAAAAAGCTAGACTCACCAGCAACTACTCTGCACGGACAAAGCAATCACCAATGATATCCCACTAAAAAGAAAAAAGAAAAGCAAATTAGACATAAGACAACACACATATCATTATGCACAAATCTAAGGACACTTTCACACACAGTCCTACATTTAGTACACCACCTACAAACATGTCATTTATGCATGGCAACATTACTACTTTGGAGTAAATTGTTTTTACTTACCTAAAACATGCAACTATGCAAAATGCAGGTCAAGCACTGCCAAAACCACAAGAAGCCACAGCGAAGGAAGTAAAAGCTTAATATAATCACAAATGCAAAACCTTCGCCAGTTGACAAACACCCTGCCACCAAGCATTTAGAAATTTTCCATGGTGTCTAAGTGGATTCTGCCCCCCTTAGGGCAGATGGGCCTACAACAAATAGGCTGATCTGCCCCCAAGGGTGGCAAAAATGGCCAACAGCTCTGTGCCCCCTTTGGGGGGGCAACCCTTGCTAAAGGGTATGCCCCTAACACAAAAAAAGGATAAAAAATGTTTTTTAAATCCCTGGTGTCTTGGTGGTTTCTTCCCACCTCAGGGGCAGATAGGCCTAAAGAAAATAGGCCGATCTGCCCCCAAGGGGGGCAGAAATAACCAACACTAATATTCCCCTTTTGGGGGGCACCCCTTGCCCAAGGGGTGCCCCCCAGACACAAAAAACACACAAACACAACAGATTCCCTGGGGCCTAGCGGGTTTTGACACCTGCGGCGCGAGATCGGCCGAAAGCATGGCCGATCTAGCCCCAAGGGGTGCCAAAACATATAAAAAAATATTGCCCCCAGGGCAGTGACCCTTGCCTAAGGGGACGCTGCTCTAAAATATAATTATAAATATAGTCTCTGGTGTCTAGTGGGTTTTGGCCCCCTGCCCCCAGGGGCGAGATCAGCCGGAAACATGGCCGGTCTAGCCCCAGGGGTACGGGCCAAAACATATAAAAAAATATTGCCACCAGGGTAGCGACCCTTGCCTAAGGGGTCGCTGTCCTAAAACATAATTATAAATATAGTCCCTGGTGTCTAGTGGGTTTCGACCCATCCCCCGCGGGCAGATCGGCCAGAAAAATGCCTGATCTGCCCCCAGGGAGGGCCAAAACATGGATATATTTACACCCCCAGGGTAGCGACCCTTGCCTAAGGGGTCGCTCCCCAAAATGAACTTACAAAATCATCCCTGGTGTCTAGTGGTGGATTCCTGCTCCACGATCGCGGGCCTTGCCCACGATCGTGGAGCAGGAATCCATCAAAAATAGGCCCAGGGTAAAAGAAAAACTCTTTCCTTTCCCCCTGTGTCTGTTTCCCCCCCACCAAAAAAACCAAAGAGAAGGACTCAACTCTGTTGGGTCATCTCTCTCCACGCACTGGAAGCAAACGGCTTCCAGCGCAACCCCAGCAGCATTTGATGACGTCGGAATGCTGTGAGTGCGCTGACGTCATCAGATTTCCGGGAGGGGTCGGGGTGGAGGGGAAGTGGTTTCCCTTCCATCCCTGATGGGGGTGTGGGTGGGAGGCCTGGGGGGGAGTGCTAGTGCTCCCCCTGTCGGCCGGCCGCAGGACGAACTGATCTCGTCCTCGGCACACGGCGACCATGGCCGAGGGTGAGACCAGCTCGTCCAGGGCACATGAGGGGTTAATAAAGGATTCACATTTGTAGTTTAAATAAAGTGCACATGTAGAATAAAATGTATTAATGGGTTATACTAATATATTAATGTTATGTATTTGCTTAAATAATATTGAGCCTTGATTAATTAAGAGGTTTGGCCTAGTCGACAAAGCCTCATGTAAAGTTCCATGGCCTAAAAATTGTTCATAAATGTCTTGTGAAAGCCAATAATTAATTTTGTTCATTGTTAACACTGTGCTAACCAAGTGATTTGTAAATGTCTTAAACCTTTCTTATGAGAACTGCTTACTGAAACATTCTGTACTAGAAGTTGTTACTTTGTAGACTTGATGCATGAGACAAAGACATTGCTAGGAGCTAACAATGAACGCACTGACTACAGCTAGGATTGCACCAAAAAAGTTACCTGATGAATATGAGGATGGGAACGGGAGAAGGGGAGCCAATCATCGAAGTGTGAAAGACTGTCTAGTTATATTTTATATTTAGGATTTGTGGACTATTGGTCCTACTGTAAGTGTATGATTTCTGACCAATGACGGCGTGAGAAAATGCTTTGTCAATTTTTATATATCCAGACTACACTTTGTAGAAGGCAGTGCAGGTGCTTTTCCATTCTAGTCCTGTTAGAACCTATTCCCTGTTCTTTGTCTAACAGTTTGGTTGTTCTGTCCCTCTCTCCATCCCTTAGTAGTCCTGTTCATGGAACTGCGCAGTTCCTGATGTTGTTCCATCCTACCTTTTGCTTCATTGATTAGTCTGTTAATGGTAGATGCTGATTCCTTAGTTTGATGTTTCCTAAGTTGGTTCAGTTAACTTGGAGCCCAACCATGGCTGAGCCAACCCTTTCCACTGTCCCAATGTCGATGCTGACCCGATGGATGTCCAACTGACGAGAAACCACAGCTTGCTGAACCATTGAGGAGAGGTATAACGAAATGCTATTGTTTCTGTTGTGGATTTTGTTTCTTTCTTTTAGGTACCAACCGCTATTTTGATAGAGTCCTAGTTAGATGTTATCGAAGTTAACTCTTGACTACATTGTTTTGCATGAAGCCCAATATGCTACTCTAATTGGAGGGTTAGTTAGTATGCCCAATGTGTTGAATAATGTTATTAATAAAGAATTGATTTTGTTCACCTGTTAAATCTAGATGTATGCCATTGTTCAGTGATTGATGTTTGTACTATAACTCTTGACTGCTTAATTATAAATGCATTAGTTAAATTGAGATTCCTTCGACCCTTTGGTCAACCTGTGTTGTTTGTATATGATTATCATTTGGGTTTTAGACTAATTTACAAACATTAGCATTGTTCATTTAGGGAAATAAACTTTCTAATCTTACTGAAAGGCATGGTAATTCATGACCACATGGGTCATGGTGCGTAAAGATTACTGACTCAAAGTTTCTGTTAAATTGATTCATTGAACATGTTATGTTGTTATTGGTCAGATTATGAGTAAAGATTGTGGACATGGTAGAATCACTCTACACGTAGTCAAAAGGTCTATCGAGCCTCTAATGCGTCTTCATATAAAAAAATTATAAAATTATAAAAGACCAAATAAGGCCTGACGCGCTGTTAGAAATGGGGGCAAGGACCCTCACTCTAGTCAGGGTAATTCACACACAATCCAAATTATCCTGTGCCTACCCTCTGGTAGCTTGGCACTAAGCAGTCAGGCTTAACTTAGAAGGCAATGTGTAAAGTATTTTTGCAATGAATCATGCAATAACACAGTAGAACACCTCAAAAATACACCATACAGTGTTTAGAAAAATATATAATATGTATCTGGTAAGATGCAGATCAAAACGATCAAGATTCAATAAGTATACGTTGAAATATCACTGTAAAAATTATATAAGTGTCTTTAGTCTTTAAAAAGCAACAAGTGTCTCTTGTACGCACAAAGTACCTGGTTTGAGTTCAAATTCTCCGCAAGGAACCGCAGGGCAGGCTTTATGTCGATTTCTGGCATGTAGACTGGGATTCTCTTTGGGTTGCGGGGTTTTCAGACTCCCCTGGGACGATGCGTTGAAATCCTGGGCATGAAGGATGAAGTCACAGGGGATGCGTGATCTGGTAGGCATTGCGTGGAAATTTCTGCTGCACGGCAGGCACTGCATCAATTTCTCTCAGGAAGTCGGGCTGCGTCGTTCCGGCTCGGCTTTGCGTCGATCCAGTGGCAGTGCATCGAATTTCCGGTTGCTACGATGGCGCTGTGTCATTCTACTCTTCGGGAAGTCAGGCTGCGTCAATCCAGTTCAACGTGCAGTGATTTTCTCACTGCGATGCAGGCTGTGCGTCTTTTCTTGTAGGCTGTGCGTTGACTTTTGCCGCACAAGGAGTTCTTTTGCAGAAATTAAATCTTTTTGGTCCTGAGACTTCAGGGAACAGGAGGCAAACTCTATCCAATCCCTTGGAGAGCACTTCTCAGCAGAGCCAGAGCACAGCAAGGCAGCAGGGCAACAGCAGGGCAGCAGTCCTTTGCAGAAAAGCAGTCAGGTGAGTCCTTTGGGCAGCCAGGCAGTTCCCCTTGGCAGGGGGTAACCTGACTGCCAACCAAAGACCCCATTTCTAACACATGCTAACAGGACCCAGTAACCTGGAGGATGAGTGGAGTGCCACAGAGTAGACCAGATCTACAGCCTAGTCTCTGGATTCAACTTCCAGTGACCACTCCCTAGAGGTGGCGGACCCTAAAGGACCTAGTCCTGTACCATCCGTTTCTGCCACCCTCAGTTATATCACCACCCTCCCTGTTGCTTCCTACCCAGTTGGCCTTACCCGCTCACCCAATAGGCTGGGCGTCTCCTTTGCCACAGGCATCTCTGCCATAGCCCCTGTTACCCTTTCTGCCCTGATTGAGGAGGCTATTGAGCTCCTGAGATGCCTCACTGTGGGTCAGACTGCCATTGTGAATGCCATCAAGGGGTTAGCCAGCCAAACTTCAGCAGATTAATGCTTTCCTGTAAGGCATTCATAGTGCCATGTCTGCCCTACAGAGATCTTTTCAGGCTCTGGCCTCCTCACTGATTGCAGCCAATCACCCTCCACATTCCTCCCCCTACATCTCCCAGCACACATAAGCACACTGGCATGCAGGCACTCAACATACACCCACAAACATGACATCAGCCACCATTTACCCAGACCCCCCATAGCCCCCACTGACCCACACACCACATCTAGCATTACCATAGGCACCACCACAACAGCCAGTGACACATCCACCACACCCACCATACCCTCAGGCACCACCCGAAGAGACACACAAACATCCACCACATCCACCATTCCTGCAGACACCACCCCAACAGACACATAGACATCTACCACATCCACCATACCTGCAGACACCACCCCAACAGACACACACTAATCCACCATCCCCACATCAACCAGGAATTCCACCTCCCAGCCCAAAGACACACAAACGCCCATATGCACACACATCAGATACCACTCAAACAAAAGCATACCTCACACATGCAGACACCTGACATCTACACTCACACACCAGACAACCTCTCCCTCAGACTCCAAATTCCCAACCCCTTCTGATGACCATCCTAGTGTTGCGAAGGAGAGTTTCCTTTTCAAACATGCCCTTTCCCATGTCACCTCCAAACTCCCTCACAAACCCAAGAGGCCCACATCCGAACCCATCCCTTCCATATACAAGTCCTACCCTGTCACACTGCCCTCCATAAGCACTCATATCCCTCCCTCTCAAGATGAAGCCAACCCCTCCTAAGAAACAACATCTCCTCCCAACCCCAAACCCACAATCCCAAACCTGCCCCACCAGGATGATCCCTGAGGTTCCTGCCTGCCTTTTGATGCCCCTTCCTGTGGAGGATCCCTGATAGCAATAGAAGTCAAGTGTATGCACAGTATTGTGCAGAGACTTCAAAATGGACTGGCCAGTGGCCTTTGGTACTATGCATTTTTACTTAAATAAGCCCAAGTTTTTTTTGGGGGGGAGTACACATTTGTCCTACAATTTCTTTTATACCTTTATGTTGTTCCTGAGTAACTTGTTTTGCATACCTACAGTTGTGTGTGTTTCAGCATGCTTGCTCATCCATTTGCTGTTGTTTGCAATATCTGACTTTGTGGGCAGTGCTGGTGTCAACCAAGACAAAGGTAGAAGTTAGCTGTATGGATATTAGGGAGTTACTTCAAATGGGGTGTCATTGCATTGTGTGCTAGTTGGTATGGTAAGTACTTCACCTTGTGTGGTCCAATGTCAGCATTTATGGTGTTAGATTTGTCCCCTGATATAGATTGTAGATTCCTCTGATGTGTGTCAGCTTGAGTTTTGCTTGTCCAGACATGAAGGGTATTCAATTGTGTTATCTTCCTTTGCATTTGTCTCTGCATGTGTCCATTTTGCTGTGTGTTCTTCGCAGCTAGTTCATCGAGATGTATGGCCCATGCTGTTACTGTTATATGTGCTTTCTTGACCTGCAGTTCCACATTCTGCAGCTAGGTATGTCACATGGCTCTAGTATTGTTTATCAGTTCCTGTGCAAATGTTGTTTTAGGGGTGTGTGCAAAGTGGTATGTGCCCCAGAGCAGCATCCTTCCATGAGTGCTCCTGATGCTGCCATCCCTCTTGTGCAGGTATTGATTGCATTGTGATCTTTGGATATTTGTCTCTCTGACTACTGTTCATCCCTTTGTCCTTTCATAGTGTTGCAATATGGGTGAGCTGTGGGTCCATTACAGGGGTGTTTAATGGAGGAGTGTTTGTGTTCTATAACACATCCACACATATGTGTGTTGAATCTGAGAAACGTCTATGGCATGTGTGCAATGTGAGGGTGTGAGTTGTATTGGTAGATGTGATGTTGCCGTGGTGCTGCTGTTGTGTGACACAATGTTGAGCACACTTCACTGTCCCTGAGCCTAAGATGTGCAGACGTGTGGTTTTGTGTAGTGTTGTGGTGCAATGTGAGTGGCCAGCCCAAATGGGGTGTTTAGTGGCTGTGAAGGTGTTCTTCGGTGTGAATGACTCCAACTGTAGACACAATGACACGTGTACTTGGTGCCCATAGCGTGAACCCCATATCATATGGATAAGGTGCGACAATCTGTTGTTAAGGTTAATGGCACAAGTAGGTGTGTATACTTACTGTCAGTTGCATCTACATCAGCATGGATTTTGGGCTCCATCGATGAGCAGCAACAGCGGCAGGACATGTGTGCTGGGCTCCATGGAGGCACAGGACATGTAATGCTGCCTGCAGGTGATTTGATCCCTTTCTACTCTTTGTTTCCAACTGCTGGGACATAGTGGTTGGACCACCAAAGTCACATTGGTGGAGTGCAACATAATGTGTCCAGTGGAAACACTGGCTCCGTCGGCCTGTTTGGCCTGCTTCGTCACTGAGGAGGTCTGCACTGCCTGACAGTACCGTGGCAGTCTTCACTTCGTAGGCCCACCAGGGTTGTAATACAGTGATCCGACCACCACGCCGATAGCGTTTGGACTGCTACCACTGCCATGGCGGTGCACTGACCCCCAAACTTCTAATCAGGACCTGGGTTTCCATATAGAGACTAATTCCAGCAACACGGAGAAATTAAAGTACAAAGCTGATTTCTTGAATGGAAAGGAAGAAGGTGTCAGCATCCTGTGATCCTTTGTAGAGGTTATGACATCGGAGAGCGTGTTTAGCACAAAACCTCACACTCTGGGGAATCAGGGAAGTAGAGAGATCTGCTTTCCTCGAGATCAGGAGCTAGTCTAACTCCTAACTGCTTTGAAACACCAATTAAAAGCACAATCAAAAGTTTCAGAACATCCATATCTCGCTCCCATAGTTCAGAACGAATCCAGAAGTGGCATTCGCCAGGAGCTGGTAGACTCCCTAAATTCCCATCCTGACACAATTAGGTACTAATCTGGCCATTGTTGAGTGTTGCATCCTCCTGGTACACCTGGCCATGAATCTCCTCTAACTGTCTTTTCACCGTCCTTCATGCCCACTTCACATATGCAAGCTTTACTACCAGTCTGGTACAGAAAAATAAGCATTTCTCTAGCTCACGGGAGACTCGATAATACCTTAGCAAAGAAAGGAACAAACAGCATAATGAAAATTCTAAGATATGCAACATTTGGTTAAGGTCTGAAGTCAATCTAAGTTAATTCGGGAATCAAATGGAAGCACATTATAACAATATTAGCCATAGGAAAGCAAGCTGTCATCGTTGTAATCATAAATATATGATAAATGTAAATACATATGTTATTTATTCATTCCATGTCACTACATTATGATGTATAGGTGTGCACAGCGATGTTACATATAAGATGCATACATATGAAACACACAAGTTAATGAGTTAAGGTGCATGTTGGATATATGAATTAAATGCTGTAACATATGAGTGGAGTATAAGCAGAGTGTGGAGTCTAAACAAAGCTGCTCCACATGCTTGAAGGATGGTTCTCTTGAATTACCACAGTTGTGCCAGTTTTGTAATAAGTTTCATGCATTTGGACTGCTGTACATGTAAACATCTTGCGTAATGAAACATTTTAGTGATTTCAAAATGACTGTTAGTTTGCAGCAAGTCAGTCCCTATACACTTCCTCGTAATCCAGTCGAGACAAAGTGAGGCTGGAATGAGGGATGTGAGAGATGCTGAAGCACCTCCAGACGTCTATGCAAAGGTTGTGTTAATAATGATTTTCGACTTTACAAGTAAGAAATATTTACTTTGCCTATAAAGGCATGCCTGGCAAAGGTATAGTCATGATACAGCATGCACGGTAAAGGATTTGTGGTAAAGGCATTGTTAAAGACTGTGTGGTAAAGGCAGTTTTCCTTCAGAGTGAGCACAAAAGAAGCCTTTTTTTCTTGCAGAATTTACTGTTTTTTCAAATAAACACGTTTAAATGTCAGGCAAAGTCTTTTGACAAACTTAGGATATTTTTTTTGCCACAGGAATGTTTGTTCACTTTGTAAAGCATTTTATTAAGGGAACCTAGATATCTGCTGACTGGAGTATGATGTGTGTGAAAAAGAAGGCTAGGCTGTTCAGTCATTTCGTAAAAGGTGTAAGTAGGATGGATTGCTTGCCCTAAAAATTAAACTTTAGATTAATTTCCAAATATAAGCATAGGAAAAAGTGACCAGGTGTAAAACGGCACAAACCCTTGCTAAGCCTTTTTAAATCAAATGCACATCAGAATATGGTGCTCTAAGGAGGACGAGGTGGCCAACTGAAATCCTCGTATAGGAAGCAAAGTGCTTCTAAACACAATCACAAAACAACCCTCTGAGCAACCCAATGTTTTTTAAACCAACAAGTCCTTGTGTTCCCAGTTAGTCTTTAATTTGTAGAATTCTTTTTGGTAACCATAGTATTGCCTTCATTGTATTGGACATTAATCACAATTTCGTCCTTGGATACAGTACTACATCTTGTTTATAACATCATAGCCAGAATTGTTGTTGGTAATCTCAGTATTGTAATAATTGTGTTGATACATTAATCACAGTTACGCCCGTGGATACAGCCATGTCTTGTCTGTAACAGCGTAGCCACACCTGTTTCGTTTCGCACTCTTGGTTTGGAGCAGTCACTTTCTGAAAGTGCTGCTGTAGACTTGCCTTCATCCAATCTTGTTTTCCTTTTAACACAGGAATAGGGTGCAGTACCAACTTTGGACACTGGATGTCAGTAGTGCACTTTTCAACTTAAAATACAGTCTTTCCTCCTGCCGGCCTCAATTGTTTTGTAACAGACGCCGGTGAAGCCTTGCGGAGGAGCCATGCTTCGAGAGAGTTCCTCAGGCTGGGGGAGGCATGCAGGTAAGTGCACTTTTCTTTCTTTTTGTACTTTTGTCTTCCTATTTTTCTTTTACTTTTCAACAAAACAGAACCTCGTGGTGAGGGGAGCACTCTGGACAGTTTCCTTGTGTTTGGTGCGTGTCAGCACCTCTCCCTTTCTTTCCCCGCATTTCGCTGTGTTTCTTAAAGGGGGGGGGGCGCGACCTTGGGCATGTTTCACATTTAGTTTTTTCCCGTGTTGCCGGCAGTGCTTCTGCGACATTCCTCACGCTGCGGGCAGCGTTGCCGGCATTTCTAGGGGGGAGGGCAGCCTTGGGCATATTTCCTTATTTTTTCGTGGTGCGCGCCAGCACCATTACGTATCCCGCGTTGCGGCCGCAGCAGCTGTCCTTTGTGCTGCAACCGTTTTGCCGGCATTTTCTTTGGGGTGGGGGCGGCCCTGGGCATGTTATCTTCGGTGCGGCCACATTTTGGCAACTTCTTCTCTGCACAGCGTGCGACACCTTTAAAGCAAAAGGGGGAAACGCCCCCCGATCGTTTTCTGCACTTTTGGTGCCCGTAGGACACGCCGCGGACCGCGCTATTTCTTGGGGGTGGGCGCGACCGGCCCCAAGTCCAAGTTCTGCGCCCCTTTCTTCACGGTGCGGGACAGTACCTCTGCGCTATCCTCCTCGCGCCCGCAGCAGTCCTGGCAGCTCTCTCTTGCCGGGCTAGGGCCAGCAGCCGGGGTGGGGTGTAGTGCCACATTTGGGCCGCAGCAGTCTTCCTCCCGCTGCGTGCCATTTTCTTTCCACGCTTGGCGGCGGCGGACTTCCTCTACCCCCCAGGCTCACCTCTTGCCCGGTGGGTTGTTGGGCAGTCTTCTCGGTCACTTACTGCCTTGCAGGGCCGTGGCAGGCAGACGGCAGCCATCCAGCATGCTTTGCATGCTCTTCCTCCCACGAGGAACAACGAGCCGCTAGGTTGCAAGAACGTGGGGTAAGACCCCCTCGTCGCCAATGTTGTGTTGGGGCCCTAGGCCCCCATGCTGCTAAAATAGACGACACGTACCCTGTTTCTTAGTGGGTATAACTGGCCCTGGGCACGTGCGCCCGGCCCCTTTTATTGCCAGGGTCACCTGACCGGTGACGCCTGTGTTGGGTGGGTGTGGGGTGTATGTGGGAGGCCAGCCCTCAGCAGAGAGGCTGGCCAAACACTAGAACGTGTCCAGCAGGACACTACATTCCTCCAAAACTTTAAGGAACAAAAACAAAGTCCAACCTGAAAGAGAAAAACACAGTAACAAAAATACCACCATCAGTCTCTCGGCCTCGAGAAGGCAGGCCGCAGGATTGCCGTGGGCAGGTGCAGCTGGGAGCACCCGGATCCTTCTGCACGAGTTCATGATTTAACCAGTCACAGCCGGACACGAACACAGTGTGGAAGAAATTCGGACTCTGACAGTCAGATGGTTGGACAAATGTCCACTGATGCACCGTGCTTCAGTCCTGTGGGCACTCGTGGCGAGGCTGGTGGTGTTTACAGTTCAGTTTGTTCAAATAGGGCGTATCATTCGAATTGGGTGCATCACCCAAATTGGGTGCATCACGAGCGTTGGTGGAGTCCACTGTGAATCTGCTTGCCAAGACATCCTAGCTTCACGAAGGCCAATCCCTTGAAGACGGATGACATCTTGGATGTTGTGAGGTCCTCCTCTGAAGCCCTTGTATGTTCTGACCCTCTGATGGCAGAGTTGCTTCCAGGCCATCTCTCGGTTTTGGATTCTTCACTATGGAACTTCCTCGAGGCCTTTTTGATGGGTTTGCCACGGGATCGGCATGGACTGTGCTGGGCTGCGTGTGGGCCATCTGCCGGCCGCTGCAGGCTCTCCGACAGGAGCCATGGTCAAATCATTCGTGCAACCACAAGGGTGGATGTTCCGTGGTCAGGGCACTTGCCGACATGGATCAGGTGCATGCGGGCTCTCAGACGGACTCAGGGCAATTGTCTATCACGTTGCCAGGAGGGTGTCTAGTTGGTGTCATGTTAATTCACTGAATACAGTCTTGGTGTGCTGTGACCTGTTGGGAGTCTCCATTGCACAGCCCTGTTTGTCTCTTTGACTTCATCGGTGGGGCAATGTCCAGTCCTCTCTCAAGCTTGAGAGGCCCCTTGTCTGGGTTGTCACGGGACTGCTAGTGGTCTGCCCTGGGGCTGCTTGTGTGCCACATAGGGCAGCTGCAAGACCTCCTAAGAGCCACTGCCTGGTCGCTCGTGCAATTGCAGGGGTAGATGGGTCTAGGTCACGACTTGCTCTTGTCACCGAGAGCAGGATACAGACAGGGTGAGCAGGTGGTCATTGGTTGACTGGTTCTTCAGAGCATTAAAGCAGCGATGTAGGACTCCAGTCTGGTTGTTTAACTGCTCCTTTGATGGATACCGTGATGCACATGGCAATGATGGTACTTGCCATTCGGAGACCTGGACGACAAGTGATGTTACTGGAGTGAGGGTGATTGGAGGGACTTCGCCATAGCTAGTGCAGTCTTTCTTTTCCTCATGTGCAGATGCTGGCAGTGATGCCATCTGTTTTAAGCAGCCGGTGACAGGTGGCTTGGACGGTCACACTGTGAAGCGTGGGGCAAGTACGCGGTTCGCGCATGGCGTCTTACGTTTGGTACTCCCGCTGAGCTGTCTCCAGTGACGTCACCACACCCCGGTGGCTGTCTTGTCTGTGGGTGCACTCTTCCATTGTTTGAGTCCTCTATCTCTCCACCCTGTTGATCTTCTGTTTTTGTTCTTCTGTGGTCCTCAGGTGCTGCAGTGTGACAGGTGATGTCACACAGTCTCCTTTCTTCCTTCTTCATAGCGTGGTGCTGCACCACGCTTTCTTTTCCTTTGTTGTGTGGACCTTTAGAAGGTCCTGTCCAAGGACTAGGTGTTTCTCAGTGTTGCTGGGTGGCATCATGCCACTTGGGGTGTGCGACTTCCTTTTTGCCTGTTGCGAGTCACTGCCGACTCCGTCTTGAGGCAGTGTAGGGGAGGACACTCCTGTGCGACTCTCCTCTTGGGAGTCACTGCCAACTCCGTCTTGAGGCAGTGTGGGGGAGGACACTCCTTGCTGAGTCTCCGGCCCGTTGCAGGGCAGTGACATAGGGTCACTTTTCTTTTCCGCTTCCTCTTCACTTGAGGGCGCAGTGCTTGCGCCTCAAGGCAGTGCTTTCTTGGCACTGGGTCTTGCTTGAACCTGCGTGTGCTTTGCAGGGTTGGTCGCTTCTGATGACCTTCTGTGTGATGGGCCAACGGTGGCCGTTTTGTGTTGCAGAAAGGCCGGCTGGCACGGCCTCTTGTCCCGTGCGTTACGTCACGCTCTCGGGTGCTCTCTCCAATTTTGTGGGCGCTTTTCCATGTCGTCACGTTCTCTGGTGCAGCTCTCTGCACATGTGACATAGTCTCTTTTCTTTCCTGGGCGTCTTTTGTTCTTGCCTGGCATGTCCCTTTCTTGTCCTGCGGTGATGTCCATCACCGCTGGGGCATGTGGCGTGCTTTCGGCGGTGTTGCCGGACGGCTGGCAGGGGCTGCGCAGTCCATGCGCGCTCTCCTTGTGCATCGCGTGGCACTTGCGTCTATTTCTTGTGGTTGCAGCTTGGCTGGGACAGCTGCAGTCTTCTCCTTCCCTTTTCAGCGTCGCTTCCTTCTTCCTCGCCGTTTCCGTCTTCTGCGCCATTTCTGTCCACGGGCGCACTCTTGGTTTGGAGCAGTCACTTTCTGAAAGTGCTGCTGTAGACTTGCCTTCATCCAATCTTGTTTTCCTTTTAACACAGGAATAGGGTGCAGTACCAACTTTGGCCACTGGATGTCAGTAGTGCACTTTTCAACTTAAAATACAGTCTTTCCTCCTGCCGGCCTCAATTGTTTTGTAACAGACGCCGGTGAAGCCTTGCTGAGGAGCCATGCTTCAAGAGAGTTCCTCAGGCTGGGGGAGGCATGCAGGTAAGTGCACTTTTCTTTCTTTTTGTACTTTTGTCTTCCTATTTTTCTTTTACTTTTCAACAAAACAGAACCTCGTGGTGAGGGGGGCACTCTGGACAGTTTCCTTGTGTTTGGTGCGTGTCAGCACCTCTCCCTTTCTTTCCCCGCATTTCGCTGTGTTTCTTAAAGGGGGGGGGCGCGACCTTGGGCATGTTTCACATTTTGTTTTTTCCCGTGTTGCCGGCAGTGCTTCTGCGACATTCCTCACGCTGCGGGCAGCGTTGCCGGCATTTCTAGGGGGGAGGGCAGCCTTGGGCATATTTCCTTATTTTTTCGTGGTGCGCGCCAGCACCGTAACGTATCCCGGGTTGCGGCCGCAGCAGCTGTCCTTTATGCTGCGGCCGTTTTGCCGGCATTTTCTTTGGGGTGGGGGCGGCCCTGGGCATGTTATCTTCGGTGCGGCCACATTTTGGCAACTTCTTCTCCGCACAGCGTGCGACACCTTTAAAGCAAAAGGGGGAAACGTTCGTTTTCTGCACTTTTGGTGCCCGTATGACACGCCGCGGACTGCGCTATTTCTTGGGGGTGGGCGCGACCGGCCCCAGTCACAGTTCTGCGCCCCTTTCTTCACGGTGCGGGACAGTACCTCTGCGCTATCCTCCTCGCGCCCGCAGCAGTCCTGGCAGCTCTCTCTTGCCGGGCTAGGGCCAGCGGCCGGAGGGGGGGTGTAGTGCCACATTTCGGCCGCAGCAGTCTTCCTCCCGCTGCGTGCCATTTTCTTTCCCCGCTTGGCGGCGGCGGACTTCCTCTACCCCCCAGGCTCACCTCTTGCCCGGTGGGTTGTTGGGCAGTCTTCTCGGTCACTTACTGCCTTGCAGGGCCGTGGCAGGCAGACGGCAGCCATCCAGCATGCTTTGCATGCTCTTCCTCCCACGAGGAACAACGAGGCGCTAGGTTGCAAGAACGTGGGGTAAGACCCCTTCGTCGCCAATGTTGTGTTGGGGCCCTAGGCCCCCATGCTGCTAAAATAGACGACACGTACCCTGTTTCTTAGTGGGTATAACTGGCCCTGGGCACGTGCGCCCGGCCCCTTTTATTGCCAGGGTCACCTGACCGGTGACGCCTGTGTTGGGTGGGTGTGGGGTGTACGTGGGAGGCCAGCCCTCAGCAGAGAGGCTGGCCAAACACTAGAACGTGTCCAGCAGGACACTACATATGGTATGTGCAACAATGACTTCATCAGGGCATAACGTCAATCCAATTATGAGTAATTCCAGTTTATAATAAAGAGTCCTAGTTCACAATCTGTAAGAATTATTCTCCTTTACTCACTGCAACAATCTAAACTCTCGTGGTCTCAGGTAACACCGGGGAATGTCCCTGTATGCCGCGTTTTAGCTGCCGTGCACAGTGCACGCAAACATGCGCCATGCCAGTCCACTCCTCGATGTTATCTGGATTCGTTTTCTATTAAACCTGTATACAATATACTGTATGTGCGAGAGATTGGATTAACGTGATGCTGTAATTACCAAGAGCAATTCTACGAATTAAAGACCAACTTGGAACGCAATGACTTGTTGGTATTCAATAAAATTGGGTTGCTCGGAGAATTGTTTTCTCATTTAAAAAAATATCAGGAGAATGTGAAGTACAAGTGCTTTGTTTCTTAATACTACAATGTGACAGCAGGACAAGGTTACAGTACTGTCAAAACAGACACCATCTTTACTTTATCTGACATACACAGTGAAAAGTACACTGATTTTTTACAACTTCAACCAACTTTTTTCCTGTTTAAAAAGGGCACAAGTCTCAAACCAAAATCACTGTAGTTTGGGAGATAGCAAAAACCTTAAATGTATTTCTAGCATACAATGCCATATATCTTTATTTTGAGTGCCCCACAAATGATAAGTCTATGCATTAACCTGATTGCTGTACATATTATAATCTATGAACACTAAAGGTTTATGAGTGAAATCGCTTGCATGACAAGGTTTTACATCCGTGATAATTTCAAAACAGATGATGGCATGAACAATTCTCTCCATTACCATCATAAAACTATGGTGGTAAATGCACAGTAGGTTTCGTAACTGTGGTTCACTGGACATACTACATTTTACTTAAAAAATTCTACTTCAGAAGTTTAGGCTTGGCAAAACTTAAATTATAATTTTCTGGTCTAATCTTTTGAATCAATGCTGTGATCTATATATACAGTCCCACCACTGTACTTCTTTTAATTTTGTAATCTTGAACATTCCACACTATGGCCCTCATTACAACATTGGCGGTAAAAGCCGCTTACTGCCGTGCAGAAGACCGCCAACACACCGCCGTGGCCGCGGAAATCTGCCACAGCTATTATGACCCACATCCCGAAATCCGACAAAATTCAGACACCCACACAAGTCCGCCACACCAAAGGTCAGTGATAAACTGTTGAAAACAAAACCTCCACCGTCACGCCAACAGAAATACGCCCATGCTATCACGACACATGAATCCACGCGGCGGTCTTTCAACCGTGGTATTCCATTGGCGGTACACACCGCTGCGCTCAAAATACACACACATCTCCAAAACACCACCACATTGGACAATTCGAAAGACACACACCTGATACACATACACACACCACTCCCACACACTCAATACTATATAAAACACACACCCACATCACCCACAAACCCCTAGGACAAAAAAAATTGAAAGAAGGCCAGAGAGAGACACCACCATCCACAAACTAGCAGCCACAGGCACTCAACACCATCACCCACACAACTTCCACGCACAAAACACCACACACCACTACATATCACCGCACTTATCACCACATACACCACCCCACACATCACCTACACCACCCCATGGCACGGCAAAGACACCCCAGGTTCTCCGAGGAGGAGCTCAGGGTCATGGTGGAGGAAATCGTACGGGTAGAGCCACAGTTATTCGGATCACAGGTGCAGCACACCTCCATAGCTAGGAAGATGGAGCTATGACGAAGAATAGTCGACAGGGTCAACGCAGTGGGACAGCACCCAAGAAATCGGGACAACATCAGGAATAGGTGGAATGACCTACGGGGGAAGGTGCGTTCCGTGGTCTCCAGACACAACATCGCGGTACAGCGGACTGGCGGCGGACCCCCACCTCCTCCCCCACAACTAACAACATGGGAGGAGCAGGTCTTGGCGATTCTGCATCCTGAGGGCCTTGCAGGAGTCGGTGGAGGAATGGACTCTGGTAAGACAAATCTTAACTATCATATCCCCCACCAACCTGCATGCTATCACAGACCCCCACCCTTGCCCCCACCCCTATCACTCCAACTCCTCACAAATGTACCAATATCACAAACCACACATCCCAACACCAAGCCCTGCATGCAAAAACAAAGCATGGACACCCATCACTAAAGCATGCCCACTGCACATACCCATAACACCCCCCTCAACCATCATCACACAAGCCCACACACAGGAATGCTAGCACTGGGGTACACGGTCACCCACCCATTGCACACCATTACACACACAGATGCAATAATCATGCCTTTCCACCCCTGCAGGACCACTACCCAACGTCACAAGACAGGAGGATCCAGACATCTCCACCCCACCCACAGAAGAGGCCCACAGTGATGACAGCAGCTCTGTCCACCTGGATCTAGATGACCAGCCCGGACCATCTTGGGCCTTGGGACAGTCGGTTCCCCTCACACAGGCACAGCCCACCACAGACCTTCCACCCTCTGGTAACACCAGCACAGCACCCACCCAGCGGGCCCATAACTCCGTCCCCAGGACACGTCAATCAGCTGTGTGTCCACCACTACAGGGAACCCAGGATAACCCACAACCCCAACAACAACAGGGACCTGGGGGCAGTGGCAGTGGGCACACGGTCCAGGGGACGGAGGCACAGGAACACAGGGGAACTGGGAGGGCTGCCGTGCGACAGGGGGCGGACAGGCCTAGGGAACCCACTCTCCACGAGGCCCTCTCCAACATCATGGGAGCCTACCACCATTCCCAGGAGACGATGGCAACGGTCCTGGCCAAGTTTCAGGAGACCCAGCGCATGCAGGAGGAACAGTATTTGGGGTTCAGGGAGGAACTCGGAACCATCAGCACCGCCCTGGGCACCATCGTAGGGGTGCTGAAGGAGATACTGAACACCAGGAGGGACACTGTGGCACTCCAAGGGGCCCCTCACACTAGCCTGGCCGATGAACTGCCCACCACCTCCGCCGGCGCTAGTGGACAGGAGGCACCGCTACAGGACCACCACACCAGCACCCCACCCCCTGCAGATGGAGAACCACCCCGCAAGCGGTCCCTGAGAACCAGGAACAAGACAGAGCACGATGCCAAGAACCCCGTCAACATACCTATGTCACACATCTCAAGTCCATGAGGCATCTAAGCAGATGACACACGTTGGAAACCACACCTGTGAAACCTTAATGGAAATGTACAACTCAGTTACCATATACTGGTTGAAATCGACAGACAGGATAGAGGTAGAAGTGTGAAAGTACTTGTAGTAGGCAGGAATGTATTCTCACCTGTGTGTCACTGGAAATATTGCTGGATAACTGAGTCCCTGTTGTCAATGTCTTCTTCCTCTGCTTCCTCCTCATCACTGTCCACAGGCTCCACAGCTGCCACAACACCGTCATCTGGACCATCCTCCTGCAGAAAAGGCACAAAGCCAAATTGTGAAGCATACAGCAGGCCACGATGATCTGGCACACCTTCCTTGGTGAGTAGAATAGGGAACCACCTGTCATATGGAGGCACCTGAACCTGGCCTTCAGGAGGCCGAAGGTGCGTTTGATCACCCTCCTAGTCCGCCCATGGGCCTCATTGTAGCGTTCCTCTGCCCTGGTCCTGGGATTCCTCACTGGGGTCAGTAGCCATGACAGGTAGGGTAACCAGAGTCCCCTAATAGCCACACCCGGTGCCTCTGGAGTTGACCCATCACATAAGGGATGCTGCTATTCCGCAGGATGTAGGCGTCATGCACTGAGCCAGGGAACATAGCATTTACCTGGGAGATGTACTGGTCTGCCAAACATACCATCTCTACATTCATGGAATGATAACTCTTACGGTTCCTGTACACCTGTTCACTCCTGTGGGGGGGGACCAGAGCTCCATGGGTCCCATCAATGGCACCTATGATGTTGGGGATATGTCCAAGGGCATAGAAGTCACCTTTCACTGTAGGCAAATCCTCCACCTGAGGGAAAACGATGTGTTTCAGCAGGGCAGACAACACTCTGGACAACACGTTGGAAAACATAGGCTGGGACATCCCTGATGCCATGGCCACTGTTGTTTGAAATTACCCACTTGCTAGGAAATGGAGCACTGATAGCACCTGCACTTGAGGGGGGATTCCTGTGGGATGGCGGATTGCTGACATCAGGTCTGGCTCCAACTGGGCACACAGTTCCTGGATTGTGGCACGGTCAAACCTGTAGGTGATGATTAAATGTCGCTCCTTCATTGTCAGCAGGTCCACCAGCGGTCGGTACACCGGAGGATTCCGCCATCTCCTCACATGTCCCAGCGGATGGTGCCTATGAAGGACAACAGCGACCACAGAGTCAAACAACTCAGAGGTATGTACCCACAGTCTACACAGAACACGAATCATAATCCAAAAAGTTGCCTGTATGTGTGTTGAGTCTAGGCCTAGGTATGTGTGACGCACTTAAAAATGAAGCCATGTGGGCCCCTGAAATGGCGGCTGCCTGACCTCTCAACTGGGACAATGGGATGTGAGGTAACTGCGCTGGCGTTGCACACCGTCGCGGTAGGCGGTCGAAGCCGCGGTGCAATGCTGCATTGGTTAACATTGGACACAATGGGTCCCAGGAGCCAATGACGAAGTGCGCCGGCGGTGATGTTACGCACCGCCACGGACGTCACCGCCGCGGACGTGACCGCCATTTTCTATCTGTTCAGTCACTCGATACCTGATCTTCGACAGGAGAGGACCTACACTGCAAGTGCTGCTGTGACCTCGGTCCGGAAGAGACAATGGCTCGTGCGTTTGGGGAAAGGGCCCCTGCCTTCACTGCAGAGGAGTTGGAGAAGCTCGTGGACAGGGTCCTCCCCCAGTACACGCTACTCTACGGTCCTCCAGACCAACAGGTAAGTACACAGGGAGCACGTTGTGTGGTCTATGCCTGAGTGGAGAGGGCTGGTTGTAAGGATGAAGGGGGCACAGTTCTGAGTGCATGAAGGACTGTGAATGCATGTGCCACATGGCAAGGGTAGGGATGTGGGCCACTCACTTCGACAGTGCAGTTGCTAATGACTTCTCTTCTTCCCCAGTACATTTTATTTAGGTCAGCGCCCACCAGAAGAAGGATATTTGGCGTGCCATCGCCAAGGACGTCCGGACCCTGGGGGTCCACCACAGACGGAGCACCCACTGCCGGAAAAGATGGGAGGACATTCGCCGCTGGAGCAAGAAGACGGCCGAGGCTCAGCTGGGGATGGCCTCCCAACGTGGGAGGGGTGCCCGTCGCACCATGACCCCCCTGATGTTCCAGATCCTGGCGGTGGCCTACCCTGAGTTGGATGGGCGCTTGAGGGCATCACAGCAGACACAAGGGGGTGAGTACAACATCATTCAGCAGACTTAGCGTGCAGTGAAGGTGTCTGGGTGGGGGAGGAGGGCTGTGGGTTTCCCTTGGCCAGGGCGAGTTCCGTAGGCTTTGCCCCTCCATAATGTAGGCCATGTGGCACTCCACCCCACCTCTGTAGAGTGCCAAGTACAGGTATACATGCCCCTGTGTCATCTATGTGTGCAGATGTCGACCATAGCCATGTAGGCCATATCCCAGGAACTGCATCTGTAGAGCCCAACAGCGCGGCGTAGTGCAGGGGGCTGCTGTGTCTGTATTGTCCGCCAACGGTAGCGGTAAGCCATGCACTCAACCTGCATTTCTTCTGTCGTCCCCCCCTTTTTGTGGTCTCCCTGTTCTTGTGTGCATCAGCATCATCAGGCGGAGCACGAGGGAGCTGCATCCCACATGGCCATGGAGAGCCACACCATGGACTCGGAATACACCAGTGGGAGGGAGGGCGAGGGGAGCTTCACGGCGGTCACAGGATCTGCTACGAGTGACACGGACTCGTCCTCCGATGGGAGCTCCCTTGTGGTGGTGGCAAAATCTGTGCCCCCACTTCTACAGATACAGCCGCCACCCCCCCTACCAGCACCGCCCTCTCAGCAGCCCCTCAGCCTTCGCCTCGTGCCCGCTCTCACTCAGGAGGGTGGGCATCACCTTCGCCCCAGGCACCTCAGCCCCTGCCCCTGTCACCTCTGCTGCCCTCAGTGAGGAGGCCATTGACCTCCTCAGGTCCCTCACTGTTGGGCAGTCTACCATTTTGAATGCCATCCAGGGTGTAGAAAGGGAATTGCAACACACAAATGCATTCCTGGAGGGCATTCATTCTGGTCAGGCTGCCCTTCATCGAACCCTGCAAACTCTGGCCTCAGCACTGATGGCAGCCATTGTCCCTGTCTCTAGCCTCCCCCCTCCAACTTCCTCCACCCCGACCCAATCCCCTGTACCCCAACCTATCCCAAGCACACCACCGGACCAGCATGCACACACCTCACCACACAAGGGAAGCTCAGGCAAACATAAGCACCACACATCCCATAGGCACTCACGCAAGCATCACACACATACAGACACACCAACATCCACTGCCTCCACTGTGTCCCCCTCCTCGTCGTCTCCCTCCTCCCTCCCAGTCTCGTCTACACTCACACCTGCATGCACTACCTCCAGAGCCACTAGGTCCCACACCAGCACACCCAGCAGCACACCCCGCTCACGTGCAGTCACCACCCCCACTACCATTTACACGTCCCCTGTGTCCTCTCCCAGTGTGTCTGTGACGCCCCCTCCCAAAGTACACAAACGCAGGCACACACCCACCCAACATACATCCACCTTACAACAGCCTCCAGCGCATGCACCTGCACCCAAAGCCACAAAAGTTACACCTCCTACAACCACCTCCTCTTCCTCCACTCCCAGACCCCCTCCAGCTACCCGTCCCAGTGTTCCTAAGAAACTTTTCCTGACCAAGCTTGACCTCTTTCCCACCCCCCCCTCCAATTCATAGGTCCCGTACTAGCACCTCAGCCAAAAAATACCCGGGACCAGTGGTGCCTGTTGTTACAGGTATGTGGAGTGCACCAGGGCAGCCAGTGTGACACGGAGCCACAGCACAGCCAGTCCCCCCCTGTGAAGCACCAGAAGTTGGACAGTGCCGGCGGGAGAGGGGGAAGACTCCAGCCAGCAAAGCCGCTCACAAGGGTCCCGGGGGGAGTGTCCACTCAGCTATGACTCCTCCCAAGGTGGGGAAGGGGCAGAAGAAATCGCCAAAGTCTGGGAGGAGCAGCAGGGTGGAGAAGACTGCCATCATCCCCGCTGCCCAGGAGGCCACCGCCAGCCCAATCGTCAGTGGCCAGGAGGCCAACGCCAGAGTCAGTGCCCAGGAGGGCAGCCCAATCGTCACTGGCCAGGAGGCCACCACCAGCCACAGCCCAGCTGCCCAGGAGGGCCCCGGCAGCCACAGCCCAGCTGCCCAATGAAGGACCGCCAGCCCCAGCCCTGCTGGGCAATGAAGGACCGCCATGGCAAGCACCGCTGAACAGGGCAAGCACCGCTGAACAGGTCAGAAACTGCAAACTCAAGCACCGCTGAACAGGGCAGGCACCGCTGAACAGGTCAGAAACTGCAAAGTCAAGCACCGCTGAATAGGGCAAAGACCGCCATGGGAAGCACCGCTGAACAGGGCAAGCACCGCTGGACAGGGCAAAGACCGCCATGGCAAGCACCGCTGAACAGGGCAAGCACCGCTGAACAGGGCAAAGACCGCCAAGTGAAGCACCGCTGAACAGGGCATGCACCGCCAACTCAAGCACCGCTAGCCCATGAGCGGCAGGGGCATTGACGCAACTGGGACTGTCACGGGGTGATTGATGCACTCTGGGCACCAGTTCCCCTCCAGAACCAGTGGAGACATGCATCCACTCCGTCTGTCCTGCACAGGATGAAGCACTCTGGGCACCAGTCCCCCTCCAGAACCAGTGGAGATATGCATCCACTCCCTCTGTCCTGCACAGGATGAAGAACTCTGGGCACCAGTCCCCCTCCAGAACCAGTGGAGACATGCATCCACTCCCTCTGTCCTGCACAGGATGAAGTTCTCTGGGCACCAGTCCCCCTCCAGAACCAGTGGAGACATGCATCCACTTGAGAGACTGTGGCTTTGCACTCCCCAGGATGGTACAGTGGGCAAACCACCCACTGTAGGGACTTGAGAGACTGTGGCTTTGCACTCCCCAGGATGGTACAGTGGGCACTCCCCAGGATGGTACAGTGGGCAAGCCACCCAGTGTAGAGACTTGAGAGACTGCGGCTTTGCACTCCCCCACCCACTGTAGGGACTTGAGAGACTGTGGCTTTGCACTCCCCAGGATGGTACAGTGGGCAAACCACCCACTGGAGAGACTTGAGAGACTGTGGCTTTGCACTCCCCAGGATGGTACAGTGGGCAAGCTACCCACTGGAGAGACTTGAGAGACTGTGGCTTTCCACTCCCCAGGAGACATCAATGGGCATGGAGCCCCCTCGTGTATCTGGCGTGGTGCACTCATCCGGCTGAGGTGCCCCCCCTTCCCTTTCCCCTGAGGTGCCTGTTGTATTTCTATCTGATGCCCCAGCAGTGTTCTCTCCGTTTTGATCAGGTATCTGTTGTGGGCCTCGCCCATGCATTTTGGGCCCAGTGGTCCACGGACTATGACTTGTGCATTACCTGCACTACTAATCGTGGTGTATATTTTGTTGAATGTATATATATATATGGAGATATTTGGTTACTGTATTTTGATATATTACAATGGTTCCACTCATTTCCTTTGGTCTTTGCATTCTTCCGGGGGGTTGGGGGTTGTTACTGTAATGTTTGGATATGCATTGGTGTGTGTGATGTAGTGGGTGAGGGTCAGGGTGGGGGTGTTGCGTGTGTGTGTCCCTGTCTTTTGCCTCCCCCTCCCCTATGTCGTAGGTGCAGTACTCACCGTTGTCTTCGCCGCCGGCGTTGATGATCGTCGTATAGGAGCAGGAAGACTAGTGCAGGAAGAATATGGAGTTCCGGCTCCATGGTGCCCTCCTTCCTCGTGGAGTGTGTAGAGGTGAGCGTTTTCCCTTTGAAATGGCTGTTTCCGCCGTGTTTTTATCCGCGGTGAATCCGCCCCGGAAAAGGTGGCGGATTGGTAGGTTGTGATACTGTGGGCGGTACTTTGTCTCCCGCCTGTCTGTTGGCGGTGACCGCCGCGCTGTTTGTTCGTACCGCCGTGGCGGTCAGAGTGTTAAAGTGGCTGTCTTTGTTGGCAGTTTCTGCCACGGTCATAATTCCCATTTTTTTACCGCCAGCCTGTTGGCGGTCTTACCGCCGCTTTAACACCGTCCGCCAGGGTTGTAATGACCCCCTATGTCACTGCATGTCAGGTTTGTACCTTGCTGAAGGAATGGAATAGACGATAGGCAAATTTCATACCTCCCTATGAGGCAAACAGATCTCTAAGAAGTTATTTCTGGCCCAACGGGATGACAGGATGAATCTTGACCAGGACTCAACCAGGCTTCATCAGACCCTATGCATGCCAATTTAGTTTCTAGAAAACATAAACAATACTTTTCAGACCTAGAAGTTTCCATGCATTACCTTTTTTCTGTAGTTCCTACAAGTGATTTACCTCATGTTCCTTCTCCCTTTCAATAAAGTATAGGGTCCTGGAGATACATGCAAATATATCTAAAAAAGACTCACAAAAATTAATATCACCAATAAGTAAACTACATATGACAATGTAGAGAAGTCATGCAACACATTCCTAGTTTCTTCTAACACACAAGCAACTTGGTTTTCTCATTTATCAAGGTCTCTAAAGGGTTCAAGTTTTATCAGTTTCTCTTCTTCTGCAATTATAAGTACAAACATGTTATTTTGCAGAATAAGCATAACATGTTTTAAATCAAAGTAGTTTCTTTTCTTCTAATACTTCCAAGAAGAACAAGGTACACACATATTACTAATCAATGTTTATCTCTCTTTTCCTATGTAGGTGAAGAGTAAAACAATGGCTGAGTTCTTTAGACTTCAACATAGAGTTCCATCAGATAAGTAATGATTTATTTTAGTTTTTCCCTCTATCCTAATGAATGTTACCAGAAAGGGTTTGCCGCTTTCTGAATCTCTTTTTCACCTTCTTTGTTGCAGGAACTCGCAGAATCCTGAAGAAACAAGAAACCAGCACAGCGACGACAAAAAAAAACCGCTGACACGAATACCGAGAGTTCAGAAGAATGCAAGAATGCCAAGTCAGCGAAGTGAGTACAGAAGGGGAGGAGGGAAACAGACTACAAGTAGTCGTCAGGGTGAAGTGCATAGCCTTAAAAGCTACGCATTCCACCTTAAAGGGGTCACACACAGCAGCACCTGACACTGCATCACAAGTTATATTGTTATACTGAAATCTGACCCATGATAATTCATGTTTTCCCTCCAAGTGAGAGATTATTTGAGAAATTTGGTAGTCTGGATAACAGATGGATTAACCCACTGAATTATTGTACTATCAATTGGTGCTTAACAGTTGTATTATTGTCAGATCCTAATCCTTAAGTCATATGATTAGTTGGCCATAGGTCCTTTTTATGATTGGGATGCAAACTATATAGTGTGTACCACAGACTACATAGCTCTTGATAGGCAAAAAAATAAAACATACTTGCATTCATCCCAACTGTTGGTTATAGTAAATGAAAGAAACACTTCTAATATATAGTATTCAGTAAGAACTGTAAGCACACAATGGCTATTAAAACAACACAAGTTCTGAAGTCTATTATAAATAGAAGAAAAAAATATAGGATGTAAAATAAATTGCATTATAACAATAATATAAAACTAACAACACTCACATAAGAGATTAGAGGATTCTGAGAGATAGGAAGTGGCAAGCTAGGATCAGTTCATTCCCCATCTTATTTATGCAAACCCATTTACTCACATTGACATTTGCAGTGATCAGCCCTGGTCTGAATGCGTTAGGGCAGGTTATAGTGCTATTCTTCATGCTTTCTACACTTGACGGGCTTTGCCCAGTGATCAACTTATCAATGTTAGATAGATTTAGAGTATATGTTATACATAGGGCCTGATTACAACTTTGGAGGAGGTGTTAATCCGTCCCAAAAGTGACGGTAAAGTGACGGATATACCACCAGCCGTATTACGAGTCCATTATATTCTATGGAACTCGTGATACGTCTGGTGGTATATCCGTCACTTTACCGTCACTTTTGGGACGGATTACCACCTCCTCCAAAGTTGTAATCAGGCCCATTGTGTCCTTGGTGTGGTTCCCCCCCTAAAATTTTGCCTTCAATCTTCCTATTTTGCCGACTTTGTTTTTGCTGGCTTTAGGACTCTGTGCATGTTACCACTGCTAAGCACTTTTGCTCTCTCCTTAAAACATGGTAGACTTGGCTTACACCCAATTGGGCTATTTAGTTTGCATGCAAGTCCCTTGTAAAGTGTCACTACATGTGCCCAGGGCCTGTATTTGAAATGTAATAATGGGCCTGAAGCTGTGATTATGTCAGCTACTTCAACATATCTCAGGCCTGCCATCACAGCCCTAGAGTGCAATTTAAAACTGCCGTGTCAAACTGGCACAGTAAACCTTTTGCCAGGGACAAATATTACTTTTTAATGTATATGTTACCTCTAGGATAGGCCCTGAACTGCCAGAGGGCAGGGTGCAATGCATTTAAAAGTTGAACATGTACTTTTAAGTTTTACATGTCCTGATAGTGGAAAGCTCTCAAATTCATTTTTCACTACTACAAGGCCTACCTCACCTGTGGGATAATATCGGGGTACCTTATTACATTTAATAAGCTGTAACTTCCAATTGTGAGCATGTGGAAAAGGTTGAGTTTGCTGTCTGAAGAATTGTAGTTAAAAGCCCTCTTTAATGGTAAAGTCTATTTTTTATAATTAAATCGCAATTCCGAAAATGCCAGTTTTAGAAAGTTGGCATTTCCTTGTCCTAACATTTTGGTGCCTGCAGCTTGTTCCTGAATCCAATGACTAGGTGCAGTTGGCAGTTGTTTTTTGTGTATTGCTCCCATACAGCAAGACTAAAGAAAGGGAGTTGTTGGCAGGATGGGCCACTCTGACATAAAGACGGGGGAGGAGCTGTCTCTTACCACACTTGCATATCATAAGGGTACTCACTAACAACTCTCACAAAGTTTTTTTTTGCAGTTTTATATAGCTCGAACCCGACCTAAAGGTATTGGAGCACTTTACGTGAGCACCAGTTACATTACACAAGGACACATTTGTATTTTTTGTAGGTAGGAGGACATTAAGGGGGTCATTCCAACTTCCCCCGCCAGAAGACCGCACCGCGGTCAAATGACCGCGGCGGTCATTCTGACTTTCCCGCTGGGCGGGTGGGCGACCGCCAAAAGGCCAAGCAACGATGAAGCTGGCTCCGAATGGAGCCGGCGGAGTTGCTGGGGTACGACGGGTGCAGTGGCACCCGTCGCGATTTTCAGTGTCTGCTAAGCAGACACTGAAAATCATTATGGGGCTCAGTTAGGGGGCCCCTGCACTGCCCATGCCAGTGGCATGGGCAGTGCAGGGCCCCCCTGGGGCCCCACGACACCCGGTCCCGCCATCCTGTTCCTGACGGTAAGAACCGCCAGGAACAGGATGGCGGGAAGGGGGTCGGAATCCCCATGGCGGCGCTGCTTGCAGCGCCGCCATGGTGGATTCCTATGGCCAGGGGAAAACCGGCGGGAAACCGCCGGTTTCCCTTTTCTGACCGCGGCTTTACCGCCGCGGTCAGAATCGGCCAGGAAGCACCGCCAGCCTGTTGGCGGTGCTTCCGCGGTCGTTGGCCCTGGCGGTCCATGACCGCCAGGGTCAGAATGACCCCCTAAGTGATTTGCCCAGAATCAAAGGATGTTGAGCCCATGTTGAGACTCAATCTTGGTTCTCCAGCTCCAAAGTTGGGAGCTCAGGTCTCTCCTCAATTTAACACTAGTCCAATGTTACCCTAGACAAGCAGGGGCCAGGACAGAGAAGAACGGGATGCCTGATACCTCAAGGGGCTGGAAACCTCTAGAAGCTTTCTCCTATTCAAAGTAGCACCAGTTTTAAATATTGGACCTCAGACCTCAACTATTCAGTACAATTCTGGACCTGTGAACTCTCCCATAAAGAATGACTGCTGTGCTGCTGAAGAAACTGCAACTCTGCTGGATTGCTGCTGTGAAGGACTACTGCCCTGCTGTGCAGACCTCCTGTCTGCTGCCCTTTTGTCTGGTTGTGAATGACTAGATCTGCATCTGTTAAACCCAGGAACCTGGAGTGACTCAAGGGGCTAGTTGGCTGGCTTCCTCACCAAAGCTTCAAGGACAGAAGGCTCCAATAACCTAGAACTCAGGACCTGGACTCTGCCATCTGTGAGTCCTACTGTGCCAATTGGTGCTACCCCAGTCATGGACCCTTGGAAGTGTGCCTGGAGGAGCTCTGCCAGGATTTAGTTGAACTGATGCATTTCTTCTGCTGTGCAGTGCAATCCCAAGCAGAACCGATGCGCTCACTCTGCTGTGTGAATTTTCTAATGCAAGGACTTTGCATTGCAGCCCACAGCCCCATCAGAACCACTGCTGTGTAATGCATCCTTGACACTGGCCCTCGCATCACAAGCCACTCATCAAAGGGATCTTTGACGATGATGCAGGACCTTGCATCGCAGCCTAAAGGTTTCGTTTTTTTTTTTAAGTGCAGCTCGTTTTCCTTTAAGGAAAACGGGCTACACTTAAAAAAAAAAAACTGCTTTATTTAAAGCAGTCATGAACACGGAGGTCTGCTGACTACAGCAGGCCTCCATGTTTGCGAGTGCCTTGACTCGCTATGGGGCCGCAATTTGCGACCCACCTCATGAATATTCATGAGGTGGGTCATTGCGACCCCATAGCGAGTCGCAGTCGGTGTCTGAGACACCGTACTGCATACCATTTTGCGAGTTGCAAATAGCGAGTCGCTATGACTCGCTATTTGCAAGTCGCAGAATGTTTTGTTTCTACATCTGGTCCCAGGTGTCCAATCCTGTGTTTTTATTTAACCAACACCGGGGTGCCTAATTCATAATTTGGCTAACCATTGCATAGGGTAACTCAGTAACAATAATTCCCGTAAGTGATTTATTGTGACCATTTTTCAGAAAATTGTGGAAATCATTGGCATCATCCTGGTTAAAATGCCTCACTTATGAAGGATATCTCTAGGTTTTTTTGTAATAAAACTGTGTGAAAGTCAGAATTCAATCATTTTTAACAGTAGCACATGTCAATAATTCATGAAAATGAGAAACTGATGTCTAGGCCCCAAACAACTATTTACTAATGCTGGAAATGGTCTTTTCTGCAGGCTCAGTCCTAAACTACTTGCCTTCCTCCTCTTCCTCTTTTTCTGACCTCATTTTTGTTATCTTTAGGATTCTGGGCACTTTACCACTGCTCATCAGTGCTAAAGTACATGTGCTCTCCACTTAAAACATGGTAACATTGGCTTATCCACAACTGGAATATTTAATTTACTTAAAGTCCCTATTAAAATGCAATATATGTGCCCAGGGCCTGTAAATTAAATGCTACTAGTGGACCTGCAGCACTGATTGTGCCACCCACTACAGTACACTACAGTAGCCTTTTAAACATGTCTCAAGCCTGCCACTTCAGAGCCTGTGGGTGCAGTTTTAAACTGCCATTTCAACCTGGCAAGTGCGCACACCTGCCAGGCCCAAACCTTCCTTTCTATGACATATAAGACACTCCTACGGCAGGCCCTAATTAGCCCCAAGGGCAGGGTGCAGTGTATTAAAAAGGTTGGACATGTACTTTTAAGTTTTACATGCCCAGGTAGTGAAAAACTGTCAAATTTGTTTTTCACTACTGGAAGGCCTAGCTCTCCCTCAAGTTAGCATTGAGAATGCATTAATACATATTTTAAGTGTAACTTCCAATTGGGAAAAGATAGAAATTTGAAGTTTGTTGTCTCTGGATTCAATTTAAAATCACAACTTATGGTGAAGTCGGATTTTTAATTGTAAGCCTGAAAAAGCCACTTTTTAGAAAGGTGGCATTTTCTTACTTTAACCATTCTATGCCTATACCTGTCTCTGGACAAACATCTAGAGTAGATAAAAGCTGGGCTTTGTGCATTCCGTCTAGACAGTCACACACAAAGGGAGCTTGGATGTGATCTATGCATCCTGATGGCCCATCACCAGGCTAATGGGTCTTCCTGGGTTAGATGGAACAGAGGAGCTGAAACTTATACCTGAATAGGGTTGTGCCTCTCCTCACACAAAGGGCTACATACCCCCCTATAGTGTGTCTGGAGTCAGGGAAGGAAAGAAAAGTACCTTCTGATCTTCAAAGGTCTTTTTGAAGTCTCCCTCACTTCAAAGGCACATATGGATATAGGTACTGGGCCCCAAACCCTATAACTCTACTGGAGCCAAGGACATTATACCAGGAAGAAGGATTGCTGTACTGCCAGGAGGGATTGCCACTCTGCAACTGCATTGCAATGTTCGCCTACTGCTTGCTGTGCTGTAGGAGGGACTGCTACTTAGCTACTTGCTTTGCTGTGTTGGCCTGTTGCTGCTGTTTCTTGTAAGAAGGATTGGACCTGTTGTCTGCATCCTTGAACCCAAGATTCTCCAAGGGCTTGTTGGCTTGCCCCCTGTTCTCCTGCAGTCTCAGGAACATGAAAAACTCCCTGAAACTCTCCTGGTGCTGCTGGGCTCTGCTATTTCTGAGTCCCATACTTGCCTGAGGTGCCCTCCTTCAGCCCTGGACCTCAGAAATGAGTTCTGCAGCTGATGTCTGAAAAACCTAAAGCATTGTTTTGAGTGCATCAGAAATTCTACCACATCGCAAATTCAACGTTGATGTAGAGGCTGTTCAACGACAGTGGATTCATACCTGTATGGCCTGATGATGCATCACATTCACTTCAGTGGATCCAAAAGACAACACAGTTGTAATAAAGATGAATCTTGATGGTACAAAATGTAGGTTCTTTAATAGGAGTATCTTAGCCACATACAGATCTGGTCAAGCCAACAGTCAGATCCAACAGCTTCCTCTGAATCCCTTCTCTCTCACACTCTACTCTGATGTCATATATGCCATCAGTGCCACATCAGTGCCAGAGAGAGATGAGATCCCTCACATTCTAATGCTGCATTCTATCATTACACTCTACCACACACCTTCCCCTTTTTTTTTAGAACAATTACAAAACCCATGAGAACAAAAGAAACTATATACAGGAAAAAAAATATAATACCAAAACAACAAACTGTAAACTGGAATAAAATTGGGTTACATTTTCTTTGAAACAACCACACGGTTGAGATTCCAGACTCTACCATCTTTAATTCTCACCGCATTCCTGAAGAGTTTGACCACTTCAAAAGGACCCATAAACTTACTTCCAGACTTGCTAAATCTAGGGTTTCTAATCAAAATCTTATCACCCACTTTCACCTCAACATTGCATGTGCTTTTCCTCCTATCATAGTTTTCCTTTCTTTTCACTAAGCACTTTTCCTCTTTCGCCCTTTCCTCCCTATTTCCGTCACACCATGTAACACACTCATTCTTACCCCAATGCACCCAACCTGGTGCCAAACGTGTGTTAGCTTTCCGTCCCCTGAAAATTTCAAACGGTACCTTCCCTGTAGTGACGTGAGGAGAAAATCTATATGCATGGAGAAAATTCTTAAGACCATCTTTCCAATTCCTGCCAGCTGCAACTTCCAACTGTATACATTCCTTTATGCACTTATAGAATCTTTCTACTGTCCCATTACCCTCAGGATGATACAAGGAACATCTTTTATTCACAATACCCCTGGATTTACAGTACTCTTCCATCTCATTTGAAACAAATTGGGGCCCATTGTCCGTGAGAATGGTGTTCGGCAAACCTTCACGGCTGAAAATTGCATTAAAGAAATTAATCACTTTAGTAGTCTCCATGCTACTACCAATTGCTATTTCTGCCCACCTTGAAAATTGGTACACTAAGACTAGAATATAGTTGCAACCACCTTTACCAAATATAGGTCCTACTACATCCACTGCCACAACATCCCACGGCTTAGAGGAACATTCATGAGTACACATCGGCGGAACTCTGGTTTTATAAACCTTATCACTGTTACAGCAATCATAACATTCCCTTACTCTCCTTTCGATCATAAGATCCATTCCTGGCCACCAATAATTAAGGCGAATTCTTGCTTTAGTTTTACTCATCCCTTGATGACCCTCATGTGCTAGTTCGATAATTTTTTCTCTCAACAATACCGGGACAACCAATTTTGTTCCCTGCAGCAAAATTCCATTCTCCATATATAATTCCTCTCTCACCTTCCAAAATCCGCCTAACTCTTTATCCCCCTTGACAGATGAACTCCATCCCTCACTATGTTCCTTACACACGCGTTGTAGCACAGCATCTTCCATAACTGCTCTCAACCACTCATATTGTTCAACAATACCTCTTGTCACATTACACACACTAATGACATCATCTTGACTTTCTTCTGAACTGCTCTCAACTTCAGTACTCAATCTTGATAGGCAATCAGCAATCCTATTGCTTGGACCTGGTACATAAAACACCTTAAAAGCAAAGTCTTGTAGGCCAACAATCCACTTACTGATTCTTCCAGAGATCATATCCAGAGCTCTTTTCATGAACACTTCTACCAGGGGTTTGTGATCAGTAAAAATCTGAAACTCTTTTCCCCACAGGAATTTTTTTAATTTATTAATTGCCCAGAACACACTCAAAGCTTCCTTCTCTATTGTCGAATAATTCACTTCTGCTCCTCGCAGAGTTCTAGAGCAGTACACCACAGGTCTTAAATCTTGCTCCCCCAGGTCTTGTAAAAGTACCCCTCCTAACCCTTTCATACTCGCATCGGTCATGATCACACACATTTTCTTAGGATCAAATGAGCTTAAACTTCCAACTGATGTCAATTCTTTCTTTATACTCTCAAACTCCACTCTGCACTCATCATCCCACACAAACCCCTTCCCTTTCTTCAACAATTTCCTCATGTTTGTGGTTTTGGATGCTAGATTTGGCAAGAACTTTGCCTGAAATTCAACCATTCCCAAAAATGTTAACAGTTCCTCCTTTTTCTCAGGTTCCCGTAGGCCCAAAATGTTCTTAATAAGTTCTTCCTTAGGATACACCCCATTGGGAGTTATTCTATGACCTAAATATTCTACCTCCGGTCTAACAAATGAACACTTCTTAATTTTAAGAGTCAAACCATGTTCTCTTAAAATTCCCAAAACTTTCCTCATTATTCTTTCATGTTCCTCTTCAGTCTGAGCATGTATCAAGATATCATCCTGAAAACATTTAACGCCTGGTTCTGAGCCAAACATATTATACATCAAACGCTGGAAAACAGCAGCAGCTGAAACCAGACCAAAAGACATCCTTTTGAACCTAAAGGTCCCAAAAGGTGTGACAAAAGTGGTATAGTCCCTTGAGTCTTCATGTAGCATGACCTGATGGTAGGCCGACGTGAGATCCAGCTTACTGAAATACTTGGACCCATGTAGCAAAGTCACCATTTCTGTTATATTAGGCAAAGGAAATTGGTCACTCACTACACATTTATTAAGATTCCTCAAATCGACACACAGTCTAATATCACCTGATTATTTCTGTGCCACTACAATTGGTGATACCCATTCTGATGACTCCACAGGCTCAATGATTCCATCGTTGCACAATCTTTGTATTTCTCTTTCTACTTCATCTTTCATGGCAATTGGTACAGGACCCACTTTGGAAACTACAGGAACTGATCCTTCCTTTATTCTAATGCGGTGGACATATTTCTTAAGACATCCCAATTTGTCACTGAATACATCCTCATAGTCCTTAACAAACTTTGGCCAGACATTTCCTTTAATTTCCTGCGCAGGAAATTCACCACCATCCTGCACTTTTTTGATGAATTCATCCCTCAACATTATCGGAGAAGTTGAGTTAGGATCTAAAATGACGTTCAAGTCTCCTTGGTGCGGCCAACTTAACACACTGTCCCCTTTAACTGGAACATAAATCTTACCAAAAATAGTATTTCCTCTGAATGAAATTTCTGATTCAAAATAGCCCCTCAGTTGAATGGTTTGGCCACCATATCCTCCTGGGATAACATCCGGATCTTTTAAATGGATCTTGTGAGTCTAATTTTCATCAAAAAACTTATTTGAAATTAGAGTCAACCACGCTCCAGAAGCAAACAATATTTCCACATCTTCATTTAAGATCGAAATTGTGTCCCTCGGATGATTTTTTCTTTGAGCATTTGCTGAAATCGACAAAATGCAATCTTCCACCACTTTCACCGATGTTGCACTTTTGCTTGACTTACAGCATTTAGCAAAATGTCCCTTTTTATTACACAACTTACATATGCTGTTGATCGCTGGACATTTCTTATATGAAGCAAAGTGACCTGCATTCCCACAATGGAAACATTTCAAATCCTTAGATTTTAACCATTGAGCATGAGTCACTTTATCTTCCCCTTTGTCGCCAGATGCTTCTTTACTATGATCTTCTTTTTTTTCATATATCTTATTTACTGAATTATTCTTTCCTTTCTCTAATTCTTCTACACATGCCAAAGTGTGCTCGACACCCTTTGCTACTACAATGACCTCTTGCAAAGAAGGATCGTCCTTGCTCCACAATTCCTTACGAACTTTATCACTCGAGCATCTCAGCATAAATTGATCCCTTATACGTTCCTCTATGGTTACTCCAAACTTACAAGTTGATGCAAGTTTCCGCAAAGCTGTAATATAATCCTCAACACTTTCTCCTGGTTGTTGCTCTATCATGCCAAAGTGATATCTTTCCAAAATGGTACTGACTTTTGGTAAATAGTGCAAATCTAATTTTTTTAAACAGATTTCAAATTTGTTCAGATCAGTTCCCTCATCACCAGTGTCAGATTAGTTCTCAAAAATTTCTTGTCCTTCGCATCCTAGACAATGCATCAGGAGAGCTTTTTTTCTTTCATTAGAAAGATTAGTTCCACGCACCCTGGAATAGTGTAGGAACGTTTTTTTCCATTTAGACCATTTTATAGGAGGTTCCCCTGGTGTAGTGAGGAAAAATGGTGGGGGCGAGATGTTTTGCATACCTCCTTGTGATTTATTTCCAAAACGATTTTAAAGTTGAAAAATATATGTTAAATATGCTTTTACTATAAAGCTTGAAAACGACCAAAAATGGGATTATATTCCTATTCACTTCGTTGTATGAATTTATAAACCAACAGATTGTTTTCTAGAGGAGGTTGGAGTTAAGCACCTTTCTATTCACTTTGTTGTATGAATTTATAAACCAACAGATTGTTTTCTAGAGGAGGTTGGAGTTAAGCACCTTCCTATTCACTTCGTTGTATGAATTTATAAACTAACAGATTGTTTTCTAGAGGAGGTTGGAGTTAAGCACCTTCCACAACAAAACAAGTTAGAGACGAAGAAGATTTGGCTGAAAATCAGATTCTGCACGCTTCACTGTAAGGTAGGAAATCTTGTTTCTCACCGTCTTGAATTAAATATCCAGCTCCCTCGATGTAGAAATCCTAACGGTCTAATTGTCTGGAAATGAAGGCTGGATTAGAAGTGCTGGATAAAGTAAAGTCCCAAAAATATAGTGTTAAGATACTCCTGCACCTCCTCGTCGCCAAGTGTAATAAAGATGAATCTTGATGGTACAAAATGTAGGTTCTTTAATAGGAGTATCTTAGCCACATACAGATCTGGTCAAGCCAACAGTCAGCTCCAACAGCTTCCTCGGAATCCCTTCTCTCTCACACTCTACTCTGATGTCAGATATGACATCAGTGCACATCAGTGCCAGAGAGAGATGAGATCCCTCACATTCTAATGCTGCATTCTATCATTACACTCTACCACAACAGTGACCCAACCATGTGGAGAATATCACTGCCTCAAGCCCTCGACATTGGCACTTTGCTCCATCAAAGGTACTGTTTCAGTGGATTCTGTTTGAGTTCTCTAGCTGGTCTACCCTCCATGGCCATCAGCCTGAACTTTGGATCTGCACCAGTCCCTCATGACCTCAAGTAAATTTTTATCTGCTAGTAACTTCTAAGCACATTTTTTACATTTAATCTTACTTCTCCCTCTGATAGATATTTAAGATGGGGTTTAGTTCTGCTTACTTCCAAATGATGAAATGGTTAAATATACTGGCACACAATGTTTCTAATGTGAGACTGAGGTTTTTAGAACAGCAGAGAATAAATTATAATAGCAGGGAATGCTTAGAAATTGGAAAGTATTAAATTATTTTGAGAAATCACTAATAAAATACTTTTTAAGTGTCAAGGTTGTGCATACCTATTATTTTTTGGAATTTTCAAACTGGGGAGCACGTTTTTCCAATGAGAACTAATATCCAAACAGAAAAAACACATCAATCTGGCTCAAGGCACTCACTTCACATATTTCATGAATAGAGTATGGAATGTAATCTGGTGGTGGAAAGGATCATAAAACATTGCCATTCTGTGTTGTGACACTTTGTCTTTCTGTGTTTAAACCAGACCATTTTACTTTTCCCAAACAAAATCAAGTTTGCAACCTAGTGACTGTTTCTGGTGATTTAATTGCGAAAACACCTCATTTCAGTAGGATAGTGTTATTTTATATAAATGGGAGAGCAACCAATTTTAGCCATATATTTGTGAAAACAGAATCTAAAATACCCCACTGGATCTTACGAGTTCTCCGCCTTCCAGGCCTCTGTGGAAAGGGAGTGCCATAATTGGCACGCTTGTTCCTCAAGAAGTTTTTTGATTATTTTCAAACTTTATAACTTTAGTTAGATGACATCAATAGCCTGCATCTTCACTTTGAAAAAATATCCAGCAACATTGAGGTGAGGAAATTGGGTCTCCAGCAAGAGCACACTGTCATGGAGCTTGCATGTTTCTGCCTTCCTTCTTCGCCTGCTGCTGCAGTGCCTTGGGGCATTTTACATGGTGTCCTTTATTATGCAAGGAATCAACATCCGTGTCCCTAAATAATAAGCTGAGGGGCTTCTCTTGTGCAGATCCCAATTGTTGCAAAGCTCTTTCTGCCCAGCTTAGGTACTTCTTCATGAAAAAGATTAGAAGGGTATAAATAATCCTGCTGAAGAAAAATGACAGAGCAATACTAAGACCTAATGCACCCATCTTGAGGGGCTTGTTTGTTGGTGGACATGTTAAATGCACCAGCTTTAGTTCAATCCAGGCCTAAACTAGGGCAGAATATGTATGGATTTGAAATCTCACATTTAAGCCCCCCTCTTTAATAGTTTGTTGGAATAGGGAGGGGTATTTATCACACATAGTAAATACCATTTCCCAGGGTCCGGTATTCACCACATGTGGTAAATATCCCCTTTTCTGAGTCCTTTCTCAGGCAGGTTAGACCTGAATTAATTTATCAATGGAAAACTGTGAAGGTGTGATAATTATCATCTAAATCATAATTTCAATTCCTGCACAAACTTGTTTCTACAAAGACTTGAATTTAGGAATTTAGCCCTTCCCTCGTAAGGAGGGACATAAGAGGCTACCTGAGGGAACCTCACACATCAGTGTTTCGTTCACCACAGTTTGTTTCATGACTGTGCATTTCTTGTTAAGAATCACAACTAGTAACTTCTGAATGGCTCACATCATATTAAATAAAGTCAGTGTGTGGGTGAGTGTGTATGTGCCACAAGGCATAACCCCTCAAATGTGCATCCTCTGGATTGGTAGTCTGGTTTGAGGATGCAAATTCAAGGACTTAGTATCTGCACATACCAATGCCACCCATGGCCTAGAACGTACTTTTGACAGGTGAGAGTACTCACTTGTGCACCTAACAAGTTAAACCGCACTGTTTTATAGAACTGCAAATGTAAAAATTCTGTACTTCGGGAATATTACACCTTCATTTTAGGCGTCTCAACTTGTTTATCATTCAATAAGGTGACCATCACACAAAAAGTGCTGAACATAGCACAACTGCATGACTGACTTCTTGACTTACAACGCTAAAATTGTAAGCAGCTCAACAGATCTTGATCTTTTGTGCCTAAATGTACAATATCAATGAATGATAATCTACATTTTTAAGGTAAAGTGGCTTTATTTGGAAATATCAATAATAAAACACATAGGCCCTCATTTGGACCTTAGTGGTAAAAAACGCCTACCGCCGTGGCGACTGCCGGCAAAAGACCGGCGCCGCGGCTACCAGCCATCGACCACATTATGACCACAGTCGGATTTCTGCCAGAAGGTTGGCGGAAATCCGGCTGTGGCCATGCCAGTGGATGGTGATAAGGTGGCCCTGCTGCCAGCAGCAGCACCACCGAACCAGTAGACTGCCGCCATCTGTATTATGAGAAATAATACGGCCTGGCGGTGTTCTGCTGGTGGGAGCTGCTGCTGGCAGCAGCGCCCCGTCACGTCTCCTGCCGGAGGACCCCCTGGACACAGGTCAGTGGGTGCTCCGACAGGGGAAGGGGAAGGGGAAGGGGGTGTTGTGTGTGTGTGTCTGTCTGTGTGTGTGTGTGTGTGTATGTCTGTGCGTGCGTTTATGCGAGTGTGTGTTGTGTGTTGTATGTGTGTGCATATCTGGAGGTGTGAGTGCGTGTATGTTGAGTTGTGTGAATGCGTGTCTGCTTGTATATATGTAAATGTGTGTGGACGTGAGTTTGAATGGATGTATGCATGTGTGGATGAATGTGGGAATGAGTGTGTGTATGCATGTGTGAAGGGAAGGGTGTGAATGAAGGGGGGTTCTGGATCTGAAGAGGGGTGGGAGGAATCTGTGGAGGGGGAGGAGAAGACCCTATCAGTGACAGCGAAGGGATTCCCCGTCACTTATAGTGCCTACCACCATGGTTTTCGAGTGGTAAGGAAGCCACGAAAATCATGGCAGTATGAAATGTCATGATCCCGCTGGAGATACAGGGACGGCCGCTGGGCTGGAGATTGCCATCTCCAGCCCGGCAGCCGTTACCGCTGCGGCGCTCGGTGTGGTACATTAGCGGTTTGGCTGAAGCCAAACCGCCAATGTCATAATAAGGGGGAAAGTACCGCCAACCTGTTGGCATTACTTTCCGCCATATTACCGCCGACCACCGGAATCATAATGAGGTCCAGAGTGACAATAATTAATGACAGAATCAAAGATAAATTTAAGCATTCAAATTGTGAGCAAGAAGAAAAAGCTGTTTAATATTTTCTGTGATTTTTGGGGAATAAACAAGGGGAGGGAAGGGGAGAGGAAATCATATCAAAGAGAAGACTAATGTGTACCATCACTATGCAATATACGAAGCAAGATAAAATTAGTAATAGACAAGTTAAGTAATGGATATTGCCATTGAGAAACAGTGGCAGAGAAATAAAATATCTTATAGCGGCTTAAAGTTTTCAGATGAAATACAATTAGTATACTTATGAACAGAAGTATCAAAAAAAGAAGTTAATGGGAACCAATAAAGATCTCTATTAACAGAAGGATGGTACGATTAAGCAAAGGCAGTAAATAACTTATGGTGATGGCAAACACGAAACCACCAAGCTTTATAGGAAATATTGGACGAACATTTACCATTAAGGGTAATTTGTTGAAAGACTAGAGCTAACGTAAGATTTAACAACTTCAAATTAATAAAGTTTGAGTTGATGTTTTCTGAAAAACTACCTAGAAAAAGTGTTAAGGAAGATAATTGGGATTGGAAATGAAAGACTGAGGTGAGTTGGCACCAAACCTTTCCCGAAAAAGAGGCAGTACTGGGGCAATTGAATAGTAGATGCATGAGATTCTTATTAGGATGACTGCATGACCAACATTTCGTAGTTGAGGTCCCAGAAAATTTAGCATTGATGGAGGAGGTAAAATAAAGACTGTGATGTAAAAAGATCGCTGACTGTAAAGTAGAGGCCTTTCTAGAAATCTTGTGTATCCTGTCCCATATCTTGTTCCAAAAAAGAATAGTCTAGGTACATCCCAACTCCAATTCCCACTGAATTTCTATCTTAGTTTTTGGTCTAATTGTAATGGAGGTATAAAGAAATTTCTTGATAGGTGATGCTTTTGGGATAAAAGTAAGAATAGAACAAAGAGAGGATTGTGATGATGAGTAAGATGAAAGAGTTGGTAAGGAATAAAAAACATCCAGAAGAATATTCATGAGAAGATATTTAGGTAAAAAGGAGCAAGGGCACTTAAACAATTGTTAGAATTGTGAGAAAGACAGAGGAGTATCATTAGAAATTAAATCTGTGACCCATGTTATATCTTTTTGTTTTCAGGATTTCCAAAATAAGGACTTATTATTAATAGCAATAAGCTGGTTATACCAAAAAGGAAACTGTAGAAAAGAGTTACAAGTTATGGTTTGTGATTGACAATAAGGTTTTAATAGAGTGTAAGTATGTTGAAGAAGTGGTGAAGTTGAGACGGAAATGATAGATGAAACGGACAACAATTCTATAGGAAAAAACAGAAGAAGAAAATAGAGTTCAATATCCAACCCTAAAGGGGTAAATGAAGATCGTACCAAAGAAACACACCTAGAATCCTGTTTTAAGCAAAAAGCTTTATGATACAAAAGGAAATCCAGAAAATTAATCCCACCCTACTGCTTAGATTTCCGAAGATGAAAAAAATAAATTCTAGAATTTTTTATTATTACAGAGAAATGTAGATAATCTTGACTATATATATATTTAAATGTAGCAAGTATATAAACTGGAATCATGGATAAAATATATGAAATGATGGATGAAGTCATCATATTTATGGAGTCAAGTCAACCCCAGCAAGAAAGATACGAGGATTCCATGACCAGAGGAGTTTATCAACTTTATTTAGACAATCATTTGTTATTTCAGTATTAGAGTCCTTAAGGGAAAGAGTAGACCAGAAGCAAAAATATTTCATTTTGGTCGTATTCCAACAAAAACCTGTGTCTACAGAGGAATGTCAAGAACAAAATTTAGTGAGGTGAAGAATATCAATTTTAGCTGAATTTATCTTATATCCTGAAACCGAGGAGAAATCAGCTATCTCATGGAATAAGGCAGGTACATAGTCAGCATAGGCAGAACGTTTCAAGAGTTTATCTCTCTAAAGGAATCTGTAAATAACATTATTATTTCTAGTATGGGATAAAAAGGGTTTGAGATCCAATATAAACAAAAGGGGGGATAATGGACAGCCTTGACGAATGCCTTGCCTCAAAGGAAAGTAGCTAGAAATTTTCCCATTAACTAGAACAGATGCCATTGGTGATTAATAGAGTATGGCGATAAGAGAGATGAAGTGGGGCCCTAGTCCATGCCAAGACAAGGATTTTAGTAAGAAGGACCACTCTATACAATCAAACACTTTCTCTGCATCTACTGAAATTGCTGCTAGAGAATACAAAAGAGAAGAAACCTTTTTAGTACATAAAGAGTAACCTAGAGTTATCACATGCAAGTCTACCTTCAACAAATCCAGACTGCTCCTTACCTATAATCAAAGGCAAAAGGGGATCAAGAGATAAAACTAACAATTTGGCAAAGATTTAATAATCTACAATGACCAGATAAACTGGTCTGTAGTTCTTACAGAAAGCTGGGTCTTTGCCCTCTTTGTGGATAAGGCAGACAGTTGCCTCCTGAAAGGTACCAGTAGCAGAATTAGAGATTGAGAAGAATTTAAAAATATATAATAATCTGGGAAGCAAAATATTGGAGAAGTGAAAGAAATTTTCAACCGCGAAGCCATCTGTCCTGGGGTCTTACCCTACTTAAAAGAATGGAGAACTCAAAGAATTTCAGACAAAGAAATATCAGAATCTAGTGGAGAAAAATAAAATCAGCAAGCCCATAATTAGGGTTCTTGACTTCCTTTAAAAAGGCATCAATCTGAGAAGGGGGGGCGGTGATTCAGGAGTGTAAAGAGTTTGGTAATACTTGACAAACTCAGTCAAAATCTCATTGACCTGAACTACCTGTATTAGTTGATATAGAGTCTCATGAGTTGTGTTGTTTCTGGATCTTTAAATAATTAGCCATACGTTTCCCCATTTTAGTGTGACCATTATAGTAGTGGGCAAAATAGAAGAATCCTTATCCATAGAAATGCTATAGAACTGCAATTTTGCATGAATAAATTCTTGCAGTTCTAAGTTGTGGAAGAGAAAGAATAATATTGGTGAATATTTGTGCTCGAGGCACTTAATGTTTCATAATACAGATTGATGATGTTTATTATAGGACTTTTTCTTTTTGGAAACAAAGTCTATAATGTGTCCACAAGTTGCAGCTTCAAGGGTATCCCATAACATTTGAGGGGGGATATCGGAAGTTGCACGAATATTAAGGAATGCTTCACTGAAAGTACTAAAGGATGAGGAAAAGGCAGGGTCAAGCAAGTGTGAGTTATTAAACCTCCATATGTTGGCTTTTGAATGAACAGGGAGCAAATCAAAATCTGCAAAGAGTGGGGCATGATCAGAAATCACAATAGTTCCATAGTGGAGCTGCTAAGATTGATCAAGTCCACATAGGGAACCATATTCTCCATGATTCCACAAAAGAGGCACTGGATGAGGAGTGAATGAAATTGCTTGTGCATCTAATCGGGTATAGATTTAACTGAAGATCGATGATCTATAAAATGATCCATTATTGATTACAGTCCCCTCCTAAAATAAAAATAAACAATTGTGAACATTGTTGGTAAAGGTAGGCCAGAATGAGTAGCCTGATTGAGTAGGGCCATAAATATTACCAACTGTTAAGGCAATATCATTAACAATTAGTTTAACAAATAGCCCTCTGCCTTCAGGAGTCAGACTCCTGGAATGTGATACTTAACCTTAGCTTCTCATGACAGAAGAGTATTACACCATTCTTTTTTGCAGATTCAGGAGACACAAAAACAAAGCCCACCCATCCACATTTAAGTCTCAGGGCCATATTTATACTTTTTGACACAAAGTTTAACGCCGGCTAACGCCATTCCTTAGCGCCGCTTAGGCGTCAAATTTATACTTTGACGCTCGGCGGGGCAAACCACCAGTTAGAGTCTTTATTTTTATTCAAACCAATGCGCCACATCGTAAAGAAAAATGATGTTAACGCAGCGAAAATGACTTTTATCCGGTTTACAATGTCACAAACCAGATACGTGCCTTTTTTGCTTCAATTGTGTCAAAAAGCGGTGCAAACACAGCAAAATGTGCAAAAGAGAGCCAAAATGTATCCCAGAAGCTATAAGAGACCACAGGAAGATGATAACCGACCAGGAACCAACCAGGAGGACCCACACAAGACCCTGGAGAGAGAGAAGAAGAAAAGGAAGTGTTGGTTCAGCGCAGAGGAGCAGGAAATACTGGTGAAAGAGGTGATGGAACACCAGCACCAACTTTTGTCACCTCTAAATTGCCAATTGGGAGGAGAGAGGCAATTTGGCAACAAATTGTCGATCAGATCAACAGTGTGGCAGAAGTACAGAGAACAGTCACCGAGTGCAAGCGCAGGACCAAGAAAAAGATGGCAAGGAACAGGAAGGCAGCACTGCAGACTCGAGGTGGGAGTCCAGCACCACAGGAGGCCCTGGACCACATGGAGGAGATGGTGGTAGCTGTCATCCTAGAGGAGATAGTCACAGGGATTCAAGGACAGGACAGCGCAGACTACCAGGATACAACACAGAAGCAGGGTGAGTGGCATGGGGAACTAAAATGCCTAATTGTTAACTGTAAGCGGGGGGGACATACCTACTACACAATGCATGTAAGTCATGATAATCAGGGAGTGAAAAGGGCAAAGGGGCACGGCACGGGGGCATGGGCTGTGCAGGTCAAACCTGGGGCACAGCACAACACTACACCAACAACCTTTGCATTGGGGTATGCTACCATGCCAAGGATGTTGGAAAAGCAAAGCCAGTCCAGGAGGGTAGGGTACAACGTAAAACTGGCATGCTGTCACACAACAGCTGGTATTGGTGCTACATGAACTAGGGCTCCATTAACAGTCTCAGGTCATCTCCGCAAGTGGAATTTAACATTGACAACAGTTGCCACTACCACCTCTGCTGTGTGCAGGTCAAGTAGCTAATGGCAGTTACGTGCCCATGGATCAAACACACCCAAATTAGAGGGTACAGGATGACAACGTTATCAATCCCCTGTAATCAATAAAAATGTGTTAATCCTGTCAAATGCTAATGTCCATAGTCGCTACAAACATCAGGCATTGTCATAAACATTATGAGGTACACAGCAGTAATGTCATACCCATGCTGCACATGTCAGGGTCTACCCTGTGCCTGGGTCACAATAGCTGCAATGCCATCATGCAACATCCCAACTGCCACACAAGTACGACAACAGCATTGAGGGGGAGGACATATGTTTCCGGCTAGTGAAACACACCCGCACAGTCAGAAGAGGAAATGGAACACTGGTAGGACCATCAGTGCAATCCAATGTAGCACACATTCCCCAACATCATTATTACACACTACCAATGCTGACTCCTGTATTGTGCCATGCCAATGCTATACATAGTATATGCTAGGTCTCAGCAACATATAGCTGGGTGTGAAATATCAGAGACTGGGTAATTCCAGATTGTGAAGTGTGGTGCAAGTGCCATCAGAACACCCACAGCCAGTGCAAGGCCACAACATGAGAATGGAAGTAGACGGAGGGTTGAGTTGTACAATACGGTGGCAACATACAATTTGGGCAGGACCTACACCTAGAGGATGTGACACAGACAATTCCCCAAACTGCCCACACTACATGTGACATGCAGGTGGGGCATAGGCCTGGGAGAATGCTAATCTTAATGATAGGAACAATGAACAGGAAACAAGATCACGATGTGCAACTAATAGGATGTCAGGCATGTCACACTACAAATGCCACCACACAGACACACTAATTGTACAATATCTCATCGCAGAGGACGATGGCTCTCCTGGGGATATGCCTGTCCTGGACTTCCCTGATGACATGGATGACGAGCTGACAAACATCAGCCAGCAGACCCTCCAAGATGTCCTTGGAAACCTCCAGACCCCACCTTCAATCACAAGGAGGAGCACAGAAGTAGCACTCATCACAGAGGAAAATTGTACAACCTCCCAGCTCCAACCCAGCTGAGGACTCTGACAACACTGGCACCAGGTTTGAGAGGACTATCGTTGGAGTACCTCAGTAGCTGGCCAAGGAGGTGCGGGTGGGGATGCAAAATAAGGCAGCCAGCCTAGCGGGTGCGTTCATGCATGATGTCATCTACAGAACAGGCAGCAGCCATGCAAGGGTGAACATCTATCTTGAAAGAACTTCAACAAAGTGTGAAGGAAATCAGCACTGCAGTAAGGGAGTTGCCACAACACCTCGCACACCAAACCTTTCACTGCATGCACAAATGCAATATTGACCCCCTCAGGACCGACCTGGCTGCCTACCACAGTGATGTAGCTGCTATACTTAAGAACCAGCAGCTCCTCCTTGCTTCAGTACTGCCCTTAATAGCCCCACAGTTGGCAGCTACCGGGATTTCTGACTCCACGTCTTTAAACACTGAAGTGTGTGTTGCCCCTTCAAACTCACCACCACCAAGGGCAGAGGAGACGATACACACAGTACCCGGTAGCACAACTACTTGCCAAATGGGAACTTATAACCAAGGTCCTGTGCTTCGTAACATGCCAGTCTTGCAACAGCTGCTCACATGCACTGTTCTCCAGCCCACTGTTTACCTTGACACTATGCTCTGTGATTGTCTCTCACTACCTCATTGGCAATTCATGTTCCTCTGCACTGCATGACACTTCACCACAGCATGTCCAACGACATGTCCTTTTGCACTTGTGTAGTATCACAATAGAAGGTGTCACACTAATGGACTCACAATCCTGGATCATGGAAATATTGCACTACCGCACTATAGCACTTACACAACCACTTTGTCTCTGTGTAAAGAGACACATCAACCGTGAGGGAGATTAGTGATGTTTGCCTCATGTCAATGGCCATAGAAGGTCAATACAACTGCCTTGAAAGATTGTGGGCTGATAACTATGCACTGGGGGCTGGATTTATCATCATCTGCCCTTCCTGAGAGTTAATTCTGAAGTAAATAGAACAATTACAGTATAATGCTGTGTTGGACAGAATAAGTCTGCTTCAAGGGATGTCTAAGCAGAAAATCAATGTCTTAAAATTTTTCTTCTAGACAATTTTTAAGTATGTGACGTTTGACTCTAAAATTTCATCACACACACACCATACAGCAGGAATGGATGTGTACGAGTGTACGGACAAATAAGTAACCTGGCATTACAATGTAAGAAATGATAGATGTGAGTTATGTATACTATGCTACATAAGATTATACCATCACTCACCTTATCAGGGTTCACATGAACATCAGGCTGCAGGCAGGCGTACCACAGTGTCCCAGAGACAAAATATGGTCTCAAAGTATGACAGATTGAAAACGTACATCCAAACATAACAACACATTGGGAACCATAGTAACCTTGAGTGGTGGATGCAATGGATAGCAGATGCATAGAGAAGTAGCTTTGGTGTAGCTGCCAATGTGACAGCTCAATTGGGATTGGGATGGAGGATGGAACACAAATGAAAATACTAAATTGACACTGTTCACCCATGCCAAGGCCCTGATCCCCAAGCATATGACACATACTGTAAAGGAATACCTACATATTTACTTAACTGTAAAAAAAGGATAATAAAACTAGGGGAAACACCTTAACCAACCTAACCTATCCTAACTCCACATTACCCACAACTGGCCCTAACTACCCTAAGCTAAACTTACTTATCACATTTAACTAAACACTCTAAACATCAACCCCGCCACCCCCTTTATATGACGGGACACATGGAGGACAACATATACTAACCTAAACACATAGGCGGTCATTCCAACCCTGGCGGTCGGTGATAAAGCGGCGGCCAACCCGCCAACAGGCTGGCGGTTAAAAAAATGGAATTCTGACCCTGGCGGGAACCGCCAACACAGCCCGCCACTTTAACACTCCGACCACCACGGCGGGACAGACAAACAGCGCGGCGGTCACCGCCAACAGGAAGGCGGCAGACATTGTACCGCCCACAGTATCAAAACTCACCAATCCGCCACCTTTTCCGGGGCGGGAGCCCCGCCGATAAAAACACGGCGGAAACAGACTACGAACGGGAAAACGCTCACCTCTATACACTCCACGAGGACGGAGGACAGCATGGAACCCGAATTAAACATCCTACCAGCTCTTGTCTACCTGCTCATCTACCACGAGTACGAACTCCGGCGCAGAAGACAACGGTGAGTACTGCACCTACGACACAGGGGAGGGGGGAGGACGAAAGGTTACTGGCACACACATACGCCCCCCCAACTATCAACATACCAATGCAGAGCAACAACTGAGTGACACCCCCAAACCCCCCTGAAAAATGCAAAGACATAATAACATTTTAAATTAAATTTATGTAAAATTAGGTTTATTGAAGTCATGGAAAATTATCGTTATGAAATATCAAAGCAAAAATCATGAACAGTGCGAAAGCTATGTACAAAGTCAATAAGTCCTGCTCAGTGTGTCAAATATCCACAGTCCGTGGGCCAATGTGTACCAAACACATGGGCAAAGCCCACACAGGAGACCTGAGTCCGTTGGAGAGAACACTGCTGGGGCATCAGATGACAAAACTACAGGCACCTCAGGGGGAAGGGAAGGGGGAGCACCTCAGCCACAGGGGTCCACGACGCCAGAACCACGAAGGGGCCACCATGCCCACTGTGCCATCCTGGGGAGTGCAAAGCCACAGTCCATCAGGTGGATTACAGACTCCACTGGTCATGGAGGAGGCAGGGTGCGCAGAGTGCAGCGTGAACACCAGCTCGACACAGAACCAGCACTGTCAATGGGCCAGCGGATCTTGACAGGAAGGGCCCAGCGGAGCGGTGCTTGAGACGGCGGGGCCCAGCAGAGCGGTGCTTGAGATTGAGGGCCCAGCGAAGCGGTGCTTGACAGGAAGGGCCCAGCGGAGCGGGGCTTGAGATGAAGGGCCCAGCGGAGCGGTGCTTGAGACGGCGGGGCCCAGCGGAGCGGTGCTTGACAGGAAGGGCCCAGCAGAGCGGTGCTTGAGACGGCGGGGCCCAGCGGAGCGGTGCTTGAGATGAAGGGCCCAGCGGAGCAGTGCTTGACAGGAAGGGCCCAGCGGAGCGGTGCTTGACAGGAAGAGCCCAGCTGAGCCGTGCTTGAGACGGCGGGGCCCAGCAGAGCGTTGCTTGAGATGAAGGGCCCAGCGAAGCGGTGCTTGACAGGAAGGGCCCAGCGGAGCGGTGCTTGAGACGGCGGGGCCCAGCGGAGCGGTGCTTGACAGGAAGGGCCTAGCGGAGCGGTGCTTGAGATGAAGGGCCCAGCGGAGCGGTGCTTGAGAAGGCGGGGCCCAGCGGAGCGGTGCTTGACAGGAAGGGCCCAGCGGAGCGGTGCTTGAGATGAAGGGCCCAGCGGAGCGGTGCTTGAGATGAAGGGCCCAGCAAAGCGGTGCTTGAGACGGCTGGGCCCAGCGGAGCGGTGCTTGACAGGAAGGGCCCAGCGGAGCGGTGCTTGAGACGGCGGGGCCCAGCGGAGCGGTGCTTGACAGGAAGGGCCCAGCGGAGCGGTGCTTGAGACGGCGGGGCCCAGCGGAGCGGTGCTTGACAGGAAGGGCCCAGCGAAGCGGTGCTTGACAGGAAGGGCCCAGCGGAGCGGTGCTTGACAGGAAGGGCCCAGCGGAGCGGTGCTTGAGACGGCGGGACCCAGCGGAGCGGTGCTTGGGATGAAGGGCCCAGCGAAGCGGTGCTTGACAGGAAGGGCCCAGCGGAGCGGTGCTTGACAGGAAGGGCCCAGCAGAGCGGTGCTTGAGATGAAGGGCCCAGCGGAGCGGTGCTTGAGACGGTGGGGCCCAGCGGAGCGGTGCTTGACAGGAAGGGCCCAGCGGAGCGGTGCTTGAGACGGCGGGGCCCAGCGGAGCGGTGCTTGAGATGAAGGGCCCAGCGAAGCGGTGCTTGACAGGAAGGGCCCAGCGGAGCGGTGCTTGAGACGGCGGGGCCCAGCGGAGCGGTGCTTGACAGGAAGGGCCCAGCGAAGCGGTGCTTGACAGGAAGGGCCCAGCGGAGCGGTGCTTGAGACGGCGGGGCCCAGCGGAGCGGTGCTTGAGATGAAGGGCCCAGTGAAGCGGTGCTTGACAGGAAGGGCCCAGCGAAGCGGTGCTTGACAGGAAGGGCCCAGCGGAGCGGTGCTTGAGACGGCGGGGCCCAGCGGAGCGGTGCTTGAGACGGCGGGGCCCAGCGGAGCGGTGCTTGAGACGGCTGGGCCCTGTTCAGCGATGCCTTTCTTCACGGCGGGGCCCTGTTCAGCGGTGCCTTTCTTCACGGCGGGGCCCTGTTCAGCGGTGCCTTTCTTCACGGCGGGGCCCTGTTCAGCGGTGCCTGTCTTCACGGCGGGGCCCTGTTCAGCGGTGCCTTTCTTCACGGCGGGGCCCTGTTCAGCGGTGCCTGTCTTCACGGCGGGGCCCTGTTCAGCGGTGCCTGTCTTCACGGCGGGGCCCTCTTCAGCGGTGCCTGTCTTCACGGCGCGGCCCTCTTCAGCGGTGCCTGTCTTCACGGCGGGGCCCTGTTCAGCAGTGCCTTTCTTCACGGCGGGCCCTGTTCAGCGGTGCCTTTCTTCACGGCGGGGCCCTGTTCAGCGGTGCCTTTCTTCACGGCGGGGCCCTGTTCAGCGGTGCCTGCCTTCACGGCGGGGCCCTCTTCAGCGGTGCCTGTCTTCACGGCGGGGCCCTGTTCAGCGGTGCCTGTCTTCACGGCGGGTCCCTCTTCAGTGGTGCCTGTCTTCACCTGTTCAGCGGTGCCTTTCTTCACGGCGGGGCCCTGTTCAGCGGTGCCTTTCTTCACGGCGGGGCCCTGTTCAGCGGTGCCTTTCTTGTCTATCAAGGGAGCCAGACCTGGCCAGGACTCCCTGCGTATTCGCCCTCCGAGCGTGTAGTTGCTGGTCCCTCCTGTGACGGAGTCCTGGGCTCGTGGGTGTCCTCCGTCACACCCGGGATGGGGCTTGTGGGGCCCTCCTGGTCCGCTCCCCTGCTGGCTGACTTCTCCGCCCTGCTGCCCTTGCCCTCCTTCGATGAGGCTCTCTGGCCCTTGCCTGCCCTTGATGTTGTGGCAGGTGACGGGCCACGACTTCGCTCCTTGGGGGCAGCCGTGTCAGCCTTCTCACGGCGGGCCTTGTTTTTACGGGTTCTCTTTCCAGGGGGGGGGGGGCTGGCTGTTCCCTTGCTGCTGGCCGATGTATCTGTGCTGGGAAAGGGTGGACTCCAAAACCCGTGCACAATGGTCAGACTTGATGCAGGGCTGGTGGTGGCTGAGGTGCTCTTAGGACTCTTACCAGATGGGGGGGGTGGGTCAGTGACTGGAACGAGCTCAAGGTTGGAAAGGAACTGCACTTGGGAAGGACAGGGACGGGTAGGTGTAGTGGGTATGGGAGTGGAGGAAGAGGATGTGGTTGTAGGAGAGTCAAGTGTGCTGTCTTTGGGTGCAGGTGCTTGTGACGGAGGCTGTGGTGAGGTGGATGGCTGTTGGGTGGGTGGCTGCCTGCGTTTGTGTGTTTTGGAAGAGGGGGTGACAGACACACTGGGAGAGGACACAAGGGACGTGTAAATGGCAGTGGGGGTGGTGACTGCACGTGTGCGGACTGTACTGGAGGGTGTGGTGGTGATGGAAGTACTGGCTGATGGTGGTGTGCATACAGGTGTGAGTGGAGACGTCACAGGGAGGGGGGAGGGAGACGAGGAGGAGGGGGACACAGAGGTGGTAGTGACTGTTGCCATGTCTGCATCTGGATGTTGCTTGGGTGAATGCTTGTGGGATCTGTGGTGCTTATGTCTGGATGAGCTGCCCTTGGGTGTTGAGGTGTGTGCAGGCTGGTCTGATGGTGTGGATGGGATAGGCTGAGGAACAGGAGACTGGGAGACGGTGGAGGCAGTTAGAAGAGGGAGGCTGGAAACAGGGACAATGGCTGCCGTCAGTGCTGAGGCCAGAGCATTGAACGATCGTTGATGGGCAGCCTGACCCGAATGAATGCCCTCCAGGTATGCATTGCTCCGATGCACCTCCCTCTCTACCCCCTGGATGGCATTCAAAAGGGTAGACTGCCCAACAATGAGCGTCCTGAGGAGGTCAATGACCTCCTCACTGAGGGCAGCAGGGGTAACTGGGGCAGGGCCTGAGGTGCCTGGGGCGAAGGAGATGCCCGCCTTCCTGGGCGAGCGGACACGGAGCGAAGGCTGAGGGGCTGCTGGGAGGGCGGGGCTGGTGAGCTCCCTTCCGAGGACGTGTCAGTGTCGCTGGTGTCACCACGGGTCCCCGTTGTGGAGCTCCCCTCGCCCTCCGTATCACTGGTGACCTCGGTGTCTGTACCATGGCCCACCGGGGCCTTGTGAGTTGCAGCTCCCTCGTGCTCCGATGCCAATTCTCCTCCGCCTGATGATGCTAATGCACACATGCACAAGAAGATGAAGAAAAAGGGTGGGGGGAGAAATAAAGACAGGTTGAGTGCATGCATTGTCAACACCGTTGTCGGAGAGGACAGACACAGGAGCCTCCAGCACTACGCCGCGCAATCGGGGTACACTACTCAGTACTTGTGACTAGGCCTACAGGTCTATGGACAACAAATGCACACATGGGTGATGCTGGACCATGGATTGCTGTACTTGGCACCCTACAGAGGTGGGGGGCGGGGCACAGGGCCATGCCTAAAGGAGGGGACTACACTACAGAAAGCGCCCTGGCCTAATGTCACCCACAGCCCTCCTCCCCCACCCAGGCACCTCCACTGCGCGTAAAGATAGCAGAATGTGCTGGTACTCACCCCCTTGTGTCTGCTGTGATGTCCTCACACGCCCATCCAAATCGGGGTAGGCCACCGCCAGGATCCGGGACATCAGGGGGGTCAAGGTACGACTGGCACCCCTCCTACGTTGGGAGGCCATCCCCAGCATTGACTCGGCGGTCTTCCTGGTCCCGCGGCGGATGTCCTCCCACCTCGTTCGGCAGTGGGTGCCCCGTCTGTTGTGGACCCCCAGGGCCCGGACTTCCTTGGCGATGGCACGCCAAATGTCGACTTTCTGATGGGCGCTGACCTATTTGACATGTACAGGGTGGGAAAGGAATTTTCAACATTTTTCTGCATGTTAGATGTGATTGCCGCCCCCTCCCCAACCCTGCCATGTGGCACATGCTCTCATCTGTTGTGCCTTGCACTCCTCATTCGCTCCCCACCCCACCATCTTACATCCACCATACACAACCCAGGCATAGCCCATTCAACGTGCACCCAGTGTACTTACCTGTTGGTCTGGAGGACCGTAGAGTAGCGCACACTGGGGCAGGACCCCATCCACAAGTTTCTCCAACTCTTCTGAAGTGAAGGCAGGGGCCCTTTCCCCAGTCGCAGCAGCCATTGTCTCTTCCAGACCGAGGTCACAGCAGCACTTGCAGTATAGGTCCTCTCCTGTGGATGGTCAGGTCTCGAGTGGTTAAGCTGATAGAAAATGGCGGTCACGCCCGCGGCGGTACGTACCGCGACCGCCGGCGCACATCGTCATTGGCTCCTGAGACCCATAGTGTTCAATGTTAACCAATGCGCCTTCGCACTGCGGTCTTCGACCGCCTACCGCCACGGTGTGCCACGCCAGCGCGTTGACCTCATATCCCACTGTCACACTTCTCAGGTCAGGCAGCCGCCATTACAAGGGCCCACATGGCTTACTTGCTACTGCGTCACACAGGCCTAGGCCTTGCATTGCCACTCATACAAGCCTTTCAATGCATAGCGATTTGTGTACTTTGCAAGCTGGGTGAACGTACCTGTGGGTTGCTTGACTCTGTGCTCCATGTTGTCCTTCCTAGGCACCGTCCGCTGGGACTTGCGAGGAGAAGGATGAATCCTCCCGTGTACCGACCGCTGGTGGACCTGTCGACAATGGAAGAACGACATATTATACTTCGATACTGACTTGACCGAGCCACTATACATGAACTGTGTGCCCAGCTGGAGCCTGACCTGATGTCCCCCATCCGCCAACCCACAGGGATTCCCCCTCTGGTGCAGGTTCTGTCAGTACTCCATTTTTTGGCAAGTGGGTCTTTTCAGACAACAGTGGCCATGTCATCAGGGATGTCTCAGCCTATGTTTTCTAAGGTTTTGTCCAGAGTGTTGTCTGCCCTGATGAAATACATGCGGAGATACATTGTTTTCCCTGAGGAGGGTGATTTGGCCACTGTGAAGGGTGATTTCTATGCCCTTGGACATATCCCCAACATCATTGGTGCCATTGATGGGACCCATGTGGCTTTAGTACCCCCAAAAGACAATGAGCAGGTGTACAGAAATAGAAAAAATTACCATTCGATGAATGTCCAGGTGGTCTGTTTGGCTGACCAGTACATCTCCCATCTAAATGCCAAGTTCCCTGGATCAGTGCATGACGCGTATGTCATGCGAAATAGCAGCATCCCTTATGTGATGGAACAGCTACAGAGACACCGTGTGTGGCTAATAGGTGACTCTGGTTACCCCAACCTGCCTTGGCTATTGACCCCAGTGAGGAATCCCCGGACCAGGGCAGAGGAATGCTACAATGAGGCACATGGGCGAACTAGGAGGATTATAGAACGGACCTTCGGGGTCCTGAAGGCCAGGTTTAGGTGCCTGCATATGACAGGTGGATCCCTAATGTACTCACCAAAGAAGGTGTGTCATATCATCGTGGCCTGCTGTATGCTTCACAATCTTGCATTGCTACGCCAGGTGCCTTTCCTGCAGGAGGATGGTCCAGATGGTGGTGTTGTAGCAGCTGTGGAGCCTGTGGAGAGTGAAGAGGAGGAAGACGAAGGGGACGACACGGACAACAGGGACACAGTTATACAACAGTATTTTCAGTAGCACACAGGTAAGAATCACCCATGCCATTTTACATTTACTTCTGCCCTCCTGCATCTCTACTTTCTGTGTTTCCCCCCAGTTCCTTTTAACAGATTTTTGACTTTCCCTTCCCTTTTCAGAGCTGTATGACCCACAGCCTGACTGCTGCTTTGTTTGCCCATGGACTAATGCTTATAGACATTGGTATGTTGTCATCACAATGTGACTGAACATTATTGCACCGTTATGTGTAATACATTTGTAAAGAATACAAGCAGACTCCTGATTTTTTAAGTGCAATTGGTGATTTATTTTAAGTGCTGCATATGGGTCCATGATAGTAAAACGGTGATGGGTGGGGGTGGAGTAATGTCCATGGCAGAGTCCAGTTCTCAGTCGCACAGGTGCATTGTCCATATGCCTGTGGAAGGATGGAGCAGGGGCAGTTCAAGGTTGGACAGGGTGACAATGTGGGACAGTGGGATGACATCAGGGGGTATCTTATGCTGGCGGGGGTCTTGGCATCCTACTCTGTCTTCTTGTGTGATCTCAGGTTCCGCTTGCGGGGTGTTTGATCTTCAGCAGGAGGTGGGGTTCTGGTGGCCTGTCATTGTGTGGGCGCCTCTTGTCCACTAGCGCCGGCGGAGGTGGTAGGCTGTTCGTGGTCCGGGCTAGTGACAGGGGCCCTTTGGGGTGCCACATGGTCCCGCAATGTGGTGACTATCTGGTTGAGGGCCAGGACGATGGTCCCCATTGCGGAACCTATGTTCCTGAGTTCGTCTCTGAACCCCATGTACCGTTCCTCCTGCTGTGCCTGGATCTCCTGGAACCTGGCCAGTACCGTCGCTATCGTCTCCTGGGAGTGGTGGTATGCTCCCATGATGGTGGTGAGGGCCTCTTGGAGAGTGGGTTCCCTGGGCCGGTCCACCCCCTCTCGCACTGCAGCCCTCCCAGTTCCCCTGTTTCCCCGGGCCTCTGTCCCCTGGACGGTGTGCCCACTACCACTGCCCCCAGGTCCCTGTTGTTGTTGGGGTGGTGGGTCAGCCTGGGTGCCCTGTAGTGGCGGACACACCGCTGATTGACGAGTCCTGGAGACAGAGGCATGGGCCCGCTGGGTGGGAGCTGTGCTGGTATTCCCAGAGGGGGTTGGGTCTGCTGTGGCCTGTGTCTGTGTGTGAGGAACCGACTGTCCAGAGGTCCCCGATGGTCCGGGCTGGTCATCAGGTTCTAGGTCGACAGAGCTGCTGTCATCACTGGGGGCCTGTTCTGGGGGCGGGATGGACAAATCTGGACCCTCCTGGCCGGTGTGTTGCGTTCGGGCCCTGCAGGGGTAAAAGAGTATGGTTATTGCTTCTGTGTGTGCCATGGCGTGCGATTTGTCGGTGCCCTTGTCCCCCAGTGCTGGCATTCCCTTGTGGGAGGAGTTGTGAGGGTGGTTTGTGGGGGGGATGGGTATGTGCAGTGGTCATGCTTAGGTGATGGGTGTCCATGGTTTGTGTTGGCATTCAGGGATTGGTGTTGTGGGTGTGCTGGTGAGACATTGGCAGGGAGGATGTGTGCTGGGGGGTTGGGGGTGAGGGTGGGGGTGTGGGTTGGCATGCTGGTGGTTGGGGGGGGTAAGGTAGTTGAGATTTGACTTACCAGGGTCCATTCCTCCGCCTACTCCAGCGAGGCCCTCAGGATGCAGGATGTTCAAGACCTCTTGCTCCCATGCTGTGAATTCGGGTGGAGTGGGTGGGGGTCCGCCTCCAGTCTTCTGCACAGCGATGTTGTGTCTTGACACCATCGACCGCACCTTCCCCCGTAGGTCGTTCCAGCGCTTTCGGATGTCTTCCCGGTTTCTGGGATGCTGTCCCACAGCGTGGACCCTGTCGACGATCCTTTGCCATAGCTCCGCCTTCCTGGCTATTGTGGTGTGCTGCACCTGTGTGCCGAATAGCTGGGGCTCTACCCTAATTATTTCCTCCACCATGACCCTGAGTTCTTGGTCCGAGAACCTGGGGTGTCTTTGGGGTGCCATGGGGTGGTGTGGGGTGGTGTTTGTGGTGATGAGTGTGGTGTGTGTGGTGGTGTGTTGTGTTTTGTGCGTGGATGTAGTGTGGGTGATGATGTTGTGTTCCTGTGTGTGTTGGGGTTTTCGATAGCTGTGCTCTCTCTCTCTCTCTCTCTCTCTCGCCTTCTCTCCGAATTTCTAGTAGTGGGGGTTTGTGGGTGATGTGGGTGTGTGTTTTATAGTTGATTGGATGTGTGGGAGTGGTGTTTGTATGTGTATCAGGTGTGTGTATTTCAAATTGTCCAATGTGGCTGTGTTTTGGAGGTGGGTGTGTATTTTGACCGCGGCGGTGTGTACCGCCAATGGAATACCGCGGTTGAAAGACCGCCGCGTGGATTCGTGGGTCGTAATGGCATGGGCGTGTTTGTGTTGGCGTGACGGTGGAGGTTTGGTCATCTCCAGTTTATCGCTGACCGCTGATGAGGCGGCCTTCCGTGGATGTCGGGTTTTTGGCGGCTTGGCAGTTGTGGGTCAGAATGACCGTGGCGGTTTACCGCGGCGGTAGAATGGCGGTCTTCTGATCGGCGGTAAGAGCCTTTTACCGCCGAGGTCAGAATGACCCCCATACTATCTTATCCTAAACAATTATATATATATATTTTTTTTATATTTTTTTTTCTTTTTTTCTTTTTTAATACACAAAAACCCCAACATAATCCCCCAGCCACCCACCCACAAAAAAAAACACATGTAAAAATATCTTACCCTCCACCACCAACCCACTTGTACTAACTAAACTAACAGCCTGTTCTAACCTAACACTATGCCCCCTAAACCCACTAAATATAAGAACCAGGAAAGAGGAGGGAGGGGAGGGAATAATGGCTGAGGGTACAACAGTTATAAGTTTGCCCTCAGCAGGATCTTTTTTATCCCACGCACTCTCCTGTTAATCTGGGACACCTCCTGCTGCAGCCTGTCCATTCCGCGCAACATCGTTTGCATGTCACGTTCATTGTTCCTAACTTCAAGATTGTAAATGACTGCAGCAGGGGTGGTCTGTGTGCCAGTTGTGGAGGGTTGTGCTGTTGCCGGTGCCATGCTTGGAGGGGGAGGTGCAGGGGCTGCTGTCAGTGGTCCAGGAGCTTGTAATGTTGAGAGACCTGCAGTGGTGGCTGTTATCCTTGGTGCCACTTGGGTCGGAGTGGTGGTGCTGGTGGTGGCGGCTGTTGTGGACAGGGATGGACCCCCTTGGGCAAATGCCCTCCAGACCCCTGTGGCTTTCTCATGGCGATAACGCTGTGCCATGTGGTGGAACCCAGACTCAACATCCAGAATGTGGCGGTAACGCATTGCCCTCCTCTGAAATTCGCAGATCTGATTGGCATCCATATTGGCCGGTATTAAAAAAGATGAAGCCAAACATTAGTTACATCATTGGTGGCTCACCACCCTCGGACCACCCCCAAAACCGAACATCCACGCACGCAACCTTGGCATCGTTCTGGACTCATCTCTCTCCATGACCCAGCAAATCAATGCCGTATCATCCTCCTGCTTCAACACCCTTTGCATGCTATGCAAGACTTTCAAATGGATACCCTTTGGATGCAAGAAGAACAGTCACCCATGCCCTCATTAACAGCAGACTGGACTACGGCAACGCCCTCTACGCAGTGACCACAGCCAATCTTCAAAGAAAACTCCAGCGAATCCAGAACGCAGCCGCACGTCGCATCCTCAACCTCCCTCGCCACGAACTCATATCCACACACCTCAGATCCCTACACTGGATGCCCATCAACAAAAGGATCATTTTCAAATATACGTCCATGCTCACAAAGCCCTCCACGACACTGGACCGGCCTACCTCATCAAATGAGTAAACTTCCACATACCAACTCGACAGTTCCGCTCCGCCGACCTTGCCTTCGCTACAGTCCCCCGCATCCATTGCACCACCTCCGGCGGCAGATCCTTCTCCTACCTTACCTCTAAGACCTGGAACTCCCTCCCCACCAACCTGCGCAAGTCCCAGGACCTCCTAACCTTTGGAAAGCACCTTCAAACATGGCTTTTTGAGCAGTAACCGGCACTCCCCCAGCACCTTGAGACCCTACCGGGTGAGTAGTGCGCTTAAGAAATTAGTTGATTTGATTTGATTTGTGATACAGCTACTGATGACATTCAAAAAATTCCTCAAAATTAGCTTAAACAGGCCAAATCACAGTACAATTTACAGATTGTCCCTGAGGAAGTACATGCCAACGCAGCCTACACTTGTCCTATCTAACAGCACAGCAATGCTCAAAAAGAACTGTACCTACTTAATTGATTTAAGCATCATTGTTCTGCCATTAGTCGCATAACAAATGCTGCAAGTCCTCCACATGTGACAGGCCAACTAATGACTATCTTCTAGATGACAATCAAGGGCCACAAGATCTGTGATTTGTAAATGGAATTGCCAGGATGGCATGCAGTTGCTAATCATGAGTGGGTATCCTAGGTTGGAACAAATGAATTTCTGAATTACATGTCTGTGTACTACACTTGGATCCTGGATGCTCACACCTAGGTACACATATTTCATAACCCTAAGCCTGTGCCTTGGGGGGGATGGACATGCAACACATACTTTCAAACATCAAGGGCAGCCAGGAAGCTTTGGACAGCTGTCAATGGGTTTATTCAGTCCACCACAGGTAAGGAGCGTGTCCAACTAGAATAGACACAAACATTGTACAATCACATCAACATTTATGTTCCTAATTGCGGACAATTGTCAACATCATTTGATATCACCAATACCTGTCCTACAACAAGCACATAGATGCAGCACCCATCTGGGCTTGAGCTGCATGCCCACGGGACGCAGGTGATCTTGAGTAACAGGCGACAGACTTTTATCTTCGATTTACATTAAGTTTAGATTTTTTGAATTTTTAAAATTTTAACTTGCTGCATACTTCCTATGTGTAGGTGTGATTGGGGTGTGTGATAATTGACCTGGGCCCGTGTTCAGTGGCAAGTCAGTTATTGGGGGGCATTGTTTCTGGTTTTCTGGCTTTGCGGCTACCAGCTACACCGAACCGGCTTTCACTCTACTAAGAGGGCCAGTTCCGGGTGCGGCCACCATCTTTTCTGGGTTAGCGGTCTAGTTTCTCTGCATACCGCAGCCAAGGAACTCCCTACTTAATCCACGATGTGGCGGCAGTGCAGCGGACGCAGGTGATCTTGAGTAACAGGCGACAGACTTTTATCTTCGATTTTCATTAAGTTTAGATTTTTAAGATTTTTAAAATTTTAACTTGCTGCATACTTCCTATGTGTAGGTGTGATTGGGGTGTGTGATAACTGACCTGGGCCCGTGTTCAGTGGCCAGTCAGTTATTGAGGGGCATTGTTTCTGGTTTTCTGGCTTTGCGGCTACCCGTTACAAACCGGCTTTCACTCTACTAAGAGGGCCAGTTCCAGGTGTGGCCTCCATTTTTCTCTGGGTTAGCGGTCTAGTTTCTCCGTGCATACCGCAGCCCAGGAACTCCCTACTTAATCCGCGATGCGGCGGCAGCGCAGCGGACGTGCCGCTGGCGCGCTGTTCTGCTTTCCTTCTTAACTCGTTTTCAGAGCTTACAGAACATATCAAGAATGCACTTCTGAGTTCAAAGAAGACTTTTATTGTTGTTAATTCTTCTAAAACCACAAGTTCGTGAGAGACGAATCAATAGACTTCAAGCACACGTTTTAATGAAAACAAAATATATTTCAATTGCAATGTACACAGCAGGTTATATTTATAAGATATTGAATGCAAAGCAAAACAAATACTTCACCGTGTGAGAAACTATTTACAGCTTCATCTTTCTAGGGTCTGCAAGTTGATGACTCCTGGTCAACTGCGAGAAAGAGATAAAATACCCACACAGGAGGCTGGCAACTGACACCAAGTTCCAGTCCGAAGTCAGGCAGATTCGAATCTAATTCTCCGAAGCCCTGAGACATCCGTTACAAAGGTGTGCCCCCTCCTTTCAGACTCGGGAAAACTACGCAAGCCTTTGGAGATTGGCCAGATCTCCTAGACTGCTCCTCTTCCCAAGCTTGAGCAGGATGGAAAAACACCCAATGTACCCTCTCTTATCATGTCTAGTCTACTGTGCGAAGAAAACAGCTTGGTTCATCTTGTGCAAAAACACAGCTTGGAAAAATACAGCTTGGATTCTCAACTGCAATGTCTAACTCCACGTTAAAGGCAACAGGCAGCTAACCTAAATATCAAATGTAATGTCTAATGTCATGTCAAAGCTAATAGGCAGCTGAGCTGAATACAAAATGTAAGGTCTAATATCATGTCAAAGCCAATAGGCAGCTGAGCTGAATACAGAATGTAATATCTAATATCATGTCAAAGCCAATAAGCAGCTAAACTGAATACAGCATGTCAAAGCCAATAGGCAGAATACAGAATGTAATGGCTAATGCAATGTCAAAGCCAATAGGCGGCTAAATTGAATACAGAAAGTAATGGCTAATGCCATATCAAAGCCAATAGGCGGCTAGGCTGAACAAAACATATAGGGGGTCATTCTGACCCTGGCGGTAATTACCGCCATGGCGGAGGTCGGCTGTAGCACCGCCAACAGGCTGGCGGTGCACCGCTGGGCATTCTGACCGCGGCGGTTCAGCCGCGGCCAGAAACGGAAAGTCGGCGGTGTCCCGCCGACTTTCCGCTGCCCTTGAGAATCCTCCATGGCGGCGGAGCGCGCTCCGCCGCCATGGGGATTCTGACACCCCCTACCGCCATCCAGTTCCTGGCGGTTCTCCAATGGCATGGGCACTGCAGGGGCCCCCGTAAGAGGGCCAAAAAAAGAATTTCAGTGTCTGCCTAGCAGACACTGAAATTCGCGACAGGTGCAACTGCACCCGTCGCACCTTCCCACACCGCCGGCTCAATTCTGAGCCGGCGTCCTCGTGGGAAGGGTGTTTCCCACTGGGCTGGCGGGCGGACTTTCGGCGGTCGCCCGTCAGCCCAGTGGGAAAGCCAGAATGACCGCCGCGGTCTTTTGACCGCGGAGCGGTCTTTCGGTGGGAACCGCGTGGCGGGCGGTCAGAATGACCCCCATAATGTGCTACTGGTGAACATTGAGCAACTAATATGCGCAGTGGTGAAACACAAAGTCATTGGTCAAACATTATCAATAGCATGACATTCCATTCTTTGACCAATGAATTTTTGTTTCACATATCTCTTGTTTCAAACAAAAAACAAAAAAAACATCAGCACAAACAAAAAAAACATTATCAGCAAGTCATATTTGAATGATCAAAGCAATCCCTGTAAAGCAATAGAAGTGGATTAACATATAGATCTCATAACCTTTCACATCAGATACATCTACACAGAAAAGACTGAAACTTTTATACTCTGCAATTTGATGTAGCATGAGTACTACTCATGTAAAGGTGCACGGTCCACCTGAAAGGTATGCTGGAAGGTAAGCAAAAATCAGAGTTCCACACAAAAAAACACAGACAGTTCCAGTGGAAGAATGCAATCAAACAAGTTGAACTTAAACTGAAGGCGCAGTTTGCGCAAAATGGATCCATGGTGCTGGCACTTTACTCAGCCAGGTTCAGGTTGGGGGTTCGGTCCCTTCCCCGACCCCACACGCACACACCCGAAGGGGACCACACAGCACACTCAGGGACAGTGGCGAAACGTGGTAGGATCTGCAAAAGAAAAAAGTATGACTTTTCTTGCAAATAACATTTGTCATTTAAAATGTACTCTTCCTCTTTTCCCTGTTTAATAATCAGCAGGACGTTTTTGGGGCCCTTTATTATATTTTCTGCAGATTCTGGAGGGTCACTTAGGGCTTCAACCCACGCCTCAGCACTAAGGTTTTTATCTGCTGCACCACAGCTTCCCTTTTCTTGCACTGTCAAGGACTGGGGCAGACTCATTCTTTACCAAACCTCCATTCACTGCATTTTTGACAAGTTGGGCCATTCTGTCTCCAGTTTGTATGAATAAATCAGATTCTTTTCTAGTTATCAGCATAATTTAGATTTTTTCTTGGTAATCTGCAGCAATCATTCCCCTTAAAACCTGATCAATTTGCCATTTCTGTTCTGGTAACTTTCCTCTCCCCAACTGCTCTGTGACTGCTTGCATGACAGATTGCTTTTGTGCGTGCTGCACAGTTTTTATCAAATCTAGGGGAATGTGCATCTCTCTCATCTCTGCCCACCTGTAAGTGGCTTTTTCTCCCAGCTGTTCACATTTCTGGGGCACCCACTTAGCCATCCCCACTAAGGCAGAATTCTGGGTGTACTCTTCTCTCTCTGAATTTTTCTCATTAACATCTGCAAGAGAATTGAACCAGTTAGGTGCAAGCCATGTGGAAAACCAAACGACTAAACCATTGGCAATGAACCAAGAATCAGTGTAAAAATAACACATCTCAGTAGCTCTTGCTTTAAAATCTGACACACATTGTACAACACTGTTCCTTCTCCTGTGCCAGAAAATAACATTTCAGTCAATGAATCATTAGTAAAACAAACATACTTTTTATCTTCAGTGGACACGAATTCAAATGGTGCACACAATTTCACTAGTGACTCTTTTACCAGTGGTACTCTAGCCCTGTCTTGCAAGTACCAGATCCAATGTATGATCCTAGCTAGGGGCACTCTTTTCTTCCCTTGTTCTTGAATTGCATGTACATCAGTATTTTCCTCTTGCACTGCGCAGAAACCTAAAGTCTGAATTATTTCATTTGCCAAATCACAAGCGCGCAGCTGAATGTAATTTATACCAGTGACCATATACCAAAGTGTTAGGATTTCACTCAGATGAGGGCTATTCTGTTTCTAAAAATCAAACAAGCTAATGAAACTCGGTGTCTCTTGCTTAGTGCAAACAGTAACAAGCTCTAAAATCTTTCGTTGTACTTGTGAATTTTGCAACGGTAACTCGTAAATCACATTCTGAGCTCCGTCCGTGTTATCAGTTAAGGAATGCACTTTGACTGCCAAAAAACCTGGCTCACATGGAGGCTCAGAGGAGCTGGAAGCTGGAAGCTGTCTTAACCCCCTCATTACTGGAATGGGAAAAGAAAGATTCTTCTAAAACAGCATTTTTATAACTTTCAGCATTATCTTGCATTAATGTATTCTGGCTAATTTGCTCACGTAAATTCTCATTTTCATGTTCCAACTGCCTACATTTCTCCAGCATTTCTCTGTAAGCAGATAAAGGTATCCAAACCTTTCTGTCATCCTTGCTTCCAAAAGGCACATTTTCTAAATATGCTTCATGACAACAAAAAATATTTCTCAAAGCACCATAGTTTAGCTACACATGCATTTTCAAACATGGTCTGCCGTGCTTCTGTAATTCTCCAAACAACAGAAAACAATTCACAGTTTTTCATAGCACCATCGGGCAGTTTAACTACACATGCATTTTCAAACATGGTCTGCCGTGCTTCTGTGATTCTCCAAACAACAAAAAACAATTTCTGTAATTCTCCAAACAACAAAAACAATTACACTTTTAAAGTGTGCACGTAGAAATCTATTAATTTGTCAACACCCCACTTCTGGTACCAAATGTTCTGCTTTCCTTCTTAACTCGTTTTCAGAGCTTACAGAACATATCAAGAATGCACTTCTGAGTTCAAAGAAGACTTTTATTGTTGTTAATTCTTCTAAAACCACAAGTTCGTGAGAGACGAATCAATAGACTTCAAGCACACGTTTTAATGAAAACAAAATATATTTCAATTGCAATGTACACAGCAGGTTATATTTATAAGATATTGAATGCAAAGCAAAACAAATACTTCACCGTGTGAGAAACTATTTACAGCTTCATCTTTCTAGGGTCTGCAAGTTGATGACTCCTGGTCAACTGCGAGAAAGAGATAATCTACCCACACGGGAGGCTGGCAACTGGCACCAAGTTCCAGTCCGAAGTCAGGCAGATTCGAATCTAATTCTCCGAAGCCCTGAGACATCCGTTACAAAGGTGTGCCCCCTCCTCTCAGACTCGGGAAAACTACGCAAGCCTTTGGAGATTGGCCAGATCTCCTAGACTGCTCCTCTTCCCAAGCTTGAGCAGGATGGAAAAACACCCAATGTACCCTCTCTTATCATGTCTAGTCTACTGTGCGAAGAAAACAGCTTGGTTCATCTTGTCCAAAAACACAGCTTGGAAAAATACAGCTTGGATTCTCAACTGCAATGTCTAACTCCACGTTAAAGGCAACAGGCAGCTAACCTAAATATCAAATGTAATGTCTAATGTCATGTCAAAGCTAATAGGCAGCTGAGCTGAATACAAAATGTAAGGTCTAATATCATGTCAAAGCCAATAGGCAGCTGAGCTGAATACACAATGTAATATCTAATATCATGTCAAAGCCAATAAGCAGCTAAACTGAATACAGCATGTCAAAGCCAATAGGCAGAATACAGAATGTAATGGCTAATGCAATGTCAAAGCCATTAGGCGGCTAAATTGAATACAGAAAGTAATGGCTAATGCCATATCAAAGCCAATAGGCGGCTAGGCTGAACAAAACATATAGGGGGTCATTCTGACCCTGGCGGTCATGGACCGCCAGGGCCAACGACCGCGGAAGCACCGCCAACAGGCTGGCGGTGCTTCCTGGCCAATTCTGACCGCGGCGGTAAAGCCGCGGTCAGAAAAGGGAAACCGGCGGTTTCCCGCCGGTTTTCCCCTGGCCATAGGAATGCTCCATGGCGGCGCTGCAAGCAGCGCCGCCATGGGGATTCCGACCCCCTTCCCGCCATCCTGTTCCTGGCAGTTCTTACCGCCAGGAACAGGATGGCGGGAACGGGTGTCGTGGGGCCCCTGGGGGCCCCTGCACTGCCCATGCCATTGGCATGGGCAGTGCAGGGGCCCCCTAACAGGGCCCCATAATGATTTTCAGTGTCTGCTTAGCAGACACTGAAAATCGCGACGGGTGCCACTGCACCCGTCGCACCCCAGCAACTCCGCCGGCTCCATTCGGAGCCGGCTTCATCGTTGCTGGGTCTTTCCCGCTGGGCGGGCGGGCGGCCTTTTGGCGGTCGCCCGCCCGCCCAGCGGGAAAGTCAGAATGACCGCCGCGGTCATTTGACCGCGGTGCGGTCTTCTGGCGGGGGAACTTTGGCGGGCGGCCTCCGCCGCCCGCCGAAGTTGGAATGACCCCTATAATGTGCTACTGGTGAACATTGAGCAACTAATATGCGCAGTGGTGAAACACAAAGGGGGTCATTCTGACTCACGCCGGCCGCGGTAACCGCAGGGCCGGCGGGAGCCGCCAGAATACCGCTGCGCGGTCATAAGACCGCCGCGGGTATTCTGGGTTTCCCGCTGGGCTGGCGGGCGACCGCCAGAAGGCCACCCGCCAGCCCAGCGGGAAACACCCTTCCACAAGGATGCCGGCTCCGAATGGAGCCGCCGGAGAGGAAGGGGTGCGACGGGTGCAGTTGCACCCGTCGCGATTTTCAGTGTCTGCATGGCAGACACTGAAAATCTTGGTGGGGCCCTGTTACGGGGGCCCCTGCAGTGGCACTGCAGGGGCCCCCAGGGGCCCCATGACACCCCATTCCGCCATCCTGTTCCTGGCGGCCAAAACCGGCAGGAACAGGATGGCGGTATGGGGGTCGGAATCCCCATGGTGGCGCAGTTGGAGGATTCCCAAGGGCAGGTACACCGCCGGTTTTCCGGCTGTACCGCCGCGGTCAGAATGCCCTTGGGAGCACCGCCAGCCTGTTGGCGGTGCTCCCGCTGTCCCCGGCCCTGGCGGTCCATGACCGCCAGGGTCGGAATGACCGCCAAAGTCATTGGTCAAACATTATCAATAGCATGACACGCGCCGCAGGCGCAGCAAAGGCAAGCCCGTCTGTGCCTGTCCGCGCCCGACCGGGCCTTAGGGCCAGTCCCCCTGGTCAAATTAGTGAAAATGGGCTTGCTCCTTCCCCCACCTTCTACTCAGCAGAAGAGTTATATGCTTTAAGGCCCCCTTTGTTATTGAAGTGTCAGGTCTGTACAAACTGGTATGGGAAAATCTGGAGGTGCAATGGAAGCCTCATCTTAATGAGATACTACCTCATGCAGACAAAATATGTCATAGCACTCTCTTACTGAGTAATGTTAGATCAATGTCAGCCCATAAACTGGATATAAACTCACTACTAAGTGAAGTGGCACCCTCATCCTTATTTCTTATTGAAACTTGGCTGCACGAAGGCTCAGGGATGGACATCTCTCTGGCTTTACCCTCTGGATATTTAATAGCCAGGGTAGAGAGGATTATGTCCAGAGGGGGAGGAATCGTCATCATTTACAGGGACTCCTTGAAGATGCAATTTCAGCCTCTACAGGTAGTAGAAGGGGAAGCTATGGTCTTCTCCTTGGAGCTTAACCCCTCATTTACATTCTCAGGACTTCTCCTCTATCGCCCCCCAGGGCCTCCAGAGGACTTTTTCACCTCCCTCTCTAGTAATATTGCGGATTTGGTATGTAGGAGACCTAACTTTACGGTCCTAGGTGATTTTAACATTCATGCTGAAAATCCTGCGCGGTTAGCAGCAAGACGCCTTTTGGGAGATATGGAGGCGCTGGGTCTAAAGCAATTGGTGAAAGGCCCTACGCATGAACATGGCCATACTATCGACCTAGTGTTTAGTAATTTGACCTCCCTCACCACTACACCCCCCATACCTCTGGCTTGGTCAGACCATTTCCTAGTCACAATCGATCTAGCCAGCGGTACCAATGGGAATAGCCCCAAGCCTTCGGCTCAGGTGGGTAGATGTTGGCATAAGCTCAGCATCATGGACTGGACTAGGGAATTGGAAAAAAATAACCTTTGGCCTTTGATAACATGAGCCTCAATGTAAAGACTTTTAATGATTGGATCATCGAGAGCTTGGACACAGTCTTACCCCTAAGGGCTAAAAATGGCCCGCGTAGGAAAGACAGTTCTTGATGGTACACCTCCAATTTGCACCTTCGCAAGAAAAATTGTAAAAGGCTGGAAAGAAGGTGGAGAAAATCATATGCCTTAGAGGATAGGGATAGTTATAGGAAAGCAATCAGAGTGTATCAGAAGGAGATAAAAATAGCTCAGAGCTCCTATTATGCTGACAGAACTGAAGAAGCTGCCAACTCCCCCAAAGAGGTGTTTCAGGTGCTAAAAGAAATTCTTCAGGTCCCTGTTGAAGAGAATCCTATTAAAGCTTCTGCAGTATATAACAATCAGTTAGCTAGTTTCTTCCAACATAATATTTTGGATATCTACTCCAACTTTCCTAAGAATACACCTTTATTAGAAGAGCAAACTTTGAGCACAAGGAAGGGTATAGCTACGATTGCTCAGTTTACTCCCCTTCTTCAGGAGCAAGCGGACGTGTTGCTCACGTCACTTAAGTCGGGATCCCCCTTGGACCCAGCCCCCCCACAGATAATTGGGCAGGGTTGGACAGCGATTGGTCCAACCCTGACAGACATGTTGAACGCCTCAATACCCAGAGGTTTGGTTCCAGATCAGTGGAAGCACGCTGTGGTTAAACCACTATTAAAGAAGGCTTCCCTAGATATGGCAGATCTAAAGAACTACAGACCGATATCTCTACTACCGACAGCGGCCAAAATTCTAGATAAACATATTAATACCCAACTTTCCACCTTTCTGGAAACACACAACTGTCTCCATCCCACACAAACGGGCTTTAGACCCCAGCACAGTACAGAAACTGCATTGATTGCAATTATGGAAGAGGCAAGGAAAGCCATGGAACTTGGCCAGACAACTGCAGTCATACTTTTGGATTTGAGTGCAGCCTTTGACACCGTTGACCACCAAGTGTTGAGGATAAGGATGAGGAACACAGGAATAGAGGGGCACGCTCATGCATGGCTGACCTCCTTTTTGGAGGGCAGAACTTTTCAGGTCCTTGATCGATCCTATTATTCAGATAAGCTCTTTTCCAGCTGTGGTGTACCCCAGGGCTCGTCGCTTAGCCCCACGCTTTTTAATATATATATGGCTCCCCTTGCGGACTTAGTTGAATCTTTTGGCCTTTCTATGGTATCTTATGCGGATGACACCCAACTGGTGGTATCCTTCTCGGATAACACCAATACGGATGGCTCCTCACTGACCTCTTGTTTATGGGCAGTTACAGGATGGATGATGGATAGCAGACTACAACTTAACGGCGACTCGACAGAACTTATGATCCTGGGATATGGCCCAGGCCCGAATAAGTCACTCACGATTCCTAGTGCTCTAGCTGACTTCCCATCGCCGAAGAAATGCATTAAGAGCTTAGGGATATGGCTGGATCCAGGGCTAACATTGGATCAGCATGCCAAGCATATTTCGGCCTCTTGTTTTGGCATGCTGAGACTCCTGAGGAAGGTGTTCACAATCCTTCCCTTTTTGGCAAAACTACTTATCATCCAAGCCACCATTCTTTCGAGACTCGATCATGGTAATGGTATATTCCTTGGTTCGCCACTCTATGTGATAAAGAAGCTGCAGTGGGTACAAAATGCAGCAGCATGCCTTCTGTTAGATATCCCTAGACATGTCTCGGCAGAACCAGCATTAGTCTCCCTGCATTGGTTGCCAGTTGAACAGAGGATCAAATTTAAAGCTTTATGCTGTATTCATAGGTCTCCCCACAAGAGCCGTCGCATCTTTCTACAGGCCGAATAGGACGCTCAGATCAACCTCTTTAGCTTTGGCCTCCCTACCAAGATTTTAAAAAGTTAGATGGGGTAGGGCCACGATGTCCTATTTGGGGGCCAAACTGTGGAATTCCCTTCCTCTTAGACTCTGGCTTATAAGACAGGAACTCAGCTTCCGTAAGGAACTCAAAACTTGGCTGTTTTAGAATTGACTGTCTTTCATGTTAATCTTGATCCTCTGATCTGGTCCACTAGCGCTGGGAAGCCTCAGGGCAGCCATATGCTTTACAAATTGCATAACATAACATAACATAACATAACACCTATGGCATTGTACTCAAGTGCCACATAAATGTAGCAGAACATGTGGAGCTAGATGCTGCTATGAAGGCAAACATACAGTCCTACATGTTCATTACTAAACAGGGAGGCTCAAGTCTGTGGGTAATACTTCGGCATCCCTGCTCTGTGTGATTCAGGGTATGACTTGCTGACTAAATCATGAAAATGGCTACCTCCAAATTTTTCATTACAAGAAATGTAACAACAAATGTCACCCTATTCACATGGCCATGCCTACAGCGCTGCACTACAATCCCAAATGATGATGCTACGCCACTGATTGTCTAACTCAAGTATGGAAAAAAAAGTCAAACTCCAGTCAAGTCACATATCAGATCATGTGCCAGCACATCATAACTTGCTATGTGTCCGACACACAGGAGTCAATCACACAACAGCTGTAAACACAACACAGAACTGAAATACCAACACTTACTGGATATGTATGGGTCCTCAAATCGAGCCACTTCTCCAATTGTGTAGGGGGCAGGTCCACCTGTAAAGCATGGAAGGGTGAAATGTGCTCAATGTCTGTGCATTGTACAACACTTTGAAGAACAAATTACTGTTTGTGACGTTATATCTGACATTCCAGCCCCTCAGGCATGATGACACTCCAACAGACATACCACTGCAAACATGTGTTGACCCTGTCACTCGAGTGAGTGATACACACATATATGCACACATGCAGTGGCCCTAACAATCATGTGGTGACAAACATGATTCCTCAATTGGTTGCAGATTAATTTATAGAGTGTACTCCATTTATTCATTTGTTGTAATGAGAGACAGGCAAAGCGACGTTCCTGGTGCACTGCAATACCAGTCACTCAGATACTGTGGCTTGTGCATCAAGGGACAATCAGTTACTGTGTGATGCTCATGTGGGTTGAGTTTTTCTCATGAATCATTATGCTTTCTATGGTCCATTACATGTGGGCCTGTGTTGTCTGTAGGTTACATGTGCTACATTGACAGTGTACCCTGAGCCAGATATGCCCCCATGACACCATAATGTCAGGGATCCTGTGTGTTACTTGATGACAATCTGACGCTAAACATGGATCGACCATTTATCTAAGTTAATACAACAAAGAAATATATGCTGACAGTGTATAATTTGGTCATCGGTGACAGAATACATGGGCACAGATGTAGTCAATGCACCTGATATGTGTCACCCATTGCCCTGTGTACCCATATCGGGTCTTGGAATTCACAGTTAGCCACATTCATCATCTTACATTAGCCAAGTTGGGTGATCTGCCGGTATACAACAAACTGACACTGTCCCATTATTGAAACATGGTTTAGCAAATGTCCTACTGTGGCAATCTTGATGATGTAGGTTTCAATTTGTATGCACCTTGGGAATAGCAGCAGTCACAGGAATGCTGGTCTTCTGATCTTAGCATACACCCATGTCTGTGATAGCCTTCATACTGGGAAGTTAGCTATTGTACACATGCTGCACTAGATCAGCAGGGGTGTGCCAAACGTAAAGTAGCAAAGTATTTGGGCACTTTCTATGTTTGATGGAATCGGTCAGGGGTCCCTTGCACACCATCATGCAAGTAATAAATTGTGGCCATGCAATCACCAACTTCAGGTATCCTATGATGACTCAATAACTTATGAGAATTGCATGGCTATAAAGTGGAAGAGATGGCAAATGCATCAGCTCTGTTCCAGCTATTGTGCCCAAGGCAAATCAAAACACACAGGAACAATTAACAGAGGGACAGATATATTTTTTATTCCTCAATTGGTAGCATCTGCTTCATGTTTTACGCTACAGCTACGGAAAGTAGCACCAAACATTTAGATATGAACCCATGTGCATTACTTTGGCATCCATTTCTAATTTAATTGCGGCACAATCCAAGTCAAAGTATCAGCCTAAGATATTACCTGAGGTTAGGAAGAACTTTGTACGTATGGCCGGGAATACAGTTCAGACATGTATTCTAAATAATTGGGGACCACATTAATTCCTTGCTTTAGCTTGTGAAATACATCTCTTTCCTGGTACACTCACAGACCATGAATGAAACATGTTTGAGCCGCATTACCATCATCTATTGACGTCAAAGCAGCACTAATTTACAAGATCAAGTTGTGTTTTGCACGTTTGTGCAGCTGTTACGTCAACAAATGACAGTAGTGTGTAGCAAATATTTTATAAATCAGGGCCACCACTGTATATTTAACTTGCATTGCACGTCTTAAAACACTGCATGCAGCATATCAACAAATCTGCTACTGTCACTACAAAGCATTTAAATGTGCACATTACCCTGAATTGTAATCACCACACCCAGGTGGTCCAGCAGGTCTTGCTCTCTGGCAACAAGGTCAGCCCAGCGATGCTTGAGTTGGTGGTCGTTGTGCGGTGTGTTGAAAATTCTCCTCGGATGGTACAGCACCTTGGACCACCTGAGCCTCCTAGCCTCCGTGTGATACCCCTGTATCACCCTGCCACTAGCCTCAATCATCAGGGGGAGGAAGTGGCACACCAGCAAAATAAATGCACCCAGCTCCTCCTCACCCATTCTCCCCAGACGTGGCCTACCCAACATGACCGAAATATTAGTTATAGGAAAGGGTACAGAGGAAAATACAGGGAAAGGAGGGAGGAAAATGAAAGTTAAGTAACCCACAAACAGCCCAACAGTCCCCAAACTGACAATGCCCACTACTCACTCCCAACAGTACAAAGACAAAATTAGACACCAAATATGATAAAAACACACTTACACCGAACAACTGAGACAATTACTAAAACAACAGATGACAAATAGGATGGCACACAGGAGACAAAAGCACAATTCGGACAGACAAAACTCTCAGCACAGCCACACAGTCTAGAAAAATCACAGACTGCAAAGTGAAAGTGAAAGTATACCCACTGTACCATTTCTGTACACAGGATATCCTATTACATCACTTAGGGGGTCATTCTGACCCTGGCGGTCAGTCAACGACCACGAGAGCACCGCCAACAGGCTGGCGGTGCTCTCAAGGGCATTCTGACTGCAGCGGTTTGGCCGCGGTCAGAAATGGAAAACCGGCGGTCTCCCGCTGGTTTTCCGCTGCCCTCAGGAATCCTCCATGGTGGCGCAGCTTGCTGCGCCGCCATGGGTATTCCGACACCCCATACCGCCATCCTGTTCCTGGCGGTTCGCCCGCCAGGAACAGGATGGCGGTATGGGGTATCGTGGGGCCCCTGGGGGCCCCTGCAGTGCCCATGCCAATGGCATGGGCACTGCAGGGGCCCCCATAAGAGGGCCCCACAAAGAATTTCAGTGTCTGCTTAGCAGACACTGAAATTCGCGACGGGTGCAACTGCACCCGTCGCACCTTCCCATTCCATTCGGAGCCGGCTTCCTCGTGGGAAGAGGTTTCCCGCTGGGCTGGCGGGCGGCCTTCTGGCGGTCGCCCGCCAGCCCAGCGGGAAAGCCAGAATGGCCTCCGCGGTCTTTCGACCGCGGAGCGGCCATATGGCGGTTCCCGCCCGCCGGCCTCAGAATGAGGCCCTTATTGTCTCAAATGCGGTGCGTTTTTATTATGATGCGTGAAAAGTTTATGACGCTTACGGGCTGTGCCTCAAATTTTTTTGACGCAAATGCTTCAAAATTCCCCCACATTCATAGTTCCATATATTTTTCATTGATAACCAATTTCAAGGGGTACATTGTAGGAATTACCGCTTGGGCCCAATGGATGTATAATGGCTGTGAGTGTCATTGTTCAATGCATATGTGGCAAATTGTGACGCATATGCATCTTTTTGACACGTTTGTGTCAAAAAATCTGTCTTTAACTGTGTTTGTGTCATTTCTCTCAATTTTAATGTACATGAAAGTTGTAACTGTACAGAGATAGGCTGTCTGTGCCTGCATTGTGTGTACCAGTGTTTGGGCACATGTGGCAGACCACACTACTGCAGACCATAATACTCATGTTGTTGTACCAGATGAGCACTTTTAACTGATGCAACAGCTACACAAACATTTTGAATAAAAATTGGTATTACCTAGTTTGAGCAGGTGTTGCATCACTAGAGGATAGCAAGGCAACGCAACTTAATACATTCACTCATGGCCTGTGTGCTTATGTCTGTGAATTGGCTATTTCAAATGTTGTTGAGCCTCTGTGTGAACATCACAAGACATGCTTTCATTAATGTGCTTGTATGCATGTGTTGTAAATGTGGATAACCATCAGATGCTATTCAGTGTGGAAATGAGTCAGGATATGTGTTTGTCATACACAAAGCATCTAATGTTGTGTGAACTTCCCTGACTTTTGGGACAAAACATCTCCCATGACTAGCTATGCACAGGATAGATAGAGGACGGTTGATAATGGTAATGTTACAAGAATAAGCCATCAAATGTACTGGAATGTTGGATTCCACATCCTCATCACTCATTTGTATACTACCCATGAGTAAGGAATTTGAAAATGCTATGTAGGTACAGAGTTTGTGACACAGAGTCCCAAAACCAATCCAAAAACGTAATGTCACTCCACAGTTTGAGTCATATAAATGACCTATGTTTCTCTTGTGGCAGTGGAGGACCAGCAGACTAAGCAGTATGTGTTCACATATTTCCAGTGGTTAATTGCACAAAGGTGCCCAGTTCAAGTGTGTGTCCATGTGTACTCTATGTCATTATTGGCCTCCATGTTGTCACAGTTACATGCAGGTCTAGGCATGAGTCTGTGGAGCCATTCCCTGCATTAACAGATTATCCTTCAAAGCAGAATTGACCGAAAGCCAAAGAAGAATTGACAACTCACACGGGGATAGCCCAGCTATGGCACTGCAGAAGTTTTATGAGGCTGACAACAGCGCACCCTTGGTGTGCTCACAAACTTAATTGATCAGTAATTAGAAACTGGCAGGTTTCATCACAACATGTGTACACAGGGTGGCCTCTAAAATTCCCACTGCAACAAGGAACATCAGTGCCTCTGTGCTGATTAATCTCACAGCTAGTCACCATGCAAGCACCATCATTGGGTTGCAGCCAATGTGAATCTGTGTGTGGACCGTAAGGGCACAAACATGTTTTGTCCTTTCATGCACTTTAGCAAACAATGTTTGTTGTGTTGGAGGCACCATACCCAAACCATGCATACAGCCATAGTACACTGTCACTGTTTGTCACTCATGCATACATGAAACCCAGACAAGGGATAGGGCCGGGATTACGCTATTTGAATACATGTCCCAGAACATGATACAATAAGTAAACTGATTACACTATACAATCTATTTGAGGATTCATCGTAGACCTACCAGACACAATACCCAAGGAGGAAAGAGAGGGCATGGAAAGCAACTATGAGACAAATGTAGCCACAGGGAACCTATATGGTAACACAAAGACAGGAACCAATCAGGCTAACAGGATGCAGGCTCTGTCAGGTACTAACATGAACAAGGCAAATGCACAGTGAGCATGCTCTGACTGGAAAAAGCTGGAACAACACTGTGGAAAATAAAAAATGTATTTGTGCTGTGGGCTGCAACGTTACGCAGTAACCAAAGACCTGTGTTACACAATGATTTATACGGCAATGCACAACAAGGATAAACATAAAATGGCAGCTTCTAAGCCGTTCCTGTCAGCAGCAAAGGCAGTGCAGGTACAAATGGCTGGTCTGCATGGATGTGCTCACAGGTGTGTGCAGCTTCAGTCTCTCACAAGTACTGCAGGTGAGAATCATGTTCAAAGGGCCAACAGTACCTTTCACATGGGAAGCAATTGTCAGGTGATTACAGGTCCTACAGACTACCAGGCAGTACATTATCAGACCTAAAGTCCATGCAGACAGATGAACTATGACTATGGCATGCCATACTAAAGAGGGAAGCACACTGGAGTCAGAATGTGAGTCTGGGTGTGTGTGGATGAAGGATTATCAGGGTACAAATATGACCTTGCAGACCATTTCAGGTGAATATAAGAGGCAGCCTCCGGTGATATCGAGGCACCTGAATCGTGACTTCAGGATGCCAAAAGTCCACTCTACTATGGTGCGTGTCCTCCTATGTGCCTCATTATAGGCACGCTCTGATGCTGAGCTTGGGTTGGCAAATGGGGTCATGATCCATGGCTGGATCCCATAACCCTGATCAGCTGAAAGAGAATATGAGTGAAAATATTTGGATGTACCTTGCACCATGATTATCACTTTGCATGGCAGTTGTTATCTTATGTTGTCTGCGACTCATCTGTGTTTGTGTTATTGTGTGGAATCCTAGGCTTCTAGGATGTACTATCAGCATTGGGTTATTTAATTATCTAAACTGGTGTTTGGCTGATTGACTGGATATCAGCGGTATTTTTGTACACTTGCAGTACATTGTGTACTCCCATGTATTATGTCATGTGAAAGAAGTGTCCATGTGTCTTCACTGGGGGTGACATGATACTTCCACACACAGAATCGATTCCACAGTGGTGGTAACATGGTTGTATTATGTGGCCTGAAGATCCTCCAACTCAACAGATGTAATAGCATGTGAAAAACAACAGTGAGGACCTTTGATTTGGCTAGGTGACAATGTACAGCACATCTCAATAAGTTGGCAGCACTGAAGTGTTGACAATTGACAATGCAACAATAACCCATGTGTGACAAGTTCTATGCAAACCTATTTTTGTGCCCTCACTGAGTTGACTCATGTGCAAACGTGTACCTACACTACTGAACCTGCTCCAGGTAAGCTGGCTAACTTGGTTGTGAAGGTTTAATTGTCAGAAGGTCCAAATGCCTGTACATCTGTTGTGTATGTGTAATTGTCTCAATCCGTATGTGTAGCAATGTGCACTTTGCAATAATGTCACATCAATATGTGTTCTTAGCACAGTCCACTTGCTTATTGGTAGCGGGCAATGTCACCCCAGGAGTGATGTGAGATGTTGGTACTGCCTCAATGATTCCATGTCACCTTCATTAGAGTCATCATCATCATGCTATGTGTCTGGTGGTGTTTGACCTGCAGCAAAACACATTACACACCCCTTACATAGTACATAGAGCTTGGAAGGGTGTGTGATTGAGTGTTATTGATGTGATATTGAAATATTCATCTTCCAAGTTGTGCTGCCAGTTAAGGCTATGTCATTGTCACTGTGTGGTTTTAAATTGGTCCCTTGTGGCTCTGGAGTGGCATCTGTTGTTATTTGTATCTGTCATTTGTCCATAGGTGTGTATCCCATTGGGTCAGGATATCAAACATGACTAGCAGGTTCAGAACCTCAGTGTCTTCCTGGCCACATGTCAATGTAGTGGCATATGTGTTGTGTGTCCTACAGGGTTGCTGTGCAGTGTGTATATAACTGGGTTTCTGTACTTACCAACAAGTAGGCCATTTCCATATCGTCCATCCTGGAAGTGTTGATTGATGGTGCTGTGGTGGAAGATGAATGATTCATGTACACTCCCAGGATACTTTGCCACGATGTTGGTGATCAATCCCCGGTGATCCACAAAGGCCTGCACATTGTTGGAGTGTGTGTGCTTCCGGTTGCTGTATAGATGCTCAGTTGCAGCAGGTGGCACAATCTGTACACATGTGCAGTCAATGGCACCAAGCACGTGTGGGAAGCCGTTGATTTGGTAGAAGGCCTGTTTGGTCTCCTGCTGCTTCTGCTGTGTGTTGGGGAAGCTGATGTGGTGGGGTGTGAGGGAGATGATGGCATCCAGTACCTTGGGTAGGAAGGCAGAGAATGAGGGCTGTAAGATCCCAGCAACCAGGGCACCAGTTGTTTGAAAAGAGCCACTTGCCAACATGTGGATGACAGCTAGCAGATTGGTCTCTGCTGGAATGATGTGGGGTGTCTGCAACCTGGGTGCCAATGTTACGCAGCAGCTGCTGGATGGCTTGCCAGTTTAGTCTGTACCTCTGGATGATGTCATGTTCCCTGAGGCACTGAAGGGTTGTCCTGGTCCAGAATATCCTCTCCTGCCTTCTGCGTTGCCTTTGGGGTCCCTGTTGGTGTGGTGGAAGCTGCTGCTGTTGGTCCTGTGCTCTGCGTCTTCGTGCATGCTGGATGAATAGCACCTCCAAGTCTTCCTTTTTGAGATCTGATGTTGCTTCTGTGTGTTTTCCTTAAGTACTGGTGTGTTTGCCCCATTTTAATGGCTGCTCTGACCCAGGCGTTAATTTTTGACGCAAATTGGGCTGTGCGCCATTTTCAGATGTGCGGGATTTTTGCGTGGTTGGATAAATATGGCGTATGGGTTTTTAAGTCATTTTTTGGATGGGAACCCCTACCTTACATGTCACTAACACAAGGCGGGTTCACGCATCTAGAAAATGATGCACACAGCGGAATTTTGATGTTCGCGGGGTCGGCGTCAAAGTATAAATATGGTGTTAGGTTTGTGCCAAATCCAGCGCAAGCAGAGTATAAATATGCCCCTCAGTGCTTCAGGTTTAGGTAGGTGGGTCTCTTGGAGGAGCACAGCATCGGGGTTGAATTTAGCTAAATGTGACAGGATTCTCTGCCTTTTTGTCAGGTTAATCAACCCATTGGCATTCCAAGAAATAACTCTGAAAGGCACAACAAGTAACAATATATACAAAGGAAAGGTCTTCTAAGACATCAGCTCTACAGACGTGGAGAAATTAAGGAAGGAGGATAAAACAGAAATGGAAAATAGAGAAGAATAAAGATGGAAGGAAAAGTGTAAGAAAAAAGGAAGGAAGAAGATCAGGCAAGAAGAGACAGTGTATTTCAAACATTGATGACTATAATGACGTACCTGATGAGGATGAACAATAGGGTGGGATTGATGACAGCAAAGGGTGAAGACGGAACAGCAAAGTACCAAAACTCATCAATGGATGAATGATAAGGGAAAAGGTAACAACACAATAGACAACAGGGACCTGTAAAGAGAAAAGATAATAACCTGTAGATGTGAAAAGTCAAGGCAATCACAAAAAATAGCATAAGAAAGATTATGCAAAATAAGCCAATAATTAAAAGTCTATGCTAAAATATTTTAGGAAAAACATGAAATGCAGTCATCCTGTAGAAGGACCAGAAGTATCCATGGACCTGGTGCAATGGAGATGAAGAAAGACTCGAAGATCCAGGGAGATGTATTGGAAGATGTTTTGTTCTGATAAGTTACTTTGAAAAGACAGGGATGGAACAATCTAAAATGAGCTCCTAAAAAACGACATTGTGGTCGAAGATCCAAAAATTATTTTCACTTGGCTGCTGTGGCATTCGAAACATCTTTTGAGATGAGAATCTTGTTCCCTTCCAGATAATTTACTTTTCTGACTTCGCTTAATTGAGGAATTTTACTAAGTCAGTGAATTCAAGGAAGAAGAGAATCACTCCTCTTGGTTAGGTGAGGAAGAAGGGAGTTGAGGATGTTGGCCTAATCAATGGGCCCTCTGAATATTTATGGAAGGTGACAAAACCACTAACTGGGGCAAAAATGAAGCAAAAAACAAGGTGAGACTGAAAGGTTTAGTCTCACCTAATCGTTAACGTGATATTAATTGCACACAGAGAAATCTGTATTAAGTGGTTATCTAATTCCCCTCCTACTTATATGGAGTGGATTAATTCAGCAAAGAGCATTGGTAGGTTAGACTGTATCAATGGTTCAGAGAGATGTGTTAAGATGTGGGAGCCTTTTCTCTCTTCCTCATCAAGTTAGTTCCTTACTTAGAGAATGGGTGTAATAATCACTAGGTGGGCAATAATCTCTAGGGGTCCTAGATTCAAAACAAAGCTCAGCAAAGGAGGATGTGTGGGCGGTGTCCGCTCTTTTCCTTCAAGTTGTTCAATGAGGTCTAGCTGAAGAGGCTAGTACCCCGAGTGGATGGAGCTTCGTTTCACATACCTATGGTACCTCATGTCTCCTGTCACAGATGAGGACTAAAAAAAAAAAAAACAATGAAGCAAAAAAATAGACCAAGTCACTGCCTTCATGACCTTCCGATAGACCATAAATGAGAAAGTTATTCAGTCTATTTCCATTTTCTAAGTATTTCGGAATTCCTTTTAAAATTGTCAATTCCGTTTCCAAAGCTAAAGTTATGTTTTCTTCATCCTGCACCCCACTAATGTACTGCTAGAGAGCTGATACTCTTGTTTTCATTGGAGTCCATTTGTTGTCCAAATTCTGCATTTGAGTATTGGTTTCAGATTTGACAAGAGAAGGCGGGTCTTGTTTGATCCTTTTGTGTGTAGACGCAGACATAGCATGACACGTTTTGAGAAAGGGTAAGGATGGGGAATACATCATTGATGCAGAAAATGTGTTTGTAGTAGGGCTATTGTCTGATTTATAAAAGAGCAAAACATTTTTAGTGGAGGACACCAATTATTGCAGAAAAAGGTCACACACAGTGTGAAGTCAGAACTTGCAGCATTAAATTAATGCAGAAAAGTGAAATGTCAATTCATAAATAAGACAAAGCTTTTATAGATTGCCAGAAATCTCAAAATATAGAGAAACCTCTTGAGGAGATACAATTCACATGTCAGGGTGAGAGGGAACTTCACAAGAAACGTACATTTAAGCAAAAATGGCTGCTGCTGTAAGGCAGATACGAGTGGGCATGATGATGACCTTTAAAATAAGCATAGATGGTAGCCACGAGTATCTCCGTGCTCACCCAGAGGTCCAATAATGGGTTCAGGAGCTCATTTGAGAGGGCATGAAGGAGAAGGGTTTGTTTTTAGGGAATCCGTCTGATGACGTGCAGAGCTCCCATCTTAGGTGGCCATCTTAGCTGGTGGTCAAGCTCCCCCCTGATAATCTACATTAATGCATTGTAATTTAATACGAAGAGCACAGAGATTTGTATCAGAAATCTTTCTTGAGATGATTGCATATGCATGTAATATATGTGATGCTTTATCTTGCTAGCCCTCAACATATAAACTTCAACACTAGGTTGCAGAATATAGAAGAACAATCCCCCGGTTCCTTTATCAGGAGCTATTTTTTGCCTTTATTAGACTGGACACTATACTTAAGACTTGAAAAATATATATTTTTTTGGTTTGAAGAAACATCAGGTAGCTCCATATGGCAACCACTTGGGTTAAGAATAACATTTTATTTTATGTATAAAAACAAAATGATTCAGACACTGGTAGGAAATGCTGTCTCTTGGCTAGTGGGTCTGACATTGTAACAGTGGGAACCAGGCTTGAACCCCACACTCAGCTCAACAGCCTCTGAGTCTAGCACAACACCTGGGCCCAGATCCTGAAAGGTGTTGTGCAGCGCAGTGCAGCAGCCAAAAATGCTGCACTGTGCTGTGTGACAAGGGGAGAACAGGAGTGTGCCGTATTCACATAGAAATGGCATTCTCCTCCTCTCTCCCTAGCGCCAGTGTTGATTTCAGATGCCATACACCATGCACAGACCTTAGCACCATAGTACTAGGGTGTGTGCGTTAGTCTGGCAGAGGTTTTGGACAAGAAGGGTACCTTAGACAAGTGGATATGCTTTGCCTACGTTTTATGTGTGCTGTACAGTGCAGCACACATGCAAAGTCGGAAAAGCAGGGAGAAGTAAATACATTTCTCCATTGAACGCCTGCTTTTCAGCAGCGTTACTTTTTTGGGCTAAACACTTCCTTCGGATGTTTTAGAATAGGGTTTAACAGCAAAAAGTGTGCATGGTAGCATGGGTATGCCGATGTATTACACATGTAAAGCCCCCTTGATGCAAAGTAATGCAAAGCAACGTTTCACACTGCTTTGTGTTACTTTACTTTGTGTTGGTTTGTGAATCCCCCAAAATGTTTTGCATCAGTTTAGCTTTACAAAAGTAACACTAACCCAATGCTAAACCTTTGAGAATCCGGGCCCTAATCTCTCTATGACTAGCAAAGAAGAATGACATATTTATTACTAATAATAATGTATTTCATAGAAATACAAAAATGTAAAATGTTCCAAAAACATACATAATACACATACAGCTGAAAATGTCAACTCACCAATTTGCTTCAGTATCCAGCTATCAAATGTGAAAAATGTATTAGGTAGCCTTGTTCTGTAGTCAAGTGCCCCAAATCCTTTGAGCCAGGTTCACGCGGTAAAGCATTGTACAAAAAATATATACTGTATATATAATTAGTTGTGCAACTGGTGCATCTATAAAATACTTTTATGCCTCATGTCTTGTGCGGCAGCCATATGAAATCCTTTCTAGCTGTACAGTAGAACATTTCCCTACCCAACTGAAAGTTGCTACTGTGCATCCAATCTTTCTGCCTGCACCTCACATAACCACTTCCAGAGGGTCCAGAGTGTGGTGCGCCTAAGGTGGTGGTTGGAGATGATCTCCTTTGCCTCTTGTTGCTTATGTCTCCCTCTGTGCTCTCTGAGATGTAAAGAAGCAGTAAGCCATCAATCATAATCACTGACACTGCAAGCACAAATAGGCTATCCGAGGGCTGATCCAAATTGTAATTAACACCTCCGGCACAGGTACAGCAGAAGGGAACTGACCTTTTACATCTCTCTTAGGGTGACGACCCGTCCGTTATTTTCACAGATTGCCCGTGATTTATCCCTACCCTCTGTTTTCCATGATGAAAGGCTTAACAGACAGTACTTGTCTGTAATTTTAGCCTTTCAGCTAAAGGACACATGTATTTAGGCCATTTCAATTTCCCCAGTGAAATTGAAAGACAGGGAGTATCCTGTGATCTGATCCCGAGAGAGGGACAGACAGATAAGAAACAGATCTTCTTGCCAGGGTGTCTCCTTCCCAAGTTAAATGCAAATGTGCACAATTGGTAAATCTGAAAATGTAAAGGGGCTTCGAAACCTGCATTGGGTTTAATCAAAGGAGTCACTTGAAGCTTTATGATGGCAAAGATATTTTGTTTCAGAGTAGACCTGTAAGTGTGTTCCAGGCTGAGCTGTGGAATATGTGGTTTTAATGGACAGTTATCAAAAATGTTTCACAAGGTATAATGTCTATATTATTGAAATCTGTATTTTAGAAGAGCTTTTTTATTTAACCAAAATGTATGTGTGCAGTTTGTGGCAGTCTATATTATGCTGTGTGTAATGCATCTTTAAAATAAGGGCTTACACATTCACAGTGCTTTCAAGGACCTCGGCACCTCATAATACTTACAAATTTTGGCAAAGCCAATAGGTCTTGCCTACGCAACAGTTATTGGCTTTGCCAATGTGTTTTAGCCATGTTATACACCAGAGTGTCTGCTGTTCAGCATTGCTAAATGTTAGTGGCATGGAGGGGAGTGGTGCGGAGTGTCACAAAGTGGAATGATGAAGAGTGCAGTAGAGTGTTGTCGATTGGAGTGGCAGATAGTGTTGTGTTTAGGAGTGGCATACTGCAGGGTCATGTAGAGTGGCATATAGTGGGGTGATATGCAATAGAGTTAACTAATTTAGAGTGCATTGGCATTGAGTGTTGCAGAATATAGTGGTGTAGAGTGAAGTGGCATTGAATGCAGCAGCATAGAATTAAGTGGATTACAATGCAGTATCATAGAATACAGAGGCATAGATAGAGTGGTTCAGAGTAGAGAGGCATAGAGAGCAGTGGCGTAGCGTGTATTGGCATAGAATACAATAGTACAGAGTAGAGTGGTGTAGAGTACACTGACAGAAAGTGCAATGTTGCAGAGTAGAATGTTAGGGTGCAGTGGTGTATAGTGGAGTAGAGTGGCATAGAGAGCAGCGGTGTAGAGAACAGTGGTGCAGATTAGAGTGCAGTGGCATACAGTGCAGTTGTTTAGAGTGCATTTGCATAGAGTGCATTGAAGTAGAGTGCAGTGGAACAGAGTGCAGTGGGACAGAGTGGCATAGGGTACAGTGGCATAGAGTAGATTGTTTCACAGTAGAGTGAAGTGGAGAGGTGCGGGGTAGAGGGAAGTGGCATAGAGTGGAGAGGTGCAGGGTAGAGAGCAGTTGCGTAGAGTGGCATAGAATGTAATGGCATATAGTAAGGTGGTGTAGAGTGCCACGGCATAGAGTGCAGTGGTGCAGGGTAGATTAGTGGATGTACAGTATATTGGTGTAGAGTTCAGGGGCATAGAGTGGAGTGTTACAGAGTTAAGTGCATTGGCATGGGGTGTTTTGGCATGGAGTGAAGTGGCGTACAGTGCAGTGTTGCAGGGTAGCATACAGTTATGTTAAGTAGATTGGTGTGGCTGAGACTGAAGTGGTGTAGTGTGCAGAGGTACAGAGGGCAGCGTTGTAGAGAGGCATAAAGTGCATTGGCAAAGAGTAGAGTTTTAAAGAGGAGAGTAGAAAGGCATAGCATGAAGTAGCATAGAGTGCAGTGGCATAGAGCGGAGTGGTTCATAGTGGAGAAGACTGCAGTATCCCAGAGTGCAGTGGCATTGAGTGGTGTAAAGTGGAGTGGTGCCGAGTGGAGTGCAGTGGTATGGAGTGGTGCAGATTAGAGTGGAGTCGAGTATGCATGGTGTGGTAGCACAGTGTCATTACAGACAATATGTTTTTGTTTGAAATGACCATTACATTTGCACAGACATACAGTTTTTCCAATAAAACTATACAGTGCACAGATAATGCATGGAAATTGCATGCATCACCTAGTGTAATGATTTGTTTTAATCATATTAAGGTATTGGTTTCCAGCACAGTTCAGGATTAACAAATGTGCTTTGTTTGTGTTCCTAATTCTGATATATTCTGAAATCCTTGCACGGTTCATTTAAATGTTGTTATGTGATAGAAAAAACTCCTCCCTACCCTCAGTATCAGCAAGATTGTTACATAAATCCTCTCACTTTGAAGTCAGAGAAAGTAAAGTAAACACCAAGCTCCCTCTGAAAACAGAGCCTGACATTTAATCGTGTTCTTTGAATGCCCAGCAAATGTGGTGAGATAAGAACAAGATTTACAGGCCTACTTACAGAAAGGGAGCACTCAAGAGGAAGTGTGAAAAAGGTTTGGGCAAGGGAAGGGACAAACTCAAGCTGTACTGCCTAAAACAAATAAAGCCAGCAAACTGAAAGCAACACAATTTGAGTTATAAATCAAAAAGCCTATGACAAGCAACAGGTGGAATGCATTCCCAGGGAAGCTCTATGAATGTACTTAAAGTGGCAGCCATGGGATACTTTGTGGGGAAAGTCCACTATTTTAGCCCAGTCCATATCGTGCAGAGGTTTGGCTGCATCATTCTCCCAGGTAGTATGACAAGAAGCCCTGAAGTGGTCTCAATGTTTCAGGTCTGTACACTCATCTTATCAGTTTGCCACCTATCCCTATGATGTAGAGCTTTTTGCACACCTCATTTATGGTTAGTGCTAAGTGGCAGACATGAAATAAGGCATGTAATGATTGTTTAAGGTGTTTGTAAGTAAAGAGTTGACCCGGGTGAAGATGGTAGTCTGCCACAAGGGTTTGGAAATCTAGTACCGCGCCATCCAGCAACAAATCCCTCAATTTTGAAAAGCCTGCAGCAAGCTACTGATGGAGTTGCCCTGAGCACAGCCGTCCTGTGCGAGTGCGAAGGCCTAAAAAAGGTAGTGCAGGAGCACAGGGTTTCTTCCTGTCAGTGAGTTTAAAGGTTCTAGCAAGGAAAGAGAAAGCTGTGAGGGATAACCCTGGATGGTGTTCCATAGAATGATCAGTAGGAAACAATGAGTAGTGCAGTAAGCCCTCCTTAAAGTCTTTAGAGTTAAACCCCATCTCATGCAGGGGGTGGGCAGAAAACCAGCGAGCCACCCGTTGGACCCGTGCAGCTAAATAATAGTGTTCTAAGTCCAAAAGGACTAATCCACCCCCACTTCCAGGTAGCTTTAGAGTGGCAAGAGCTACTTGATGGGGCCCTAGTGACCAAATATGATGTGTGGTGTGTCTGAAGAAGGAATGAGGATGAGCAGGGGAAGGTTTGCAAAATAATATAATAATCGGGGAACCACAACATCTTCACTAGTACCACGTGGCACACTACAGAAAGCAGAAGAGGAGACCAATAAGCAAACTTGGCTTGGAAGGACCGTGTTGTTCTGTTGATATTTCCATCCTGCAAATCAGTAGGGAAATGGTAGATATTATTACCTAGGTATCGAAAGGTAACTGGTTCCCATTTCAATATGAGATCTAATTGTATATAAAGGGGAAAATAGTACCATAAGTTGAAGAAACACTAATTACATTTTAAAATCTTCCTCATGTTCTTACATTATGTTTGTGCAATTTACATCCCAAATATTTTGAAGTTTCTATGTGTACTTTGACACTTAAGAATAAGCCAGATTATTGGTTATATCTGGTATCTTGTATCTAAAAGTTATATATCATGTCATGTCCTGTTATGGTATTTAGGATTGCTAAAGCGCCCAAACATCCCCAATGGGACATTCAAGCTAGACCGAAAAGAGAAAGCAGTAAATGTGTTAAACTGAAAGAATGTAGGGTCTGGTTTAAGAAAAGTGCTGCTGCACACAGCGCCCCCTACCACCACCATGTGTGCTCCATATTTTAAATATGGCACACCATGGCACAGGGTAGGGAGCAATAGGTTCAGTATTCCTGATGCTATTGATGTACTCTGCAGGAGTACTGCGAAAACTTTGGCGCTACTTCTGCAGAGTACGTAAAGGCCCATTGTATTCAATGGCATAATGCCTGCTCAGAGCAGGCGTTAAAAGTGCTAAAAAAAATGGCGCACGGAACTCTCTTAGATTTCTTTGCACCATTTTTTTCAGCCCACCTAATGGAGGAATGCACCCCTGCATACATTATGCCTGGCACAGGCATAATGTGGCACATGGGTTTACAAATTGGCACAATGCATGCATTGCACCACTTTGTAAATATAGCGAGCGTAAAAAGCCACTTTAGCGCTGCCTTAGCGTAAAAATAATTACGATATGGCGGCGGTAAGGTCGTGCTCGGCTCTCTTAAATCAGGCCCTTAGTTGGCAAAAGCACAAATCAGTGGCAAAAAGAAACTAACCTGGAAGTAGCAAAGTTTTCCAAGACTTCCAAAGACCTGTAATATTGGTCATCAGTCCCAAGTTTAGTGGAAGGGCATTCCGGTGGACAACTGTGAGGTGGGTACACGAGTGTCCACCTATTTTGGATCTTGGAGCAATCGTATCCTAGCTGATAGATCTGAGTGGTCTTGCTGATCTGGGAAAGGTGATTCGTTTTCGATGATAGTAGGGGCTAGTATTCTAAACTGCTCTGTGCATTTGACAGAGTAATATGAAGATGGGTCGCTTGTGGACAGGTAGCCAATGGAGGGTTTTTAAAGCTCCCCGACTACGACGCTTTCTTAGGAATGGCGAGCAATACTTTGACGTGTGAAGAAATAGTCGGCCATGCCCACAAATAAGTCATTCCCTTTAACAAGCTGACTTGTAATACAAGCTTGACTAGTGGACTTGCGGTATTGGATGGATAACCAATTAAAGTCCCTGCGCAGTAGGCGCACAATTCCTTAGCAAGTTCCACGCACTGTGTTTAACTAATCTTTCATAGAAAGCAAGTCTTCAATTATGGTCCCTGGGTTCCTAGCAGATTTCTAGGAATCCAGCCGGGTGAGAAAGCTCCCTCACGTTGTAGAATTCACTGGAAGTATTCTCGCAAACTTCTATTCTTCAAATACAATATTTTCGGCTAATCTGCAGCAGCGTTTTCTGAGAGACATTGAAACTGCTTCTTTTGCCTTCGGTTTTATTATGTCACTATCGTTTCTCTTGCTGCCCGAAGCCTCTTCTGTAGAATTTCAATACCAGAGAATACCACTTGTCCCTAGCCAAGCGCCTTGTAGGGTTCCTTGTGAGTTTTTTGAGGAGCAAGTAGACAGTGGCATAAATCAATACAGTTGGTCATGGCTCCCGAAATGGCAGCCCAAAATCCAACGGAAACCTGGTGATTCTCTAGTTTCAGAAATCCATTGTGCGTGAATAACAGAGTCCTATCTGTTTAAAGGACTTTTAAAAGTAGTTAGACATAAAGCGTCTCAGCGCACAAAGTGTAATCACTGACATTCGCACTATGGCTGGCAAAGTGATAGCTGTGCTTTACACTGCCAGCTCCAACGCCAAAGCATAATACTCCTTTCCACAACTGTAATGCAAATTTAGTAATGAGGTTGTAAAGTACGGTTGTAATTTCCATCTTGTAATAACCACATGAAAAAGTCATTACAAGGGTGAAATAATTGAGAGCGGAAAGAGAGAAAAAAAATTAGAGGTACATCTGATTGAAACAAATAAACATACATGTGAAACACATGAAACGGTAAGAAAAATAGAGGAACCTATGGGTAGTGCAGAATTCAAAGCAACATAGAATAAAATAAAAAAGGATCTCTAGAAACAAACTTCATACACGTATCAAAATTATAGTTATTTTCAAAAACAAATTGCACAACACACACTTTACAACATGAATATGCATGAGATTGACAAAACGTGGTCACCCTTGAACAGCGGTGGCTGCCGCAAATCTCAAGGGGATGGGCGGACGGTGGGAGGAACCTGGTGGGGGAGGTAAAGGGAAGAACATTTTAAAAAAACGTAACTTTCTGATGCCAGCCACCTTGCTTCTGTTCCCTCTCAATGGTGTTGGTGTCCCAGCAGTCCCTGGGACACCAGCACAGGTTCGCCATGCAATCCTGGGCTCCTTTCATGCTAAACCTAGCATGAGAGCAGCACCAGGATTGATCTGAGTGGCTTTGTCAGAAACTGCATGGAGTCTGTGAAAATTCGTTAACACAGCCAGCTTGGAGAAACTTAAATGTGCATGTGTGTTTGGCCGGCCTAAAACTTAAGTGAACTCCACTCCCTCCCCCCCTTCCATGGGCCAACCCACCACTCCCTACATATGCCGCTGGCTGATCCAGCAGCTGAAAAATAAAACAATGGTAAACTACTGTTTTATTTTTCAGCTGCTGCCTTAGCAAGGGGGGTGACGCTTCTCCTTTTCTTTAATGCCTAGTATATGGTGTGGAAGTACACCAATTCCTTTAAAAGAGAACTCAACTGCTGCAGCACTAAGTGTGCCATCCACACTAGTGTAACAAAGGAAAACATGGCTTCTAACCTGTGTAGCCTGACTGCTCCAGTGTAAAACCTGCAGCACAACCTGTTGAAATAACCTTTTTTGACTTGACAGGTAAACACCTCAGTTTTAATATTAGTAGGTTGGATCTAGGCAAGCCTTACAGACCACAAGCTAGGGGACATGGTATTTAAAAGTGGAAAGTGTAATTTTACCATGTCCATAAAGTAACAAGCCCCTAAAAGCTATTTTTAGCAGTCGCAGGTCTAGATGTCCCATGTAGAAAACTAGCATACAGATTAAAATGCTAATAGTGTAAATAAATAAACTACTATGTTGTAATAGTTATTAAAATCCAATTCAATGGTGAGGTTGGATGTTTATTAAATATTACGGAAAGTAACTTTTCAATAGTGCAGAACACCAATGGCTCTGCCTGTCATGACCCATCCCTGGTGGCACTTCCGGTTGGAGCCTCGCCTGTTGTCCAGAACAAAATGGCACTATTCAGGTTGCTGGCATGTAGTTAACTCAGAGTTACAGGGACCCGTTAGCTGTCAGTGTGAATCATCATAACTCGAAAACTCTGGTGGGAATCGTACAATCAAAGCTCAGGCCGGGAAACTCATTCTGCTGCCAACATAGGCTGGTTTCGGGAACATGGTGGTGAATTGAGATTGCCCATTGAGGCATGGCTCTTAACACGGAGGCTGAAAGGAGAAGATCAGTGCTGGCAGCAGCTAGGCTTAAAGCACTGTGGCTGTGAGGAGAGAGTCAGGATAATGAGGGAACTAAAGCTTGGATATAGGGTACCAAAGAGGAACTCCGCCTGTTCTTATATGATTTATCAAGGCCCTTTCCCCGAGCCTGTTCCCAGGACAGACTCTCATAAGAGGTTGAGACAGAGGGGCTTGTGAAAAAGGTACCAGGCTGCTAGAGGCTCAGGTGCGAGCTGTATGGACATAATCTTCAAGTAAGCAACCCGAGAAGTCAGACCATGCAGCAAATAGTTCTCTTTGCTATGCAGCAAGGCCACAGGAGGCCTATGGGTGCAGCATTTTCCTATCTCATAGTACGTTAAAGTGTATTGTGAAGTGTTAAGAGAACACTGAGTAGCAGTGAGTGGATTCTTTTCATCTCCTTTGCATCATTCTGGTGCCATAGTTGATCTACAACTTTATTGGTCCTGGCAGAGGTGGCTAAAGAGGCAGGAGTCATACTCAGCTAGGAGACAAAGGTGTGTGTATTTCATCCATCTCAAGGAGTTGAGAGTGACAACGGCGTTGGACCAGGCAGTTTGAAAAAGGGCTCCCCACTGCTTAACTTGTTAGGCAGCACTAAAACGTCAAATTCAACTCACGTACTCCAATTATTTATTTTACAATCTCTGTGATAAACTGAGGGAGGGGGGGAAATAAAAACTTCAAAATAGAAGAGCTGAAACAGGAAGTTTATGGGCACTGAATTTTAAATGAAGCCATACAGTTTATGTAATTTCAGGCTGGCTTGAGGCTAAACAAAATTCACTGTAAAAGAAACTTGGGGCCATATTTATACTGTTTGACGCAAAACTGCGCTAACGCAGTTTTGCGTCAAAAAAATTTGCGCCGGCTAAAGCCATTCTGAAGCGCCATGCGGGTGCCGTATTTAATCAATGACGTTAGCCGGAGTTAGCCGCCGGCGCTGCCTGGTGTGCGTGGAAAAAAATGACGTACACCAGGCAGCGCCGGCGTAGGGGGATATGGAGCTTGGGCGCCAAAAAATGGGGCAAGTCAGGCTGAGGCAAATTTTTCACCTCAACCCGATTTGCGCCATTTTCTTCGACTCCCAACCCCCATAGAAATGACTCCTGCCTTAGCAAAGACAGGAGTAATGCCCCCTTGCCCAATGGCCATGCCCAGGGGACTTCTGTCCCCTGGGCATGGTCATTGGACATAGTGGCATGTAGGGGGGCACAAATTAGGCCCCCCTATGCCACAAAAGAAATAAAAAAAAATACTTACCGGAACTTACCTTAATGTCCCTGGGATGGGTCCCTCCAGCCTTGGGTGTACTCCTGGGGTGGGCAAGGGTGACAGGGGGTGTCCCTGGGGGCATGGGAGGGCACCTCTGGGCTCCTTCCGAGCCCACAGGTCCCTTAACGCCTGCCTTGTCCAGGCGCTAAAAAACGGCGCAAAAGCGGGCGTACGTCATTTTTTTTGACCCGCCCACTCCCGGGCGTGAATTTTGCCCGGGAGTGTAAATACGGCGCACATGCCTCGGAGTCAATTTTTTAGACGGGAACGCCTACCTTGCATATCATTAACGCAAAGTAGGTGTCCACGCTAAAAAATGACGCAAACTCCATGGACTTTGGCGCTAGACTCGTCTAACGCCAAAGTATAAATATGGAGTTAGTTTTGCGTCGGAATTGCGTCAAAAAAAACGACGCAATTCCGGCGCAAACAGAGTATAAATATGCCCCTTGTTCTCAAAAAGTTAACCTAAACGTTTTGGCTGCGAAATTTTAACTCCAACTCTGCAAGTTTCAATACAGAGAGCAGAGAGTCCCCTCTTGTGCAAACGTCTCAGGAGATTGACTCTATGATTAATCAAGACCACAGCAGTGATTGCTCTTTTATCAGCAGTGCAACAAATTGTATTATCACCTTGAGGTAGAACAAGAGGAGCACACAAAGGGAATCACCAGTCCTATCCTTTGCATAGGATGAGTAACTATTTGGATCAACCAACCAGTAAAATACTCATTAATGGGGACAATGTGAATTAACTCTATGTTATTTCTCTTGACAATGTTGCCTCTGGAATATTTATTGCTCAATTCACTGTTCATTCTGTCTCTCTTTGCCACAAAAGTTACAGGCTCCAATAGTTTCTATAACTCGGACAACTCAGACTGCTTAGACAAATCGTCCAGGGACTCAGTAGACTACTATGCCTGCTCTATCTCTAGAGACTAATATTAAGGAGTCAGTATCCCAGATGCCTATGTCTCAATTATTTGACATCATTTTGGAGGAAATCAGAGGTTTTAAAACCTCTCCCAATCAGACCGTGTTACAACTGCAGAGGCATTTGAGCAATATTGATCAAAACTTTCTTTTTTTCATGTGATGGTTAGAAGAATTAGAGTAAAGCCTCTCTTACCTTCAAGATCAGAGGAATCTTTTCCAACAAAAGTCTGCAGATTATGAGAAAGCGATCTTAGTGTTAAAAGAAAAACAAGTTACTCTAATCTCCGGCTCTTTGGTGTCCTGGAAAATTGTGAAATGAGTGTGGAATAATTCTGCTGGCTGAGAAACTAATCCAACGCATATTTTGCCAGATGTACCGTCTGACTTCTCAACATTGAGGGCACACCAGATCCCTGGCCAGATTCATAATCCAAATGACGAACTTTTACTTGCCATTCTGATTATTTTTTCTGATCACAGCATAAGGGAGTGCATTCTAAGTAAAGTGATACAACAGAAGTATTTTGAGCCTGCTAGGTTTTTTAAATTTCATTTTTTCCTGACATAATTATCACTTTTGCTTGACTAAGGAAAGATTTCAAGAACATGTTAGACCCGGTCACGATATTGGGTACACAGGTAACATTTGTTCAACAATCTAAGTTAAAACTCTTGTGTAAGGGGAAATCTCAAATTATTAAAAACACACACACAGTTAAAAAAACTAGTTCTATATGAGAGGCCCACTCCCCCAGGAAAGAGCATCATTTTCATCCAGTATGAAACCTGTTTGAATATTTCAACCAATATCCTGCTGCATGTGTCTTGGAATTAGTGATTTTTGTGTATTCCATATTTTGTAATAATCAAAATTTTAGGTTTAGGTACACTTAATGGTAATTATTTCCTGTTATGACTGTTATTACAAATGTTTTTGTGATCTCTTCGTGCTAGGCCATTAGGAAATAGGGTATATTGTTGAATCTGTCAGTTTTTGCCTTTTTCCCTCCACCTTTGCGGAATTCGTTTTTGTTGGGTTTATGATTCAGTGCACTTTACCACTGTAAACCTGTGTTAAAGTGATGGTGCTCTCTCCCCTAAACATGGTAAAATTGGCTTACACCCAAAAGGAATATTACATTTACTTACAAGTCCTTTGTATAAAGGTATACCAGATGCCCAGGGCTTGTAAATTAAGTTCTGCTAGTGGGCCTGCAGCATGTATTGTACCACCCAGTTAAGCATACCCTTAAAACATGTCCCAGGCATGTCACTGCAGCCTGAACACAGTTTTAACTGCCAATAACTCCCTTACCAAGCCTTAAGCTCCCATTTTTTCACATATGTCACCCCTGGAGGTAGACCCTAGGTTCATAGGCGGGTTGCATTATAATCAAAAGGTTGGGCGTGTGCTTTTAAGTTTTAAATGATCTGGTAGTGAAAAACTCCTAGGTTCCTTTTTACTACTGTGAGGCCTACCTGACCTGTAGGATAACATTGGGCTGCCTTATTATTTTAAATGATAACATTTGACTGGGGACAGATAAGCATTTCATGTTTGGTAACTATGAAATTGTAATTAAACTCAGAATTTAATACAATTTCGAAAATGCCATTTCCACAAAGTTGTCATTTTCCTTCCCTTTGCTATTTGGTGCCTGCAGCCTGTCCTATAACACATGACTCAGTGTAGCTAGCAGTTGTACTTTGTGAATTTCTCCCAGACAGTAACACAATAGTGGGATTAGGTGTACCTGAAAGGGACATCTGCTGGCAGGATGGGGGGGGGGGCTGGAGCTGGGCAAATCCCCCCTTGCAACTGAATTGGCTGAGCTATGCCTTCACAGAAAGGACTTGTCAACACTGTATTGTCCCTGCAGCTAGCTTGGAGCCAGAACAGGGGATTCAGGAAAATCCAAACACTTCATAGAGAAACCTCTAGAGACTTAGGGAGTCAGTACGACCCTGGTGGATGGCGATAATTTGGGGGAAAGTTACTGCCAACAGGATGGCGGTACCTTTTCCCAAATGATGACATTGGCGGTTTGGCTCAAGCCAAACTGCCAATGTATCACTCCGTCTGCCAGGGTGATAACGGCCACTGGGCTGGAGACTTCGGTCTCCAGCCAGGCGGCCATCACAATCCCAGCCCCCGGATTATGACCCCACCTACCACCATGGTTTTCGTGGCAATCTTAACGCCACAAAAACCATGGTGGTAGGCACCATCAGTGCCAGGGAATTCCTTCCCTGGCACTGATAGGGGTCTCACTCGCCCCCTCCCCAAAGTCCTTCCCCCACCCTCCGCGACTCTCCCTCTCCCTCTCCCAACCCAACTGCACATTTACACACCCACAAGCACACACATACACACTCATACACACACGCATACCCACATCCACCCACGCATGCACACATACATACCCACATGCCGCAACACTCACTAACAGACATTGTCGCACACACGCATTCACAACACACAACATATACGTACACTCACATTCAGTCATTCACGCACGCATTCCATGCAACTCACACCCGCATGCACACATACAAAAACAGACACACACCCCCACACACAACACCCTCACACACACACAACACCCCCCACCCCCTCTCCTGTCGGAGAACCCGACTTACCTGCCTGCAGGGGGTCCTCCAGCAGGAGACCAGATGCGGCGCTGCTGCCAGCAGCTACGTCCGCCAGAAAAACACCGACAGGCCGTATCATGGAACATGATACAGTAGGTGGTGTTTTGCTGGTGGGGCGCTGCGGCTGGCAGCAATGCCACCTTACCGCAGTCCGCCGCATGACCGTCGACAGAATTCCACCAGCCTTCTGTCGGAATTCTGTCTATGGTAATAATTCGGTTGGTGGGTGGTAGCCACTGCGACGGCATGTTGGCGGCCATCACAGTGGCGGTAGGCGGCATTTATCACCAATGTCATAATGAGGGCCTTATTCTACTTAAAAAAAGGCAGAGGTGTCCCTCAGACCCACTCTTCAGTTTTTTCAAACATGTGGAAGAACTCTGCGAGGAGTGTTTATTTTGGTGGCCTGCTGTGTACTCCACAAGACTGCTTTGCGGCATCTTCACCTGGAAGGACGGTTTTGCTGCCTGGAGCCTGCCTTGAACCCTCTAGGGTCTGCTCAGCTGCTTGTTCCCTTCTTCACCTCTTGAACCCAGGACTAACAGAGTGATTCCAAGGGCTAATTTGCTGGTCTCCTGTTCAGAGCCACTGGGACATAATATGTTCCCACCATCTTGAACCCCAAGTGATGTCCCTTTAGTCCTGGACCCTTGATTGTGGTGACAAATGTGCCCAGGTAGCCAAAATCTGAAACTTTGGTCTTAGAAAATTTGTAGCTAAAAAGTGCTCCGAAAGCCGAGGAAACACCTGGACCAACCTGCTTGTTTAATCACCCAAGATGCATTGCCGGTCGGCCTGACTTTGCAGCATCTCCTGCTAAATTCCTCTCCACAGCAGCAAATCCTTTACCGTAGTCCCTTGGCAAAGTGGTATCTGGCCTCCTGTATCTCTCATTGGCAGCATCCTCCAGCTTCGTCCCACTGAAGATTTTTGACTTCCAAAAAAGAGACTCATTATGAGGCTGGTGGTCCTAGGACTGCAAGCTCTGTGGTGGCGGTTGGACCATGGCAGCGGTCTGGCTGCCACATTACAAGATAAGCAGGTGGGCCTGCCTAAAGACCACCGTCCCAAAAATGATCTAAGACCCCAACTCAGTGCCACTTGGATGATTACAATCCCTCTTTCCACCAGTCTTTTCATGGCAGGGAGCCTGCGATGAAAAGGCTGGTGGAAAGCCAGTGCTGGGGAGTACGGGGGCCCTGCACTGCCCAGAGCCCGCCTGCCCAGCACGATTGGAATGCACACTGTCTGCTTTGCTTAATGGAGCCGAGACCAATATCCTAACACTGTTTCCGCTGGTCAGCCCGGTGGGAATGTGTATTATAATGTTCCCACCGGTCAGCCAGACGGGAACATTGTAATACGCTCGGGGGAATGTCACCCCCCATGACGTGACTGGCAAACTAATATTGAGGCCCTAAGTCCGAATATAGAAATCTTCACTGCAACTTTCTCCAGTGGTTCCCCGATGGTGATGCTCACTTCTCGGACACTGTCTGCAGCCCTAGGCTGCTGAACCCTGTCAGAATATTTTCTTAAAAATTTCTTCTAAGTCCAAAGGTAAGCAGGTAACAGGCCCAATCCCCTTATTGTATCTGACACTCACTCCATTGCAGTCTGCCACATTTTTCAAATTTGACCTGGTCTCGTGTCACAAGATGTTCGTGGTTAGCACTTTGCTCTTTTAGGCACTCATTTTTACTAAAACATGTGAAAATTCATAACTCCAGTTCTCTGTTTGGATTGCGGTCATTTTGGTGTCAAATAATTTATGAAAATGTAGTTGGTGTGGGATTTTTCTTGTGTTGTGTTTTTATTTTAAACTGTGTGTGTGCTGCATACATACTTTACACATTGCCTCTAAGTTAAAACTGACTTCCTTTGTGCCAAGCTACCAGACAGTACAACAGGTTCATTTCGTTACTTTCTGTGGTTCACTTTCTGTGGGATTGTGGCTATTGATTGCCAGGATTAACACCCTAGTCAACCAACACACCATTTTCTTACTATAGGAACACTCAATCAAGATTGCTCCTCTGTGGTACATGTTGATAACTTGTACTTCAATGCTGAAATGCTGTTTGTCAAAACAATAATGAATGGGTGGGCTCTATTTCTGTAAGCTGAAGCACACAGTGCAATTCCACTGAATCTTATAGTGGGGTTTTCTTCCAGCTGAAGAGTTAGGGCAGGCACTACACTGCTTGTGCCTGCAGAGGTAGAGTGAGGAGGAAATTGGGGTGTGATTTGGGTGTCTGGTGGTGCTAAAATAAAACAGGTGGGAATCAGTATTTTTCCTGAATTTTTTCCAACTAGTATTCCATGTAATTTTTCTAATATATATTTACGTAAGAGGATAGTTAAAATATTATTATGCAGTGCCAAGGAAATTAACATGAGTTGAAATAGCTTGGGACTCTGAATTGGATAAAAAAAATGGTCCAGATGTATAGTTAATGCAAGAAATCCATCTGAAATCTAGTTACCCAAATATTTTCCATTTCATGTTGGGTTTTGCATGCTATTATTGCTTCTGCGGCCAATAGGGGTGGTTGACCATTTTCCAAATGCAAATTAAAATTGACCCCCTCGACAGATGTCTGTGGGTAACTGCTTTTATGGGTATAAGGATTTTCAATTTGTGAGCTGTTATGACCCTACTGAATATTAATTCCAAGCCTTGCTCCAATTGTATACGTTAGCAATATAGGGCCTGATTACTATCTCAATGGCATTGCCACTGAGTCCGCCATCAAGGTGGTGGTAAGGTGGCTGTCAAGCCGGCGGTCTCACCATCGTCTTATTGCGATGTTTCTACTGGGCTGACCAGTGGAAACCATCGTATTACGACGTTTGCACCAGTCAACCCTGTGGAAACTGTGCAGCAGCATTGGCCTTGGCTCCCATAGGGAGACGAGGTCAATGCCATCACACACTGCACCCTTGGAATGCGTACTGTCTGCATAGCAGACAAAGCGCATTCGAGGGTGGTGGTAGAGGGGACCTTGTACTACCCACAACATGGTCACCCAGCACTGCCTTTTCATCAGCCTTTCCATGGCAGCGCAACTGCCATGGAAAGGCTGGCAGAAAGGGAAGTCATTGTCAGCATGGCGGTGCCAAACTCAGCGTCACAGTGGATGACCACGACCTCGACCATAGTCAACCCCTCAGGATCCCTGATCTCGGCAGAGGCTGAGGTCTCTTAGCGCTCCAACTGCCAGGATCATAATCTGGTGGTTGGACCACCAGGAATGTGGCAGTCTGACAGCCACCGCAAGTTTGGTGGTCTTTGAACCTCTAAACTTGTAATCAGGCCCATAGTTAAATTGCTCCCTTATAGTGGAAGATGATTTTAGTTTTCTTCAGGTTTCTGGATTATACACCTCACAAACAGGGACAACCAATTGAAGCCTAAAAGGTCATCTTTAGTATCTACTTTTAATTCAGAATGTGGCCTAACTGACCACGGAGAGCAGAGTTTCCCATTTGCATACACTACTCACATTTTCAGAGAGATTTAACTCCACATCCAGGTTTGATGTTTTTCAAATTCCTCCGACTTTAGTTAGTGAAAACCCTTTCAATAGTAGCTAATAGCTTTTCTGATAATTATCTTATATCAGTAGAGATTGAGATAAACGTTGCATCTGTCTTAAAAAACTTTTTATCAATTCCTATTCCTTGTGGGCCTGGTGTCATCTACTCTTTCAATAAGGGGCTGCTTCACTTGTTATTTTCTGGGATGCCTTAAGGTTGCCTTTAGAGGATATGTTTTCTTGCTCAGCAAAGCTGCCTAAAAAAAGTAGAGCTGTGATTGTCTCCTTCTACAAGAGTCTGTTAAAAGGACTAGTAGTACATTGTATTTTTCCAGTTCTAAAGAGAAGCTTCAATATTTAGCATTGGCAAAGCAAAATTTAAAAGATCACTTATTGAAAAAAGAAATCCTAGAAGAAGAGAGCATAAATCATAACTATTCTGAAAATGTACATGTATATAAGCTGCTAGCTTGGTCAAACAAGAATTACAAAAAATAAGTTATGGACCCTGATATCAAGAATTTAGTTTCAGATCAAATTCTATGCAGCTGGCCTTTGTCATTCACAACAAAGCAATGTATTATCTAGATGAAGTTATTAATGCTATTTTAACTGCAGATGTTTTGGGGAGAATACCATTTTCAAGAATTTTCTCTATCCTCTTTTGGTTGAAGAAATTAAATCTACTAATGGTAAAGCTATAGGTTTCAACAGAATACCTATAGAGGTATATAAATCTTTCTCCCTGAACTACAGAAGGTTCTAGTCAAACTATTCCACTCAGTTTTGCAAGGGGAGAAAGTGGCAGCTTAATTTTTAGAGTCCTTAGCAGTTAGCATTTTGAAGAGTGGGAAACTGGTTAATGCTTCCAATTCCTATCATCCTATTAACTTATTTAATGCTAATTATAAGCTTTTTACATGATAATCCTTCATTTGAACCATCAGGATGAAAGTGGGTTTTACTTAACAGATCAACTCCAGGTAACATGCATTATCTGATTAAAGCCATCTATTACTTTTTGGAAAAGCACTTTAGAGGCCACATATACGAATGAAAAGAATTGCAATTTCTTAATTGTGAATCTGTGTAAACCGCAAATAGTAAATCACATTTCCTTATGTATGTACAATTCAGCTCACAAATTGTGAGTCGCCTCACAATTTTCTAAAGCACTGCTAGCAATTTCCAAAATTGCGGTGGGAGTTGCAAATTGTGAACGCAACTGCAAATAGACAAAAAACACTTCCCGGTCATGGGTAATGAACTCTGAACAAGGAAGGACCTGCCTGGAAACCAGCCTGAGTGAAGGTGGAGTGCAGCTGCCATTCAGCACAGGTTTGCCAAATACAAAGAAGCCCAGACACATGGAAGAAATAGATCTGGCAGGAAATGCAAGCCAAAACTAATACAGTTGGAGTTACCCACCGCTCCATAGATGGGATCCATAAAAGATGATATGACCTCAAGTCGCATACTAAGGAAAAGGTGGCGATTAATCCTGGGCAACAGGAGGTGGACCCTCCCAACTGTACCACGACCCACTGCACTGGAGACCATATTTGAGACCACCCTGGAGCCGTTTGTGGGGATCAGGAACATTGAAGGCTCAGCACCTGAACCTCACAAATTAAGGCCGTCATTACGACTTCGGCGGTCTTGAAAAAAGACCACCGAAGCCGCGGGCGCCACAATACCGCCAGTGCTGGAGGTATGTGTGGCACCCTATTTTGACATTTCTGCTGGGCCAGCGGATGGAAACGCTGTTTCCGTCCGCTGGCCCAGCAGAAAAGTCACATCAACATAATAGAGCCAGCAGCAATGTTGATGTGCAGCGGGTGCAGCAGCACCTGTCCCGCATTTCACTGCCCGAAATTCGGGCGGTGAAATGCGCGATGGGGCTGTGCCTGGGGGCCCCGGCACTGGCCATGCCAAGTGCATGACCAGTGCAGGGGCCCCCAGGTGCACCCCGAGTCCCTCTTACAGCCAGCCACACCGCCATAGACAGGCTGGCGGTTGGGGACTCATAACCAGCGGTATAGTGAAGGGGCCAGTGGTATGGCCGTGGCCAATGCGCCACAGTTATAATACACTGGCAGAACACCGACAGCCAGTGTTCCGCCGGCCGCCAGGGTCATAGTGACCCCCTAAGTGTTAAATCTTAAATTTTGTCACATCTCAGACCTCACATCTATGTCCAAGTCCACATACAACTGCAGTATACATCATAGGTTGTTCCCTGAGTTTGTTTAAAAAGTACCATTACAGTGCATTATGGGACATGTAGTTAAAAAGTCAGCATAGGAGTACGTACACAGTTATTGGACTACTGCTACCAAAACATATGCATTTATATCTTATCATATCAGTGAGTAAACTGATTCTTATTTGTACCACAGATCTTTCTGAGGTACCAACCGATGACACCCATGTGAGGGAGTAGACGATGTAAGCATGGCAGCTGAGGAATCCATCATCATTGTCAGTCACTCAAGGTCAACAACAGTACAATGCAGCATTGCCTCACTGTCACCACAGACAGCATCAATGGAGGATGACAAAGTCCTTCTGCAAACCAGTCCCATCCAACACCCATGTGTGAGGAAACAACACCAGCATGTTCTAGGGTGGGGATGCAGTCAGTGCAGTGAGGCACATCAAGCTGTAGAAGTTAAGGTAAACACACAGTTGTTAGAGGTCTTGAGGCATCCACGATCCAAATTCAATGTCTGCAACACAGGCAGTGGAAAACCATGACCAGAAGGATACAGAACATGCAGCAAAGCACATCATTTGGATCTGATAACATTGAGACACAATTGGCAATAATGAACACCAATGTGGTCAGCCTTACCAGCACCATACAGGAATTGTGCAACACCATGCGTGCTTACTGTGCCTGTCAAAGGTGTTGTGAGCACAGTGCTGTGGCTAGAATGGATAGCCTAACCCATTCCATTGGTCGGTTGGCCAATGCTACTTCCACTCTTTCAAGGAGAACAATTACATTGCAGGTGGAAGTGGGAACTTTAGTGGTGACATTTCCAGGGGCCTAGGGAAGATCACATCTGCAGTTGAAGCACTACAAAATGCACAGATAGCAGGCGGTGTTGGAGATGCCCATGAGTATAGTATGGATATCTCAAGTGTTAGCAGAGTATCTGCCACTGATGCACATGTCCTGCGAGGCAGCAGGAACTGCCATACACTCCTAGAGAACAAGCAGGACCAGGGCATGTGGGATGTAGCCGCAGAAAGCAGTGATGGACACATGATATTGTTATGTGATATTGGCATGGTTGTAGTTATTTTGGTGATTTAACCAACATTATTTGTTTGTACTTTACTGACCACCCGGCTGTCATACAGCTTACAACTTAAACTATTAATATGGTAACCTGACATTAAAGGTTGCTTTAGTTTCCTGCATCAACTCTGCTTTCATCATTTCAGTGAGTATAGTGTCACAAAGAACTTACCTTGAAAAGTACTTTGCTGCAATGAGATCCCATCAGTGTCTCCCCTTTACTGCAGTACTCTCATCTCCAGGGTGCTGAAGGTGGGGTGGGGGTTGAGTCTTAATTCTCATCGTCAGAATCTGTGCCCTCCAAAGTGATGGGTAGCCTGCACCTCGTGGCTATGTTGTGAAACAGGGCACATGTCAGAATAATTTTGCAGGCTGTCTCAGAAGCATACTGTTGTGGACCTCCATTCTAGTGAAGGTCCGTGAATCTGGATTCAGGCATACCTGTATGTTCAATCACTGCTCTGATGCGTCGATGGACAATGTTATAGTGCCTTTCAATTTGGTTTGCTGGGGCTAGTTATGGGTCAGTTTCCAGGGCCTTAACAGATATGCGTTGTCACCTAGAATAAAAAACATAAGTGTGAGCATGGCAGAACCTGAGATTTGACAGCCACATTCATATGTGTTATGTTGCTGCATCACATTATCTAGTTAATAGCCATCCTCAATCTCCCCCTCTTTCCAACTGTTGGTGTATTCCACTGTGTCTGAAGATATATGTGCAATGGGTGCTTCCATATTATTTAGTCACTATATATGTGATTGCATTATGGCATGACATACAACTTGGATATTGAGGGAATGTGTGTTTTTCCTATTTTGAGACAGGTATTCTATAAGGGCTGGAGGACAAATAGGAGCATATGTTTCTTCTACACACCCTAAGACATAGGGGATCAGCGAGTTTGGCCACCCTGTAAACTTTTAATTTTGTAATTTACATTTCTTCTGCATTTCTGGGTCATTATATGTACCTGTTGATGTTTAATAGCATAGCATCTAGGAACATCCTAAAAACAATGTGACAGTGCACTGTGTGACACCCCCACCAGCAACACCAATCATGCCCTGGTAGATGCCTGAGGCCAAAAGATGCAGTGAGGGCAACACCTGCTCATAAGCTCGTTAGAACTGTTGCTCAGGGTAGTGCTTTCAAGATGTGGCTACTTAGCCTGTATTTTTCAAAGTTTTCTCCTATCTCCTCCTCTTCCTCTGCTGTGCAGCCAGTAGTCACATCCTTCTTGCAATCATATAGAGCACAGCCATAATAGAAACCCTTGAATCATTCTCAGCCAGCGTTTGTAGTGTGCACACATTTACCACCTGAAAGGAATCAGTGCAAATTTTCATGTGCAAGCAGGCGTTTTTGCAACTAGCCACTAATTGAGACAGTCACAAACAAAAGGTTTGGGAGTCACAAATAACTATTCTGTATTTGTGACTCACAAATTTTGGTTGCACAAAATAGCGATTTGTGAATCAGACTCATCACTATTTTTGGTAAGCAAATGGCGTTCATACATACAGAAACAACAAGTTTTCGGTCACTCCTATTTACAGGCTGGTGGTACCTACCACCATATTATGAGAATGGCGGGTTGGTTGCAGCCAACCCACCACTTCTCCACTCAGACTGTCAAGGCGGTAGCAGCTGCCGGGCTGGAGATATCAATCTCCAGCCCGGCGGCCGCTATAGTACCGCCGGTGGCATTATGAGCCAGCCTACCGCTATGGTTTTCGTGGCATCAGCAATACCATGAAAACCATGGTGGTAGGTCCTACCATTGACAGGGAATGCTTTCCCTGTCACTGGTAGGAGGCTCACCCACCCCCCAAACACACCCCAGACACTCCCCACCCACCCACCATCGACGCTCCCCCCTTCCGATTCCCCACCCCATACATGCACACACCCGCAGACACGCACCACGCATATACCCACACACTCACACTAGCATACATCCATTCATACACGCATACATCCAGTCATGTTCGCACACATCTGTACACACATTCACACTGACATGCAGACATGCATTCACATTTCCATTTTTACATGCATTCACACACATGCATACCGCCACACAAACAACACTACACACACAGACGCATTCACACACACACTCACACATTCATGCACACAACCCCACACACACACACACAATGCCCACCATCCTCTCCCCTGTCAGAAGCCCAACTTACCTTCATCCAGGTGGCCTTCTGTCAGGAAACGAGACGGGGCGCTGCTACCGCCAGCAGCGCCCACCAACAGAACACCGCCAGGCCGTATCACAGGTCATGATACGGCCGGCGGCGGTCTACTGGTGTGGCGCTGCTGGTGGTAGCAGTGCCACCTTACCACCATCCGCCAGTATGGCCACGGCCGGATTTCCACCCTTCTTGTAGCGGAAGTCCGGCTGTGGTCATAATCTGACAGATGGATGGTAGCCACAGTGACGTTCTTTTAGTGGCCGTCACCATGGCGGTCGGCAGTTTATACCGCCAATATCATAATGTGGGTCAGAGTGTCTTGAGTGAATCGTTGGTCTACTGCTTAATGGTACAATCAACATGTGTGAGAACTGGCTCAAGTGGCATCAATGTTGCACTAGCGGCACAAAGTCCGTAATCTGTAATGCAACTGTATCATTATTTAAATAATAGCCCATGTCAAACAAAGGTTCACATTTTCCTTGTGCCCCGTGTACAAAGACACAAAATGCATGCATTGATCCACATTCAACATCCTTACACCAACACATGCCTGTTGCTGATATCTTGTGTGTAAGGAAATGTTCCAAATATAGGGAGTGACAATCTAATGGGGCAAACAATCCATAACGGTTGCACTGTCCCTTCCAATTAGCACATGGGTGGGGCCTGCTACAGGCAGATGAGAATGTTCCAAAAGCATTGTATGCGATTAAACTACTTGTGCTATGCTGTACTAGTCCCATCATTCATGGTTTCAATGTCTCATTGCACCAAAAGAGTGACAGCACACATTACACTACTGTGGCAATGTCCACCATGGTGAATAGAAAGACTAATTACATGCTACCATTGTGTCAGTGGCAGGTGCAAGGAGACTGCAAGGAAGTAGGTGGTGTGGGATAAAACCACAAAGGTCCCGATATAATAGGAAATGATGGTGTGCCACACTGCCCCAGATTTGGCAGTGCTGTGCACCATCATTTTCAAAACTCACTGATGGCCTATATTCACTAGAAAATTAGGCAACCCTGTGTCACTCCCTGTGCCAGGGTTAAATTAGATTATTTGAGCCAATGCAGCAAGCCTTGCACCATAGTGGAAGGGTGGCTGCATTGAGGGGGAGATTGTTTTTTGTGCAGAAAGGAACACCTTTCTACACAAAAACGTTCTTAAAAGGCCATTAGCTCTGTCTATGTGTGTTGCTAAATGCAGCAAATGTAGAACACGTTCAAAATGAGGAGATAATATGGCATTTCACATCATTGCACCATGCCAATGCCACCCCTGGGGTAGTGTGATATTTTGGCAAGGACTCCGGTTTACAAAACTTGTCAATGTGAGGCACTGTCAAAAAGCAATGGGTGTTTGTTGTGTCAAGCCCACAGCAACACCCATTGCACGCACCTACCACGCAAAGTGCTGCATGTGTAGGGGCCCTTCCTACAAGATGCCCCTAAGCCACAATAAGTCACTTAGCGCGACATTGTAAAACTGTCACTGGGCATTGCATCACCGAAGCGTCACAAAAAGAAATGTTCAGTTGGTCACCTAAATATGCCCCAAAATACCTTGGGAGCTTGAACCACGTGTGATGCACAATGCTACACATAATATACAGCTACAACCTTGTGTCTGTAACATGTCACTGAGCATCCAGTGGCAAGTAAATGATGTGCCATGTCAACAGCCACCACAATCCAAGATTGACATTTCACTATCTCATTGCAGAGGATGATGGCTTTCCTCCTGCCGACGTGCTTGTCCTGGATTTTACAGATGGCATGGATGACCAGCTGCTACCCATCAATGAAGAAACTCTCCAGGATGTCCTTGGATCCCTCCAGACAACACCTCCAGTCACAGGGAGGGCACACAGCATTGCGGGGTCTCAACATGAACCACCCAGCTACCAACACACACCACCAGCCAGTACTGGCACAGCCCTGGACTCCGAGGATCCAGACATCACCTTCCAGAGTGCAGTGGTAGGAATCTAGCAGGAACTGGCCAAGCAGGTGTGGGTGGGGATAGAGACCATGGCAGGCAGTCTAGAGGGAATGCAGAGGTGCCTCAGTCTAAATAAGGCCAACTCTGCTGCCATCAGAGGCACCCACTCCCTCTACATGGACTCCAGCAGTCCCTAGCTGACATATCTACTGTCTGACGGTCGAGGCTTCAACAATTGCCCTCCCACAGTGGCAGCAGTATGATAGACAACATGTTGGGGGCTATAAAAAAATACCCTGGAGTCCATAGAGTGGGAAGTGGCCTCCCTCAGGCAAACATGGCTGCCTGTCACTGTGATGTTGCTGCAGTGTTGAAAAATCAGCAGTTCCTCCTTGCTGCAGTGATGCCTTATGTGTTCCCACAAATGGCAGCTGCTGTTTCCCACAAATTTTGACTCCACATCTCTATCCCCTGATTGGTGTGTGGCCTCTCAACCTCAACAACAGCACCACCCATGGCACAGGAGGCACCGCAGTCATCAGAGGATAAAGATGTGGAAGGAACAGCACTCACAAAGAAAACCACCTGGTAGCACCAGTCTGTGCCACATGGACAGTATCTCCTTAGTTCTGGGCTTGAGATCATGCCAGTGTTGTGCCAGCAGGAAAGGTACTGTCTTCCCTCAACCACTGTTGACTTCTCTGCTATGTATGTCATTGCCTCCATTCTTACCTATTGACAATTTGAAAACTCCTCACTAATGCGCACTTCTCATAACCATGCCTAATGACATGTCCCTCACCCCTGGAGTCTGTACTACAAATGGCTAAGTTTCTCTCATGGGGTCTGTGAACTGGACTTTGATTAGCATTCCAAATTACACTTGCACCTGTAAATAAACCACCTTATTTACATGTAACATTTCTATGTTTACTGCGACAGTACATCATTACATGAGTGCATTACTGTCAGACACAAAGCCACACCCTAGGATCCTAATATGAGAAAGGCTCAGAACCAAGTCAATGGTAATTTACCCAGATGGAAGTACCAGTACAACTAATGTGTGTGGTACACAAAAGGCTAACCTATTCAGTGATGGGCACCTGTCAGTGTTGCAGGATACAGTTCCAAAGGTGCCTGTTGTCATATGTGCCACACTTACCAACAATGATACTGCAAGACCCCACCAATGAAAGTTGAAGTTCCATACTTAACTGTCCAAGAAAACATATACATATAAAATGTGAATGGCTGGAAGAGTGGATTGCAAATGTATGGACTAGTTGATGGTATTTAGCAGCCAATCTGGCAGCTCCTTGGTCATAAGGGATGCACGTGGTAATCCATGGAAATCAAGACAGTAAGCATACCCTAAGCCATTCCTCCAACTTGGCCAGTGCACACATGAGAACACCCAGACACTCAATCAACATGGCAAAAAAAAAATCTTATACAAACAGGATTTATTTTAAAATAATTAAAACTACATACCTAAACCTATCTTAAAAACCACCCTACCCCAAAATAACCTAAACTACAATAACTTAATTTACAACTACACCTTTCTAACCTAATCTAAACTAATCTTACTCATGTAATGCCACACTCTAAACATTGTCCCCCACCGTTCCCCTTAAGAGACAAGATACAAGTAGTACAACATAAATTAAGGCTACACATGTACTTACTGAACCTATGGCCTAAATAAATATTTATATTTTTGGTATTTTATATTTTTTTTATTTTTTCAATGTTTAGGTTTTTTTACACATACACCCCAACATGAGCCCCCACCCAACCCCCAATTAAAAAAATGTACTAAACCCCACCCCAACTATACTTACTATAACCTATGCCTACCCTACATTATTTCACTAACCTAACACTATCTAAAATAATTATCATCTATAAAAGAGAGAGGGGAGGAACTGGAAAGTTGTGGCACTGACACATCACAATTTCTTCAATTTTAAATTTTCACATGTGTGAAAGCTGAGCGAATTAATAATAAATTTGAATTGATAAGTAGAATTTTATATGATTAGGCTAATATAGAGAAATCAAGTGTCTTTGGAAAATGTGCCCACCTGAGTGGGCAAAATGACGTGTACAACATTAATAAGGAAATTACTTTAACTGTTAAAATAATGTGCACAATAGAATAGCATATATTGGTAGATCATAATAACATGTAATTGATATGTATTTGCTTAAACTTATTATGCATAGATTAATTGAGAACTTTTAGGCCTACTCAACAAGGACTCATCCTACGTTTCATGGAATTGATAAATGTTCGTAAAGTTTTTCCGATGCAAGGAGAGAAGCTTTGTTGTCCATTGTACACAAAGAGTTGCCAAATAGTTTGTAATGTTGCAACGTTAAACAAGATGATGTCTCAACTTTCTTGTGAGAACTGTCCACTGTAATGCAATGTACCCTTTATTGTTATAAATGTATCATTGGTGCGCGAGAAGCAAATGTTCCCAGGACTTGACAATGGCTTCACTAACGACAGTTTGAATTGCAACTAAAAGTTACCTAACGGAAACTGGTGACAGGAACAGGAGATGAGGAGCCAATCATTGACGTGTGAAAGACTGTCTAACTATATTACAGATTTGAGAATTAATAATTATTGGATCAACTGTGAACAGCCTATATTCTGACAATGTGAGAAAATACTTTCTAGATTTTCAATGTAACTTGACCACCCTTGACAATAGAGGTCAGTTTTCCAGTGTGAGTTCCGGAGAGTCCGAGTTCCAGTTCGAGTTGCAGAGAGACCAGAGCAGACTTCGATGCTCTTTCTTAGACTCATTGCTTATCTATTGATCCTTAGATGACGCCTTCTAATTTGGTTCGGCTAAATTAGAGCCCACTGTGGCAGAGCCAGTCCCCTTCACTTCCCCACTGGGAATGCTGACAAGACGGATGTCCAGCGGTTGAAGAAGTCTCTGCTAGCTGATCCATTCCATGAGAGGTATAATGAGATGAAATTGTATTTTGTTGCAGGTTTTTGTCTTTCTTTTCTAGGTACCAACCACTATAATTTTGCTAGAGCCATAGCCAGATGTTTTCCAAATCAGCTTGGTCTAACTTTTCCTTTTTGCATGAAAGCCCATCATGCCATTATAATTAGAGTGTTAAGTAGTGTGTCCATGCTCAATAATCATTACTAACCAAGGATTGGCTTTGTTTAACTGTGAATGTCTAAATGTATGATATATCATTAGTTCAGTTGTTGTTAATAATAATTTGTACAGTAGCTCTTGAATGTTTGATGTTAAATGCTTTGGTAAAATTAAGGTTCTTCCGCTGATTTGGTCAACCAGTGTTGTTCATATATGTCTATCAGCTAATATTGAGATTGCTTTACATGACATTAGCATTGTTAATCTAGGGAAATAAATATTCTAACTTTTACTAAAAGGTGTGGTTATTCATAATCACATGGGCCATGGTGTGTGACATTTACTGACTTAACTTTTTATAAATGTTTATTGTATTTTTGGTGTTATTGTTAATTGAATTATGAGTATGGCTTGAGCCCATGGTGGATCACTCTCAACTGAGTCAGAAGGTCCATTGAAATTCTAACGGATCCCCTTATGAGTAAATTATAAAAAGACAAATAAGGCCAGATGTGCTCACACATGCATATCTGGACTTGCTGTAGGCATTTGTCAAGACAAGAGATTTGTCTGACAAGTGTGTTTATAATGTACATTGGAAGTGGAACACCCTCTGCCTACATTCCACCCAGACAATAATGTGGTGGTGCATTGTTCCATTTCATTCTTAGATCTTGACAATGGGTCATATGTTTGGATAGTGATTCAGCACCCATTGCTGCTTCATTTCTCTGGCAACCCATAGCGTACTCCACAGCCAATGTATGTGTGCCATAAGTGAGGTACAGCGCAACACATGTCAGGGTTGTGCCCAATGGCAGTGCCAGGACATAAGCCCATGAATGCACAGTGCAGGCTCTGCCTCCAACATTGGTTACAAACCCTGTACAGTTACTGAAGATCCATAGTTACCAATGATGTCCCCCCCTTGTCACACATGCACAGTGCTGGTGAAGCAGCAATCCACCTGAGATGTGACACTGTTGTGTTCCTGTATTACTTAAACACCATTTTGTTACAGCCCCTACCTTATGTATGCCCCCCTTGCATACATCCTGCCAAGCTTGGTGACAATAGGGGGAAGGACTAGGAATTAGCACATTGCCCACTTGACGGCTCATTATACGTGGTGGTGCATGGATCTAGGCCTTCAAGAGTCACATGTCCATGAGTTACATGGCACTGATGTGTGACATGGAGGCACTATACCCTCTCACATCACAAACTATGTTGCTACCATACTCGTAACTGTTGTGTTTCTTTTCTGCTCTCTGAGGTTTGAGTTTCATTCCAGTGGTATATGCAGTGGAGAATGTGTAGACCATGCAGTTTCAGGTGCAAAGTGTTTTTTTGGTGATATTTACAAAGTGATAATAATTGTACCGTGACTATGTATAAAAGTTCTGTACAATTTGTAGTCTCCTGCGAACTCCTGCAGCCGTGTTTTGTAGTTCCCCCTCCAAATGTGCTGCACCATTTTAATCCTTCTCCTCGTTGGGGACATGTACTTGTTCATCACAGGGAACATTGGCCCGTTTACATATATTATGCACGATTGCACATACCAAAATGATCTTACATATCAGTGATGGAGCGTACAACGGGCTGTGTCCTGTCAGGGACAGGCACCTGAACCTTGACTTCAGAAGCCCAAATGCCCTGTCCACCACAATGCATGTTCTTCTGTCCCCATCATTATATGCCCGCTCTTCCACCATTGTGGGATTGCCAAATGGAATCATGACCCACAGCTGTATGCCATAAGCTTGGTCGGCTGCAAAGGAATGAGAGAAGATGTGTTTGTAAATCTTGATAGTGGTTTGGTATATACCATGCAATTGTTAGTTTTAGGTGGAGTGGTGACTCAGACATGCTTCTGGTATAGTGTATGTTCCTGTTTTGTGAAATGGTTTCAAAGGTTTGTGTTGATCGATATGACAATCTTGGGTTGTGGCTCAGGGACCTTCAGATTGTAATATTCTATCCAAACAGATGGTTCTGCCCTTGCAAATACGTCTTGTGTTGTCCATAATTGTGCCAGTGTCCTATTATCAGTAGATCCTTCCACCTCCTTGCCCCCCAGTTGTGTCATATGTGGAGACACCATGGTAGCACTACAAAGCCAAACCCTGACCTCCATGTTACCATGTGGCACTACGCATCCACTGCAACACATAGTGACCCTTTGTGGCAGTTGATTGGTGTGCTAGGGTGTGAATCACACATTTGTAGGATGATCAAACGTTGGTACAGCGGAATCTCCAAAATTCATATACCTGATTTATCACAGACACTTTCAACACATGCACAGTGCAGGTGCTGGGAGGGGGCACACCATTCTTTTACATGGGTCCCTATGCACGGTGCATGAAAGGTCAGGTATGTCTACTGTACTCCTACAGAGTCCTACAATAGCATTCATGATCTTTACAGTATTGCACAAACTCTGTGCCGTGGTTGACCATTTCTTGTGTACGGCACACACATGGTGGTGTTAGGGGGCACTAAGGGATACATGTGAGGTGGCACTGGACTGGGTGCTGCTTGACTTCTTGTCATTCTGCCCCATGATCTTTCATGGCAGGTAATGTTGTATTCCTATGTGTGTGTCACAATGCAGCAGACAGGTGAATGTGCACACTACAGGTATGTCAGGTATGTGTAGGTGATATTTAGTTGGTCATCCCAACACTTGGGTAGCATTTGATATTAGTGCTGCCAGATGCTGTCCTCCATGACTGATGTGGGGCTGTGCGTTTGTGTGACTTTATTAACATTGACATGGGGTATGCCACTCACATTGCTGAGCTAAACATTGTTAGGTATAATGTGTGTGGAATCTGTATTTAGTTGTCAACCAGTAGACACTTGTAGTGGTTTGTGCCTGTTAGGGTTTGTACACAGCAAAGAGCATGTCCCCTCTCACTGCACTAGTGGGTTCTGTAATAGCTCCCTTTTAAACTTACTATTAAAAGCCTTTCTTGTTATTTCACCTTCCCCCCCCCTAGGCTTCTGTGTATGTTGTTTAATGTGCTGTTTTGTTTACACATTGGGCCTTGCTTTTACCAAGGCTTCTTTAAAACACTCCTCCCTAGGCCAAGTGTTAATCCAACTCATTTACATAATAACTGAAACTCTGCACACCTTTCAAGACCATGTGCAGCATGTGAGGACCACACCCAGCTCTTCAAACCACACCCAGCTCTGCACACCTTCCAAGAACATGTGCAGCATGTGAGGACCACACCCAGCCCTTCAAACCACACCCAGCTCTTTGAGCCACACCCAGCCCTGTCTATAAAAGGCATCCCCCGAGCCTCACCCAGTGCTTGTGCTCGTCTACCTCCAGCTTACCTGAGAACAGATCCCTCGGCGCTGGCACTCCTGCTCTTTACAGACTTTCTTTGACTTCAATGGGCGCAGCCGCTGGCTCTTCCTTCTTCCGGTTTCCGGTTCCTCCTTGCCTCAGCCTCTCTCCTACGAGTAACCTGCAAAAGAGAAAGAAGACAAGGTTAGACTGATCAGTATCTCTTGCCAGCAACAAGTAAGTGCAAAACTTTTTATTACCTGAGGAAGCTTTGACGGCAATTTCTGGATTCGTGTATAGACAGTTTGAGGCGAAGTGCCTTCCACGAGCATTGTGATTCAGGCTCTTTGTTGCAGGAGTATTTTGTGGAACTTTGTGAAGCGGACATTGTTTTTTTTTTCATGGAACTTTTGGGAATCGAACAGTGAAAACCATTGACAGCAAGGCAAACAGTAAATCAAGGACTTGCACAAATTACATGCTGTATTTTGATGTAAAAGTACAGTATTTGTTTTATAAAAGATTCTGGAAATATGGGAAAAGTGAGTCTACTATTGGGAATTTAGGCTTTAGTTATATTATGATGAATGTTTGATATTGGTAATTCTGATAACGGTATTTGTTTAATGTTTTAGAAGCTTTACAGTAATAGAAAACACATCCCAGAGCAGTAACACATTCTAAACCTGGAAACTAGAGACCAGGATCCAAGAGGTACTTTTAGAAGAGAATTTCTAATAAATAAGGGGATACTCAGGAACCCATTTAGGAATAGGTTGCACTTATCTGTTCTTTGTTTATGTTTCATTAGGCACCAGTTTCTACAGAAGTCAGAAAGGGCCGCAGATTTGTGCAGCACTTCAACAGTGGAAACGCAAGAACGGTGTTGTCTTTTTATTTTTTATTTTATCCACTTCCCCCCTTCCCTTGAGCTTCTGTTCTTAGTGCACTGTTTTAAAAACTAGTGTGCTGGAACAAGCAGTTTCAGGGTGGGGTCGGATTGTCTTCAACCTCCATCAGAACTGAACAAGAACTCAGGTGAGCTGGGCTTTGACAGTGCCCAGCTTCTGTGTGCAAAGGGGACATAGTTCCACCTGTCCTCATGTGGTGTGCCAGTCAGGTTGTGGCTGTATTATGTACATATGGATGTATATGTGTGTATGTGATGTGCAATGATTCCGGTGTAGTGTGGCATATATGTTGTTGCCTGCACATCTGTGTTCACCTGCCTATGTGTGTTTAGTGTGGTGTATGTCTTGGTTGTCCTACATAGTAGGTGTGTTGTCTGTGTACTGTTTGGTATGGTGGCTTACCTACGAGCAGGCCATTGCCATATTGGCTATCCTGGAACCGCTCGTTGAAGTTGGAATGCTGGAATATGTAGGCATCAGGTACATTGCCATGGAATTTTGCAAGGATGTTTGAGAAGATCCCACGGTGGTCCACAATGGCCTGCACATTTATGGAATTGGTGTGCTTGCAGTTGCTGTAGAGGCGTTCAGTTGCTGCAGGTGGCACCAGTTGGACATAGGTGCAGTCCATTGCACCCAGCACATGTGGGAACCCAGTAATTAGATAGAAACCTTGCTTGGTCTTTTGCTGCAGTTGCTGGGTGTTGGTGAAGCAGATGTGATGGGGTGTGAGGCGTATGATTGCATCCAGAACATTTGGAAGGAAGGCCCAGAAGGATGGCTGGGAGATGCCATATACTTGTGTGCCCGTTGCCTGAAACAATCCAGACACCAGCATATGGGGGACAGCAAGGAGTTTGGTCATGGGTGGTATGTTTGTTGGAGCTGCCACCCTTGCAGTGAAGTCTGGCGGGATGTGGTGCAGCAGGTGCACAATTGACTCCCGGTTCAGACGGTAAGTCCTGATGACATTGTGTTCCCTTAGCCCAAGGATGGTTGTACGCTGTCGAAAGATCCTCTCCTGCCTTCTGCGCTGCCTTTGTGGCTGCTGTGGTGGTGTTTGGGGTTGCTGTGGTATTGGTGGAGGGACCGTCTACAGTGTGTGCCAAGCTGAAGCAGTAACACTTCAATGTTGTTCTGGAGGTTGCAAATGCTCCTTCTGTGTGTTTTCCTTAGGTGGTGGTGTGTGGGCCTCTTGTTAACGCCTGGTCTGACCAGGTGTTAAAATTTGACACAAATCAGCCTCTGCGTAATTGTTTGGGTTTGCTTCCTTAGTGTGCGTCGTTTTTTCATCAGGAGGTAAATATGGTGCTGGATGGCTAGCATTATTTTTTGGAAGGGAACGCCTACCTTGCATATCAGTGTTGCAATATGATGCAAGGTGGGTTGACACTCCCCAAAAATTACACTAACTCAGTTATTTTGACATGAGACAGGTCTAGTGTCAAAATATAAATATGGCGTTAAGTTTGCGCCACTTTTGCATTAAAAAAATGACGCGAAGGCAGCACAAACTTTTTATAAATATGGCCCTATATCATTTGCGTAATTGAAAATGGTACATGTAATCAAAATAATCCAAGACAACTCTAAAAGTTTAAAAGCCATGATGCAGCATGCCTCAGAGAACAGGAACGTTGGAGTGGTGAGTGAACGGGTTACTTAAGAATTGGATTCCAAGTGAAGAGCTCTCAGATAATGGCAAACTCGTGATCCTTAGCAAATCACTTTGTGGAACTATGTGTTTTTTTTTCTAATCTATTTTATTGCTTTACAATTTAGCAGCACACTGTACAGCTTGAATGAAGGCGGTTTAACCACCTCCTAGTCAGGCAATTAATATATTATTTTGACTCAGCATATTGTACAAAACTGAAAAAGATAATGGAAAGAAAAGTGAAAAAGGGGAAAAATAAAAAAGAAATACACACATAAGAAACACCAGACTTGGAATGGTCCAAGTCAAGACAATTCTTACTGTCACTCCCCAGGGTAAAAATGTAGATAATGCAGTGTTACATGATCATAAATTTACATCGTGCACATACCTGACAATCTCTTGTAAAGTTACATCATGCACATACCTAACAATCTATTGTAAAGTTACATCATGCCCATACCTGACAATCTCTCAACTTCCAGCACTGCAAGGAGCAGATCAGCTATCACTACCCCCATTATAATAGTTCTCGGGTGTATGAATCTAAGGACGGAGTCTGCACCGATTATCAGGACATGGCTATCTGTCATTTGGCAATCAGCCATTCCAGATCTGCAAATCTATTTTGTAATTTTGCAGTTGTTACACTCTTATGAATACTCAATATGATTTCCTTCAATGAATGGCGGTTACTTCCTGAACTACCTTTTGGGAGGACTCTCAATACAAAGTGAGTTCAAAACATCTGTTTATATCTGTATGGGCCTTATGACACCTAGGTTTCTCGCTGGAAACATCGGGATATATTCTGTGTAGGTTATTGGGTATGACATATGCTCTGTGAAATATTTTTTACTGTATAAATATAAATCAAGCTTTGCTCAAGGCTTTTGTTGGGAATGCCAAGGCCACCTCTCTCTCTCTAGGTGCAAATGTCTGTTCAAATATGGTCCCCATTATGTTAACAAGAGAACTATGGCCCTCATTATGACATTGGCGATAAATCCAGCTTACCGCCACGCTGACGACTGCCAACATGCCTCTGCAGTGGCAGATATCCGTTCACTATATTATGACACACACACCAATATGACAGAATACAGCCACATACACAAACCCACAAGACCAAAGGTCAGTGATAAAGTGGCCGTCCCAAAACCCATACCGTTATGCCAACAAAACAAAGCCCACCACATTATGACCCATGAATCAACACAGCGACATTCAACAGTAGTAAACCATTGGCGGTACATACCGCCGTGCACAGAATGGACACCCATATACAAAACAACACTACATTGGCCAGTACCAAATACACACACCTGACACTCATACACACACCAGACCACACACCACTATAAAATACACACACACACATTACCCACAGCCCTTTACCAACACCAATTGTCACCAGGAGACTGAGAAGAAGAGCACAGAGGCAACTAGACACATACACTACTTACACCCATACACCCCTCACGCACTCCACATCACACTCCCCATCACATTACCCAACGCACCCTCACAAACACACATCACACAACACCCATGGCACCACAAAGGCACCCCTGTTTCACTGAGGAGGAGTTAAGGGTCAATGTTGGAGGAAATTGTCAGGGTAGAGCCACAGCTGTTTTGAGCCCAGGTACAGCAGATATCCATTGCAAGGAAGATGGAGCTTTGGTGTAGAATCGTGGACAGGGTGAACGCCATGGACAGCACCCAAGAACAAGGGACGACATCAGGAAGTGGTGGAACAACCTTTGGGGGAAGGTACATTCCATAGCAGCAAGGCACCAGCTTGCCATACAGAGGACAGGCAGTGGACCCCCACCTCCTCCCCGACAGCTCACAGCATGTGAGGAGCAAGTACTGGCATTACTGCATCCTGAGGGGCTCGCTGGATTAGCCGGAGGACTGGACACTGGTAAGTCAACAATTACTAATCATCACCCTCCCAAAAACCTGCATGCCATCTCACACCCCGCCCTCACTCCCATCACTCCACTCCAACCCACACACTGCACCTACACATCTCACTAACCCCAATGCCAAGCCCTGCATGCCATACCAATGCATGGACACCCCTCCCAGCCCTGCATGTACACCCGTCACTAAAGCATGCATAGCATAGGGAAACTAAACAATCCTAAAATACATCACCATACACAGGCAAAACCTGGCAGGGCAACCCCAACCATAGAGGGGAAGCTAGGGATGTACAAATGTCATACCCATGAAGCATAATACATCACTTACATCCCCACAGGCACCCCAGCCAATGTCAGTGGAAGAGAGGTGCTACCACTATCCAGTCCCCCAACAGGACCCCAGTGAAGACATTAACTCTGGACTTCAGGATCTGGAGGACCCACCTGGCCCATCAGGGACCACTGGACAGCCGGTCACCCAAGCCCACTCACAGACCACCACAGAGCCTCCCCCATCAGGATCCAAAACCACAGCACCCACCCAGCGTACCCAAACCTCTATCTCCAGGACACATCAATCAGCAGTGTTCCCACCTGTACAGGGACACCAGGCCACACCTCTCCCCCAAGACAATCAGGGACCTGGAGTCAGTGGCAGTGGGTACACCGTTCCGGGGACAGGGGCACAGTCCAACAGGGAAACTGGGAGGACTGCTGTGCACCAGGGGGAGGACAGGACCAGGAACCGACTCTCCAGGAGACACTCTCCAAGATCCTGGGAGCATACCAACATTCCCAAGACATGATGGGCCAGATCCTAGACAACATGTAGGAGAGCAGGCGGCTGCAGGAGGGACATTATCAGGGGATCAGGAGGCCTTGCAGGCATTAATATCACCCTGATCTTCATTACAGGCGTGCTGGCAGACATGACCAATATCATGAGGGAGGCAACAGCACCCCAGTGGGCCCCTAACACTAGCCAATCCATTGACCAGCCCTCCACTTCCACTGCTGCTAGTGGCCAGGAGGCACAGCCACAGGACCCACAGGCCACCAGCACCCCTCCCCTTGCAGAAGGTGAATCACCCAGCAAACATTCCCCGCGACCCAGACAGAAGCCAGATACACTTTGTGAGAAAACAGGGCTGATTGCAGAGGTCCCATAACTTTTTGCCCCCATTTTCCACTTTTTGCTGGTGTTTTCCTGACTTTAAAGGTGCCCTGGGTACTGCTAACCAGTCCCAGGGCCTGTGCTCTGTGTAAAATGGATATGCAAATTAGGCTAATTATAATTGGCTAAGTTAACCTACCTATAAGTCCCTAGTATATGGTAGGGCATGTAGGTTTAGGGACCACAGCATAGGTGGTGCACACATAGGTGTATTGCTGAGGTGCCCAGTGTCATTTTAAAAGCAAGCCTGCCTTGCTGGCTGCTTTTAAATTAAAGTTATATGCAAATTCGACTTTGGAATTAAAGGTACTTCCAAAGTCTTAAACTACCTTATTTTTACATATAAGTCACCCCTAAGGTGCGCCCTATGTGCCCCTAGGGCTGGGTGCCATGTAACTATAAGCAGGGACTTTATAAAAATAGATTTATAAGCCCTGGTGAGGTAAAAACAGCCAAATTCGTTTTTCCCTCATTGAAGTAAATGGCCTTCATAGGCTAGAATGGGCAGACTTTATTTTAAATTTTAAAGTCTCCTTAAATGTTACATACCAAGAATTTGGTATCAAATTAATTGTTGTAATAAATCCCACAACTTCCAGTTGTGGGATTTAATATAACTTGTTCAGGTAAAAAGTTTAGACTTTACCTAAAAAGTTGCCAATTTCAGCTCTGCATTGTTTTTGCTGCTGTGCTCTGATTGGCCAGCCTGCAGCAGCTTCTGCCAGGCTGCCTTGATAAGGTGTGAAGTGGCCTGGCTTCACACAAAGGAATGTGCTTGGGGGAGAAAATCTCCCCTCAGCAGATTGTGAGGCAGGAAGGGGGAGGGCGGCCAAACTAGTCTTCAAAGGCAGAGAAGGACATTTGGAGCACCCAGCAACACCCCCACATCCTGCAACCCCAGACAATTAGGTGCCCCCTTGATTAGATTAGGAGAGGGCAGGAGAGGGGTGTGTTTATGATTTTTAGCCACACCAGTGGGTGGGCTCAGCCAGATGTAACCTCCAAAAATCTGATTCATCCATGTTGGATTTTTGGAGACTGTTGCCTTCTGGGATGGATTTTTGCCACACTTCCCAGGAAGTGGTCATCACAGGGGGACGACCCTGTCCCTGATTGGTGAACCAGGGCCCCCCTGCTTTTCACCCAGGAGCAAGGATAAAACTGGCAGACCTGCCCCCACACCTCAGATCCCCTCAAGAATTCAACAAGAAAGGAACTAAAGAAGAAGAAGGACTGCCCTGCTGGACCCCTGGCCTGCACCTGGACCCTGCACTCAGAAGGACTGCACCAGCTGCACACTTGGGCTTCACCACAAGAAGGACTTTGCCTGGCTTCAACTGGTTCAAGGAGGGACTCCCTGTTTGCTACAGGTGAAAAATTGCTAAACCAGAGTCCCCTGCACCAACTCCTGAAGAAAGCGACCAGCTGACCACTGTCCAGTGGCCAAAAAGGAGTTTGCGCCAGGTGCATTCTGGGAGTTGAAGTCCGCACCCCCCAAGGACCATCACAGAACTTCTGGACCCTTGGGGTGAGCTGTGGACCCCAAAAGAACCTTAAAAGAACATCTGGGTGAAGCCCCAGAAGTTTGGAAAAGATTTGAGAATTTTTGGAAAAAAGCTCCAGAGAGGGACCGACCCGCCGCGGAAATTCTAGCCGGCTTGCCTCAACCGCGACCCGGCCTGACTTCGTGGTTCGTCCCAGTAAAGAAAAACATCCAAAAAAGAGACTAAGTCCGAACGTAAAAAGTTGACCGGGACCTCCCAGCCATCGTATCCGAGAAGGGCTCCATGGACGTCGGATCAAGATCCAGGTTTACCCCGGTCGAAGGATTTTCATCTCGAAAAAACGACTAAGTCCGAAGGTAAAAGTCTCCACCGAGGAAACCCACATCGCGTACCCGGGCAAGGGCTCCAGGAGGTCGGATTCAACTGGCAGGTTCGTCCCGGTGAAGAAAAACTTCAAAATAAAGACTAAGGCCCTCATTCTGACCCTGGCGGTCGGTGATAATGCGGCGGCCAAGCCGCCAACAGGCCGGCGGTCCAAAATATGCTATTCTGACCCTGGCGGGAACCGCCAACACAGCCCGCCGCATTAACACTCCGACCGCCACGGCGGGACAGACAAACAGCGCGGCGGTCCCCGCCAACAGCCAGGTGGCAGACAATGTACCGCCCACCCTATTACGACCCACCAATCCGCCACCTTTTCCGGGGCGGGAGCCCCGCCGATAAAAACACGGCGGAAACAGACTACGAACGGGAAAACGCTCACCTCTACGCACTCCACGCGAGATTCCGGCAGTATGGAACCCGAGTTGCAGGTCATCCCCGCACTCCTATACCTGCTCCTGTACCAGGAGCACGCCCGGCGGCGCGGAAGACATCGGTGAGTACTGCACCTACGACACAGTGGAGGGAAAAGATTACCGGCACACACCCACCCACCCATACCCACTACAACACACACATCAATGCATTCCCACAGATCACTGTCACAACCCACAAACCCCCCCCTCCGAAATGACGCAAAGACCAAAAGAAGAGATCATAAACGGGCAGATATATTGAAATATGGACACCAGTAATCCCAATAAATAAATAAACTATGTACAAAATATATACAGCTACTAAATGTAGTCCAACCACTGTCCGTGGACCACAGGGGTCCTGTGCAAAGGGGCAAGGCCCAGTCCCACGACAAGAACTCCACGGAGAGAACACTGCAGGGGCATCAGAAAGAAAATAGGACAGGCACCTCAGGGGGAAGGGAAGGGGGGGCACCTCAGCCACTTGAGTACACGACGCCAGATCCACGAGGGGACTCCATGACCACTGGCCCATCCTGGGGAGAGCAAAGCCACAGTCCAAACAGTCCATACAGTGGGTGGCCTGCCCACTGGGCCATCCTGGGGAGTGCAAAGCCACAGTCCATACAGTGGGTGGCCTGCCCACTGGGCCATCCTGGGGAGTGCAAAGCCACAGTCCATACAGTCCATACAGTGGGTGGCCTGCCCACTGGGCCATCCTGGGGAGTGCAAAGCCACAGTCCATACAGTCCATAACAGACCCCACTGCCACTGGAGGAGGCATGTTGGCCAGAGGACATCCTGCAGCCCTGCCCGAGACAGATCCTGCCCTGCCACGTCTGCCAAAGGGCCAGCGCTTCTTGCCTTGAAGGGCCCAGTTCTGCGCTTCTTGCCTTGAAGGGCCCAGTTCAGCGGGTCTTGCCTTGAAGGGCCCAGTTCAGCGGTGCTTGAGACGGCGGGGCCCAGCGGAGCAGTGCTTGAGACGGCAGGGCCCAGTTCAGCGGTTCTTGAGACGGCGGGCCCAGTTCAGCGGTTCTTGAGACGGCGGGGCCCAGTTCAGCGGTGCTGGAGACGGCGGGGCCCAGCGGAGCGGTGCTTGAGACGGCGGGGCCCAGTTCAGCGGTGCTTGAGACGGCGGGGCCCAGTTCAGCGGTTCTTGAGACGGCGGGGCCCAGCGGAGCGGTTCTTGAGACGGCGGGCCCAGTTCAGCGGTTCTTGAGACGGCGGGGCCCAGCGGAGCGGTTCTTGAGACGGCGGGGCCCAGTTCAGCGGTGCTTGAGACGGCGGGGCCCAGTTCAGCGGTTCTTGAGACGGCAGCCGGTCTATGGCCAACTGCTCATTGCCTGGTGGTGCCCTCCTGGGCAGCGGGGATGGTGCTCCTTCAATGCCCACCTGGGCTGTGGGTGGTGGGGCCCTCCTGGCCAGCTGGGCTGGGTCCTCCCTGGGCAGCGGCTATGGGGGTGGTGGGCTCCTCCTGGGCAGCAGGCCTGCAGCCTGACCTCTCCGACTTGCTGCCCTTGCCCTCCTTAGTCGGGAGTCTGTGGCCCTTTCCTCCCTTTTGAGCTGTGGCTGGTGACTGTGTCTGGGTGGTGTCCGGGGGGGATGTAGAAGCCGGGCTCCTGCGGCGCCCCTTCTGCTCCTCTTCCCAGGGGGTGGGCTGGCTGTCCCCTTGCTGCTGGGCGAAGATCCAGACATGCGGGCTGGTGGGCTCCAATACCCCTGCACCCTTGTCAAGGGGGCTGCAGGGCTGGTGGTGGCTGAGGTGCTCTTCTTACCCCGACTAGAAGGAGGGGGGGGCTCAGGGTCAGGAAAGAAGTTAGCAGTGGCGAGGAAGAGTTTCTTGGGACAATGGAGAGTGGTAGGTACAGTGGGAATGGGAGTGGAGGGAGAGGATGTGGTTGTAGGTGAGTCACGTTTGCTGTCTTTGGGTGCAGGTGCAGGAGGGATAGGCTGTCGTGAGGTGGATGGCTGTTGGGTGGGTGGGTGGCTGCGTTTGTGTGGTGTGGAAGAGGGGGTGACAGACACAGTGGGAGAGGACACAGGGGACGTGTAAATGGCAGTGGGGGTGGTGACTGCACGTGTGCGGACTGGAGTGGAGGGTGTGCTGGTGATGGAAACACTGGCTGATGGTGAGGTGAATGGAGGTGTGAGTGTAGACGTCACAGGGAGGGAGGAGGGAGACGAGGAGGTGGGGGTCACAGAGGTGGTAGTGACTGTTGGCATGTCTGCATCGGAATGTTGCGTGTGTGAATGTATGCGTGATCTGTGGTGCTTATGTTTGGATGAGCTTCTCTTGGGTGTTGAGGTGTGTGCAGGCTGGTCTGATGGTGTGGGTGGGACAGGCAGAGGAACAGGAGACTGGGAGGAGGGAGTTAGTAGAGGGAGGCAGGAGACAGGGACAATGGCTGCCGTCAGTGCTGAGGCCAGAGCCTGGAACGATCGCTGATGGGCAGCCTGACCCGAATGAATGCCCTCCAGGTACGCATTGCTGCGATGAACCTCCCTCTCCACCCCCTGGATGGCATTCAAAAGGGTAGTCTGCCCAACAATGAGCGTTCGGAGGAGGTCAATGACCTCCTCACTGAGGGCAGCGGGGGTAACAGGGGCAGGGCCTGAGGTGCCTGGGGCGAAGGAGATGCCCGGCTTCCTGGCAGAGCGGGCACGGGGCGAACGCTGAGGGGCTGCTGGGAGGGCGGAGATGGTGCGCTGGGTGGCGGCTGTACCTGTAATGGCAGGGGGCACGGATGGTGCCACCCCCGCAAGGGAGCTCCCTTCCGAGGACGTGTCCGTGTCGCTGCAGGGTCCAGTCGTCCCCGTTGTGGAGCTCCCCTCGCCCTCCGTCTCACTGGTCCAGTCTGACTCTGTGGCATGGCCCTCCTGGGCCATGTGAGAGGCAGCTCCCTCCTGCCCCGATGCCACTTCTCCTCCGCCTGATGATGCTGATGCACACAAGCACAGAAAGACAAACAAAAAGGGGGGGGGAGAGAGAAATAAAGGGATATTGAGTACATGGATCTCCGGTACAGTTAGCGGACATGACAGACACAGATGCCCCCTGCACTAAGTTGCGCACTTGGGGTCCGCTACGCATTCCGTGGAACATGCCCTACACACCTAGAGTTGACAACTGCACCCATGGATGACACGGCCCAGGGATGGCTGTACTGACAAACTACTGAGGGTGGTGGCTGGGGACACAGGGGCTTACGGGGGTGCCCAGCCTACAGATATCGCCCTGGCCTAGGGGGACCCACAGCCCTCCTCCCCCACCCAGACACCTCCACTGCGCGACAACAGAGTAGATAATGCTTGTACTCACCCCCTTGTGTCTGCTGTGCTGCCCTCACGCGCCCATCCAAATCAGGGTAGGCCACTGCCAGGATCCGGAACATCAGGGGGGTCAGTTGACGGCAGGCACCCCGCCTACGTTGGGAGGCCATCCCCAGCAGAGACTCGGCGGTCTTCTTGGTCCCGCGGCGGATGTCCTCCCACCTCTTGCGGCAGTGGGTGCCCCGTCGATGGTGGACCCCCAGGGTCCGGACTTCCTTGGCGATGGCACGCCAAATCCCGATCTTCTCATGGGCGCGGACCTATGTGACACGTACAGGGAGGGAGAAATACCACGTTCAAGTTTGTCTGCATTTTCGTTGCCAGTGGCCCAACGCCCCCCATCCCCGCCAGGCCCCCCGCCATGCCCCCCGCCAGCCCCAACATGCCCCCCCATCCCCGCCAGGCCCCCCGCCATGCCCCAACATGCCCCCCCATCCCCGCCAGGCCCCCCGCCATGCCCCCCGCCAGCCCCAACATGCCCCCCCATCCCCGCCAGGCCCCCCGCCATGCCCCCCACCAGGCCCAACATGCCCCCCATCCCCGCCAGGCCCCCCGCCAGCCCCAACATGCCCCCCCATCCTTGCCAGGCCCCCCGCCATGCCCCCCGCCAGCCCCAACATGCCCCCCCATCCCCGCCAGGCCCCCCGCCATGCCCCCCACCAGGCCCAACATGCCCCCCATCCCCGCCAGGCCCCCCGCCAGCCCCAACATGCCCCCCCATCCCCGCCAGGCCCCCCGCCATGCCCCCCGCCAGCCCCAACATGCCCCCCCATCCCCGCCAGGCCCCCCGCCAGGCCCCCAAGCCAGCCAGTGGCCCCAAATCCAGATTGAAGTAAACTCACTTGTTGGTCTGGAGGACCGTAGAGTAGCGCATACTGGGGGAGGACCCCATCCACAAGTTTCTCCAACTCCTCTCCAGTGAAGGCAGGGGCCCTTTCCCCAGGCGCAGCAGCCATTGTCCCTTCCAGACCGAGGTCACAGCAACACTTGCAGTATAGGTCCTCTCCTGTGAAAGTTCAAGTCGCAAGTGGATAAGTAGATAGAAAATGGTGGTCACGTCCGCGGCGGTGCGTACCGCGGCGGTGCGTACCGCCACCGCCGGCGCCCTTCGCCATTGGCTCCTGAAACCCATAGGCTTCAATGTTAACCAATGCGGCTTCGCGCCGCGGTCTTCGCCCGCCGCTCGCCGCGGTGTGCCACGCCAGCGCATTGACCTCACATCCCATTGTCACACTTCACTGGTCAGGCAGCCGCCATTTCGAGGGTCCACATGGCTCAATTTCAACTGCGTCACACAGGCCTAGGCCTTGCATAGCCACTCAGACACGCCATTCACTGCATAGAGAATCGTTTACTGTGCTAGCTGTGAGTACGTACCTGTGGGTTGCTTGACTGTGTGCTCCATGTTGTCCTTCCTAGGCACCGTCCGCTGGGTTTGGCGAGGAGACGGATGAATCCTCCCGTGTACCGACCGCTGGTGGACCTGTCGACAATGGAAGAACGCCACATTATCCTGACCTACCGTCTTAACCGTGCCACTATACATGAACTGTGTGCCCAGCTGGAGCCCGACCTGATGTCCCCCATCCGCCAACCCACAGGGATTCCCCCTCTGGTGCAGGTCCTGTCAGTACTCCATTTCTTGGCAAGTGGGTCATTTCAGACAACAGTGGGAATTGCTTCTGGGATGTCTCAGCCCATGTTTTCGAAGGTGTTATCCAGAGTGTTGTCTGCCCTGATGAAATACGTGAGGAGCTACATCATTTTCCCTGAGGCGGGCAAATTGGGTACAGTGAAGGGTGATTTCTACACCCTTGGACATATTCCCAACGTCATTGGTGCCATTGATGGGACCCATGTGGCTTTGGTTCCCCCAAGAGACAGGGAGCAGGTGTACAGGAACAGAAAAAGTTACCATTCAATGAACATCCAGGTGGTGTGTTTGGCTGACCAGTACATCTCGCATGTAAATGCCAAATTCCCAGGGTCAGTGCATGACGCCTACATCCTGAGGAATAGCAGCATCCCTTACGTGATGGAACAGCTAGAGAGACACCGTGTATGGCTATTGGGGGACTCTGGTTACCCCAACCTGTCGTGGCTACTGACCCCAGTAAGGAATCCCCGGACCAGGGCAGAGGAACGGTACAATGAGGCCCATGGGCGTACTAGGAGGGTGATCGAACGCACCTTTGGCCTCCTAAAGGCCAGGTTTCGGTGCCTGCATATGACAGGTGGATCCCTAATGTACTCACCTAAGAAGGTGTGTCACATCATCGTGGCCTGCTGCATGCTTCACAACCTGGCTTTGCGCCGCCAGGTGCCTTTCCTGCAGGAGGATGGTCGAGACGGTGGTGTTGTGGCAGCGGTGGAACCTGAGGAGAGTGACGAGGAGGAAGACGACGGGGCTGAAACAGACAACAGGGACAGAATCATTGAACAGTACTTCCAATAGGACACAGGTAACAATTCAAAGATAATTTAGTAAATGTGAACTACTCTCCTGCATCTCTGCTGCCTGTCTATTTGCCCCAGTGTATGATGACTGAGTTGTGGCTTTTCCCTCCCTATTTCAGATCTGGGGTCCCCACTACGAGTCCTGTGCTTCGTTTCCCCATGGACTACAGCTTTGTGGCAGCTGTTTGTTGACTTCACTATGTACAAGGACATATTTGCACTGTCATGTCAATTACAATATTTTGAAATCACAGCCAGACTCCAGATAGTTTTGTGCAAAATAGGTGTTTATTTAAGTGCTCAAAATGGGATGCGTGGTTTCAAGTGGGTGGGGGCTATGGTGAAGGAATGTCCATGGCAGAGTCCAGAGTAACAGTCACACAGGTGCATTGTCCAGAGGCCTGTGGAGAGATGGAGCATGGGCAGTTCAAGGATGGACAGGGTGACAATGTGGGACAGTGGGATGACATCAGGTGGTATCCTTTGCTGGCGGGGGTCTTGACATCCTACTCTGTCTTCTTGCGAGATCTCAGGGCCCTCTTGCGGGGTGGTTCTTCTCCTGCAGGAGGTGGGGGTCTGGTGGGCTGCTGCTGTGCGGGGGCCTCCTGTCCACTAGCGCCGGCGGAGGTGGTTGGCTGTTCTTGGTCCAGGCTAGTGGCAGGGGCCCTTGGGTGTTGTTGAGTGTCCGTCCTGGTGTTGACGAGGTCCTGCAGCAGCCCTACCATGGTAACCAGGGTGGAGGTGAGGGCTCTGATGTCCTCCCTGTACCCCCGATAGTGTTCCTCCTGCAGTACCTGGATCTCCTGGAACCGGGCCAGTACCGTCGCCATCGTCTCCTGGGAGCGGTTGTATGCTCCCATGATGGTGGTGAGGGCCTCGTGGAGAGTGGGTTCCCTGGGCCCGTCCCCCCCCTGTCGCACAGCTGCCCTCCGAGTTGCCCTGTTTCCCTGGGCCTCTGCCCCCTGCCCGGTGTGCCCACTACCACTGCCCCCAGGTCCCTGTTGTTGTTGGGGTGGTGGGTTATCCTGGGTGCCCTGTAGTGGTAGACACACCGCAGATTGACGCGCCCTGGAGACAAAGGCATGGGCCCGCTGGGTGGGAGCTGTGCTGGTGTTCCCAGAGGGGTTTGGGTCTGTAGTGGCCTGGGCCTGTGTGAGGGGAACCGACTGTCCAGAGGTCCCCGATGGTCCGGGCTGGTCATCGGTGTCCAGGTCGACAGAGCTGCTGTCATCGCTGACGGCCTCTTGGGTGGGGGGTGTGGAGAATTCTGGGCCCTCCGCGGCGGTGTGTTGACGGTCGGGTCCTGCAGGGGTATAGAAGTATGGTTATAGTTTCAATGTGTGGCATCTGGGTGTATCTGTGGGTTCCCGTGTCCCCAAGTGCTGGCATTCGTGTGTGGGGTCTTTGGTGAGGGTGGCTTGTGGGGGGGATGTGTATATGCATTGGGCATGCTTTGGTGATGGGTGTCCATGCTTAGTGGACGCATGCAGGCCTAGGTTTTGGGATGTGTGGGTTGTGATGGTGAGACATTGGCAGGGAATAGGTGTGCTGGGGGTGGGGGTGAGGATGGTGGTGGGGGTGAGGATGGTGGTGGGGGTGAGGGTGGGGGTGAGGATGGTGGTGGGGGTGAGGGTGGGGTTCGAGGATGGGGGTGAGGGTTGGGGTATGATTTGGCATGCAGGGGGGGGGGAAGCAGTAGTGAAGCTTCAACTTACCAGTATCCATTCCTCCGCCGACTCCTGCGAGGCCGTCAGGATGCAGGATGTTCAAGACTTCCTCCTCCCATGTTGTAAATTGTGGGGGTTGAGGTGGGGGTCCTCCGCCAGTCTTCTGCACGGCGATGTTGTGCCTGGATACCATGGAACGCACCTTCCCCCGTAGGTCGTTCCATCGCTTCCTGATGTCTTCCCGATTTCTGGGGTGCTGTCCCACAGCGTTGACCCTGTCGACAATCCTCTGCCATAGCTCTGTCCTCCGGGCAATGCTGGTGTATTGGACCTGTGTGCCGAAGAGCTGGGGCTCTACCCGAACGATTTCCTCCACCATGACCCTGAGTTCTTCGTCTGTGAAGCGGGGGTGTCTTTGGGGTGCCATGGGGTGGTGTGTATGATGTGTGGGGTGGAGTATGTGTAGTTAAGTGTGTTGAGTGTGGTGGTGTGTGTTGTTTTGTGTGTGGATAGTGTGTGGGTGATGGTGTTGAGTGGCTGTGGCTGCTAGTTTGTGGATGGTGGTGTCTCGCTCTGGCCTTCTTTCAGAATTTTCTGTCGTAGGGGTTTGTGGGTGATGTGGGTGTGTGTTTTATATTGTATTGTGTGTGTGGGAGTGGTGTGTGTATGTGTATCAGGTGTGTGGTATTCAAATCGGCCAATGTGGCTAAGTTTTGTTCGTTTGTGTGTATTCTGACCGCGGCGGTGTGTCCCGCCAATGGAATACCGCGTTTGAAAGACCGCCGCGTGGATTCGTGGGTCGTAATGGCATGGGCGTATTTCTGTTGGCGTGACGGTGGAGGTTTTGTCACCTCCACTTTTCCGCCGACCGCTGGTCTGGCGGTCTGTTGTGGCTGTCGGATTTTCGGAGGTTTGCCTTCTGCGGGTCAGAATGACCGTGGCGGGTTTCCGCGGCCGCGGCGGGATTATGGAGGATTTCTGACCGGCGGTAGGCGCCTTTTACCGCCGAGGTCAGAATGACCACCTAAGTCAGAAGGTAACTTTTTAACCGAGGCCTCCCACGACCTGTAGCCGAGCAGGGCTCCATCGCGGTCGGCCTGAAAGTTTGACTTTGCCCCGGTCGAGGTGCAACCAGATGACCCGATTGGCGCTTTTTGTTTCTAAACGCTAAAAAAGTAATAATTCTTTAAAAATTCATATCTCCGGTTCCCCTGAACCGATTTTAATCGTTTTTGTGTCATTTTAAAGATAAAAATATAAACTATTTTTATAAATTGGTTTTGGATTTTTAAACTGTTTCCTGTGTTTTATTTAATTACTGTTTTGTGATATTTGAATGCTTTACACTTTGTCTCCTAAATTAAGCCTTGACGCTCGTTGCCAAGCTACCAAGGGTTGAGCTGGGATTAATTTACTGAGACCTAACTGTACCTATGTGGAGGTTAGTGGCTTGTTGCTAGGTGTAGGTACCTACCTGCCCTACCAATAACCCATTTTCCAACACACTTGCCAAGACCACCGCCAGAAAATGAGACTCTCCTGATTGTCCCCCTTGTGCCCCACTCAGTCACCTTGTCCACCTTGAACTACCATTGCTCCCCTTCCAATGGCCCCTTGGACACTGCACCTGTGCTACAAACAGACTGGATCAATACCCTGGACTTTCCTCCATCATTACCCCATTCCATTAGACTTTTCCCTCAATTTCTTAGCATTACAATAAACACCCTTGGAAAAAACTTGACTACTAGTATTTCATGAATTGAAAATTTGTATTGATGGAAACAGCTACATCCATTGCAAATGAACTGTACATAGTGAAAGCATAGAAAGAATGACCTGTAGCAGGCTGTAGCGATCACATCGGGACATTGTTGTCATATCACCAACATCTTTTAAATGATAATCCAAAGGTGACAGTAAGTAGAGGTAAAAAGTGGGTAATGCCATCATGCCACACAGAATACACCAGTAGTCATAGAAATGTGAAGTTGCACTGTCTCTCCTGTGTGTCATTGGAAGTACTGACGGATAACTGATGTTCTGTTGTCCACATCCTCATCCTCTGCCTCCTCATCCTCACTGTCCTTAAGGTCCACTGCAGCCACAGGGGCATCTCCAGTATCTTTCTGCTGCAGAAAAGGTACATGGAGTCTGAGGGTCAGGTTGTGCAATATGCAGCATGCCCCTACTATCTTTCAGATCTTCTCGGGTGAGTAGCACAGCAATCCACCTGTCAGATGGAGGCACCTGAACCTGGCCTTCAGGAGGCTGAAGGTCCTCTCAATGATCCTTCTGGTTCACCCATGTGCCTCATTATAATGTTCTTCAGCCCTTGTCCTGGCATTCCTCACAGGGGTCAGCAGTTACAATAGGTTTGGGTAGCCAGAGTCACCTGCGGGTATTGAGGGACAACATTTAGCCACATACTATCCTATGAGATTAACATCAGAGGCATGCACTAACATACAATGGGTGGGGACAAAGGCTCCCCTATAAGCCACACCCTGTGCCTCTGTAGTTGGCCCATCCCATTTGGGATGCTGCTATTCCTCAGGACAAAGGCATCATGCACCAACCCAAGATATTTAGCATTGACGTGGGAGGTGTACTGGTACGCCAGGCACACCATCTGCACGTTCATGGAGTAGAAACTTTTACGATTCCAAGCACACCATCTGCACATTCATGGAGTAGAAACTTTTACGATTCCTGTACACCTGTTCATTCTGGCGGGGGGACAAACGCAATATCCTGATCTGGCAGTGTCCTGTCAATCGCACCAATAATATTGGGGATATGTCCCATTGCATAGAATCCGGCCTTCACAGTGGCCAAATCTTCCACCTGGGGGAAAGCAATGTAGCGCACATGTGCTTTACCAGGGCAGACAAGACTCTTGCCAGCACGATTGAGAACATTGGCTATGATATTCCTGCTGCCAAGCCCACTGTCACTTGGAAAGAACCAGTTGCCAGAAAATGGAGCACTGATAGAACTTGCACAAGAGGGGGGATCCCAGTGGGATGACGTATAGCTGATATCAGGTCAGGCTCCAACTGGGCACACAGCTCTGTGATTGTGGCCCTGTCCACTCTAAAGGTGAGTATAATGTGCCTACCCTCCAGTGTAGCTAAGTCCACCAGGCGCCTGTACATGGGGGTATGTCTCCATCTCCTATTCATCCGCAGCGGTAGGTATCTAAGGGACACAAGAGTGAGTAGGCTGTCACGACTTGAACAACTAAACCACAACAGCAGTCCACATCGTGCAATTACGTATTGGGACAGTGTAAATTTCTAAATACGTGCCTATTTAACCGGTGAAGCAGCAATTATCGATAGGCCTGCTCACCCCCTCCCTGAAATGGCGATCGCCTGTCCTGTGTGGAGGGACAGGTGGAAGTGAGGTAATCCCACCAACATTGGGAGTTGTGAACTGCTGTGCAATTCCTCATTGGATAGTATTGGGCCCTATGGAGTACATTGGCCAATGTGGATGTACGCCGGTGGTGACAGTGTATACCGCCGCGGACGTGACCGCCATTTTCTAAATCATTCCTCACTTGTTTACTGACCTTCAACAGGAGAACAACACTGCATGTGCTGCTGTGACCTGTGTTTGGCACCTACCATGGCCCGTGTGACTGGGGAAAGGGCTCCTGCCTTCACTTCGGAGGAGTTGGAGCGACTGGTGGATGGGGTCCTACCCCAGTGCAGACTGCTGTATGGGCCTCCAGACCCACAGGTGAGTACACTGTGGGCACGATGCATGTGGCATGGATGCATGGAGATGTGTGTGAAGGTATTATGTAAGGTGGGATTATCTGTTGGTATTGTATATGTTGTGCGCTGGGCAAGGTGTGCGCCAATGGTAATGGAAATGGGTATGGTGGGCCATGTGTGTGACAGGCTGGACTGTTAGTTTAATGTTGTCCTCCTGTCTGTATTACTCCTGCAGGTCAGCGCCCATCAAAAGAAGGGAATATTGTGTGCCGTCGTCAAGGAGGTGCGGACCCTGGGGATCTATGGCAGGTGGAGCACCCACTGTCAGACACGGTGGGAGGACCTGAGACGCTTGGCACGGAAAACCACGGAGGCCCAGCTGGGGATGGCCTCCCAACGAGGAAGAGGTGCCCGTCAGACCCTGACCCCCTGATGGCCGGCAATACTGAAGGCGGCATACATTGAGCTGGATGGGCACTTGAGGAAATCACAGCAGCCACAAGGGGGTGAGTACAGTGGGTATCATTACATATTTTGGCTGGTGGGGTGGTATCCGGGTGGTGGTTGTGTGTTAGCGGGTGCCCCTAAGGCCAGGCCAGACATTGCAGCGTGGGTCCTCTGAAGGGTAATGGTTGCATGGCAAATACAGGTAACCTAACTTGTTAATAGTCACTTTCAGGCAGGGCATCGTGGTTCCCAGGTGTGCTGCAGGTGACGGTGTGTGCTCCTCATCATGCCTTGGTGACTAGCCATATCACTGGTTGTGCACTGCATATTGCGTAGACCTGTTCCCTGTGTGTGAGGGTGCTATGTACGCCAACAGTGGTGTTGGTGCAGTCACTGACCCAGTGTATCCTTTATCTCTCTCCCCCCCTTTCTTGTTTTGTCACACTGTCCTTATGAACATTAGCATCATCTGGCGGAGGAGCAGGGGCACCAGTGACAGAGGGAGCTGCATTCCACATGACCCTGGAGGCAGAGTCCACCAACGCTGAGGGAACCAGCGAGGGGAGCACCACGGCGGAGATTGGAGGAGACAACACAGGCTCTGATACCTCCTCCGATGGTAGCTCCCTGGTGGTGGCAGACATCTCTGTGACCACCCCAGCTGCAGGTACAGCCGCCACCCCCTGTACCAGCACTTCCCTACCAGTAGCCCCTCAGCGAGTTGCCTGTGCCCGCTCACCCAGGATGGTGGACATCTCCTTCGCCCCAGGCACCTCAGGCCCTGCCCCAGTGAGCCCTGCCACCCTGAGTGAGGAGGCTATTGACCTCCTGAGATCCATCTTTGTAGGGCAGCCAACCATTGTGAATGCCATCCAGGGTCTGGCATCCTAGATACAGCAATGCAATGCATTCCTGGAGGGCATTCACAGTGGATTGGTGGCCCAACAGAGATCAATTCAGGCTCTGGCCTCCCCTCTAATGGGAGCCATTGTCCCTGTTCCTACCGTCCCCCCGCAAATACCACTTCCCAGTCCCACTCCCCCTCAACCCCGATCCATCCTAGGCACACATACAGACGAGCATGCACATAAAGCAACACACAACAGTGGCACAGGCAAACACAATCACCACACTTCATCCCACAGGCACTCACACAAACACTATACAGTTGCAGACACAACAACATCCACAGCCTCCACTGTCAGTCACGTCCACACTCACACCTGCATGCACTACATCTACATCTACTATCAGCATCACCACACCAAGCAGAACACACACCTCACTGGCAGACACCTCCACAAAAACCATGCACATGTTCACTGTGTCCTCTCCCACCGTGTCTGTCCCCCCCTCCTAAGGGACACAAATACAATCATTCACACACCCAACAGCCACCCACCTCACATCAGCATAATGCACATGCACCTGCACCCAAGTTCAGCAGACATACACCTCCAACAACCACTCCCTCATCCTCCATTCCCATTAGTCCTCCCACCCCAGTGTCCCTAAAAAGCTTTTCCTTTCCTGAATTGACCTCTTCTCTACCCCTCAGCCAAACAGTCCACGGGGACATTGGTAGCACCACCTACTTGTGGTGGTAAGGATACCAGACCTACAACACAGAAGGGAAAGGAGCCAGCACCATCAGGAAAAAAGGGGAAGGGGCCTGCACCACCAGGGAAGGTTGTGAAGAGTCATGCACCACCAGGGAAGAGTGTGAAGAGTCCTGCACCAACAGGGAAGAGGATGAAGGGGCCTGTACCACCTGTGAAGAAGCGGAAGGGGCCTGCACCACTGTGAAGAAGGGAAAGGAGCCTGCTCCACCACGCAGAGAGGGGAAGAGCCCATCCACCCCTGCCAGGAAGGGTAAGGGATCCACGACCAATGGACAGGAGGAAGCTGTCCGGCTAACACTGCCACCACAACCAGCTGTCACGGGCCCCCACCACCAGATGTGGAAGTGCAGCCATCAGGGAGTGCAGTGGCTGCCCAGGAGGCTCCTCCAACCACCACCACGATGCAGCCAACAGGGAGTACAGGGGCTGCCCAGGAGGCTCCTCCACCCACCACCACAATGCAGCCATCGGACAGTGCAGGGGCTGCCCAGGAGGCTCCTCCACCCACCACCACAATGCAGCCATCGGACAGTGCAGGGGCTGCCCAGGAGGCTCTTCCAACCACCACCACAGTGCAGCCATCACCGCAATGGGACGCCATGTAGGCCACCCTCCAGGGGCTGTTGTACAGGCTGCCCCCTCCAGAACCAGTGGGCAAGTCACCCACTTGAGAAACTGTGGCCTTGCACTCCCTGGGACAAAGCAATGGGCATGTTGCCCCCTCCAGAACCAGTGGGCAAGTCACCCACTTGAGAGACTGTGGCCTTACACTCCCTAGAACAAAGCAATGGACATGTTGCCCCATCCAGAACCAATGGGGATATTCCCGTATTCGGCTGAGGTGCCCCCCATCCCCCTGACGTGCCTCCCCCCCTGCAAAATGATGCCCCTACAGTGTACTCTCCGGCTGTGTTGGGAAACAGGTTGGGCCTTGGACTGTGCCCTGTGGCCTTGTGTGCCCTCATGACTTTGGATTGGGCATTGACCTTTTATGGACATTTGTATATATTTGGTTTGTGTGGTGGATTTTGCTATGCTAATACATTGTTGTTACTCCAGCATTATGGTCTGTGTTTTATTATGCCGTGTGTCGTGTGCCATTGGTTTATGTGTGCAGCCTGTTGTGTGTATAGTGTGTGTGGGGGGGTGTGTGTGTTGTGCATATGTGTGTCACTCTCGTTTTCCTCCCACCCTCCCTTGTGTGCTAGGCGGCTGTACTCACCGTCGTTGTCTTCGTCGGCGTTGGTGTTCCAGGTGGAGCATGAAGTAGAAGATCATCGGTGTTAGACCTGACAGCCTTAGGGTGGTCACCCCTAACTTTTTGCCTGCCTCCCTCCACTTTTTGGACACTGTTTTTGCTGGCGTTTAGACTCTGCGCACTTTACCACTGCTAACCAGTGCTAAAGTGCAAATGCTGTCTCCCTTTAAACATGGTAACCTTGGATCATACCTGATTGGACTATTTAATTTACTTATAAGTCCCTAGTAATGTGCACTATATGTGCCTAGGGCCTGTAGATTTAATGCTACTAGTGGGCCTGCGGCACTGGTTGTGCCACCCACTTAAGTAGCCCCTTTACCTTGTCTCAGGCCTGCCATTGCAAGGCCTGTGTGTGCAGTTCCACTGTCACCTCGACTTGGCATTTAAAAGTACTTGCCAAGCCTAAACCTCCCCTTTCTCCACATATAGGTCACCTCTAATGTGTGCCCTAGGTAACCCCTAGAGGAGGGTGCTGTGTGGGTGAAAGGCAGGACATGTACCTGTGTAGTTTACCTGTCCTGGTAGTGTAAAACTCCTAAATTTGTTTTTGCACTACTGTGAGGCCTGCTCCCTTCATAGGCTAACATTGGGGTTGCCCTCATACAGTATTGAAGTGGTAGCTGCTGATCTGAGAGGAGTACGAAGGTCATATTTAGTATGGCCAGAATGGTAATACCAAATCCTGCTGACTGGTGAATTGGATTTAATATTACTATTCTAGAAATGCCACTTTTGGAAAGTGAGCATTTCTTTGCACTTAAATCTTTCTGTGCCTTACAATCCACGTCTGGCTGGGCTTGGTTGACAGCTCCGTGTGCATTCACTCAGACACACACCAAACACAGGGTACTCAGCCTCACTTGCATACATCTGCATTTTGGATGGGTCTTCCTGGGCTGGGAGGGTGGAGGGCCTGCTCTCACACAAAGGACTGCCACACACCCTACTGGGACCCTGGCAGACAGGATTGAACTGAAAGGGGACCTGGTGCACTTCTTAGCCACTCTTTGACGTCTCCCCCACTTCAAAGGCACATTTGGGTATAAAACAGGGCCTCTGCCCTACCTCATCAGACACTTGCTGGAGAAGAAACCTACCTGAACCAGAACCTGCATCCTGCCAAGAAGAACTGCCTGGCTGCCTAAAGGACTCACCTGTCTGCTTTCAACAAAGGACTGCTGCCTTGCTGTTGCCCTGCTGCCTTGCTGAACTCTTGCCTTGATTCTGAAGTGCTCTCCAAGGGCTTGGATAGAGCTTGCCTCCTGTTCCCTGAAGTCTCAGGACCAAAAAGACTTCTCTTTTTCATTTGGACGCCTTGTGCGCCGAAAAATTTGACGCACAGCTTGCTCCGCAGTGAAAAATTCACCCCACGCCGATCCGGAAAGACGCCGCTCGACGCGACGCCTGCGGTGCAACCGGAACTTCGACGC